>NC_091863.1:63115773-63740773 GCF_037783145.1 Equus przewalskii
CACCATTCTAATATAGAAATATAGTGTTTTAATTCTGACTATTTTTCACCTTTACCAGAGTGTTGTGTACTTTTATGTGTTTTCATGTCACTAGTTAGTATCTTTTCATTTCAGATTGAAAAACTTTTCAGCATTTTTTTCAAGGCATATCAAATTATGGTGAACTCCTGTAGCTTTTATTTGTCTGGGAAAGCCTTTATTTATCCTTCATATTTGAAGGATAACTTTTACAAATAAAGTATTCTTGGTAATTTTTATCTTTCAACATTTTGAATATGTCATTCCACTCTCTTATGGACTGTAGAGTTTCTGCTGAGAAATCTGCTGATAGTCAAATGGGGGTTCCTGTGTTAGTTACTGATTTTTTCTTTTTCTTTCTTCCCTGGATGCCTATAAGATTCTTTCTTTATCATTGGTTTTTGACAATTTTCTTATAATGTGTTTTGGAGAAGGTATTTTTGCATTGAGATTAAAAAATGTTGTATCAGCTTCATAGCTTTGTATGTCCAAGTCTTCCCACTAGTTGGGGAAGTTCTTGGCAATTATTTCTTTAAATAAACTCTCTGCCTCATTCTCTTTCTCTTCTCCTTCTGGTACACCAGTTATTCTTATATTTTCCTTTCTGATCAAATTCAGCAAATCTCGTAGGGTTTTTTCACTCTTTTAAAATCTTAGTTCTCTCTCCTCTTTTAATTGTATTATTTTTATATTTCTATGCTCTAAGTCATTTATTATTTCTTCCATCTGATTTACCATGCTACAGATGCTCTCTATTGCATTCTTTATCTCAATCATTGAATTCTTCAGCTCCAGAATTTATGTTTGGCTCTTTTTTAAAATTTCAATCTCTTTTATGAAGAACTCCTTCTTTTCATTAATTTTGTTCCTGAGTTCATTCAATTGCCTTTCTCAGTTTTCTTGTGGCTCATTGAATTTCTTATTAACAGCTGTTTTGAATTCTTTATCAATTGGATTGTAATATCCATGCATTTGAGTTTGGTTGCTAAGAATTTCTTTATACGATACCATAGTTCCTTGATTTTTCATAGTGTTTTTATGTATGCACTTCTGCTTTCACATTTGAAGTATCATATACCTCTTTAAGTAAGATTTTATGTGTTCTTTGGTTCTTACAATTCAATGGCTCACTATTAGAAATTTTGCTTTTGTATTTCAGAATATGGCACTATTGTTCAAATTTTTGATTTTTCCTTTGCCCACTGACCTTGGCCTACTATCTGAGTACTCTCTGTGTCTACTGGAGCTCAATTTTTCAGATGGACTCAGGAGCATGCACAAGGAGCCAGCAATAGAGTAGGGGAATGTGTGGGTTTAGCCCTTGGGGCTTTGGAGGTACCCAAAAGCCTGGTGGGGAGATGCTCATCCTCATGTGAGGTACTCCTAGAGGCTTATGGGCAGATTTCTTCCTGAAGTCCTGAAGTAGATAACAGGAACAACATTCCTTTAATACCGTTTGATATTCTTATCTGCTTCCTTACTTTTCCCCTCCTTTCCCCCAGTCATGGAGGTCCCTTTACAGAAATCTGGGTGCTTCTGGAGAGAAACAAATTTATTTAGAAGCAATCCACACAACTGGATTAACCTCGCAGTCACTCACTACTTTTGCTTTCCACCTTCTCTGTGGGAGAGGTTGCTGCTGCTGCCGCCAAACAATTTAACCCCTTACAGTGTTTCCCTGGGGGGGGTGATAGCTCTAGTGAGTCCCTCTCCTCTGTGTCCAGATTCACGTATACCTTGCTCTAAGGGCATGCTGGAATCTCCCTTCAGTGAGGCTAGACTTCTGCAAATTTTATCACACCTGTGGGTATCTGCCCAGGTTTACAGTAGCCAGGTTATTTCCTCTGATCCCAGTGAGTTAGGGTAGGGCAGGTTGACCAACTCTCTTGAATCTTCAGCCCTTAACAAGGTCTTGTTTGTTTATTTTTGGATGCACAGATGGGAAAGAATCTTCCCAGGTCCCTTATTTTAAGGTGCACAGGTAGTTTTTTCCAGTTATGGATGTCTAATTAATTGTTTAAAAAGGGGGAGAGAAAAGAAGAATGACTTATGCCACCATGATGGTGACGTAACAAAGCACTGCGGATTTAAAAAAAAAAAGGTTGTACAGAAATAAATTTCATTTCTACCACAAAACGTAACTTCCAAATATCAATCTTCTATAAGTTAACTTTACAATCTAGGCTTTACTCAATAGGCCAGAGTAAGTCGAACAAAGTTGCAGGCCTTAAGAATTAACAGAAGTCCTTTGGCTAAGTTGTTAGACAGTGATCTAGTACAGCACTGCATGAAGTGTGGTATGTGAATTAGCTGCGAATCCATGAACTGTTTGTTACTGTCTGCAAGAGAATGAGAAGCTTTTGCCAGTATGTAAATTAATTATGCTACTAAGCACATTATTTAGTTGGGCTGGCGTTTTATTTTTTAGCAAGACTCTCAGTGAAGGAACAATATGCAAGTTTGCATTCTAGTGAAGATCCTTATTTTATTATAGACCTGCACTTTGAGTAGCACTGGTCAAGTATGTTATTGAAAGAGCACAAACTTATCTTTTGGCTTTACTTTTAACGTTTTGAATAGCTCTTCTTAACAGTAGAAATGATATCTTAGTCAATTTGCAGTCTCTTTTATTTCCCAAGGTTTGCATCTAAATTCTGGGATTGAATCGTTGGCTGCGATTACATGAAACAATACATCCTTGGGTCTGGTTCTCTTTTAGCCTTTCCCATAATCAACAGGTGTGTGTGTGTGTGTGTGTGTGTGTGTGTGTAACATTCTGCTATTAGTTTGCCCTGTTGGGCAATGGCAAACTCTATGAATCTTGTTTACAATCCTTTCTGCCTAGATATAACCTACAGACAATTTTTCTCTGAGGGTTTAAAACCTCCCTGAGGCTTCACCCAGAAATAGAAGAATTGGTCTTCTCTGTTTTTAGATTTCCTAAATTTATCAGAGTAATGTGTTATCAATACTACCACCAGCATCCCTAACAGGGTTTATCTAGGGCATGTATCATGTCATGACATATAAATCCCCTTTCTCAGGGACTTTCAATGTCTATGCTTTTTTTTTCTTTCATTTGGCTCTCTCTCTCTTTCAGCGGGACCTTTAAGTAGCTTGAAATCAGGCAGTTAGGGTCTTATTAATCCACAGGAAGTCTCAAAATTCTGAATTCTTTCAGTTTTCCCACTGAAGATTTTGAAAATAATAAGACAAAAAATTGTTCGTTTGTTCTGTTATGCTGCTATCCCATTATTTGGCAATTAAATAAGATTCTAGCTGAATAGATGAAAGATGAAGCAAAGTGTACAAGATCATATTATGGGGGGAAATAGTTGCTATTTCAAATTATTATTCTGCCTGATTTCTAACTATTAAATCGTGCATTGACATTCAAAAAGTAATTTTTAAATTTCTTTGTCAGATATCAATAAAACTCTTTAAATTTTACTTTATGTTCTGCTTCAGATCATGTTAAACTATGAGATAATATATACAGTGGTTATGGAAAAACACACTTAAATTTGGTCAAAAGTTGCTAATTCTTACTATTTAAATTCATCAAAGTGCCTCACAATTACATGAACATTGTAAAGTTTCTTTGCAAAAAGAATTTGTGATAATAGTAGACTTACTTTGTGATCTCTATTGAGGTGGAAGCATAATTAGACTCTAGATAAACAAATATTGAAAAAATTAAATTTTTGGTGATGAATCAGATATGTATCGCATATTGAAGGAGAAACTTCTTTTGCTTTACTGAATAGATAAGATAAATGTAGAGCATTTATTTAAGGGTTTTGGTTTGAGGGAATAAATTGAGATGTGACCTTTGATTTCATGCAGATTGCCTCTAATACTTATCAAAAATAATTGCTCCTATGCCTCTATAAAGTATTTCATAATTGGGATATTGAGATACTGACTAAATGAATTTGAATTTGTATTTGTCTAACTTGGAGAAATAGCCTTTGCGGATTTCTTGTGCTGTTCTTTCCATTCCATGAAGAGAGGTGTATAAGTCCTCTAGCAATTTTCTCACTCAAAATAAGGATAGAAGAGGCAAAAAGTGTTATTACATACTCATTCTTTCAAGTAATATTGACTGCAAGGGTGAAAAGACACAATACTTCTCTCCTAAGGGCTCACAATCTAGTAAGAGAAAGGCATGAGCAAAATGAGCTTTTATGTAATATATTGATAAACATTTAAATAAAATTGAGAAAATGAAAACATGTATATTTTTTTTCACCTCAATTCTTGATTGTTAATAATAGTTTCCAAACTTTAATTCACCTCCAGGATCTTCATTTTCACAAGTGCCATCCTGACTAAATACATTAAGATTAATAATTCCAAAAATTAAACTTATCATGTTGTTCTTTCTCAAATTTGGTCAGAAGCAACCAAGTAGCTTCTAGAAAAAATTCCATAACACAGTTAGTGGGTTTTCCAGTGGATACAGTAGCTCTTTCTACTTGGTTTTTCCCAAGACTATATTTTGTTTGAAAGAATGTCAATCTTAAGGAAAACATACCCAAAATGTCTCTGGAGATTCATAACTTTAACTTTTCTATGAATAAGATATGCTTTAAAATCAAGAATTATATTATTCTTACACAATTATTTTACCCAGCTTTATTGAGATATAATTGATTTATATAGCATATGTAAGTTTAAGGTGTACAAAATGATGATTTGATACATGTGTATATTGCAAAATAATGACTATAATAGGTTAGTTACCATCTCCATAACCACATGTAATTACCTTCTTTTTGTGTTGATAGCATTTAAGATCTACTTTATTAGTAACTTTCAAGCATATAATACAAAAAATGTAAACTATAGTCAACACACTGTACATTAGATCACCAGAACTTATTTTATAGCTGGAAGTTTATACACTTTGACCAACATCTCCCTATTTCCACCACCCCTTAGTCCCTGGCAACCATCATTCTACCTTCTGTATGAGTTCTTTTTGAGATTGCTCATATAAGTGATATAATGCACAATTTATCTTTCTCTGTCTGACTTATTTCACTTAGTATAATGCCATCAAGATCCATCTATGTTGTTGCAAATGGCAGAATTTACTTCTTTTATTATATATCAATAATATTACATTATACATCATATATATATATATTTATATTTATATTTTATCCATTCATCAATTGATGGATACTTAGGTTGTTTCCATGTCTTGTCCGTTGTGAATAATGTTGCAATAAACATAGAGGTACAGATATCTCTTCGAGATAGTGATTTCATTTCCTTCTGATATGTCGCCAGAAGTGGGATTGCTGGATCATATAGTAGTTCTAATTTTAATTTTTTGAGTAACCTCCATACTATTTTCCATAGTGGCTGCACCATTTTACATTCCCCCCAAAAATGCAAAAGCTTTTCAATTTCTCTATATCCTTGCTAACACTTGCTATCATTGTTTTTTCTATAATAGACATCCTAACAGTTGTGAGGTGTTATCTCATTGTGGTTTTGATTTGCAATTCCATGATTAGTGGTGTTTAACATCTCTTCATGTAACTGTTGGCCATTTGCATGTCTTCTCTGGAAAAATGTCTATTCAGGTCCTCTGCTCATTTTTTTTCTTTTTTGTTTTTGGAGGAAGATTAGCCCTCAGCTAACTACTGCCAGTCCTCCTCTTTTTGCCGAGGAAGCCTGGCTCTGAGCCAACATCCGTGCCCATCTTCCTCTAGCTTATACGTGGGACGCCTACCACAGCATGGCTGCCAAGCAGTGCCATGTCCGCACCCGGGATCCGAAGCAGCGAACCCCGGGCCGCCGAGAAGCGGAACGTGCGAACTTAACCGCTGCGCCACCGGGCCGGCCCCGCTCTGCTCATTTTTTAATCAGACTATTTGGGATTATTTTTTGCTATTGAATTGCATGAGTTCCTTATACACTTTGAATATTGACTCATTAGATAATTGTTTAAATATTTTCTTCCATTTTGTAGATTGACTTTTCAATTTGTTGATAGTTTCTTTTCAGTGCAGAAGCTTTTTTCTTTTGATGTAGTCCCACCTGTTTATTTTTGCTTTTCTTGGCTGTGCTATTTGTATCATACACAAAAATATCATTGCCAAAAGCAACGTCAAGGAGTTTTTTTCCTATGTTTTCTCCTAGTTTTATAGTTTTGGATCTTAGATTTAAGTCTTATATTTCAAGTTAATTTCTGTGAGTGGTGTAAAATAAGAGTTTAATTTCATATTTTCTACATTGGTTATGCAGTTTTTCCAGTATTGTTTATTAAAGGGATTATCCCTTTCCCATTGAATATTCTTGGTTCCCTTGTCAAATATTAGATGATCATCTATGTTTGGATTTATTTCTGAGCTCTCTATTGTGAAATAATTTTAATCTAAAATAGAATAGCAAGATATAAAATAGAAAATCTCATGCATTTGTCCTCAGGAAAACAAGACATAGGGACTGAAAGGCTAATTTCCCAAATATGCCTTACTTACAGAAAAACTGCTAATATTGAAATTTTTTTAAATGATAAGAGAGTTGGTCAGGGGTTGCCTCACATCAACGTTGGAAAATTTTCCTTATGGTTTCCAGACACATGAACAAAAAATGACCCAGGTCAGGGCCAGCCCAGTGGCACAATGGTTGAGTTTGCACATTCTGCTTCAGCAGCCCGGGATTCGCTGTTTCTGATCCTGGATGGGGACCTACACACCACTTGTCAAGCCATGCTGTGGCAGGCGTCCCACAAATAAAGTAGAGGAAGATGGGCACAAATGTTAGCTCAGAGCCAGTCTTCTTTAGCAAAAAGAGGAGGATTGGCAGCAGATGTTGGCTCAGGGCTAATCTTCCTCAAAAAAAAAAAAATGACACAGGTCAAGTTGGTCTCACAAAATAAGCTGACTTGAGCTTTGTTTCTATGACTAGACTATTTGTCTGCTCAGGGAATTTTCAAAGCTGGCCTCTGTTTGTTATTGATATTAACAGAATCTAACTAAACTCTCCCCTCTTTACATTCTCTGCCCATAAATACAGCCTACACCAAAAATCACAATGGATTTGCCTGTTGCTTGCTAAGTTTGTGTGTCCCAAATTGCAATTCCACTGCTATTCCTGAATAAACTCATCTGTTTGGCAATTTTAAACTTGCCTCACTTCACCTTTTTATTTATGTTGATATTCCTTGGTGTCAGAAGTGGGATCTGAAGAGGGAAACTCCTGAAGGACAACAACCCTCAGAATCAAGGGAGGTACCTGCCTAAGACGCTTGCACTCATCGCTTCTGTGAGTCTCCATCTACTTTTGGTTTGGCAAGTCTCCTCTCAGATTCCAAGATCCCTCACTTTGGTTGAGCTCTTCAAATTTGTTTGGGATTTGTTTAAAGACATTATCCTTTTTGGTGAGTACTCATTTGTTTTCTTATAGGAAGAGCACTAGAATTTTGGTAAAATTCCTTTGGAATTCTTGAGAGCAAAAATTAAAAGTAATATCAATGGGCACAGGTTGAGAAAATAAATATCACTAGAATACTTGCCCTCTCCTTGTGAGAGACTTTGGTCTCCAGTAACAAAAGACTCCTGTGAGAGGATAAGTTGGTTGTGGACAGGGCAATTTGACATTAGGCCACCTGCCAACTGAAAGCTGATTTTTGTGTAACTAGGAACACCTGATCATGGGTCAGATAAGTAGGGCAAAGGCTGTCTGCCAGGAACAAAAGGTGTCCTGTGAAATTCACACTGTAAAACAAAACACAACTCCCAAACCCTGAAAGGACAACCATCAGGTTATTTAGGATTTTTTCTTTTGCTCTCTAGAAAACCTCTGATATATGGAATCTCAGCCATGTAAATGCTCTAAGGGTGGCCCTCCTTCAGGGACCCCAGCTGGTTTTATGTTCAAAATTTATGGTCTCTCCTCATGTGAATTTGCCACTAAAGATAATTTAGAACTTCAGTGGTCATTATGGGAAATTTGTGATCTCCCCAAACTTATTTTCTCCAGATTAAATTAGAAGACCACGACAATAGAACTAAATAGAACTATTCTGAGTAGAATAACTATTTGAATTGGGACCTAGAGCTTCTCAATGTATTTAGTATTTTAAAATTGCTTCTTTACAAAATACCATTTCTAAATTGACTGAAGCAAATAAGCAACTGAAAGGAGATATAAAAGCATCGAAGCCTCTTCCTCAGCAGCACTAACCAAAGTTTCCCCTAACTCTATGCTCTACCTTCTCTATGTCCACCTTTGCCCTCTTTTAACCTTGTTTTTAATCTGAACACATCTTTTCTAGAGCTGAAACTTTACCAATTGAACTTGTTAAAATTCTCCTTTTTAAAATTAGGACTTCTGAGATTCTGCTAAACCGTTAATTTTATACATCCCATTGACCAAACCTGAACTTATAGCTACAGTAAAAGATTTTATGAAGGTAACTGAGGATCCTCATAGATTTGCTGAAGAATTCATTTTTATTTTATTTTAATTTTTTGAGGAAGATTAGCTCTGAGCTAACATCTGCTGCCAATCTTCCTCTTTCTGCTGAGGAAGACTGGCCCTGAGCTAACATCCATGCTCATCTTCCTCTATTTTATGTGTGGGATGCCTACCACAGCATGACTTGCTAAGCAGTGCCATGTCTGCACGTGGGATCCGAACCAGTGAACCCTGGGCCACTGAAGCAGAACATGCACTCTTAACTGCTGTGCCCCTGAAGAATTCAATATTGTAATTAAAACTTATCAACCTGGCTTCTCTGATCTTTATCAGTTAGCCCACATGCTTGGTGAAGAAGGTCAAGTCCAATATTGAATGAAAATTGCTAATTGATAAAGCCACAAACAATCTTTAGAATTCCAAGTAAGTCAACCACCAGCTCTTTTATATGATCAAGCTCATGCCATAGACAAAAGGCTCCATTTTACCACCCCAAGGGCCTTCCCTAAACCAGACGACTGAAACTAAATTTAAGCTTGCACCCCAAAGCTTGCCAAATCTTGCACCCCAAAGCTTGTCAAATCTGTTCATGATTACTAGAGTAGACTCCAAATTGTTTTTTTTCTAAAACTCTGGTCTCCCTATAAATGTTGAATCCACCAGGGTGGTCTTTAATTTAATGTTTATAAATGTTTTAAACAGAGATCTATCTCTATTAGTCAAGAGAACCCACATAGAATAGGAAATAATGTCCACCCCTGATCTTGCTGATCTAGCTAATCGGTTAGCTTGCACCCTAGAGGATGATTCCAAAAGAAGAGCAACTAAAATTTTAAATCTGCAACTTCAACAGATGAAATCTCCCAAGCAAACTCACTCTACTGGACTTTGTCATCATTGTAAAAAACCTGGCTATTGGAAAAAGGACTGCTAGAAATGAAAAAATGTCTGGAGAATTACAGCTTTCCAGGAGCCAAGAGTCAAACTCATCCCAATGATGTGGTTCTTAGGATACACAGAGAATTTTTCCCATTCTACCATTAAATAAGCTGGAGGAACTACTCTCCAGACAGGGGACAAATCCCTTACAATATTAATTGACACAAGAGCTATTCTATTGGTGATCAACCTTACTGCAATTAAACAGTCCTTTCCTTGGAGCAATACATTTATTTAAATCATAGGAGTTGAAATAGATCTCAATGTGTCCCTATTTCTAAACATATACCCTTTTGCTTGGGACCTTTTAAGATAAACATCTATTTCTCCTCAGTGAATGAGCTCCTGTCCACTTATTAAGACAAGAAAAATATTATGCTGCTATTTCTTTGTCTTGAAAGGGAAAGATAACTTGAGTTCAGATCTTCTGAATTTAAATCCCTTGAATCTAATCCTGAAGAAAATCTAAAATCTTTTTCTTTCACATATACTTTACAAACCAGGGAAGATCAAACTTCAGATTCATCCTCACTATTAGATTCAGTGTCTCCTACTCTATGGGCAAAATCTCCCATGGACACAGGCAGAATTCATAGTACCTCCCCCATTAAGATTCAAATCGATCCCTCAAAACCTCTGCCCAGAATTAATCAATGCATATAGACAAAGAAGATTTACAGGGCTTACGACATATCATAGAAGACTTTAAAGCACAGAGACTTATTACCCCTTGTGCCAATCCTTGTAATATCCTTTTTTTACCCATAAGAAAATCTAATGGTCAAGGATTGAGATTTTTCCAAGATCTTCAAGCAATAAATAGCATTGTTATTCCCCTCCATCCTGTTGTTCCTAATCCCCATACATTATTAACACCCATTCCTACCAAAACAAATCATTCACTGTGATTGATCTGTGCAGGGCATTCTTTAGCATTTTAGTTGATAAGGCTGGCCAACATATTTTTATCTTTTCCTGGAAAGAACAACAATATAACTGGATAGTAATTGTCCCAGGGTTTTACTGAAAGTCCTTCTTTTTTCTCACAAATTTTAAAACACGACCTAGATGATATAAAATTTTCTGGAGGCTTCACCTTACTACAATATGTACATGATTTACTTCTCTGCCCACCTACCCAAGTCTCCTCACAAGAAGACAGCAGTCACCTATTAAAACAGTTAGCTGCTAAAGGGACACGAGATCTCAAAGAAAAAATTAGAATTTTCTCAAACTCAAGTCCAATATGTAGGATATTTAGTCTCAGAACCAGAATTACACCTAGGTCCTGATAGGTTTCATGGCTTCTTGAGCTTCTCAAAACCTAAAACCAAATGACAATTACAGGATCCTCTTGGGCTACCTGGTTATTGTTACAATTGGATTCCAAACTTCTCCTTAATGACCCAGACCTTATTTATCTTACTAAAAACTGCTTAATCTGACCCCATTATCTGGGGAAATCAAGATTATTTGGCCTTTAAAACTTTGAAGGGAAGATTAATAAATCCACCTGTCCTTGGATATCTGAACTATCAACTACCCTTTTTGTATGTGAAAAAGAGGGAAATGCCATCAGGATACTTACCCCAAAACATGGGAGCTACCAACAGCCTTTAGCTTACTACAGCCAACAATTAGATCTCACGGCTCTAGATTACTTCCTATACATTATGGCTATCATTGAGACTTCCCTTCTGGCAAAGGTCACTCAAGAAATAGTCATGGGATCCTCTTTGACCATCTTTGTACCTCATGCTGTCTAAGCTCTCTTGAACTCACACCATACCTAATACCTTTCAGCAAGCCATCTTACCCCTTATGAAATTCTCTCGCTAATCACCCCTGATTTTACTCTCATTCATTGTGATAATCTCAACCCTGCTACCCTTTTTCCTCTTCCATGGACAACAACCCCCGACTGTTTGACTTTGATGAATCACCTATAAACTCCTCATGATGACCTACAGGAAACTCCCTCGACAAATGTTTATTTCTCATGGTTTACTGATGGCTCTTGTATGAAAATGGTAAATATTGTGCTGGATATCCAATATCAACTCCTTTTGAATTCATTAAGGCTTCATCCTTATCTTTGGCCACTTCAGCCCACTATTCCTTGAGCATATATTCTAGTGAAAGATAAAACTGAAAACATCTACACTGATAGTTGATATGCTTTTTGAGTAGCCCATAGTTTTGGAATGCTGTGGAAACAGCAGGGTTTCCTTACTTCCAGTGGAGATAAAGTTTTAAATGGTCTTTATGTCCAATATTCTTAGATGTTATACTCCTGCCAGCAGTTCTGGCTATTATTAAGATCTCAGGGCATTCTAAGTTTGACACTCTGGAGCTAAGGAACCCACCTTACTGATTTCTCTACAAAAGATGTTGCTTTTATGGGATCCATACTCCAAACTTCTGTCACGGTCCAAAAAACTGCTTCCCCTGGTGATAACCTAAGAGAACTAATCAGGGAAATACAACAATTGGCCCTTGGAAAGGAAAAACAAAATTGTAGATCTAAAGGTTATTGGTATTATGAAGACAAGAAATTCTGTTTCAGATGCAGTAACAAACCAGGCCTGCCATAAAATCTAAAATTTTCATTATTAACTACCATATATAACTTAAATCATTGGTCAACTGATAAAATGATAACAATAATGAATCAATATTGGTTGGGAAACATTATAAAGGCTTCAAACTTAGCTTGTTTTTTCCATCTGTCCTAAATTTAACACAAGGAAGCTTATCTGTACCACCCTTGGACAGATTTACCCAAAGGACCATTCAAGGTTTGGCAAATGGATTTCATACAATTGTTCTCATCTCATGGATATAAGTATGTTCTAGTAATGGTTTTCATATTTTCATATTGGACAGAACTTTCCCATATAGACAGGCGACTGACTCTTCTGTAGCTAAAATCTTATTAGAAAAGATTATTCCCACTTGGATAACCACCCTTCAACTTCATAATGATCAGAGAACCCACTTTATTGGTCAAATACTTTTACACGTCTGTGCTGTCTGGCCAGTTCTGCAACACTTTTATTGTGTTTATCATCCTCAGTCTTCAGGACTGGTCTGACATACAAGTGGAATTATTAAGACTTAATTAGCTAAGTTAGTCGAAACCCTCCAAATATCCTGGCCCAAAGCATTACCATTGGTTCTTCTAAACATTAGATCTGCTCCCTTTGAGATACATAAACTTTTGCCTTTTGAAATAATTACAGGATGACCAATGCACTTTGCCCTGACTTCTTTTGACTCACAACTAATAAAGAGGGATGTACTTCAATTTCACAAAAGCCTCATCAAGTCCATAGAAAATAATCATGCTCTGATAAAACACTCTTTCCACAGAGTGCTCCTGGGAGATAAAAGCATTGAACATCATACCTTACGGCCTGGAGATTTTGCCTATTGGAAAATACATCTCCAAAAAGACTCTTCAATCTTGCTGGAAAAATCTCTACTAGGTGCTGTTAACTAACTCCTGTGCAGCCAAATTTCAAGGAATAGATTCCTGGATTCATGTGTCAAAAAGAAAGCCCAAAAACCTGAATGGACCTGGACACTAACTGGTGACCCGAAACTGAAAATTTCTAGGAGGGGAAGTAGACAACATCTGAAGTGATCAGTTTACCCAAGATATTCAGACAAGGCCTGTTTAATTTTTCCTTTTTCTCTTCTCATTCTATGTTTAGTTAAATCGTGCCATTCAGGCCTTCAATTCTTATTTTCCTACGATCATTTATTTAGCTTTAACATATCATTTCCTACCCACCTTACAAACACTCTCTGATCCTGCTAAACTGGTTGTTGGGTTTGTGCCACAGCAAATAATACTCATGGTGAACCTGAATTGGTGGCCTGGCAACTATCTTTAGAAGGATGGTAAAACCTATCTCATAAAGATGTAGGATTTTGCTTTGGTAGCTTTGAAACCACGCGTGTCACCCCTTCCACAAGATTGGCACCAAATATTATTGCTCTCCATCGGGTACACCCACTCATAAGGGGATACTCCTAACCCAGGTCTGGACTCATATTCAAAATCTTTATTTATATTTCAAAAACAATGATAGGAATAGCAAAGCTCTAGGATATCTCTCATTAAATATTTGTAACTGTGCTATTTTACATGACCCAGATGAACATGAATTCACTCCCCATTGGAATCCAGAAGAGTATACTGTCTCCTCCATTAATGTTTCTCTATGGTGAGGCAAGGAAAACCATAACACTGGAAAGTGGGAAGCTGATGTGCTCCCACTTAATGGTACTTCATTGAAAATTGACCAAAAATGGTTAATGGTGGAAAATAACTTCAACTTACTTTTTCCCTAGAGATATTCCAGACTTGCATCAAAATCTAACATACTGGATCAGCTCATTTGTTATATCAGATCTATAGAAATTTGTGGTGCTCATATAACCATTCCCAGAATGCTAGTAAATCAGATTACCAAGTGTTCTGTATAAATGATTATATTTCTGGTCGTTATATCCCCTCTTTCATTCCAGGGAGAAAAATCTGGACAAGGAGACTCAACTATGCGTTATCCTTAAAAGACGTTGGGTATTTCTTTTATGTGGGAGAAACATATATTCTACACTTTACCTTAATTGGAAGGGATATTGTGAGATTGTTGGCCTCACCTCTAATGGCAAAATTAGAAAAACTCTTCCCTCTACTATTATAAGCTATATAATGCCTAATCTGGAATCTTTCTCCTATCACCTTAAAAGGACACGTTGAAAGTGGGAAGGTTATAAATTTGGATGGATGACTACCCCAGAGTAGATAGAAAGGGTTTTGAACATGCTTTTGCCAAAGATTTTTTTTCCTTGGGTTTGAGTAGTAAACCTTAAAAAAGCAGTTCACAAATATCTATAGTTGTGTGAGCCACTTTCAATGGTTTTGTCCAAGATTTTAAATATTAACAAATCTGAATAGATAGCCTTGCAGAAGCAGTCCTAAAAAAAAAAAAAAACCACAGAGCCCTAAATCTCCTCACTACTCAGCAGGTGAGAACCTGTGCCCTACTTGGTAAAGAATGTTGGTGTTATGTTAATAAGTCAGAAAAAATAACACAAGAACTAAAAATAATGAAGGACAATATAAAACTGTTAGCAGAAGTAGGCCAAGCTCCCAACTTGGGACATTTTTGATCTATTGAACATAGTTGAGGAAACTGGTTGAGAAGTGTGTTTGAATCAATAGCTATCATTGTGCTTTTAGTCCTCAGTTTAATTTTTTAATTAAATTTATATGATTTTATATTAGTAATCAAATGCCTTCTTTCCAAACGTATGAAGAAAATAAAATTATTTTTCTTTCAAAGGCTTTCCTGAAATTCAACTGACCATTGAAACTGAAACATTCACCTTAGAGGAACATAACTGGGATTCTTCATTTTTCTATGTTTTTAAGTTGTTCATTTATTTATTTGTTTTACTGCAGTAACATTGGATTATAACATTAAATAACTTTCAGATGTACATCATAATATATTTTGAATTCTATGCAGATTACATCATGTTCACCACCCAAAGACAAATTATAATCCATCACCACATATGTGTGCCTAATCACCCCTTTTGCTCTCTCCCTTCCTTCCTTCCCCTCTGGTAACCACAAATACAATCTCTGTTGCTATGTGTTTGTTTGTCGTTGTTTTCATCTTCTGCTTATGAGTGAGAATCATATGGTATTTGACTTTGTCCCTCTGACTTATTTCACTCAGCATAACACCTCGAGTTCCATCCATGTTGTCACAAATGGCCAGATTTCATCATTTCTTATGGCTGAGTAGTATTCCATTGTATATATATACACCACATCTTCTTTATCCATTCGTCCCTTGATGGGCACCTAGGTTGCTTCCAAGTCTTGGCTATTGTGAATAATGCTGCAATGGACATAGGGGTGCAGGTATCTTTATGCATTCGTGTTTTCATGTTCTTTGGATAAATACCCAGCAGTGGGATAGCTGGATATACTCCATACTGCTTTCCATAGTGGCTGCACTAGTTTGTGCTCCCACCAGCAGTGAACAAGGGTTCCCTTCTCTCCACATCCTCTCTAACATTTGTTGTTTCCTCTCTTGTTAATTATCACCATTCTGACAGGAGTGAGGTGATATCTCATTGTAGTTTTGATTTGCATTTCCCTGATAGATGATGATGTTGAACATCTTTTCATGTGTCTGTTAGCCACTCGTATATCTTCTTTGGAGAAACCTCTGTTCAGGTCTTTTGTCTATTTTAATTCGGTTGTTGGTTTTTTTTGTTGTTTAGACCTATGAGTTCTTTGTATATTTTGGATATTAACCCCTTGTCAGATATATGGTTTGCAAATATCTTCTCCCAATTGTTAAATTGTCTTTTCATTTTGTTGGTGGTTTCCTCTGCTGTGCAGAAGCTTTTTAGTTTGACGTGGTCCCAGTTGTCTATTTTTTCTTTTTTTCTCTTGCCAGGTCAGACATGGTACTTGCAAATAATACTGCTAAGGTCGATGTCAAAGAGCATCTGTCTATGTTTTCTCCTAGAAGTTTAATGGTTTCAGGTCATAAATTCAAGTCTTTAATACATTTTGAGTTGATTTTTGTTCATGGTGTAAGATAATGGGCTACTTTCCTTCTTTTGCATGTGGCTGTCCAGTTTTCCCAAGACATTTATTGAAGAGCCTCTCCTTATCCATTGTATGCACTTGGTTCCCTTGTCAAACCCTAACTGCCCATAAATGTGTGGGTTTATTTCTGGGCTCTCTCTTCTATTTCATTGATCTGTGTGTCTGTTTTTGTGTCAGTACCATGCTGTTTGAGTTACTATGGCTTTGTAGTATATTTTGAAATCAGGAAGTGTGATACCTCCAGCTTTGTTTCTTCTTCTCAGGAATCCTTTGGCTATTCGGGCTCTTTTGTTGTTCCATCTAAATTTTAGGATTTTTTGTTCTATTTCTGTGAAAATTGTTGATGGAACTTCCATAGGGATTGTACTGAATCTATAGATTGCTTTAGGAAGTATGGATATTCTGTGTTAATTCTTCTAATCCAAGAGCACTGAATATCTCCATTTCTTTGTGTCTTCTTTGATTTCTTTCAACAATGTTTTATAGTTTTTGGTGTACAGATCTTTCACCTCTTTGGTTAAGTTTATTCCAAGATATTTTACTCTTTTTGTTGCAATTATAAATGGGATTGTATTATTAATTTCCTGCTAGTTCATTGATAGTGTATAGAAATGCAACTGATTTTTGTTTGTTGATTTGTTATCCTGTGACTTGACTGCTTTCCTTTATTATTTCTGAAAGTTTTTTAGTGGATTCTTTAGGGGTTTCAGTATATAAAATCATGTCATTTGCAAATGGTGACAGTTTCAATTCTTCTTTTCCAAATTTGATATCTTTTATTTGTTCTTTGCCTTGTTGCTCTGGATAAGACTTCCAACACTATGTTAAATAAGACTGGTGAAAGTGGGCATCTTTTTCTGGTTCCTGTTCTTCGAGGGATAGTTTTATGTTTTCCTCCATTAAGAATGATATTACCTGTGGGTTTGTCATATATGGCCTTTATTATGTTGAAGTATTTTCCTTCTACACCCATTTTGAGTTTTTATAAAAAAAATGGATGCTGTATCTTGTCAAATGCTTTCTCTGCATCTATTGAGATGATCATGCGATTTTTATTCTTCATTTTGTTAATGTGATGCTTCACATTCAGTGATTTGCAGATGTTGAACCAACCCTATATCCCTGGAATAAATCCCCTTGATTGTGGTGTATGATCCTTTTACTTTATTTTTGCATTTGGTTTGCCAATATTTTGTTGAAGACTTTTGTGTCTATAATTTATCAGTGATATTAGCTTGGAAATTTCTTTTTTTGTGTTGTCTTTGTCTAATTTTGGTATCAGGTTAATTTTGGCATGGTAAAATGATTTATCAAGTGTTCCTTCTTCTTCAATATTTTGGAAGAGTTTGAGAAAGACGGATATTAAATATTCTTTAAACGTTTTGTAGAGTTCAGCAGGGAATCCATCTGGTCCTAGACTTTCAATTATTGGGAGGTTTTTGAATACTGTTTCAAACTCCTTATGGGTGATTAGTCTATTCAGATTCTTGTCTCTTCTTGATTGAGTTTTGGATAGTTATGTGATTCTAAATATTTGGCCTTTCTTCTAGGTTATTCAGTTTGCTGGCATACAATTGTTCATAGCATTCTTTTATAACCGTTTGTAATTCTGTGGTATCTGTTGTAATTTCTCCTTTTTCCTTTCTGATTTTATTTATATGTCTTCCTTCTTTTGTGTCTTCTTTTCTTGTTCGTCTTTTCTGTCTTTTCTTTTTTATCTTTTTCAGTGTTAGCCTAGGTAAAGGTTTTCAATTTTGTCTGTCTTTTCAAAGAACCAGGTCTTAGTTTCATTGATCCTTTCTGTTGTCTTTTTAGTTTCTATTTCATTTATCTCTACATCAATTTCTTTACTTTTATTGACTTTGGGCTTCATTTGTTCTGCTTTTTCTAGTTCCTTTAGGTGTAGTGTCAGGTTTTTTATTTGAGACTTTTCTCATTTCTTGACATAGGCCTGTATTGCTATAAAGTTCCCTCTTAGTACTGCTTTTGCTGCATCCCATAAGTTTTTGTATTTTATGTTTTCATTTTCATTTGTCTCCAGGTATATTTTGAACTTTTGATTGATTTCTTCATTGATCCAATACTTGTTCAGTAGCATGTTGTTTATTTTTAGCATATTTGTGACTTTTCAAGCTTTCTTCTTATAGTTGATTTTAAGTTTCATATCACTCTGGTCAGAAATGTTGCTTGATATAATTTCAATCTTCTTAAATTGATTATGAGTTGTTGTGTTTTCCAACAGGTGATTTTTCCTTGAGAATATTCCATGTGCATTTGAGAAGAATGTGTATTCTGCTTCTTTTGGATGGAATGTTCAGTATATATCTATTAAGTCCACCTGGTCTAGTTTTTCATTTATGGCCACTGTTTCCTTGTTGACTTTCTATCTGGAAGATCTATTCAATGGCATAAGTGAAATATTAAGGTCCTCATACTTTTATTGCATTGCTTTTAATATCTCCTTTTAGGTCTGTTAATAACTACCTTATATATTTTTGTGCTCCTATGTTAGGTGCATATAGGTTAACAAATGTTATGTCTTCTTAAGTGCTTATCCCCTTTATCATTATATACTGTCTTTTGTTGTCTCATAATTTTTGTCGTGAAGTCTATTTTGTCTGATATAAGTATAACTACATCTGCTTTCTTTTCCTTGACATTTAAATGGTTGGGGTATCATCTTTCATCCCTTGATGTTGAGCCTGTGTTTGACTTTAGAGCTGACATAGATCTTCTGGAAGCAGCATATTGTTTGGTCTTGTTTTTCAATCCATCCAGCCATTCTGTATCTTTTGATTGGAGAATTCAATCCATTTTTATTTAGGGTGATTATTGATATTGGAAGAATTAATACTGCAATGTTATCTTTTGTTTTCTGATTACTGTATATTTCCATTCATTTTTTCCCATGTGTTTCTGTCTACCATTTAAGTTTGGTGGTTTTCTGTGATGTATTTCTCAGTTTTCTCTTTTTTTATGTTTCCTGACTCTGCTCTGAAGTTTTGTTTTGTAGTTGCAATGAGCTTTGTATAAAAGACTTCATTTGAAAGACAGTAATTTTTCTTATATAATAGCATCTTATCTTCATTTCTGTATAGTTTCCATCCTTTCCCATTTCCACTTCTATATTTTTATTGTCATAAGTTATCCTTTTTGATATTGTGAGTTCCTTACCAAATTACAGTGATTATAGTTACTTTTAATGCTTCCCTTCCCTTTAACTTTTATAATTGTCTACTAACTTATTCTGAAATATAGTTGGAATTCTCTGATTCCTGTCTATTTATCACCTTGCTCAAAGTTTTGTATAGCTTTGCCTTTTTGTTTCAGATAGGAGAACTACTTTCAACATTTTTTATAAGGTAGGTCTAGTGGTGGTGAACTCTTTCAGCTTTTTTTTGGGAAATCATTTATTTTTCTTCCATATCTGAAAGATAACTTTGTTGAATAGAGCATTCTTGACTGGTTATTTTTATCTTTCAATACACTCATGTACTGAGTAATAATGTTTTAGTCAACTATGAACCACATATGCAATGGTGGTCCCATAACATTAGTTACACATAGTCTAGGTATGTAGTCGGCTATACCATCAAGTTTGTGTAAATACACTCTACAATGTTCACACAAAGACAAAATTTCTTGATGACATATTTCTCAGAACGTAACCTAGTTTTTAAGCAGTGCCATACTGTATTTTGAACCAAACATTCGACTCTTTCTTAGTCTGTAAAATTTTTGCTGAGACATTTACTGATAACAACATGGGGGTCCCCTTGTATGTTATCTTTTTTTCCCCCTAGCTGCCTGAATATTATTTCTTTCTCATTGACTTTTGACAGTTTTATTACCTGATGTCTTGGAGAAGGTCTTTATGCATTGAGATAATTTGGTGTTCTATTAGCTTCATGGATTGTATGTCCAGTTTCTTCCCCAGGTTTGGGACATTCTTAGGTATTATTTCTTTAAATAACCTCTCTAGTCCCTTCTCTGTCTTCTCCTTGTAGGATACCCAATATATTGTATTTTCTAATAGAGTTAGATAATTCTTGTAGAATTTCTGTATTTAAAAAAATTCTTGGTTATCTCTCATCCTCTACCTGTACCATTTCTAGGTCTCTATCTTCAAGTTCACTAATTCTCTCTTCCATATTGTCTGCTCTATGTCTAATGCTTTCTAATGCATTCTTCCTCTCATTTATTAAGTTCTTCAGCTCCAGAATTTCATTTTGGTTCTTTTTTAAAGTTTCAGTCTCTGTAGTAGAGTATTCCTTCTGTTCATTAATTTTATTCCTGAGCTCATTAAATCGCCTTTCTAAGTTTGCTTGTAGCATACTGAGTTCCATGACTTTATGTTTGGTTTCTGGAGAACTGTCATTTTCCTTTTGTGATGCCCTGTTGCCATGGCTTCTCTTTATAATTAGTGAATTATTCCTTTACCAGCACATTTATCACAGCATGCTTTTTTTTTCTTATTAAGGTATATATTTGTTTATTTTGAATCTAACTATTCAATCAGTTGGAGATTGGAGACCATTCTTTTGTTTTCCATGAGGTGGTGCTATGGCACCAATTTATGGCTTCTCTTACCTGTGCTACCTCTGGTTGTATCTAGTGATCAACACTTTCCACCTTCCATTGTCTCTTTTAGGGCTATTGTAGGTACGCCTGTCATTGCTGCCTGTTCCTCCAGGGGTCACTGATGCCTTGTTGTTGCTGGTGTCACTGTGGTCACTAGTTTTGCCACCAGGGATACAGGGATGGCGGATGCCTTTGGCATATTCAGGATCACCTGGCTTGCAAGTAACTCTGCCATGGTAGGGGGATCAGGAAGGTGGGGGAGGGAGCTGGGTTCACAGGAAACAGCATCTCTTTTCTTATGGCCATAGACCCCAGTGCAATTGGGAGTCCTGAGTTGTTTGCATGCCTCTTCTGCTGCTACCAGGTTCTGAGCCATGGCCAAGAGTTTGGGGTCATGGTGCTCCACCTTCACTATTGCTTCATTCCCTGTGGCCACACATCCCACTGAAGCCAGGAGACCAGTGTTGCATGCATGCTTCCAGTGCTGCTTACCAGGTTCTCTGGGACTGAGGGCGGCTGGATTAGCTGCCACAGACAAGGGGTCAGGCTCTTAGGGACTGTCTCTGATCTTCCTCCAGTTCATCTCCTCTATGTGCTCCAATCCACCCACCATCATAGGTACTGATATGTGTACCTGTTTGTGTCCTGGTGTGTCAGGTGGTGTAGCCTTTTGTTTAGTTATGGATGTTTTACTCATTGGAGATTGAAGGGGAGAGACACAGGGAGCATCTTATGGTGCCATGATATCTCATTTAATCTCTTTAACAAATCTGTGAGGCTGATAATATTATCAATTTTTACTTTATAAACAAGGAAACACACTTAGAAAATGAATTACCCATTTAATTAGAACTTCAGGAAATTCTGGAATGCAGGAATCTACTATCACTGATTTAAAATAATTTAAATACAACAAAATATGTTTACCTACTGCAGTGTAATGAGATTAGAAATAAATAACAAAAAGAAATGTACAAACTACACAAATTTTGGAATTTAAGCAACACAGTCCTAAATAACCAATGGATCCAGAAGTAAATCACAAAGGAATTTTGATAGTACTTTGAGATGAATGAAAATGAAAGGCAACATACGAATACTAAAAATATGCTGCTAAATCAGTGCTTAGAGTAAAATTTATAGTTACAAATGCCTATATTAAGAAAGATGCAGATTTCAAATCAATAACTTAACCTTCCACCTTCCAACACTGGAAAAAGTAAACTAAACCTAATCAATCAGATGGAAGGAAATAGTAAATATTAGAGAAAAATGAAATGAAATAGAAAATAAGAAACAAATAAGAACATTAACAAATGAAACATTGGTTATCATAATTTTTCAACAAAATTGACAAATCTTTCATTGGATTGGCCAAGAAAAAAAATGAAAGAGTGATTTTACAAAATAAAACTAGGAATAAAAAAGTAGATATCACGACCAACCTTACAGAAATAAAATGGTGTTATATGGGAATAATATGAACAATTCTTGTAAACAAATTAGATAACCTAGGTTAAATTCATAAATTTCCAAAGAGATATGAACTACCAAAATTGATTCAAGAAAAAATAGAAAATATGGACAAATCTATGAAAATGAATAGATTGAACTAGTAAATTTACAAACTTCCCACAGAGAAAAATCCAGGTCTGCATGGCTTCACTGATATATTCTACCATATATTTAAGAAAAAAATAACACCAATAGTATTAATTTTTTTTTTCCTGAAATCAGAAGAGTTGAGAACTGGTATCAAGAATGGGATGAATACATTGCAAAAAGAAAAGCATTGGAATTTTGATAGGGGTTGCATTTAATCTGTATCTTGCTTTGGGTTGTATGGATGTTTAATAATATTAGTACTTAAAATCCATGATCAGGAAATATCTTTCCATTTATTTGTGTGTTCTTCAATTTCTTTCATTAATTTCTTGTAGTTTTTAATATACAGGTCTTTTACCTCCTTGGCTAAATTTATTCCTTGGTACTGATTCTTCTTTTAAAATTTATTTTATTGAAGTCATAATAGTTTATAATATTGTGAAATTTCAGGTGTACATTATTTTTTCTCAGACACCTCATACATATGCCCCTTTACATCTTATGCCCAACCCCCAACACCCTGCTCCTCTGGTAACCACTATTCTGTTCTCTTTGTCCATGTGTTTGTTTATCTTCCACATATGAGTGAAATCACATGGTATTTGTCTTTGTCTGGTTTATTTTGTTTAACATAATACCTTCAAGGTCCATCCATGTTTCTGCAAAGAGACAATTTTGTCCTTTTTATGGCTAAGTAGTATTACATTGTATATATATAATACATCTTCTTTATCCATTCAACAAGTGATAGGCACTTGGGTTGCTTCCACATCTTGGCTATTGTGAATAATGCTGAAATTAACATAAGGATACATAAGTCTCTCTGAATTGTTGATTTCAAATTCTTTGGATAAATAACCAGTAGTGGGATAGCTGGGTCATATGGTATTTCTGTTTTTAATTTTTTGAGAAATCCCCATACTGTTTTCCATAGTGGCTGCACCAGTTTGCATTCCCACTAGTAATGTGTGAGGATTCCCTTTTCTCCACATCCTCTCCAACATTTGTTATTTTTTTTCTTGGTAATGATAACCTTTCTAACAGGTGTAATGTGATAGCTCATCATAGTTTTGATTTGCATTTCTCTAATGATTAGTGATGAACATCTTTTCATGTGTCTGTTGACCATCTGTATATCTTCTTTGGAAAAATGTCTGATCATATCCTTTACCCACTTTTTGATCAGGTTGTATTTTATTGTTGAGTTGTATGAATTCTTTATATATTAGGGAGATTAATCCCTTGCTAGATATATGACTTGAAAACATATTCTCCCAGTGAGAGTGCTGTCTTTTTGTTTTGATACTGGCTTCCTTTGCCTTGCAGAAGCTCTCTAGTCTCATGTAGCCCTATTTATTTTTTCTTTTGTTTCCCTTGCCTAAGTAGACATGATATTCGAAAAGATGTTTCTAAGAACAATGTCAAAGAGTGCACTGCTTATATTTTCTTCTACAAGTCTTATGGTTTCAGGTCTTACCTTCAAGTCGTTGATCAATTTTGAGTTAAATTTTGTGTATGGCATAGGATAATGGTCTACTTTCATTCTTGTGCATGGGATGCCAGTTTTCCCAACATCATTTGTTGAAGAGACATTCTTTTCTCCATTGTAAGTTCGTGGCTCCTTTCTTGAAGATCAGCTGTCTATAGATATGTGGTTTTATTTCTTGGCTTTCAATTCTGTTCCATTTATGTGTGTGTCTGTTTTTGTACCAGTGCCATGCTGTTTTTATTACTATAGCTTTGTAGTATATTTTGAATTCAGGGATTCTAATGCCTTCAGCTTTCTTCTTTTTTATCAGGATTGCT
Source organism: Equus przewalskii (assembly GCF_037783145.1). Lineage (NCBI taxonomy): Eukaryota > Metazoa > Chordata > Mammalia > Perissodactyla > Equidae > Equus > Equus przewalskii. Next base: position 63,139,808 of record NC_091863.1, read on the forward strand.
TTAGCTATTCAAGGTCTTTTGTTAGCCCATATGAATTTTAGGATTCTTTGTTCCACTTCCATGAAGAATGTCATTGGGGTTCTGATTGAGATTATATTGAATCTGTAGATTGCTTTAGGCAACATGGGCATCTTAACTATGCTTATTCTTCCAATCCATGTGCATGGAATATCTTTCCATTTCTTTGTCATCATCAATTTCATTAAATTATGTCTTATAGATTTCATTGTATAAGTTTTTCACCTCGTTGGTTAAATTTATTCTAGATATTCTATTCTTTTTCTTACTATTGTAAATGCATTGTATTTTTTAGTTCTCTGTTAGTTTGTTATTAGAGAAATGTAACTGAATTTTATAAGTTGATGTTGCACCCTACAACTTTGCTGTAGTTGTTCATTATTTATAATAGTTTTTTGATGGATTCTTTAGGGTTTCCTACACATAAAATCACGTTGTCTGTAAACTATAAGAGTTTCATTTCCTCCTTTCCAATTTGGATACTTTTTATTTCTTTTTCTTGCCTAATTTCTCTGACTAGGACTTCCAACACCATGTTGAATAAATGTGAGAAAAGCAGACATCCTTGTCTTGTTTCTGTTCTTAGAGGGATACCTTCCAATTTTTCATCATTGAGTATGATTTTAGCTGTGGCTTGATCATATATGGCCTTTATTATGTTGAGGTACTTTCCTTCTATACTCATTTTGTTGAGGGTTTTTACCATAAATGGATGTTGGATCTTTTCAAATGCTTCTCTGCATCTATTGAGATGGTCATGTGATATTTATTCCTCATTTGGTAAATGTGGTGTATCAGATTGACTGATTTGAGGATATTGAACCATCACTGCATCCCTGGTATAAATCCCACTTGATAATGATGTATGATCCTTTTAATGTGTTGCTGTATTTTGTTTGCCAATATTTTGTTGAAGATTTTTGCATCTATGTTCATCAGTGATATTGGCCTGTAATTTTCCTTCTTTGCATTGTCCTTTGCTGGTTTTCATATCTGGGTGATGTTGGCCTCCTAGAATATGTTAGGAAGCATTCCATCCTCTTAAATTTTTTGGAATAGTTTGAGAAGGATAAATATTAAATCCTCTTTGAAGATTTTTTAGATATATATAGAACACTCCATCCAAAAACAGCAGGTTACACATTCTTCTCAAGTACACATGGAACATTCTCAAACGTAGACCATATGCTGGGAAACAAGACAAGCCTTAATAAATTTAAGAAGATTGAGACCATATCAAGTAACTTTTCCAGCCATAATATATGTGAAACTAGATATCAACCCTAGAAAAAAGCTAGGAGAGTGACCAATATCATCTGGTCTAGTTTTTTGTTTAATTCCACTATTTCCTTTTGGCTTTCTGTCTGTATGATCTACCCATTGATGTAAGTGGGGTGTTGAAATCTCCTACTATTATTGGGTTGCTGTTTCTCCTTTTAGTTCTGTTAATAGTTGCTTTATGTACTTTGGTGCTCCTGTGTTAGGTACTTATATATTTATAAGTGCCATGTCCTCTTGGTGAAGTGTCCCTTTTATCATTTCATACTGCCCCTCTTTGTCTCTTTGTTTTTTTAATCTTGAAGTCTACTTTATGTGACATAATTATGGAAACACTTGCTTTCTTTCATTTGTCATTAGATTGGAGTATCATCTTCCATCCCTTCAGTCTCAGCCTCTGTTTGTCTTTAGAGCTGAGATGTGTTTCCTGAAGACAGCATATTGTTGGGTCTTGTTTTTTAACCCATCCAGTTATTCTATCTTTTTATTGGAGAATCCAAACCATTTACTTTTAGAGTGATTATTGATACATGAGGCCTTAATAATGCCATTTTATCTCTTGTTTTCTGGTTGTTCTGTATTTCTCTTGTTTCTCATCCCATGTATTTCTAACTGTCAACTCAATCTGTTGATTTTCTATGATGACATTCTCAGTTTTCTCTTTATTAATCATTTGCGTGTCTGTTCTATTTTTTCATTTAGTGATTACTATGAAGTTTGTATAAAAGATCTGGTAGATGAGATAGTCCATTTTCTGATAGTCTCTTATCTCCTGATCCTAAGAAGTTTCCTTCCTTTCCTCTCCCCTGGCTCAGTGATTGTTGTCACAACTTGTCACATTTTGTTTTGTGAGTTTGTGATTAAAATAAACTGATTATAGTTATTTTTCACGCTTTCATTCCCTTTATCTTCAATATTATAATTGTTTGCTAACCTGTTCTGGTAGAGAGCTGCAATTTTCTGATATTTCTGTCTGCTTACCTCTTTGTTCAAGGCTCAGTAAAGTCTTTCTTTGCTTTTCAGGTGTGAGGGTCTTCTTGATCATTTCTTCTAGAGGAGTCTCGTGGCAATGAACTCCTTTGACTTTTGATTACCTGAGTAATTTTTATTTCTCCATTGTACCTGAACAATAGTTTTGCCTGATAGAGTATTCTTGTCTGAAAACTTTTGTTTTTCAGCATTTTGAATATGTTATTCCACTCTCTCTTAGCCTGTAAACTTTCTTCTGAGGAACCAACAGAAGGCACGATAGTGGCTCCTTTGTAGGTTATTTTCTTCTGCCTTGATGCCCTCAATATTTTTTCTTTGTCATTGACTTTTGTCATTTTACTTATATATGCCTTAGGGAAGGTCTTTTTCATTGATGTAATTAGCTTTTCTATTAGTTTCACTTACATGCAATTCCAGCTCCTTCAGCGTATCATCCATGAAAGATGACAGTTTTACTTCTTCTTTTCCAATTTAGATGCCTTTTATTTCTTTTTCTTGCTTCATTGCTCCCTGTAAGATTTCCAATACTATCTTGGAATTACTGTATGATCCATCGATTCCACTTCTGGGTATTTATCTGAAGAAAACAAAACCACTAATTTCTAAAGATATATGAAACCCACGTTCACTGCAGCAATATTTATAATAGTCAAGATATGGAAGAAACCTAGGTGTCTGTCAATGTATGGATAGATAAAGAAATTGTGATATAAATGTATGCAGCAGAATATTATTCAGCCATAAAAAAGAATAAAGGTTTGCCATTTGCAACAACATGAATGGACCTCAAGGGAATTATGCTAAGTCAAATAAATCATATAAGGAAGAACAAATACCATATGATCTCTCTTATACGTGGAATCTCAATGTGTATGTATACACACACACACATATATTAAGCTCATAAATACAGAAAACAGATTGACAGTTGCCAGAGGCAGGAGATAGGGGATGGCAGAACTGGGTAAACTGTTTTTCTTTTTTTATTTTTAACAAATTAAATTATAAATGAAGACCATATACTGACAAGCCTTATGAATATAGTTGGAAAAATCTTTAACAAAATATTAGCAAAATTATAACTCAATAAGACATTAAAAAAGAATTTTACCCCATAGTGAAGAGCTATTTACTCATGGAATGCAAGCCTGTTTTAACAGATGAAAATCAATTAATGTACTATATCTTATTAGTAGAATAAAAGACAACACTGCGTGATCATCACAACAGACAAAGAAAAAGGAGTTTACAAAATCCAATAACTTTCATAATAAAAATACTTAGTGAACTAGTACTAGAAGAGAATTCCCTCAATCTGGTAAAGAACATCTATTAAAAACTAATAGCTAATGTCATAATCAAGGTTGAAAGACTCCTATGATGAGGAGCCAGAGCAGAATTTCTGCTTTCACCTTCTATTCAGCATTGTACTAGAAGTAAGAAAAATAAATAAAAGGCATCAGTTAAAGAAAGAAGTAAAGCTTTTAAGCTATTTCTATTTGCAGATAACATGATCTTGTATACAGAAAAACCTGAGAAATACACACACACAAAAGTATAACAAATAAGCTAGAAAATGTTCAGAGTACAACATCAGTATACAAAAATCTATTGTGTTTCTAAACAATGGCAATGAACAATGTAAAACTGAATGTAAAAACAATTCTGTTTACAATAGCATCAAAGAGACATAAATTGTAAAACAAAGAAATGTGGAGGCCAGCCCCATGGCCAAGTAGTTAATTTCTTATACTCCACTTTGGCAGCCCAGGGTTCACTGGTTTGGTTCCTGGGTGCAGACCTTTGCACTACTCAACAAGCCATGCTGTGGCAGCATCCAACATTGAAGAACTAAAATGACTTACAACTAGGATATACAGCAACATACTTGGGCTTTGGGGAAAAAAAAGGGGGGTAAGAATTGCAACAGATGTTAGCTCAGGTACAATCTTCCTCACCAAAATAAATAAATTAATTAAAAAAGCATACTTCAAACGAAAAAAAGACATTTGGTATTTATACTTTGAAAACTAAAAAAAAATTGGGTAAAGAAGTTAAAAAGGTCTTTAAGTGAAAATTTTATCCCATTTTTTTAAATTTTTACCAATTTTTATAGATCTGAAGGTTTAGTGAAGTTAAATGGCAATACTCTCCCAATTTACTTCTGCATTCAATGTAATTCCTGTCAAAATCACACCTGTCTTATTTGTAGAACTTGATAAGGTAATCTTAAAATTCATATAGAAATGCAAGGGACCCAGGATAGATGAAAAAACCTTGAACAGGAAGAACAAATTGGAAGGATTTGTGCTTCTTGTTCTCAAAATTTACTACAAATCTCCAGACATCCAGACAGTGTGGTACCAGCATAATTACAGACATGTGGAGCAATGGATTAGAATTGAGAGTGCAGAAATAAACCCTCACATTTATGGTCAACTGATTTTTAACAAAGTTGTCAAGTCAATTCAATGAGGGGAAATAGTTTTTTCAGCAAATTGTGCTGGAACAACTGTATATCTATATGCATAAGAATGAAATTGAACTTCTTCCATACATCATATACGAAAATTAAATCAAAATAGTTATAGACCTCAATATAGGAGCTAAAACTTTAAATATTTTAGAAGAATATATAGGTGTTAATCATTGTAACTTTGGATAATGCCATGGTTCTTAGATGTGACTCAAAAAGCACAAATATATAAAAAACACACTTCATCACAATTAAAACTTTTTGTTCTCCAAAGGACACCATCAAAAGTGAAAAGGAACCCACAGAATGGGAGAAAGTATTTGCAAATTATTTATCTGATAAGTATCTAGTATCTAGAATATATAAAGAACTTTTACAATTCAAAAATAAAAAGAGAAATTATCCAATTAAAAATGAACAAATAGGGGACCGACCCATGGCTGAGTGGTTAAGTTTGCATGTTCTGCTTCGGCGGCACAAGGTTTCACTTATTTGCAACCAGGGTGTGGATATGGCACGGCTCATTAGGTCATGTTGAGCTGGCGTCCCATGTAACACAATCACAGGCACTCACAACTACAGTATACAACTATGTACTGGGGGGCTTTGGGGAGAATAAAAAAGAAAAGATTGGCAATAGATGCTAGTACAGATGCCAATTTTTTTTTAAAAAAAAGGAACCTAGAAAAAAAATGAACAAATAAAAAGATGCTCACTATCACTAGTTATTAGGGAAAGGCAAATCAAAACCATAAGATACTACTCCACACTAAGCTATAATAGCTATATATTTTACTATATTTTATATATCTATATATCTACAGATATAACAAATGTTGACAAGGATGTGGAGAAATTGGAATCTTTATACACTGGTGGTGGGAATATAAAATGTTGTAGCCCTTTTGAAAAACAATTTGGTGGTTCCTTAAAATGTTTAACATAGAGTTACCATATGACAAAGCAATTCTCCTCTATATGTACACTCAACAGAAATGAAAATATATGCCCATAAAAAAAACTTGTACATGAGTTTTCATAGCATAGCTATTATTCATAATAGACAAAAAGTCCATGAACAGATGAATGGATTAAAAACTGTGGTATGTCCATACAATGGAATATTATTTGATACTAAAAAGACATGAAGTAATGATGCATGCTATAACATAGATGAACATTGAAAACATTATTCTAAGCAAAGGAAGCCATATGAAAAGCCTAGATATTGTGTAATTACATTTATATGAAATGTACATAACAGTTAAATTCATAGAGCCAGGAAGTAGATCAGTGGTTGCCAGGTGCTGGGGGAAGAGGCCTGTTTAAAGTGACTGCTAATGGGTATGGAATTTATTTTTGGGATGAGGAAAATGTTCTGGAATTATTGGTGATAGTTGCACAACTATATGAATATACTAATATCCACTAAATTGTACAGTTTATGAGTGAATTTTAATATATGTGAATTATAGGGTAATATACTTTAAATTTTTTAAAAATATGGGATTTTGGAAATAATGTATATGAAATCCAATTTTTGTAACTTTAATGAATTATAAATATGCAAGTGCTTGCTATTATTATAGTCATATAAAACACTCAAAAAGAAGTGGTTAATTTGAGCATAAGCACTTTAGCATGTGTGTCACTATTGCCTTAAGTTTGAGATGAGGGGTTAAGGTGAAAAACTGTTGTGACTAAGATTTTAACTTCAAGCCAACCATTCGGTAATGAATAGGGTAACAAAAGACATAAAATACTCTATAATACTCACAATAGTGCAGTAAATTTTCATAGAAATTGCAGATCTCTGAGATTGGTAAAATTCTGACAGACAACACAGAAAAGTATCATTTATTTTCCATGGTATAGATTAGGTGGCTACTGTAGTGTTAACAAAGGGTATCCATTAGTAACACTATAAATTGTGGCACTTGTTTATCATTTACCAAGCCTCGTTGTCTTCATGACCTCCAATTTTACAGTTCATTACCCAACGTACAGGTGTGTTTACATAAACTATGAAAATCATCAATCAAATTTAAACTTAAAATGCTTGTTTTCCAGGCTAGAAAGACATGCTGCCTTAATATATGAAAATGAGCACAAATCATTCAAGAGTTTGCCCAGGGGACTGTGGAATTGTGTTAGCATATTAGAGGTCACCTTTACAAATTGTCTTAGAACCAGGGCTACATTTACCAAAAATACCTTAAAACGTAAGGAGTTGGGCTGTTGGACTAAAGGGTAGCATAGTCCATTACCACGAAGAACCTTGAGAATGGGAATAACAGTTAATAAATTGCAACTGACATCTTTGAAGTTTCAATCAGAGAGAAATTACATAGACCGGTAAGAAAGCAAAATAGATTAGGATTGAAGACGTCTTGGTTCTGCCAATTATAAATTGTATAATTTAGATATTTCCCTTTATTCCTAGAACAGTTTATTCATCTGAAAAAGGAAAGTGTTCGACTAAATGGTTTCTGAATTAGTTTTCTTTTCAGTATATAAAACATTTATAAAAAATATCCTGTCACTTTCTGCAAAGGACTGGAAGCAGCAATACTCTGATTCTTGATGCCATTTCCTGAGAACGTCGGAGAAGAAACTGAGGAAGAGAAACGTTCCTCATTGCCTTCCTTGAAACACTGTAATATGTCCGAAGAGGACTCCTCAAAGAGTGACTTTTCAGGGAGTATTATGCTTGCATCACCAACTCCTTTCATCTCCCTTTCTTATTTGTAAGCTCTAGGGGCTTTCGAACTCATGACGAGGAGGAAAGAAATGAACAAGATCTGCTTCTGGAAAAACTGTAATTGAGATAACATATTTGTCTTTGCTCTTTACATCTTCCCTTTCTGGGCCTTTTTTTAAAAAAAAAAAAAATTATATCTAATGCTGTTTTTTTTTCCCTCTAGTACCTCATCCCTTCCCAAAACTTCTCCCAGGAAAAGCTCTAAGTTCATTTCTCCCCTCAATGTCAAAGTCACTCTTGTTGACATTCTAAGCCTAGATTCTCAACTTGAAGGTCCTGACTTGTGCATAGCCAGTGATGATATTCGTCCAGTACATGTCAGTACAGCTATATCAATTGCTAAAAAAATTTGAAATATTTCTGTACTAATTGTAAAAACCCAGTTCTCTGAGTTCCCCAGTGCTGTCCAGGTCAACTTAGGCCCTTCTCCTGGGCCACTGGAACTTCCCAGGATCCAGCAGAAAAAGAGTAAATGTGTTACAAGTTGAGAGTTTTCCAGGATCCATTTCCAGTTCTATAGCCAATGTCAGACTCTTTATTTTTGTTAAATATCTGCTTATTACCTGTTGATAATATTTTTAATATCACATCTGAGGATAGACTTAAAGAATGAGAGAGGAGAGTGAAATTTTTTAGCAATTAATTTTAACTCCGAATTACACTATATGTAACTGTTACTTCACCTTGTGTATATGTTTGGCCCTATGGAGGATGCAGAATAGGGATATACTCCTGCTGATTCTCAATTATATAGGAAGAAGAGAAAACTCTGCTTCATCTCTCCTCTCTGAGTCCATTAATAACTGAAGTCTATCCCACAATCAACAGTATAAAAATTTATGGATGTTTATTAAAGACAGCAACTATAGGTACACTTTCTGTGCATCCACCCACTCACCCATCCGTCCATCCTTCTGCCAATCCATGTATCCATCCACACATTCACCCATCTATCCACTTGATTAATATTATTAAGTCTTTAATAAGAAAGAGTTTGAATCCTCTACTTTTTTATAGGTTCTTAGGTAAGTTATTTAATATCTATGAGTCACAATTTCCCTTTCTATTTAATTGGGATAAAAATAGTATCTGCCTCATTGTGCTTTTGTGAGAATTAAATGAGGTCTTTCATTAAAATGAGTTGCATAGTGCCTAGGACAAAAATGCTCAATAAGTGGTTTATTATTAGCAGTAGTAGTAATAACGGCTTTATATAGTTTATAAAATACTTTCATACACCTCTTCTTGTCTTGAGGTGATATCACTGTCAAATTATCCAAAAACATGATTTTCCAGGAAAGACAACAATCAGCAGAGCATTTTTCCAGTCTTGGAATAAACTAAGATAGCAGACATGTTTTCCTTTCTAGAGGTAAAGGTCCTAGAATAAGGCAATTTTAATACACTGAGCAGATCTTATTGTATTGAAGGAGCTTCTGAAAGGGCATCAAGGGATATGCATTTTGATCCCAGCTCTAAGAGAAAATTCAGCCTTGAGAAAGCCATTTAACCTGTCTAGAGCCCAGATTTTCTATCTTGAAAATAAGTGATAAATAACATGATATATAAAGTCTAGTTTAGCATTGAAACAACTTGAAGAACATATAGAGTACATCTGCCTATCATAGAGTGAAAATTGAGAAATCTATTGTCTAATGAACGTATGGTGTATCAGGCACAGAAGTATCTGCATGGTGTTCTGAGGTGTAGGGAAGATTTTTAATGCTATGAAGTATTAGATGCTTTGGATCTGACCCCATATTCTCATTACCATCTTGTTTAGGTTCAGAACTATTGTTTCATAATTGGAATTCTGGAATGAATCGCTCCTAGGTCTGGGTTTTGGGTATGAAGAAAATAACTGCCTCTTTAGAGGGCTTGCTTAAAAAAAACAACAACATTAGGATAGGAAAGACCCTGTGTAGGGACAGTCTGCTCACACAGTGATATTTGTTTACAAAAAATATTTTCATATTTTCCCATCTTTACAACAATTCAGCGAGATTAGTTTACACAGGAGGAAATTAATGCTCATGCGGTAAAACACATGCCCAAGATTACTCAGAAAAGAGGTAGTGGAACTAAGATTGAAACAATTTTTTTACTTCAATTTTACTTTTGTTTATATTGTCATTTTTAATGATTATAATGTGATATTTTTAGGGAGCTGAGGAAGGCTTTCTGAGGTCAGGCACATTTGACACAAGGCATTTCGTATATCTTGTGACTGGAGCTTCTGTACATTCAAGTTTCTTGAAGTCTCCTTAAAGACATTTGTTGTATTTGGGAAATGGCAGCTGGTGAATCAATCACGTTCTTTCTAAGCAGTGTGTAGAATCAAGACGGCCCATTTGAAGGCTCTGTTCTCCAATGCAAAAGAGATTAGAGTGAAGGCAAGTGCCCATTTGAAGGCTCCATTTTCCAATGCAAAGGAGATTAGAGTGAAGGCATTGAAGCTTTAACTGAGCTCAATTTTTCTCTCTTTTTATGCCCTCAATTAGTTTGAAGGCAGTTAATTGCACCTTTAAAATAAGGTACAAGTGGGCAATTTTGCTCTCAAAGCCCCTAGCAGATGCTGTTAACCACTCATGGGTGCAATTAGTCCTATACACCAATAATTATAGCCATAAACATGACATGCTTTAAAAAAATTTTCCTGGTCCAAAATTTTAAAGTGAAATGGGCTTCTTTATGACTAAATTGGAGCAAACTGCAGATTGACAAGAATGATAGGCAGAATTTACGAAAAACATCACCACAGAGTGCTTCTAAACACATTGACCTATTTGATTTTTATAAAAAATTTGTGAGGTGAGTTGTTTTATCATCACCATTTTTGAAATAAGGATACAGAAGATTATAGATTTGATACAGTTTGCCCAACTAACACAGAGATAAATGGATATAAAATGCAAAACTCTAGTGTCTTGCTCTAAATCCTGACAATTTTTACTATAAAATGTTGCTTCTCTTAGTTTTCTTTAAGAACCTCTCGGTTAAGCCTTTGAAATTTTATTCAGCCACTAATTAATTTGTTTATTTAGTCAAGACATTTTATTAAATTTGGAAACCCAGACTAAAGTTCTGGACTGAAAACAGAGATTTGGGTTTCATCAGCACATAAATGATATTTAAAATCATTGTATTGAACGATATTGCCCAAGTAGAACATGAAGAATGATAACAGCTGTAGGTAGAAGATAAAACATTGGAGAATAATTACTCCTTCTTTGTTTTGTTTGTTAAATCTTACATAACGATGATACATTTATCAAAACTAAGAAATTAATATTGGTAAAATACTAGTAACAAAGCTACTGACGTGATTTGAATTTCAATTGTTTTTTATACTATTTTTTTTGTTCCAAGATATAATCCAAGATATTTCCCACATTAATTTATTATTCATATCTACTTAGTCTCCTTTGATCTGTGATAATTTCTCTGTCTTTCCTTATTTATCATGTTCTTGACAACTTTGAAAAGTACTTTGTACAGTATTCCTCAGTTTCACTTTGCTTGATGTTCTTTCATGATTATATTGGGGTTAGAGATTTTTGGGAAAAATACCACATATGTGTACTGTTTTCTTAACATGTAATATCAAGAATTACATGATATTAACATGACTTATGACTGATGATATTAACATTGTTCATTTTTTAAGGTAACATTTCTCAAGTTTCGCCACTGTAAAATTATTTTCCTTTTCTATATTTTATTCTCTGGAAACAACTAACTAAATTTATTCTACACTCAAGGGGAGAGTAACTAAGCTTTACCTCCTAGAGGGAGGAGAATCAAATAATTCACGGACATATGTTAAAACCATCCAGTAATTAGTAAATATTTTGAGGGAAGTACTTTGAGGCTATGAAAATTTATTAAAATTTTACTTACAAGTTTTAGCATCCATCAATGGATCTTGCCTGCAGTAACAATTATTGCCATGTCCTAATGGCATTTTTCTAATTCATTCATTTTACATTTATTATTTAGAATTTTTCTATATTTTCTTATTTATTATTCATTTATTCAATCACTTATTTACACTATATACTTGAAAACATTTTATTCTTTGGATTATAATCCCATACTATTGTTATTTTTTAGCTCAAATTGCTCTATTTTTGGCCATTGGGAAATGTTTCAATTTGATTTATGTCCTTTTTAGGAACAATTCCATTTAAAGTATAATATTTATGCAAGTCTTGCCTATGAAAGAGGCTGAAGAGTAGTTGTCAGAAAGAATTGGAGATCCAGGAGAGTCTGATGTCATGAAAATCAGGAAAAGAGAGTTTCAGTATTTAGTGCTTTATTTACAGAGCCAAATGCTGGAAAACATCCAGAAAGATAACATGCAAAAAGTAACTATTTCATTGACAAGTATTCATTAGTGACTTTGGTGAATGGAGTGATGGGGATGGAAGCAAATTGGAATTAACTATGATGATGCAAAAGTGGTAATAACAAGAATCAAATATATTAAGATGAGAAGAAAGGAATAGCTAAACGTAGTCTTTAGAAGTACTTACCAGAAAAAGACATAGTGTCAACAGACGAGGATTATAAGATGGGAGATAGATAAATTTATAGCTGAAGAAGCAGTAGAAGAGGAGAGGTTGAATATGTGAGGGGAAAAGGAGTTACCTGATAGAGCAATGTCTAGACATTTGGGAGGATATACAATCAGAGATAGGTATGGAAGGATTAGCTTTAGGCAGGAGGAAGGAAAGTTTATCTTCTGAAACTAGAAGATCACATTGGGCATGGAGATTTAGCAACTGCAAATGACCAGATTGAGGAAGGTCACATCTGATGACATTTGTTTTCAGTGAAATAGTAGTTAAGGGCATATGCTGAAAGGGAGAAGGACACATGTCAAGAGGAGGACCTCAAAAAGTTTTAAACTATTCATTGACAGGAACTTATGTAATAAGCTAGAAAAGCAAATCCTTTCCAGTGGAACCTGACCAAAATCTTGATTGATGCCTTGTGAGAGACTGAAGCAGAGGACCCAGCTAAGCAGTGTCTAGACTCCTGGATCACAGATAAAAAATGTGTATTATTTTTAACCATAAATAGATGACTACAGACTTGGATAAGACGGCTCTCTTTGGCCTGAGAGAAATTTCTGGGGAGCAATACAGCTGAGAGCTGTCAGAGGTTAGCAGACCTGGCAGTGGATGGAATCAATGCCAGGTTCTTAAGGAGGCATCTGGGTAGAATACCACAGCCAACTTTACACCATGATATTGAAATTTATGATTTACAGGATACAGTAGGAATATAAAGGTCCAGGATGTAATTTGGGTAAGTGAAGTGAACAGGAAGTGAGGTTCACTGGAATTAGAGAATGCAGTAAATTGTGATATTTTGGTATTGGATATGCCTTTATTCAATGATTTTATTCTCTAGGAATAGGGCAATAACTGACTGGAGACAAAGACTGTTAACCAGGCCATGCAAATTTCAATGCATGGGTGGGCGTAGCCAGGAATAAAGAAGGAGTTGAGGAGAAAAAGTAGATCGTATAGGTAGGTAGTATATCTCAAAAGGGGATAAGCCTTTTAAAATAGTGGAAAATTAATAGATTCATAACTTATAAGCAGCCCTGAGACAATAAGAAAATGTCAATGCCCTTCCTGGCCTCATGATGCAGAAGAATTAGTAGACTCATTCAAAAAGCTTAAAGAAAAAACACTTTCCAGAGGAAAATTGTTCAGATTTTCGGTGGAGGCAAGGAAATAAAGAGTTCTGCATAAAGAATGAGGTATAGAAAATCTTTACAATAACTTGAATGTGTAAGTGTGTGTGTCTTCTAATGGAAGTGTAAATGGTAGCAGTGGCCTATAATTAGTGGGAGGAACCAGAAGTAAGGAAGTTCAAAATTGGGAGGGGATGAGAATTTGAAAAGGTCTAGGAAATTTGAGAGTACTTTCCATGGAATTATAGAGATTGAAGATATAGATGAAATAGACTGATCTCAAAGAATCTCAACTTTGGCTTAAGTGATTTAGTATTTTTGTACACTCTTTTAACCAGCAATATCTAAAATATACAGAGAAATTTCTCAGGAGACTGGCTCTGGAGTTGATGTCTATGGAGTCCCACATTCTGAATCATAGTCACATTCCAGTAACTTGATTCTTCTCCAAGGGCGTAATAGCATCAACAGAAAAAGAATAGCACCAAAGACCTCTTATCCTCTTCACTTCATATTTTTATTCTCCAAACACACACACACACACACGTGCATATTTGATAAAATTGACAAGATGGATATTTTTTCATAAAGGCCCACCCACATCACTTTGAAACAGAGTCGAAATTGTGTAGCTCATCATTCCTAATGTTAACATTTCCGGGAAAATATCATTATATGGAAACACATTTCCTAATTCTTCATGTTTCCATGTAACAGGGCTCCTCCCTTAAAACTCCAATTATCTCTCAGCTTTCTCTCTCGCTCTCTTTTCACTGAGTTAATTATGTAATTGTTTAGTTTAAGGAAACTTAGGAACATGAATAGTTCAAGTTCTTTTTCTGTTACGTCTTTGAGGTACCAGATGCCCGCAAGAAGCATATATGCTTATCTGTTCTTTATCATGGGGCAAGTTTATTGAGGTAAGCTCTTTCCATGAGGGAGGAGGCCTACAGTTTAAAGGAGCAAAGTTCAATTCAGGGAAAGGTTAAAGTGAAATTTGGCCAGATCTAAGCCATACCTGCAATAGATTTGTATAGATAGTTTTTTCATGTGTCTGCCTCCTATGTCTATCTCTCAGTTTGTTCTTAACTCAGATGAGGAGAAAAAGAGTGTTGGTTACTGATCTCCTTCGTATATCTACAAATATTTCAGGACGTATTCATTAGATGATTTGAAGCAGAAATACATTAAAATATCTCCATTGAGTTGTTTTGCATATCGCCTTTCTATCATGTTTTAAGCTAACAGTGTTAACAAGTTTTAGAATCTACTGTCTTAATATTTTGCAAGAGTGAATGACAAGCAGATTGGTATCAAATATGGGATTCATGAGGTCATGAGTATTGAATCTGAGAGTCTGATAATTTACAACTTTCTCCTTGAATGTATCTCCATTTATATTCCAACCATTGAAAGGCAACATAGAACCACAAAGAACTGGTAGAAGCACAGTCCAAGTGTGTCATTTTCAAAACTGAAATGCTATTTTGGATGCAGGTAGCCGGGAAGAAACCTCACTATGGACTTTAAACCTGAACACTTCTGAGATCCCTAGTCAACCAGCAAGCATGATACTGAAAACACACACACACACACACACACCACATTCACACATGTTCGAGTCAAGTCAATATGGAATCAATTTCTTACTTAGTAGCTTCGTGATTTTAGACAAGCTTTTGCCTTCTCTTTGAGCCTCAGTTACCTCATCCATAAAACTTTGTACTTACCTTACATTGTTGTTTAGAGCACTAAATAAGAAGACTCTTCAAGACTATGCAACAGTGTCTGGCAGCTACTTAACAAATAGTTTCCCCTTTATCCCACATAAAGGCTTTGACAAAATACACTCAGAAGCAAAATATCTTTCATTGAGCCAAATGGAGGATCTTTGAGGAGAAATGTCTGTCTAACACAAAGGCATTCCTGCTTCTACCTCCACTCCCCTTTAGTGCCTCACTGTTTTATTACACATATGTTATTTTTCATATTGGAGGTACTCCTCTCCCCCCAAAATGATTAAATGAATGAGTCCTATTTAGAACAATTTTATTAAACCTGATCTCTTGCTAAAAATATTATGTCATGAGTGAGTTTTGCCTTGTTTGTTTTTTGTTTTGTTTTGCCTAAAGTCTTAAATCTCATCAAAATTTATAACATATGTGCTATTTTCGTAGAATCCAAGAAAGGCAATTGTTGTGTGATTAGCAGTGGAAAGATAACATGGCAAATCTTTACTAAACTATTTCAGTTGTAAGTCACATAATGGGTCACTCTTTACCTTTCAAAAGTTTAATTTTTCTTTCTCATTCAAACCTCGCTCTTACAAGCAAATTTCTATGAACTAAGGTATTTTAAATGGGGGAGAGATATTTAAAGGAAGTAATCATTTCACTCTAACTCCTAATTCACTAGGCAATGCCATTTGTCACTTTGGGCGACAGGAATAGTAAAGGGGAAGTTCTTCTCATGTTGAGAAGAGAGTATCAGATGGAGGATGCAGTGGTATGTGATAACTGACTTTTGAATTCACTGAGCTGTTTAGGAAGGGAAAGAGAAAAGAAACCACCAACGCTGTTAGAAGGATTTTCTGATGTATGACTATGATGGTTAACTTTATGTGGCCCAATTATTTGTGGCTCAGACATTTGGTTAAACATTATATCTGGGTGTGTCTGTGAGGATGTTTCTAGATGAGATTAACATTTGAATGAGTAGATTGAGTAAAGCACATTGCCCTCCCCAGTGTGAGTGGGCCTCATCCAATCCATTGAAGGCCTGAATACAACAAAAAGACTAAGAAAGAATTCTCACTCTGCTCAACTGTCTTTGAGCTGAGACGTCAATCTTCCTCTGCCTTCAGACTCTGACTCAGACTGGAAATTAGACAACTAGCTGTTCTGGTTCTCAGGCCTTTAGACTCAGACTGGAACTATAGGCATCAGCCCCCCTGGGTTTCTAGTTGGACATCTTGGGACTTCTCAGCCTCCATAATTGCATAAACCAATTCCCTAAAATAAGTAAATCTCTTTAAAAAAAAAACATATATATATTTCTTATTGTTTCTGTTTCTCTGGAGAACCCTGACTAATATAGATTTTGGTGCCAGAAGTGGGGTCCATAGCATTTGAGTCACCTCAAATAACTTATTTGTGCCTTCTGAACCTGATTGGGCCTGATCATGAATATGTACTCACTTTCATTTGATGATGGATTGCTGCTGTGCACAAGCGAGTTTATATCTTGGTGGGTCAGATAAAATCCAGTTCATGGTAGGCAGTTCAGGTCACATGGTAAGTAGGTGGCCCATGGTTAGGCATTCAGTCTCTAGTAAGGTTCAGTACCTGGCCGAGAGCTGTTTCTCAAAAAGAATGTAATTATCCACTGAGGATGGTAGGGCTTTGATCCAAAAACATATGAATGTGCACTGCAATTCACCTATGGGGCCTGCCAAACACTCCAAACAGCATCCCTATCTGCCTCTGACACTTCAAGCAACATTGGATCTGCTGGATCATGTGGCCCATGTGATAGAGCAGCTTCAAAGCAGCATGGACCCGTTGCAGAACCTTCTCTTCTTCTGGGCCCCACACAAAAGTAGCAGCATTTTGGGTCACTTGGAAAATGGACTAGAGTTTATTATCATCATAGTTATAGCCAAACACCTCTGCCGTGAAAAGTGGCTGCCCAAACCTCTGAAGTATAGAGCACTTCCTGGTCTCTGAAATTCAAGCAAATTGATCACAATAGCCTCCTGACATTGAGAAGACTTATGGTATCTTTCCCACATCTATTCCTGGAGAGGAGATGTTCTACCAGGGAACGTGAAATGAGCTCTTCAGTTATGTTTTTAAATTAATTTTTACTACCTTCTGTTCTTACTTTTATCAGTAGTAAAATAGTGGAAGTGCATTGGGATAAGACTATTAGGAAGCAGAGATTTACCATTTAAGCACATGTTCAAAGGTAATTGCAGGCCTTCACAACTCTGGCCTAATAGAGTTTTGGGTATCCATGCACTAAAATATATATATATCTTATTCTATATATTTCAATTCCAAAATAAATCAATGTTTCTTATTTAAAATAAAGAAAATTGGAAAGGCAGAAAAAGGAAAAAGTTCCTATATTTTCACTATCCAGTTTCTAGCTTAAATTTTCATTTTTTCTATCTATCTACTGTCTTTAGTTTTGATGGGGCTAAACTCAAAGATACAGTTTCTGAATTTATTCTCTGAACAAAAATCACCGAGCCAAGTGTAGCTGTTAGTCTTATCTATCCAAAGTCTTTAAAATTAAACGAAGTGCATGTGTTAATATTTCAAATATTTTGCATCTAGTGACACTGTAACTGCCACAGGGGGTCTTCTACTTCACTCAAGACAAGCAACAATCAAGAGGTAAGGTGGTAGGAAAGAAAGGATTTTTTATTGCAGCTTGCCAGCAAGGGGGAAGATGGCAGAATAACGTCCTAAAGAACCATCTTAAAACTAAAACATTTTGAAGCAGTTTTATAGAGCAAATGGTCTGAAGAGGGTGTCTAAGAATGTTGACCATCTGATGTTGTAGTCCTTGAGACTCCAGATCATCCCTTCCTCTTGTCACCAGTGATGGATACCAGCAGAAGGCTTTTTCCCGGAGGTCATTATATCCCTGGGAAAACTTAGAGAACAAAGTTATTGCTTTATCCAAGTAGGGAGGTCTACGTATAAGCCAAGGCTATCAAAATAGGAGAGCACGCATATTTCTCACAAACAGGTATGTACTTATCTAGGCTACATGCAAACTAAAGCATCGCTAACAAGGAAAAAGGGAGGGGTGTCTCGTTACAGTCCTAACATAGTTCCCCTCTATAAGATTGTTTCCCTTATGCTAACCTACGTTAACTATTGGCTGTATTTATCTTAGCTATTTAGATGATGCTAACAATTTCTCCCTTGTCAGTTGTACCCCGCTCACCGGCACAATCATGTGCTGGTTCAGGGAATATAGCTGTCCTGTCCAGTCTGGCCACTTCCTGCTGAAGTTAGGTGGCATGAGGGAACCATGGCATGGAAGAGATTTACTTTCTTTTTAAAATGAGCCGGGAGTTGCCTAAGGGGGAACTGTTGCACTAGTGACTTGGAAGCCTTGGTGGTTAAGGTGGCTATACATATTATTCCAATTTTAATGGCTAAATATATTAATGAACCTGTTAATATTAATGTTATGCCACCTTTTATGATACCCACAAGAATGGATTGAATTCCTGTAGATATCCAGGAGAACAGTTTAGTAACCAATCACCTATTCCTGACAGGAAGGGGACTTGATGACTGAAGGTTGTTTGTATCCAGGCTGCTTGTTCTCTTATTCTATTAATGCTGGTTTCTACTTGGGAAGAAGTATTGATATAAGCGCAGCAGGTGGAGTCAGCCACCATGCACACACCCCCTTGTTCTGCAAGGATGTCATCCAGAGCATTCTGTTATCCAAAACTACTTTGGCTGGAGAGTCAAGAGAGGTTTGTAAATTAGCGAGAGAGTTAGTAGTTTCATTAGCTATGATTTCAAGGGTGAGAGATAAATTTTGAAGAACATGTAGGCAGGCTGCAACTCCCTACCAAGGTAACAGACTCTACCCAAAGAAATAAGCGTGCCCATCAGGAATTCTACCGAGCAGATCTTGGCTGACTTTAGTGAGTAGTTAAAACTCACTGTGTGTTCAATGTTTAGTTTCTTCATTAGAATATAAGTTTAAAGGTATTATTAGGGTGCCCAACAGGGTCTCACTGGCCTGAATCCACTGGACTCCACAGACAGTTGTGTCCAGGGTATTCTATTATGACTATATATGAACATATCCTTTAGGGGGACAATGCACATGATCAGTGTCTATGCTGATAGCCAATGCAGCCTTTCCACTCAGTTGTGACATGGAAAATTTTAGTCTATAGGTTCTCTAGGGGCAATTTGGATTACAAACGAGGATGGTTTGATGTTTATAATAAGTTGTGTACCTATGTCAGATTTAATCATAATATCTCGGTTGCCTTTTTGAAACTTCCTGCAGAAATAAAATCCCATATCCAGGAAGGTGTCATTGCTAATATGGATTGAAAAGTCCAAGATATTTCCTTTAGTGGTATCTGCAACTGTTGTGACCTGAGGGAAATGGTGCCTGTTAAAATGGAAGAACAGTTCTTGGTCTGCTTCAGTTTCTCTAAACCAGATACCGGGGCCCACAGGGGAAGCAGAAGTTAAGGCACAATGTAGGGTAAAATTGTTGCCAGGTGTTACATTCAGCACCCTTTCCTGTTGAATTCTGTGGGGGGACTTAGCCTCTGATAATTGAGCCCATGGGTGAGAGCACTTGTTTGAAAGTAACAGCAAGGAATTTCTTAATTCTTCCTCACCAAATCCATATGAGGGGATTTCAGTTGGGGAAGTTGCACATAACGGCAACGTATTGCTTTTTGGAGAAGACATAACATAGTTGCGTTTTCTTTGTAAGGGTGTAGTGAGGCAGGGAAGAGTTCCCTGTCTTTCAGTTGAGAACTGGTCTATTCTAACCAGGTATATAACTCTTTTAGTTGTGGGCCTCTTGGTTCAATCTGGAAGTACCTGGGAAAAATCATATATGGGGCGGACCAATGGATCCCCATTTTCAAAAACGGAAGAGGGCTTGGGATGGCAAATCCAACAGTTAGTGACATTAGCAGAAGATGCAGTAGCCTGAGTGATATGGACCAAGACATTGTTTTTCCAGGCTACGGTAATAGTTAGAAGAGGAAACAAATATAAATAGCTAAGGTTTTTTCTTGAATACATATTTTAACTCTTTAAGGGGCTCGACTTGTCAAGTATCTCTTTTACTACGAGGTGTACTTTCCTGTGAGGTTGGATCTGCATTTATCTGAGAGTGATGCACCCATAGTTTTACTCCAGCTAGCTTGACAGATGAGTGTGTGCTCAGCAATATATCAAAAAGCCCCATCCATCTGGCAGCTAGCTGATTTTTAGCTCCTTGTTGCCTCCAAGTCTTCAGCAGTACTTGGTCACCAGGACAGAAAGGATAGAGGGGCACATCAGACGTGTAAGCTGACCTGTTAGAGGCAAACTCATGAATAGAAGCTATTATAGCACTTAAAGATTTGACATAAGCTGCGAGTGTGAATTCCTTTAGTGCCTCAGATGATTCACCTGAAAAAGAAGAAACCTGAAAAGGACAGCCATATAAAATTTCAAAAGGGCTCAGTTTAAGTCTACTTTGGGGAGTGTCGATGCAAATAATCCATAACCAATCTATAAATCAAAATTGGGGTGAGTTTATTCTGAGCCAAATTGTGAGGACCATATAGCCCGGGGCCTTCCTTCCCCAAGGAAGGAAGGGCACCAAAGAAGGGAGGTGTATAGAGTGGTTATATACCCTCAAACAGCATGTTTCACATATGATTGAAATGTCCCTTTTATAATAGTTATGAGACTGCTCTGTCAGCACAGCGATTGACGGACACAGTAGGTGGTAGGCCTGCTGTCTGGGTGGAAACAGCAAGGTGGTAGGTCTGTTGTCTCAAGCTGGGTGGTCACAAGTGAGCACAGGAATCAGTTCCTAGCCTAAGGAGAGATGCTTATCCTTAAGGAAATGTCACTATGGGTGATGTTGCACCTTTATCTTAAGGTCGTTTGTTCTTGTCTGTCGGACGTAGCAAATACTTAAAGCAGATATACAATGCGTGCTGAACGACAATGTCAGGCCGTTTTGGAAAAACAAAGTCAGGCTGAATTAGGTTTACACCAAATGGCTTCCTCATATATTCCAATATCCTGTTGTTTGTCATTTTTATTTGTCGGGAGCCACCCTAATCCACAGTAGGGCAATAGGCAATGCTTTATCCCAGGTCAGATGAGTTTCTTGACAGATTTTGGCAATGTTCTTTGTTAGAGTATGATTCATCTTTTCTGTTTTTCCAGAGGACTGGGGTCTCCAAGCTGAATATAGTGTCCATTTAATATTTAATGCCTTGGAAACCTGCTGAGTGACTTGAGAAAGGAAAGCAGATCCATTGTCACTCTGTAAGGTATTAGGCAGGCCAAATCTGGACATGATCTCCTTTAATAGAACTCTGACAACTTCAGCAGCCTTCTCCGACCAGGTGGGGAAAGCCTCCGCCCCCCGAGAAAAGGTATCCACAAACACCAGTAAATATCAATAATTTCCAGCAGCGTGCGGAATTTGGGTTAAGTCCATGTGCCAGTCTTCCATCAGCCATTCCCCTGTGGGTTAGACTCCTAATTGTGGAGGCTCCGGAGCAGTTTTAGGGATTATTTTTTGCACAAATCATGCAACTCTTAGTTACTTGTTGCACAGTCTTTTTAAAATTAAGCCCCACAATATATTTTTGAACTCACTGTAAAGTATCGTCTCTCCCATAATGGGTGATCTCATATACCTGTTTTAGGAGTGAGCAGAGGAGTGCCTCAGGCAAGGGAATTATTCCTTGGTCGTTAATCTTGCAGCCTGTCTGTGGGTCTGAGATCAAACCCCAGTCTTTTGCATGCTCCACATCCCTTTCTGAGTAAGTTGGCTGATATTCAGACAAGTTTATTTGAGGAAGCAAAGGGCCAGTTAGGGCAGAGGCTTTTGTTCTCACTGCTTCCTTGGCTGCTTGATCGGCCAGCTGGTTTCCTTTAGCGATAAAGGCTTAGCCCTTTTGGCAACCAGGGAAGTATATTACAGCCACTTGTGAGGGCTCATTAATTGTCTCTAGTAACTGTAATATTTCTATAATATGTTTAATTTCTTTTTGTCAGTGGCTAAGAGTCTCCTTTCTTTCCATATCATCCCATGGGTATGAATCACTGAAAATACATACTGAAAATCTATATAAACATTCACCTTTCTTCCCCGAGATAGGTGTAAGGCTCAGATTAGGACTATGACTTCTGCCTTTTGAGCTAAGGTTCCAGAAGGTAGGGCTTTAGCTTCTAAAGTCTCATGTAAAGTCACAACTGCATATTCGGCACATGTCTTACCTAGATCCATTAATCTGCTGCCATCTGTGAACAGTTCCAGTTCAGGGTCCTCAAATGGTTGATCTTTTAGGTCTGGTTGGCTGGAATAAACTTTTTCTATAACTTGTAAACAGTTGTGATCTGTTGCTTTTGAAGTTTCATTGCGGAGTAAGGTGGCTGGATTCAGGTTTGAAGAGACTTGCAGCTTGACATTTAGATTATGTAGAAGGATTGTCTGATACTTGCCCATTCTTCCTGATGTGAGCCAGTATCTTCCCTTCTGTTCCAGTAAGGTGAGGACATCGTGGGGTATATAGACAGTGGTGGGTTGGCCTAGAGTGAATTTCTCAGCCTCTTGCAGAGGCCTTTTCCTGTTTGATCTAAGTGTTTGGAAAAATAGGCCACAGGTCTCAGAAGTGTCCCTAGCTGTTGGGTTAGCACCCCTAGGCTTATGCCCAGCCTCTCATGCACGTAAAGATTAAAAAGTTTTGCTAGGTCTGGCAGACCTAAAGTCAGGGCTGTTACCAGTTTAGTTTTGATGATGTCAAATGCCAATTGACATTCTTTAGTCCAGTCCAGAGTTTGCGAGTTTAAGCCTTTCAAGGCCTCATATAGAGGTTTTACATTAAGTCCATAATTTGGGATTCATATCTGACAGAAGCTGGCCGTTCCCAGAAACCCTCGCAATTGTCGGTGGGTTTTTGGAGGGCTTAGGCAGGCGATTGCCTTTTTCAGATGGGGCAATAATTCCCTTTGCCCCTTAGAAAATAATGAACCCCAGAAGTGACATTTTGTTTGCAGATTTGAGCTTTCTTTTGAGAGACTTTATATCCACATTTGGCCAGATGATTTAAGGTTTTGATTGTACTTGTTAAACATAGTTTACAAGAGCAAGTCACTACTAGCAGGTCATCCACATATTGTAACAGTAGTCCATCCTTCAGTTTTAAAGGACTTAAATCTTTAGCCAGGGTTTCCCCAAATAAAGTGAGGGAATTGTTGAAGCCCTGGGGAAGGCCAGTCCAACAATATTGCTGTATTGTCTTTGTGTCTGGATCATGCCATTCAAAAGCAAACAGCTGTTGGACCTCCTCAGCTGATGGTACACAGAAGAATGCATCCCTTAAGTCTAAAACTGAAAACCAACCGTATTCTTCTGGTATATTTGTTAATATAGTATAAGGGCTAGGTATCAAAGTGTGTAAGTCCTGAGCCATTTCATTTACAGCATGCAGGTCTTGGACGAAGTGGTACTCGTTGGATAGGTGTTTTCACTGGGAGAATAGGTGTATTGTATTGAGTCTGACAGGGCCTAATCAGCCCTGCCTCCAGGAATTTCTTAAAAATGGGTTGTATGCCTCTTTGTACTTCTTGTTTGAGCAGATACTGTTTTAAATTAGGCTTGGCTGTCTTTTCCTTTAATAGTATTTGTATTGGCTGGGCATTCTTTGCTTTACCTGGGGTCTCATTTTCCCATACATTGGGGCTTACCTCCTTGCAGATTTAAGGTGGTGATAGTTCTGGCTCTGGTTCTGAGATTCCCAGCACAGCCATCTGTAATCTTAGAGATCGTTTTGGAGGTACTTGTATATCTAGCTGTCCTGGAGGAAAAGTTACTTGTACATTTAGTTTGGAAAGAAGATCCCAGCCCAAAAGTGGAATGGGGAATTCTGGCATGTAGAGGAAACTGTTTTAGAATTTGGTCTCCCACTTCGCATTCTAACGTCTGTAAAAATTACCAACCTCAGTCTTCACGAGAACCCAGTTATTGGAGTTGACCTGGTTGATCTTTTGTCAGTTTTGTATTTAAAACAGAACAGGTGGTGCCAGTGTCTTCCAGAAAATTAATCAGGTTGTCCCTCACTGACAATTTTACCAGGGGCTCCTGGGGGCAAATATGAATAGGTTGTTTTAGGTTCAAAGGAGCCCCAGGGCCCCTTCAGTCTTCCTCAGAACAAAAATCCCTTTCCACCATCAAGGAGGATTTTCCCTTAGTTTTCTCACCTGGGAGGAAGCTTTGTTTTTCTTAGGACACTCTCTTTTCCAGTGTCTCTCTTTGTTACAATAGGTACATTGGCTTCTCTTCAGGGGGCACTTACCATCTTCCTGGTGGCCAGGGTTCTTCTTCCCATAGTTTATATTCCTGCTTGTTAAGGCAGTGGCCAGGAGCATGGCACTTTGTCTGGCATTCTCTTGTTTAATTCAGTGTTCTCGGCTACTCTAGACCTTGAAAGCAATATCTACAAGCTAAGAAGAGTTCATTCTTAAAACCTCATCCAATTTTTGTGGTTTTCTTTTAATGTCTGTGGCACTTTGCCCTATGAAAGTCATGTTGACCATCTGAGCTTTTCAGGGGCCTCAGGATCTGCATCAGTGAAAGGCCTGCAGGCTTGGTAAACTCTTTCCAGAAATTCAGAGGGGTCTTCATCAGGTTTCTGTTGGAGTCCCTGAGTCTTATTTAAACTCTTTTGTTTGGGAACCCTATTTTTGAGGCCCACCAGAATACGCTGCCTATAATGTTCCAGCTGGGCTTGACCCCAGCTTCATTTGAGTCCCAATCTGGTTCTAAAAATGGGACAACCACATTAGATTCAAACGTGTTATTGGGGTCTTCCATATGGAGCCATCTCTAGTGGCTTCTTCTCTAGCTTTATCTAATACCAATCTCCTTTCATCCCCAGTTAACAGCATGTTTATCAGAATATGAATGTGCATGATGGGTGATAGGTGGCAAAAATGGAAGAGAACAAGTCAGTCATCTGCTTGAGGTCCTCCCAGTAGGGTGGGTTATTTTTCCAGTTAAACAACTCAGATGTGGGGAAGGGGTTATGCATCCATATGAAACTGGCAGGTTGTCCTTTAGCATTAACTCCTATGATATGGCCATAAGGGCAATTGCCCAGTTCCAGGGGTAGTCCCCTGGCCAAATTGTGTTCCCTGTCTGGTTCAGGAGGGTGAAACCCAGCCGGTTGGCCCTGTGTCCTTTTCAGCATTTCCCTCATAAGATGTTGGGGCCTCCGCTCCCATGGCTGAGGTTCAGGAGTGGCAGTGGCAGCTGCTTGTGTTTGTGTTTAGGCAATGTGGCAATAAAAAAGCATCTTTTTCTTAGTCATTGG
The DNA here is from genome assembly GCF_037783145.1 of Equus przewalskii. Taxonomy (NCBI): domain Eukaryota; kingdom Metazoa; phylum Chordata; class Mammalia; order Perissodactyla; family Equidae; genus Equus; species Equus przewalskii. The sequence continues at coordinate 63,165,147 of NC_091863.1, forward strand.
CTCATAGCTATAATCAGATCAATTATTCAAAACCTGCCCAAAGGGGATTTTTTGAGGAACTGATGGTGAACTTCCCACTGTTATTACACAAAGTTGACATGTCCCACACGTTCACATAGATGCAGAAACACAAATGAGCACCAGATAAAACAGACACTAGTGGACTAATTCCCAGATTTCTGGTAAAGTCCTACAACTATTCCCACTCCAAAAGCATGCCCAGATGGCCCTACCATAAATGGCAAGACCTCAGATGGAGGGGAAGGGAGTTCTTGGGCATCCCTGAGGTGACTTACCCTATTCTTGATGGAGACTGTGGACTCGCCAGATGTAGCCATTTTTCTCTTTACCACAGTCAGCACAGGGAGGTAGCCGACGTCAGTATGGGAAAGCAGGAAAGGCAAGTCCCTGACACAAAATGGCTTCTGCAACTGCTAGGGACTTACCCATCAGGCTACCCGTCCGAGGTTGACTAGCCACAAGCAAGACTTATAGTCCCATCTAGGTCACCAAATTTGTAACTGCCAAAGGGGGTCTTCTCCTTGACTCAAGACAAGCCAACAGTCAAGAGGCAAGGTTGTAGGAGAGAAAGGGTTTTTTTATTACAGCTCTCCAGCAAGGGGGGTGATGGTGAACTAGTGTCCCAAAGAACTGTCTTAAAACTACAAAATTTTGAAGCATTAAGCAAGTAGGCTGAAGGGAGGGGGTCTCAGAATGTTGACCATCTGGTGTTTTGGTCCTTGAGACTCCAGTTCATCCTTCTCTTTTGTCACTAGTGATGGATACCAGCAGGAGGCTTTTTCCCAGAGGTCATTGTATGCCTGGGAAAACTTATAGAACAAAGTTATTGCCTTATCGAAATAGAGAGGTACGTATAAGCCAAGGCTATGAGAATAGCAGGGCATGCTTATTTCTTCCAAGCAGGTGTATACTTATCTAGGCTACGTTCAAACTAAATCATTGCTAACAATAAACAAGGGAGGGATGTCTTGTTATAGTCCTAACATTGTTCCCTTTTATAAGATGGCTTCCCTTATGCTAACCTATGTTAACCATTGGCTGTATTTATCTTAGTTATTTAGGCAGCGCTAAAATACTTCATGGTAGGTTGCATGTTTATGTTCTACTCAGACTCACTTTGGAATATGATGAATTATTTATTTTTGAAGGATAATTTACTTTTTTTAAGCTTTAAAGGGAAAATAATTTTTAATCCTTGGCCCACAAAAACTATCAGAGTACTTTATTTAAACCCGTAAATCTCTATTGTGTCCCTAACCACTCTATAATTTAGAGACTGCCACTTGCCTGTTGAAACTGTAGGAACAAGCAAATGAAGTGATAATTTTTTATTTTAAATGGGCTGCTCAGATATAACTCTAAAGGAGCATACATTTTACAGCTGCAGTTTTTGGCTTAAATTTTAGCACAGTCGAACTCAGGTGGGTGAAATTTGGTGAGATTATTTGGCAAAAGTAATTAAGCTGTAAAGAAGGGGAATGAATTAAATAACCTAATGTGTGCCTCTGAACTAGGACTCCCTCAGGTAAGGGCTAGAGAGTAGTTACTACTGTTGAACTCCAGACTGCTCCAGGTTGGCTCCAACATATGACTGCACAAAGATCGAGAGCTTTTCAAATAATTTCAGACTAACTAACAGGAAATCATGGTTTACAGACTGGTGAGTTTTTGCAAGCAATGCCTGGACTTCTGACTGCCTTGAGAATTCAGTGCTCTGAGTTGTTGGCTAGCCTCAGGAGGAAAAAAATTGCCTGATCTGTAACTTTTTAAAATTGTCTAACATTTTTGGGAAAGGAGCCTTATGTATCAGGGCAGTAAACAAGGCAATATCTGAAAATAATGTGCCCTGTGAGATGAATAGTGAGAGATGACTTTTAGTTGTAAACATCTTAAATCTTGGATTTGAAGCTTAGAATAATTTCTGAAGCCGGTCCTTGTCCATCCCATATTTCAAGATTTTAGGCATATGATGTTTTCTTCCTTTCTTTAATATTCTTTGGATTTATTTGTTTGCACTATACTATGTATTTATGTCATCAATGGAGGTGGTTTGCAAAAGTACAAAATAATGAGAATTTTTTCTTTCCAGAACACATTAAAAACCTCACTGTCCAACCTCCTTTTACAGTATGTAAAGGAATGTCTTGTTAGAGTGGCCTCTTCTTTATGGAATGTCACCCTTTCAGGCCCCATCTCTTGAAATTCTATCCATATTTAAAGACTCAGATCAAATCCCAATTATACCATGAAATGCTACCTGATCATTCTTACTAGATGTGGCCTTTGCTTTCTCTGAATCCTTTTTCCAATGTGTCTTTTAACCAACTCTAAAACAATTACTAAAGATGCTACGTAGTAGACTAACCCCCTAGCAGATATTTCTAATTGCTACCTTTAATGAACTTGTACTGTATACTATTTCACTTTAAATACACTAGGCATGTATTTAAATACATTATACACAAGTGCAATATTATTCACATTTCAAAAATGAAAAAAACAGCAATCCATAGAGATTAAGAAAGCTTATGCAATGTCACAGAGCTTGTAATCCATGGCTACTGAATTTAAATCTATGGTTTATGAACCATAGCACCTGGATTGAAATATATGACTGCTCATGTTCTTCCCATTACTCCATATTTATCAAATTATATCCTGACAGGCTCTGTGTGTACAGAAGAGGAATATCTAACCTGATAAAGTGAAGAAGAAGTTGATCAGTCAACTCTTCCTGGAAGGAGAAAAATGTATAGACTTCTCAAGAGGCTGGAATTGTTTCGTAGCCATCCTTGAATTTTCTGCAGTGACCAACCCCAGTATCTTGTGGATAGCAAGTGCTTAAAAATACTTTTCTGAGTTAGATAAAATGGTGAGATTTTTCTCCCCTGGGTTTTTTATTGTGGTGTTTGAACTTTGATTTTCATTTTAGCAATGTTACTCTACATATATGGATTGGTATCAGTACCAGCCTTGTAGAAAATGTAAACTGAGGTAAGTGGCTTTCCCGCTTGTTCTCTTTGTAGCCTCAATCAACTTAAGAGACATGCTGTAGATATAGTGGATTGGTACTCAGAGTCTATTTCAACCTCTTTCTAGTGTGCATTCACATATTCTAGAGATTGGAAAGGTAGAAATAAACTAAAAACAGCAATGAGATACCACTACATACCAATTAGCTCCGCTAAATTAAAAAACAATGACAATACCAATTGCTGATAAGGATGTGGACCTACAGGAAATCTAATTTATTGCTGATGGGAATGTAAATGATACAGCTACTTTGGAAGACAATTTGGCAATTTCTTATGGGGCTAAAATTCATCTTACCATATGACCCAATAATTCCACTCCTAGGTATTTACCCAATTGAATTGAAATCTTATGTTCACACAAAAACCTGAACACAAAAATCCACTATAATAGCAGCTTTATTGTCACTTAAACTAGAAGTAACCAGGATGTCCTTCAATAGGTGAATGGATGAACAAATTATGATACATATATGCAATGAAATACTATTCAATCATAAAAATGTAAACTACCAATCCACAAAAAATATAGATGAATCTTAAATAAATATTTCTAAGTGAAAGAAAATAGTCTGAAATGATACATACTCTATGATTTCATTTATACGACATTCTGGAAAAGGTAAAAGTATGGGGAGAGAAAACAGATCAGTATTGCCAGGGGTTCAAGGAGGGGCTAACGTATGGCAAGGGGAAGTACAGGGAATTTGTTTTAGGGCTGGAGACCTAATATTAGCGGTACAGTGATGGTGTATACATGATACTATGAATTTGTGCAAACCTATGTACCTTTATTCCACAACATTGTGAAGCTTAATGTAAGTAAATTTTTAAAAAAATCAATTGGGAGGTCAGGGGATTCCAGGATGGAATGTGCATTGTGACAAAATTACCTACATATATTACAAATGTATGAAATAAACTCACCGAATGAATGGAAGAGAAGAGATGATGATCCAAGTAACTTTGGAAATGAATGAAGACTGTAAGACTAAAGATAAAAAGAACCCTACACAAGTATTATATTCTAGATGGTAAAGGTGTTTCTCAAAGAGGTATTGATTAGCAATTCTGAAACCACAATATGTATATAATATGAATTAAATAAGTAAATAGATGGCAGATAGTGAAAGCCTGGTTTCTCACTATTGGACTGGGAAGTTACATATAAACAAGGATAGGTGGCTAGATGGTAATAGATTAGAGTTGGAGACATCAGTATATTTAGCTTAATATAGATCAGGATTGTTACACATATCAATATTTATACATATGTTTATATACACAGATATGCTTATATTCACACATATATTTCCCTGCTCTGTCAGCTGAGTGGGCCTAGAAGTAACTACATACCAGTAGCAGCTAGCACACATAAGACATAGATCTTGGTTTCTAATACCATTCTTCAATAAAAGGAACTGGAACTCTTTGGAGAAATGGCTGATTCTAGACTGAGGCAGGAAATATATAAGATGAGCCTGCAGCATATTGTAGAACCAGAAAGTTAGGAAGTGCCACAAAAAATCCACAAAGATGGGAGTACATAAAAAGGACACAAGAACCAACTGAAAGAGTGCTAAAGAGTCAAATCTGAAAATATTTGGGTAACAAAATAAAATATTATTTGTTTACAATCCAAAGCATTATTGTGAAATAAATACTAAAAAATAAATATCCATGATTTTGTACCAATATAAATAAACACGTGATTAATTTTTCAAGTGCCCGTCATTTGATGAATGGCTAAAGAAGATGCACTATATATATACAATGGAACACTACTCAGTCATAAAAAAAAAAGACAAAATTGTCCCATTTTCAACAACATGGATGGACCTTGAAGGTATTATGTTAAGTAAAATAAGCCAGACAGAGAAAGACAAACACCATATGATTTCATTCATATGCGGAAGATAAACAAACACATGGATAAAGAGAACAGATTACTGGTTACCAGAGGGGAAGGGGGTTGGGGGTGGGCAAAAAGGGGAAAAGGTGTATATATGTATGGTGACAGATAAAAATTAGAATATTGGTGGTGATAAAGATGCAGCCAGTACAGAAACTGATAAATAATAATGTACACCTGAAATTACACGATGGTATAAACCATTATGACCTCAATAAACTAACTGAAATAAAAATAATAACCATAAAACAGACCATAAATGTAATGTCTAGCCTCTGAGGAATATTGATTTGTAATTAATTGATAATTGCAAAGAGATTTGAACTCTTTCAGTGGAAATGAACATGGAAAGGCAAAGTGCTGTTATCCCTGAGACTGGTCATTGTGAAGAGTTTTATTTCTATATTTATGTATTGATTAGGTTCAAATTGCAATGAAATATTGCTTTAAAAAAACATATTGAACTTTGATACTTCTAAAAAAATAAATAAAAATATGGGAGAAGAAACAAATCCCCTATGCAGAAGATTCCAAATAATTTCTGTACATACTTCACTCTCAAGGAGTTGTAGAATAACTTCCTACTTATTAAGTGTGGATCATGCATGGTGACTTCTTTCCAAAGAGTACAGCATGGAAAATGAGAAAAAAGTGGACAACCCTGACAAACATTGCCTGAGCCAAGTGATCAATGTAAACATCAACAGTTATGTTAATGTTGATAACATTTACACTTGATATGATGTGTTGAGAATGGCACTTCACCTCTGAGAGCTTTCTCCAAAAAACTTATACCCCCTGTACCACAAGAAAAACCTAAGACAAACTTGCATTGAAAGACAATCTATGAAACAGTTGACCAGTACTTCTTAAAACTCTTAACATCATCAAAAACAAGGAAAGAAAGTTTGAGAATCTGTCACAGACCAGAGGAACCTAAGGAAACGTGATGACTAAATGCAATGTGGTGTTCCACTAAATGTAATGTGGAATTCCAGGATAGCAAAAAGACATTAGGTAAGAACTAAGGGAATTCAAATAAAGTATGGATTCTGGATAATAATAATGTATCAATATTGATACATTAGTTGTGGCATATGTACCATATTACTACAAAAGCCTAAAAATAGGGAAAATTGGGTGCAAGGCATATAAGAATCCTTTACACTATATTTGCAACATTTCTATAAATCTAAAAATATTCTAAAATTTTATTAAAAATAATGGATAATATTGTCCACACTCCTTTCCACCTAGAGTTCTGGATAGAAACTCATTTCTGCCAATTACATATATTCATGTGAGATTTGGAAGGCTGAAGGCAGAAGCCATCTTTTCATTTCTGTTGGCAAGCACAGTTGTGGAAGTATTATGTTTTCCACTGAAACAGGGTTCCACTGTCAGTTCATTAGCTTTATGTTTGTCAGGAGGCAGTCATAATACTAATTCTGGTGGTAATGGTTTCCTAATCCTGGCTCCCTATTCCCTGGATTATAGAAACAGCAATGTATCCATGAATTCAACAAATTCATTGGAGGCTAGCTGGATCCACATCTTTCTGATAATGACAGAAGTAGTACCTCCTCTAGTAATTCAGTTTTGTTACATTGTTCTGAGTCCTGGAGTTCTAGTGAAAGCCCAACCATCAAGCCTTTCTCAAAATGTATACAGCATCTAGCTTCTTGCATTAAATCCCTTTGTGCTTAAAATATCTAAAGTTGTTTCTTTTGTCTGTACTTGAAACTTGAATGATGAAGAGTGTATTATAGTTGACACAGCACTTAGTAACTTCCTCTGCTGCACAAGGCTTCCCTGGAGAATAGCTAGCTTCTTTAGCTGATAGAATGTAAAGAATGCTTGGAAGAATCCTCTTTTTGACTAAAGGATGCCATATGCATAATACAGTGCCTTAAGTTCTATCATAAGTGTTCCACATTGTTTTTAGGTCAATTGTGAGCATTCATTAAGAAATTTTTACCTGTAATGTACTAACATGTTATCCAGGATTAGTTAACAGTTTTTTGAGAAGAGTGGCATTGAAAAGCATGTTCAGAAATAAAAGGTAAGATGGATAATGAAGGGAGAAGCCAAATGCTGGAAGGACCAATTCCCTTTCACTTGCAATTTCATGAGGAGTAGTACAGCTGCTAGTGTTTGAAATGCAAATCAAGAATCAAGTGTATTCCCCATATATCTATATGATTCAGTATTCTGGGCGCCCTGCACATGGCATTACAATGAAGGAGTGGAAGGGAAATGTGGGATGTATTTGCATAGGATATGTGGCCAATATAACTTAGCGCTAATCTTAGGAAAATGCATTTTTCAGACCTATTTTCTTCTTCTTAGGCATATTATGATGACTAAGTAGGATAAATTAATATTTAAGCTGAATTAATTAATGAAATATAACTCTTATGGTTAGGTTCCTTCTTCAAAATATTTTTCATGGCTTGTTCAATTCAGTATACATTTATTGGGTGTCTACTAAATACCAGTGTTAAGTGTTAGGGATACAAAGATAAATTAGACATGACTCTTGCCCTTGGGCAAGCATTCTAGTAGAGCAGACATTCATATGAGCCACTATCTTTAAAAGACTGACAAGCAAACAAGCAGTTTGTGAACTACTCATTCTCATAACTACAAAGACCTGTATAACCTAGTTTTTTCATATTTCTCTTATTTATTCTATGATCATGTTCCCTCTGTTCTCCAAGATATAGCTTTACTGTATCCCTTGAAGCTCTTTGAACATGCCAAGTTTATTCCCACTGTAAAACTTTGAATTTGTGTTACTGAATGCCTGGAGTGGTCTTATTTCTGTGGCTTACTTGCCAAATTCCACTTCCTCAGAGAATCTTTCCCTGATCACTCACTCAAAAATAACTCTTCTCACTCTAGTCAAACATTTTCCACGTCCTATTTTATTTTTGCTTGATAACACTTATCACTAACTGAAATTATATATTTTTAAATTTTATTTCTGTGTCCTTCACTGAAATTTGTTATATTAAGGCAGTATATATGTTTTTTTAAAAAAATTACAAATAAAGTCTCAATACCTATAATATTCCCAGATAAATATTAGGAACTTAAATACTATAATTGTAATGTGTCTTAGGTACGATGAGATCACAAAGCAGAGAAAAATTAATTATGGTTTGTAGGAATCAAACGTTTTATTAAGGATATGTGATATAAACTGGATATTGAAGGATGACTAAAATTGTCAAAGTGGAGAGTTAAGGAAAAGTGGAAGAGGACTGCAAACACGGGCAGCATGGCAATACATTTATAGACATGGGTTTTCAAGTGAGGCAAACATGAACTTGAAGTCTTGCTTTATCACTTGCCAAATCTGAAATCTTGCACAAGTGATTCTATCCCTCTGAACTTTGGTTTCTTAACCTGTAAAATGGAGCTGATAATACCTCCCAACTAATTGGTTGTGAGGATGAAATTAGACAGTGTTTATAAAAGTGATTAGCATGCCTGATTGCTCTAGCTATGACTTCCAGTACGATGTTGAATGAGAGTAATGAGAGTTGGCATCCTTGTCTTGTTGCTGATCTTAGAGAAAAAGCTTTCAATCTTTCACCTTTGAGTATGATGCTAGCTGTGGAAATTCTAGCTAGAGTAATCAGGCAAGATAAATAAAAGACAACCAAATCAGAAAGAAAGTAAATTTGACTTTATCGTAATTGGTATGATCTTATACACAGAAAATCCTAAAGACTCAACTAAAAAACTATTGGAACTAGTTAACAAATTCAGTAAAGTTGCAGGATATAAAATCAACATGAAGAAATAAGTAGCATTTTTATAACTAACAATAAAACATTATAAAAAGAAATAAACAAAACAGTCTCATACAGGTGTACTGGTTCAAGATGGTGATGTGGGAAGACCTTGATCTCACCTTTTTTCCCATGGATGCACCAAATTACAGCTACATATGGAGCAATTTCCTCTGAAAAGACCTAAAAACTAGCTGTGTGACTCCTTAACATTGAGCAAACAAGAAAAAAATCCACATTGAAGCAGATAAGAGAGGTGAGACACAATCTCACCATAAAAGCCACCCATAGCATGGCAACCTACATTTGGAAGGGAACACGTAACCCAGATCTTCTTCTTGAGTAAGAAAGTATTTGAACCCCACATCAAGCACCCCAAAGTTTAAGACCTGAACCTTAAAAACAAGCCGCTAAATCATATGGTTTTGAAAAACAATGGGGCTCACATCCATGAGACACACAGGTTATAGCAAAATGAGAAATTGTGCTTAAAAGGCTCACTTTAAGTCATGTACTCACTTACCCTAGGGTTCAGCACAGAAGCGATTGAGAGGCTCTCAAGCTTTATGTGAAAGAGACTTATTTGCTTACCTTAAAGCATTGGCCTGAAGAGAAGGCATCTATTTTAACACACATCTAAGGGCCTGCTGGAGTACTCTCCAGGGACAGAGGCTGGCAGGTGTCATCTTTGTGCTCTTTCTCTGACTTGATTCTGGAAAGGAGCTTGCACTCTCCTCTGGCACCCTAATTTTTGCAGCTGCCACTCAGGGGAAACCTCTATATCACCTGGCTCTGGTGGCTCTTGAAGCTTACACTAAGGTTCCACAAGACTATAGCCAATGGAAAAATAACTCTTAAACAGCTACCACCCCCAGGGCAAAGCATGAGGCAACAGCCCAAGAAGCTCAGTCTTTCTGTGAAAGAGGCCTATGAGTTTATCTTCCTAGCTTCACATTGAGGGATAGGCTTCTAATTAAACGTACATCTAAAGACCTACTGTAATACTTTCCAGAGACCTTGGAGGGAAGGTGATATCTTCCCCCTCTCCCTCTATCATGCTTCAGAGTACCAGGATCTCACAGAGAGGAACATTTACACATCTGGCACCCCAATTTTTACATCAGGTGTGAGAGTTTTTGTGGCTGCTTCCCAGGGGATGCTGCTTGATTGCTTGGCTCCCTTGGCCAGGAGTGCTTTTGTTCCTGAGTGCCATGGGTCTATAACAATTAGAAACAGTCTTTGGGAGGATACCACCCACAGAGCACTGCAGACAACAGGCTGAAAGACACCTCAGTCTTTCTGGGAAAGAGGCCTATTTGCTTCTACAAGAGCTTGGGGCTGAGAGGCAGTCTTATGGTTTACCTAACATTTAAGGGCCTAAGAACGTGCTCTGGGGGAACAGAGACTCGTGGACCTCATCTTCACACCCTCCCTCTGCCTTACACCAGCTCACAGGTGTCTTCCAGAAAGGAGCTTCTACCCTCTTCTTGTGGCCCAATTATTGTAGCTGACACTTGGGAGACATCTCTTGATCAGCTGGCTCTGGTGGCCAAAGGGGCTCATGCTCACTAGTCACACAAGGCTGTAACCAAATAAGAAAGAGTTCTTAACTGGCTACTGCCTCCAGGGCACAAGAGGCAACAGACTGAGTTTTTCTGTGAAAGATGTATACCAGTTTATCTTCATAGCTGAAGCCTGAGGAGCAGCCTTCTAATTAAACTCACATGTAAGGGCCCACTCGAATCTTATCCAGAGACCTCAGAGGGCAAGTGATATCTTTGTGCTCTTTCTCTGTTGTGCTCTTTCTCTGTCATTCTCCAGATAGTCAGTATCCCTTGGAGAAGAGAGAAGATTATACACATGTCTAGTGCCCTGATTTTTGTGGCTACTGCATAGAGGATGCCCCTTGACTGCCTAGCTCTAGGGCCTATCAGGACTTTCATTCTTGGGTGAATGGAACTACAACAAATGGAGACGGCTCTTGTCTGGCTACCAACCCCAGGGCACTTTGCAGACAACAGACTGAAACACACAGTCAGTCTTACTGTGAAAGAGGCCTATTTGCTTGTCCTGGAGCTTTGGCCTAAGGGGCAGACTTCTGGTTTGGCACACATCTAGAGGACTAATAAAGCAAACTCTGGAGCCAGAGGCTGGTTGATGCCATCTTTTCATTCTCTCTCTGTCTTACTTCAGGTTGCTGGTATCTCCTGCAAAATAACTTGTGCACTCATCTGGTACCCTAATTTTTGTGACTGCCACCCACTGGACACTTCAAGATCACATAGCTCTGGTGGTAAATGAGACTTACACTTGCAGTCCCACAGGACTCTATATATTTGCATACTTTAAAAGCTGGTGTTTGAGGGTCTCATTTCCAATCAGCCTGACTCTAGGTGCTAACTAAAATCCTCCCCTTTGGGACATAGACGAGTCTTGGCATGTGCTTGACTACTAGGATCTACTAAAAATAAAATAGTCTGCTTGGACTATGAGGAAAGCTTGAGTGACAACCAAGAGCAAAAGTAGGGTTGAAAGATAAGGTTCATCTCCTGCACAAGGCCACTCCTTCAAGATTGGGGGACATGACTGTTTTATCTAATGCATAGAATCCAACACAGAGAATAAAAGAAAATAAAGCAACAAAGACATATGTTCCAAATGAAAAAACAAGGTAAAACCTCATAAAAAGTCCTTAATAAATGAAATGGATGAAATGGAGATAAGTGATTTACCTGATAAAGAGTTCAAAATGAAAGTCATAAAAATACTCACTGAACATGGGAGAAGAATGCATGAACAGGGTAAGAACTTCAACAAAGAGACAAAATGTAAGAGAGCATCAAATAGAAGTCACAGAACTGAAGAATACAATAAATGAACCAAAAATTACACTAGAGAGGTTCAACAGCAGAGTAGATGAAGAGAAATAAAAGGTCAATGAACTTGAAGACAGGGCAGTGGAAATCACCCAATCAGAGAAGCAAAAAGAAAAAAGAATTTATAAAAGCGAATGTAGCTTAAGGAACTTAAGGGAGAATATCAAGCACGCCAACATTTGCATTATAGAGGTTTCAAGATAAGAAGACAGAAAGGGAAAGAAGAATTATTTGAAGAAATAATGGCTAAAAACTTCCCAAACTTAGAATACAAAACAGATATAGAGATCCAGGAAGCTCAAATAATTTGAAATAATAGAAAGCCAAAGAGACCTACACTAAGAGAAATTGTAATTAAAATGCCAAAAGTTAAGACAAGGAGAGAATCCTAAGTCAACAAGAAAAAAAACAACTTACAACATAAAAGGGGAACCTCAAAAGACTATGAGCAGATTCTTTAGCAGACACTCTGCAGTCCAGAAAGCAGTGGCATGATATATTCAAACTCTTGAAGAAAAAACTTCCAATCAAAAATACTCTACCTAGGGGCCAGCCAGATGGCATAGCAATTAGGTTTGTGCACTCTGCTTCTGTGGCCTGGGGTTTGCTGATTCAGATCCCAGATGTGGACATACACACAGCTTATCAAGCCATGCTGTGGCGGACCTCCCACATATAAAGAAGAGGAAGATGAGCACAGATGTTAGCTCAGGGCCAATCTTCCTCAGCAAAAAGGGGAGGATTGGCAGCAGATGTTAGGTCTGGGCTAATCTTCCTAAAAACAGGAAAAAAAGAATACCCAACCCAAAAAGCTGTCATTCAGAATTTAGGGAGAGATAAAGGGTTTTTCAGAAAAGTGAAAGCTAAAGGAGTTCATCATCACTAGACCAGCCTTACAAAAAATGTTAAAGAGACTTTTTAATTTGAAAAAAGGGCACTAATTAGTAACAGGAAGATATATTGAAAGAATAAATGCCACTGATAAAGGTAAATATATAGTAAAATTCAGAATAATCTAATGTTGCAAATGTGGTGGATTAATCACTAATAAAGTTAATATGAAGATTAAAAGACAGAAGTAATAAAAACAACTATTACTACAATTCCTTAAGGGATACACAAGATAAAAAATGTAAATTGTGTCACAAAAGAAAACATAAAACCTTGGGGGCGTGGTTAGAGTAAAAATGCAGAGCTTTAGAAAATACACAAACCTAAGTTGTTATTAATTTAAATCAACTGTTTTAAATATAAGTCATTATATATAAGTCTCATGATAGCCAGAAAACAAAATCTTATTCTGAATACACATAAGATAAAGGGAAAAGAATTTTATCATACCACTAAAGAAAATCATCAAACCACAAAGAAAGAGAACATGAGAAGGAGAAAGAAACAGAACTACAAAAGAACCATAAAACAACAAAAGGGCAATAAGTTCATACATATCAACAATTACTTTAAATGTAAATGGACTAAACTCTCTAATCAAGACATAGACTGGCTGTATGAATAAAAAAACAAGACCCATCTGTATGCTAGCTATAAGAGACCCACTTAACACATAAGGACACACACAGACTCAAAGTAAAGGGGTGGAAAAAGATATTCCATGCAAATGGAAACCAAAAGAATGTTGGGGTACCTATACTAAGACAAAATAGAATGTAAAACAAAGACTGTAATAAGAGACAAAAATGCATATTACATACTGAGAAGAAGGGCAATCCAACAAAAGTATATAACATTTATAAATATTTGTGCATCCAACATTGGAGCACTTAAATATAAAAAGAAAAGCATAAATCAAAAGGAAGAAATAGACAGCAATACACTAACAGTAGGGAAATATAATACCTCACTTTCATTAATGGACACATCTATATAGAAACTCAATAAAGAAACATCAGCCTTAAACAACATGTTAGATCAGATGAACTTAACAGATAAGTACAGAATGTTCCATCGAAAAATGACAGAATACACATTCTTCTCAAGTGCACTTAGAACGTTTTCCAAGACAGATCATGTATTAGGCCACAAAATGAGTCTTAATAAATGTAAAAAGATTGAAATCATATCAAGCATCTTTTCAAACAGGAATTGTATAATACTAGAAATCAACACAAAAAGAAAATGAAAATTCAAAAATATATGGAGATTAAGCAACATGCTACCGGACAACCAATGGGTCAATGAAGCAATCAAAAGAGAAATTAAAAAAATACCGTGAGACAAGTGAAGATGGAAATACAATATACCAAAACTTATGGGATGCAGCAAAAGCAGTTTTAAAATGAATGTTCATAGCATAAATGCTTACAAGAAATTAGAATAATCACAAATAAAAAACCTAAATTTTCTCCTCAAGAAACTAGAAAAGAAGGAAAAAGGAAACTCAAATGTAGCAAGAGGAAAGGTATAACAAAGATCTGAGGGGAAATAAGTGAAATAAAGACTAAAAAGATGATAGAAAAGATGAATGAAACTAAGACCTGGTACTTTGAAAGATAAACAAAATTAAAAAATATTTAGTAAGACTCACCAAGAAAAAAACAAGAGAAGACTCAAATAAAAATATCAGAAATGAAAGAGTTACAACTGTTACCACAAAAAAATAAAAATGATCATAACTGACTCCTTTGAACAATTATACACTAACAAATTGGACAACCTAGAAGAAATCGATAAATTCCTAGGAACATACAACCTACCAAGATTAAATCATGAAGAAACAGGATATCTGAACAGAGCAATTACTAGTAAGGAGATTGAATCAGTAATCAAAAATCTCCTACAGGAAAGTGAGAAGGGAGCAGCAGCCCTCTGTGGGAATTTCATAGATATCTGAAGTCCCTAACAGCACAGGTAAAAGCCCCCCACAGAAGTGAAAAGCTATTGTAGAGGTGTCTTCATCAAGCCAACACCCCAGGAGACTGGATAGTGAGGGCATTGTGCAGGAGAAGAAGCTCCATTCCCCTCATCTGACGGCAGCCCAGTACCTTGGAGCTGTCTCTGTGGATCCCTGCAGACCCAGAATATGCAGCTCTTGACCCCCACCCAGTGGTGACAGGTGGAAGTGACAATCAAATAAAACCATGATGCTTAAGAATAAATCCATGCTGTCTAGCAATATGAAAAAATATATTAAATCTCCATACCAGAAGGAAAATGACAAATACCCAGAAATCAATCCTGAAGATATAGAAATCTATAAACTAGGTGACGTAGAATTCAAAATAGTTATCATTAAAAAACTCAATGTGTTAAAAGAGAATGCAGATAGACAATTCAATGAGTTCATGAGCTACTCCACAAAAGAGATTGAAACTATAATGAAGAACCAATCAGAAATATTGGAGATGAAAAACACTATGGTTGGGATAAAGCAGAATATAGATTCTCTGAACAGTAGAGCTGATAGCATCAGGGAACGAATCAGCATGATTGAGGACAGAAATATAGAAATACTTCAGATGGAGGAGAAGAGAAGACTAAATCTAAAAAGAAAGGAAGAAAGTCTCTGAGAATTATCCCACTCAATTAAGAAATGCAACATAAGGATCATAGGTATTCCACAGGGAGAAGAAAAGAAGAATGGAGCAGAAAGCTTGTTCAAAGAAATAATAGTGGAGAACTTCCCAAACCTGGGGAAGGAGATGTCAATCCATCTGAAAGAGGCCATGACAATATCAATGTAAAAAGACCTACTACAGGATATATAGTAGTGAAGTTGGCAAAAATTGATGACAAAGAAAAAATACTAAGGGTAGCAAGGTAGAAGAAAATAACTGACTAAGAAACCTCTATCAGGCTTTCAGCAGATTTCTCAACAGAAATATTACAGGCTAGGAAAGAGGGGACTGATATATTCAAATATTTTAAATACAGACTTTCAGCTGAGAATACTCTACCCAGCGAAAATATCCTTCAGACATGATGGATAAATAAAAACTTTCCCAGACAAACAAAAGCTAAGGGAGTTCATTGCCACAAGACACCCCCCCCCCCAAGAAATGCTCAAGAAGGCACTCATAGCTGAAATAAAACAAGTAAGGGGTTAACAAAACCCTGAGTAAGGAGATAAATAGGCAGACAAAATCAGAATATTAGAGCTATCCAGCAGAACAGGTCAGCAAATAGTTGGGTAAAACATTAGAGATAAAGGGAAGTAAAACACCAAAAACAAAGATAATCTTGTCATTTTAGCCACAAACTCACAAAACAAGATGGAATAAGATGTGAGAAAAACAACTTAGGAGGGGAAGAGGAAATGACGGAATTGATTTAGTCTAATGAAATAAGAAGACATCAAAAATGGACTACCTCATCTGTGAGATTTTGCTTACAAACCTCATGGTGACCACTAAAGAAAAAATTAGATCAGAGTCACAAATAATAAATGAGAAAACTAAGAAACCTAGCTTAAAAAACTACCTAACTGAATTGGTAGCCTGAAATACATGGGACGAGCAACAGAGGAAATGCAGCAAAACCAGGAAACAAGTGATAAAAAGGCAACATTAAGCCCTCATATATCAATAAACAGTCTAAATGTGAATGGATTGAATCCTCCAATAAAAAGACACAGAGTGACAAGATGGATTAAAGAACCAGACCCAACAATATGCTGCCTCCAGGAAACACATCTCAGCTCCAACAACCAACACAGGCTCAGAGTGAAGGGATGGAAGACAATACTCCAAACTAATAGCAAACAAAATAATGCAGGTGTTGCCATACTTATATCAGACAAAGTAGATTTCAAGATAAGACAGGTAAGGAGTATGGTACTATATAATAATCAAAGGGACACTGCACCAAGAAGTCATAACACTTATAAATATTGATGCACCTAACACAGGAGCACCAAAGTACATAAAGAAAATATTAACAAACTTAAAAGGGAATATTAATAACAACACAATAATAGTAAGGGACCTCAACATTCAACTCACATCAATAGCTAGATCATCCAGACAGAAAATCAACAAGGAAACAGAGGAATTAAATGAAAAGCTAGACCAGATGGACTTAATAGATATATACAGAACACTCCATCTAAAAACAGCAGAATAAACATTCTTCTCAATTATGCATGGGACATTCTCAAGGATAGACCATATGTTGGGAAATGAGGCAAGCCTCAATAAATTTAAGAAGACTGAAGTAATAACAAGCATCTTTTCTGACCACAGTGCTATGAAACTAGAAATTAACTACAAGAAAAAAGCTGAGAAAGAGACAAAGATGTGGAGACTATGCTACTGAGCAACAAATGGATCATTTAAGAAGTTAAAGGAGAAATCAAAAAGTATCTGGAGAAAAAGGAAAACGAAAACATACCATATCAACTCGTATGGGATGCAGCAAAGGTGATACTAAGAGGGAAATTCATCATAATACAGGCTCAACTTAACAAACAAGAAAAATTTTAAATAAGCAATCTCAAGCTATACCTATGGAATTAGAAAAAGAAGAACAAACAAGCCCAAAGTCAGCAGAATGAGGGAAATAATAAAAATCAGAGCATAAATAAATGCTATTGAAACAAGAAAGACTGAAGAAAGGATCAGTGAAACAGAGCCAGTTCTTCAAGAGGATAAACAAAATTGACAAACCGCTAGACAGACTTATGAAGAAAAAAAGAAAGAAAGCTCAGATAAACGAAATTAGAAATGAAAAAGGATGAATTACAACAGATCATAGAAGTACAAATGATTATAAGAGAAAACTATGAAAAGCTTTTGCCAAAAAATTGGACAATCTAGAAGAAATGGATGAATTCTTAGACTCTTACAACCTTTCAAAGCTTAATCAAGAAGAAATAGATAATCTGAATGGACCAATCACAAGTAATGGGATTGAAATAGTAATCAAAAACATCCCAAAAAATAAAAGTCCAGGACCAGATGGCTTTCCTGGTGAATTCTATCAAACATTCAAAGAGGATTTTATACCTATCCTTCTCAAACTATTTCAAAAAATTTGGGAAGAAGGAACACTTCCTAACATATTCTATGAGGCCAACATCATCCTGATACCAAAGCCTGACAAGAACAACAGAAAAAAGGAAACTTACAGGCCAATATTGCTGGTGAACATAAATGTAAAAATCCTCACCAAAATATTGGCAAACCAAATACAGCAATACATTAAAAAGATCATACACCATGATCAAGTGCAATTTATACCAGGGACAGGGACACAGGGATGCTTCAACACCTGCAAATAAATCAACATGATACACCACATTAACAAAATGAGGAATAAAAACCACATGATCATCTCAATAGATGCAGAGAAAGAATTTGACAATATCAAACATCCATTTATGATAAAAAGTCTCAACAAAATGGGGATAGGAGGAAATGACCTCAACATAATAAAGGCCATATATTACAAACCCACAACTAATATCATACCCAATGGGGAAAAACTGAAAGTCATCCCTCTGAGAACAGGAATAAGATGAGGGTGCCCACTCTCATCATTCTTATTCAACATTGTACTGGAGGTTTTGGCCAGACCAATCAGGCAAGAAAACAGAATAAAAGGAATCCAAATAGCAAACGAAGAAGTGAAGCTCTCGCTCTTTGCAGATGACATGATCTTATATGTAGAAAACCCTAAAAAATCCACTGGAAAACTATTAGAAGTAATCAACAACTACAGCAAAGTTGCTGGGTACAAAATTCACTTGCAAAAATTGGTTGCATTTCTATACTCTAATAAAGAACTAACAGAAAGAGAACTCAAGAATACAATCTCATTTACAATCACAACAAAAAGAATAAAATATCTAGGAATAAATTTAACAAAGAAGGTGGAAGACCCATACAATGAAAACTATAAGATATTATTGAAAGAAATCAATGATGACATAAAGAAATGGAAAGTTATTCCATGCACATGGATAGGAAGAACAAATATAGTTAAAATGTCCATACAACACAAAGTAATCTACAGATTCAATGAAATCCCAATCAGAATCCAAATGACATTCTTGATGGAAATAGAAGAAATAATCCTAAAATTCATATGGGGCAACAAAAGACCCTGCATAGGTAAAGCAATCCCAAGAAATAAGAACAAAGTTGGAGTCATCACAATTCATGCATTCAAAATATACTATAAAGTTATAGTAATCAAAACAGCATGGTACTGGCACAAAAATGGGCACAAAGATCAGTGGAACACAACCGAAAGTCCAGAACTAGAACCACACATCTATGGACAGCTAATCTTTGAGAAAGGTGCTAAGAACATACAATAGAGAAGAGATAGTCTCTTCAATAAATGGTGTAGGGAAAACTGGGCAGCCTCATGCAAAAGAATGAAAGTAAGCCATTAGCATATGACATACACAAAAATAGACTTAAAATTGATCAAAGCCTTGAACGTAAGACCTGAAACTGTAAAATTTCTGTAAGAAAATACAGGTACTACATTCTTTGACACCTATCTTAAAAGAATCTTCTCAAATACCGTGTCTTCTTGGACAAGGGAAGTTAAAGAAAAAATAAACAAGTGGGACTTTATCAGACTAAAGAGCTTCTGCAATGCAAAGGAAATCAGGATCAAAACAAAAAGACAACCCACCAACTTGGATAAAATATTTGCAAATCATATATCCAACAAAGGGTTAATCTCCCTAATATATAAAGAACTCACACAATTGACCAACAGAAAATCAAACAACCTCAACAAAAAATGGGTAGAGGATATGAACAGACATTTCTCCAAAGGAGATATACAGATAGCCAATAGGCACATGAAAAGATGTTCAGCATCAGTAACCATCAGGGAAATGCAAATCACTACACTTAAATATAACCTTGCACCCGTTAGAATGGCTATAATCACCAAGACAAAACTAAGAAGTGTTGGAGAGGTTTTGGAGAAAAGGCAACCCTCATGCACTGCTGGTGGGAATGTAAACTGGTGCAGCTACTATGGAAAACAGTATGGAGATTTCTCAAAAAACTAAAAATGGAAATACCATAGGACCCAGCTATACTGTTACTGGGTATCTATCCAAAGAACCTGAAATCAACAATTCAAAGTGACTTATGCACCCTTATGTTCATTGCAGCATTATTCATGGTAGCCAAGACATGCAAGCAACCCAAGTACTCATCAATGGAATAATGGATAAAGAAGATGTGGTTATATATATATATATATCACATATATATATATATATATATATATATATATATGTGCCATATATATACATACACACACACACACACACACACACACACACACAATGGAATACTACTCAGCCAGAAAAAAGACAATATCATCCCATTCACAACAACATGGATGGATCTGGAGGGTACCATGTTAAGTAAGATAAGCCAGATGGAGAAAGACAAACACCAGATGATTTTACTCATATGTGGAAGATATACAAACATACAAAGAGAACAGTTCAGTAGTTACCAGGGGAAGGTGGGGGGCGGCACAGAGGGTCAAGGGGAGCACTTGCATGATGGCAGACAAGTAATAATATACAACTGAAATTTCACAATGTTGTAAACTATTCTGGACTCAATAAAAATTAATCTCCCAGGAAACAAAAGTCCAGGACCTTATGGACTTACTGGTGAATTCTACAAAACATTTCAAGAAGAATTAATACCAATCTTTTGCAAATCTTCTGAAGAATAGAAGAGGAGGGCTTGCTTTCAAAACTGTTTATGAGGTCAGCAATAGTCTGATACCATAACTAGTGACAGACATCATAAGAAAAGAAACTTACAGGCCAATATTCCTGATGAACATAGATGCAAAAGTCCTCAACAAAATATTAGCAAATCAAATTCAACGATTCTTAAAAGCATCATACATCGTGATAGAGTTGGATTTATTCCAGAGATGCAAGGATGGTTCAGAATCTGAAAACCAGTCAGTGTGTTACATCATATTAACAAAATTAAGGATAATAATCATACAATCATTTCAATAGTTGTGGGAAAAATATTTGAAAAAATTCAACATCCACTTATGATAAAAACTCTCAACAAAGTGGGTATAATGAAAGTGTACCTCAACATAATAAAGACCATATATGAGAAGCTCACCACTAACATCATAATCAAGGGTTAAATGCTTAAAGCTTTTCATCTAAGATCAGAAACAAGACAAGGAAGCCAACTATCCCCACTTTTATTCAACATAGTATTGGAAGTCCTAGACAAAGCAACTACACAAGAAAAAGACATAAAAAGGCATCCAAATTGAAAAAGAAAAAGTAAAACTGTCACTATTTGTAGATTACATGATATTATATATAGAAAACCCTGAGAAATCCATGAGAAAACTGTTAGAACTAATAAATGAATGCAGTAAAGTTACAGGATACAAAGAATATACAAACATCTGTTGTGTTTTTATACACCAATAACAAACTGTCAGAAAGAGAAATTAAGAAAATCCCATTTACAATTGCACCAAAAAGAATAACATACCTAGGAATAAATTTATCCAAGGAGGGAAAACAAATCTACACTAAAAGCTATAAGATATTGGTGAAAGAAATTGAAGAAGATACAAATAAATGGAAAGATATTCCATAGTCATGAATTGAAAGAATTAATATTGCTAAAATGTTATATACCCAAAGAAATCTACAGGTTCAGTGCAATTCCTACCAAAATTGCAATGCCATTTTTTACAGAAATGGAAAAAAAATCCTAAAATTTGTACTGAGCCATGAAAGACTCCAAATAGCCAAAGCAATTCTGAGAAAGAAGAACAATGCTGGAGGCATCACACTTTTTGTTTTCAAACTACTAAAAGCTATGGTATTCAAAACAGTGTGGTACTAACATAAAAATAGACTCATAGCCCAAAGGAACACAATAAAGAGCACAGAATTTAACTCCCACATACACAGTCCACTAATATTTGACAAGGGAGCCAAGAATATTCATTGGGGAAAGGATAGTCTTGCCAAGCAATAGTGTTTGGTAAATGAGTTAACAGCATGCAGAAAAATGATATTGGACCCCTATCTTACATGACTCACAAAAATTACTTTGAAATGGATTAAAAATTTAACATAAGACCTGAAATTAAAGCACTCCTAAAAAAGACACAGGGAAAAATCTTCTTGACATTGGTCTTGGCAACAATATTTTGGATATGACATCTAAAGCACAAACAACAAAAGCAAAAATCAACCAATGAGATTACATCAAACTAAAAAGCTTCTGCAAAATGAAAAAACAAAAACAAAAAACTCAGCAATAAACAAATGAAAAGGCAACAGACATAGTAGGAGAAAATATTTGCAAATAATATATTAGATAAGAGGTTAATATCCAAAAAAAATTAAAGAACGCATATAACTCAGCAATGACAGCAAAACAATCTGATTAAAAAGTGGGCAGATGATTTGAATAAACATTTCTCCAAAGAAGACATACAAATGGCCAAGATGAAAAAATGTTTAACATCACTAATCATCAGGGAAATGCAAATCAAAATAACGAGACATCCCCTGACACTTGTTAGAATGGCTATTATCAAAATGACAAGAAATATCAAGTGTTGACGAGGATGTGGAGAGAAGAAAACCCTTGTGCACCGTTGGTGGGAATGTAAATTGGTGCAGCCAATATGGAAAACAGTATGCAGGTTTCTCTAAAAGTTCAAAATAGGACCACCATTTGATCCAACAATTTTACTTCTGGGTATATACCCAGAAGTATACTTTTGGGTATATACCCAAAGAAAATGAAAACAGGATATTGAAAAGATATCTACACTTCCATGTTTATTGCAGCATTATTCACAATAGCCAAGATATGGAAACAAACTAAGAAGTCTGTCAACAGATGAATGTATAAAGAAGATGTAGTATATATATACATACATGATGGAATGTTATTCAACCATGAGAAAGAAGGACATCATGTCATTTGCGACATCATTGATGGACCTTGAGGGCATTATGCTAGTTGAAATACTTCAGGGAAAGACAAATACTGCATGTTACTTATATGTGGAATCTAAATAAAAGCCAAACTCATAGAAACAGTGTAGAATGCAAGTTACCAGAAGCTGGGGGGGTGGGGGAATTGGGGAGATATTGGTCAAAGGGTACAAACTTCCAGTTAGAAGATAAATTCTGAAAATCTAAGGCACAACGTTTTGATTATGGTCAACAATACAGTATTATATATTTCAAAGTTTCTAAGTGACTAAATTTTAAATGTCTTCACCACAAGAAAGAAATGATCAATATGTGATGTGATAGAGGTGTTAGTTAACACTATGGTGGTAATCATACTCCAATATATAAATGTGTCAAATCAACATGTTGTACACCTTAAGCTTACATAATGCTATATGTCAGTTATATCTAAACATGAAAAAAGTGATTAGTATAATTCCTGAAATATATGTTGAACACATGGTACTTAAAATAGAAGCTAGAGAATACTCAAAATTTTTAAAAATAGTGGCCCAATTATATCCCCTTTACAATGATGTAGTGCGCACAGAATTTAAACTGCAAGTAGCCTTTTGTGCCAGAACTCCCTTTTTCCTTGACAAATTTCTTGAATAGTCTGAAAGCACAATGGATTATAAGTGAACTAGTTTCCAAAAATTTTATGCCCATCAGCTGTGTCTCCCTGACTTGCAAATAAACACAGTTGTTAAAGTACTTAGCATTGACCAACTTATTTTGTATAGTTTCGTTGTCCCTTTAAACATAAACCTTCCATCATCTGCTACATTCAATTTGAGTTGAACCTTTCAACAGACTAAAAGTGTCTCCAACAGCACAGCATACATAATTGCACCTTTATTTAGTGTATATATATTAATTGTACTCTAAAATTTTATCTCTACAATTGACTACATTTGGCCAATTTGAGTATGTGGAATATTTTTAAATATAAATTTCCTTTTACTAGAGTGTGAAAAAGTCCTTCTACTGCTAGTGCATTACTTTTTGTGACATTGGTCTGGAAATGGTCATTTATTTGATGAAATTACCTACAAATAATTCACTAAAAATAAGTTAACTTTAGGATTGCTGAGGCCAGAACTGATAACTTAGAAATACTTTTGACAATAGGCCTCAATGTTAAAGAGGGCTTCTAATAACCAGTATAAGTTCATTACACAACAGTTGGGTACAAGAAAAGGTCACATGTTTTTATTTATCTTTTAATTGAAACAACACTATGTGGTATAACTTTTAATAATTGCTATATTTTTCATTCCTCATCATTTTCCTTTCTTATCTTGAATCTTTATTCAATTTCTGGCTGCAGTGAGGGAAACGTTGGCTGATTCGTCAGGAAGGGAGAGTACAGGAGAAAAACAAAAGATAGAAATTTTCATCTTTTGAAAAATTCAAGTAAAGACAAACATTGAAAGAAAGGATTTTGACTCTTAAAACCTTAGATTTTAAGTACTATGAGCTAAATTATGCTGTAAATGGTAAGTTTTGAAGGAATGTATAGAAATGTAAAACAATTTTTCTTCCCTAAGATTTAGTAAATCTTGCTGAGGGGAGAAAGGGAAATCAAAGAGGAAAAGAATTGAGTTAGACTGTGATCTATCTCTGGGAAGGAGAACTCCAGAATAGAAAGGACTTTTGACCTTCTTATCTTCTGAAATTCCTGGAAACTGAACCTCATAGAATTCTCTCAGGCTTGAAAAGTATTGCAACAGTAGAAGAAGCATGGATATGGGCAAGGCCTGAGGCAACCCTATTAGGTTTCACATGGTCCCACAGTGATTGAATGCTGAAGGACCTGAATTTTCCTATGTTTCTGAGAAATACTTAGAAATTTGCTTTTAAAAAAAGCTTTGGTGTACCCTGAATGGGACTTGTCATTGTGACAAGAGAACATTGAAGGATAGCGTATGTGATCAGAGGCTAAATAGAACTCCAGAAATGTTGGAAGTTGACAAAATAGAGGAGAGAGAACTGAAAGGCATATCAGTAATGTTTTTTTTTTTTTTTTTTAAGATTTTATTTTTTCCTTTTTCTCCCCAAAGCCCCCCGGTACATAGTTGTATATTCTTCATTGTGGGTCCTTCTAGTTGTGGCATGTGGGACGCTGCCTCAGCGTGGTTTGATGAGCAGTGCCATGTCCGCGCCCAGGATTCGAACCAACGAAACACTGGACCGCCTGCAGCGGAGTGCGCGAACTTAACCACTCGGCCACGGGGCCAGCCCCGGCATATCAGTAATGTTAACCAATGACCAGTATACTTTAACCCATGACATGATGATATGTAATTATCCTGGAACTTAAATGACACTACGTGAAGGATTCAGGGGAAAGATAAAAATGAATTACGTGAGTAATGCTTCAATATTTGAAGTGTAGTCTGCCGACCCTTGGGGCCATAGAAATTGATCTTTCATGTACACAAGATCAAAACTATTTTTATAATAAAATTATGATATCATGTTCCTTTTTCACTGTCGATACTACACTAAGGTGCAAGAGTAACAGCGAGTAAGACTAATGGCACCATAGCACAAATCAAGGCATTTGCACTGAATTGTACTAGTAGTTATCTCACTATTTATTACCATGCACTCATAGAAAAAAATTATTTTAACCCAGAAAATTCTTTGATGGAGCAGTAAAAAATATTAAATTTATTAAGTATCGGCCTTGAGTACATATTATTTTAGTATTCTGTGTGGCCAAATGACAAGTATGAATAAAACACTTCTGCTACATATGTAAAGTATAATTGTGGTCTCAAAAAAGCACATTAAGTTGTTGTTTGAGTTGGGAGCTGAACTAGTCACTGCTTTTATGGAAAACAGTTTTTACTTGAAAGATTGACTTATAGACAAAATTGACATTAAAACTTGGGTATTTGGAAGGTATTGTCTCAAAACCCACCAGAAAGAGCCTGACAATTCAGGTAAAACAACTGACATTGTTGCCAAAATAAAATCTGATCTTTCAAATGAAAATTAGAGTTTTGTAAAACTTGTATTCACTACCACGGACTTGACAGGTTTCCCATACATAAAGATTTTTTTCTATGAGCTTGATGTTGATAGTAATCAAATGTCATGCCTTTTTTGATGTTATATAATAAAATGTCATCATTTGGAGGTTCTTAATAGATCAATGAACCAAAATTTTCAAAATAAACAATGCATGATGTTACACAATTATGCACAGAAAACAGACCCATTAAAAGTAGAAGATAGGCCTACAAATTTTAATGTAACAGGAAATATCATTAATGTGTTTTCAGTAATCATATCATAACTTACCTTTGTGAAATTAGCACTTGCTGAGTTTTGATGTAGCATCAAAGATCATCCACAATTTTCTGGAAAAGCTATTCAAATACTCAACATTTCAACTACATGTCTATGTGAGGCTGGATTTTCTTCGTTTACATCAACTGACTGTTATCTGTTAAACCACACATTAACAAGATCTCTAAAAATGTAAAACAATGTTACTTTTCTTACTGCATTTTTGTAAATAGAGTATATTTTTCATAAACATACATTATTTAGTTAACATGTTTAATTTTGTCATTTTTATTCTTAATGGTGACATTTTATAGCCTTTTGTTGTTGTTGTTACCTCTAAATAAAGACTTTTAAATCTCTCTATTTTAAATTTTAGCATGAAATGTACTCATAGATACAATCCATATAAACAAAAACTCTTTGTGATCATCAGTAATTTTTTTTTTAAGATTTTATTTTTTCCTTTTTCTCCCCAAAGCCCCCCAGTACATAGTTGTATATTCTTCGTTGTGGGTCCTTCTAGTTGTGGCATGTGGGACGCTGCCTCAGCGTGGTTTGATGAGCAGTGCCATGTCCGCGCCCAGGATCCGAACCAACGAAACACTGGGCCGCCTGCAGCGGAGCGTGCGAACCTAACCACTCGGCCACGGGGCCAGCCCCTCATCAGTAATTTTTTTTTTTTAAATGCAAAAGGAGCTTTTACCCGAAATTTGAACTACTGGAGAAGTGAGTTTCAGCAAAGATTCAAAGAAAACTTGGAAACATCCGAGTTTACTTGTAAATGACTAAATTAACTTTTTTTCCTGCTGAAAAAAATGAGAGTTTTAGATAGGAATTAAGTTCAAAGAAAAATAGTTATATTTTTGCATATCTGAGTTTGTAGCCTTAAATTTTCACAATCATTGCATTTGCTTCTATTCCTCAAGTGCCTGGTTTGAAGGGTAATTTGTTCTCACTAATATTTTGTTGGGAATCTTAAACTAACTGTCTCCATTACTTTTTTCCTCTCCTGGGAATCTCATGTTTCAAAAGTTTAGGAAGTTATCTCTGGGTTTTAGTTCATCTTATTTGGTGTTGAGCTGCTCATTGTATGAACCTATATCTTCTATTAAAATATACACAGCCCTGGATTTTATAGGGTCCATATATTCCATGTGCATATTGACCACCACAAACTATTATATGGTATCCAAGGCTCTTAAGTTTAGACTCATAAACATTGATGTGCTACCCCTTGACGCCTGTGATGGTTAGTATTATGAGTCAACTTGCCCAGGCTGTGATATCCAGGTTTTAGCCCAAACACTAAATGTTGCTGTGAAGGTATATTGCAGATGAAATTCACATTTACGATTGGTTGACTTTAAGTAAAGGAGATTTTTCTAGTTAAAATGGGTGGGACTCATCCAACTAGTTGAAAAGCTTTAAAAGAAAAACTGAGGTTTCACCAAAGAAGAAAATCTGCCTCAAGACTACAGCATCATCACCTGCCTGAGAGCATCCTGCCAGCATCCTACATTTGTATGAGCCAATGCCTTGAAATATATCATTTGTATATACGTGTGTATGTGTGTTATATGTATATATACACAATCTTTATTATGTTATATAATCTATATTATTAATCTATATATAATATAATTGATATAATAGATATCAATAATATATGGAATGTATAAAATATATAGACTATATAATATAGATAGACGATATATAATACGTATGTAATAAATATTATATATGTATAATACATATAAGTTAACAAAGGGTGGAATGTGATGGTTACTTTTAAGTGTCCACTTTACTAGGCTATGTATATTACTCAGTTATTCAATCAAACATTAGTCTAGGTGTTGCTGCATAGTTATTGTGTAAATGTGGCTAGCAGCTACAATCAGCTAACTTTGAATAAAAGAAATTATTTTTGATAATATATGTGGGCCTCATCCAATTAGTTGAATGGCCGTAAGAGCAAGCATTGAAGTTCCCCTGAAGAAAAATTCTGCCTCAAGAATGCAGGATAAATTTCTGCCCAGTAGTTTCCAGACTGCAGGCCTGCCCTACAAATTTCGGACTTAGGAGTCCCCAAAGCAGAGTTATAACTATGTTTCAACATCAGGAGAAAATGTTTTTAGAAGAGGTAATCACACTTAGAGATGGGAAGAAGATGGCCCAGGTGTCAAGTACCACATTATTGAGTAGTGGGGAATAAGCACATGAGAAGTGACCAAGTTTTAACTATTTTTCTACATGCCTCTCAGTTGACCAGTGATGTTTCAATTGAATAATAAACAGAACCTTAATATTACATTTCTCTTTAAAAGCCTTTTCACTTTAATTTACATACCAATAATGTTGACATAATGAGTTGAAAAACATGATTTTATTTTATTTGATTATTTTATTGAGGTCATATCAGTTTATAACATTGTATAATTTCAGGTGTACATTATTATATATCAGTTTCTGTATAAGGTACATTGTGCTCACCACCGGTAGTCTAGTTTTTATCCATCACATACATATGTGTCCCTTTACCCATTTCACCCCCTACCCCCTTCCCTTCTGGTAACTGCTAATCTGTTCTTATCCCTGTGTTATCTTCCACACATGAGCAAAATCTTATGGCTTCCTTTATCTGACTTAATCTGCCTAACATCATACCAAGGTCCACCCACGTTGTTGCAAATGGCACAATTTTGTCTTTTTTTATGGCTGAGTGGTATTCCATTGTGTGTGTGTGTGTATATATATATATATAGTATTACATTGTATGTGTGTATATATATATACACACACACCACATCTTCTTTATCCATTCATCAGTTGATGGGCACTTGGGTTGCTTTTGTGACTTGGCTATAGTGAATAATGCTGCAATGAAACAGGGATCCATGTCTCTTTGAATTGCTGATTTCTAGGTATTTGGATAAATATCCAGTATTAGGACAGTTGGATTATATGGTATTTCTATTCTTTTCAAGTAATTTTATTGGGACTATAATGGTTTATAACTGTGAAATTTTGGATATACATTATTTTTTATCAATTTCAAAATACACTTTATTGTGATCACACACAATAGTCTAATTTTTATCCTGCATCATACATGTGTGCCCCTTTATCTCTTCCACCCAACCTCCAACCCCCTTCCCCACTGCTAACCACTAATTTGTTCTCTTTATCCATGTATTTGTTATCTTCCACAATGAGTGAACTCATGCAGTATTTGTCTTTGTCTGGCTTACTTCGCTTAACGTCATACCCTCAAGGTCTATCCATGTTGTTGTGAATGGGATGATTTTGTCTTTTTTTTGGCTGAGTACTATTCCATTGTATATATATACCACATATTCTTTATCCGTTCTCCTACTGATGGACACTTGGGTTGCTTCGATGTCTTGGCTATTGTGAATAATGCTGCAATGAACACATGGGTCGCATAAGTCTCTTTAAATTATTGATTTCATGTCCTTTGGATAATTACCCAGTGGTGGAATAGCTAGATCATGTAGTATTTCTATTTTTAATTTTTTTGAGAAATCTCCATACTCTTTTCCATAGTGGCTGCACCAGTTTTCATTCCCACCAGCAGTGTATGAGCATTCCCTTTTCTCCACATCCTCTCCAATATTTGTGTTTTTTTTTTGTCCTGTTAATTATAACTATCCTCAGGGGTGTAACTTGATATTTCATTGTAGTTTTGATTTGCATTTCTCTAATAATTAGTGACGTTAGACATCTTTTTGTGTGCCTGTTGGCCATCTGTACATTTTGTTTGGAAAAATGTTTGTTCATATCCTCTGCCCATTTTTTGACCAGGTTGTTTGCTTTTTCATTGCTGTGTTTAATGAGTCCTTTATATGTTTTGGAAATTAATCCCTTGCCAGATATATGATTTTCAAATATTTTCTCCCACTTGGTGGGTTGTCTTTTCATTTTGTCCATGGTTTCCTTTGGCTTGCAGAAGCTTTTTAGTCTGATGTACTCCGATTTTTTTTCTTTTGTTTCCCTTGCCTGAGTAGACATGGTATTCGAAAAGATACTGCTAAGACCAATCTCAAAGTTTACAGCTTATATTTTCTCCCAGCAGTTTTATGGTTTCAGGTCTTATATTTAAGTCCTTAATCCATTTTGAGTTAATTTTTGCATATGAAGTAGGATAATCGTCTACTTTCATTCTTTCACTTGTGGCTGTCCAGTTTTCCCAGCAGCCCCATGTGTCACAAATACAATCCAGTTTGACTGCAATTCTAGAGGCAATCCCATCAGCCAAAGGAACTGAGAGGAGGACTTTATCTGACAAAGCAAATCTGTAAAGACTGGAAGATGTGTTTGTTCCTTCAAATGCACAGACATAAATGCGAGGCTACACAGATCACAATCAGGAAAACATGATGCTACCAAAGAAAACTAATAAAACTGTAGTAACCAATCTCAAAGAAATAGAGATCTATGAATTTCCTGACAAAGAATTCAATGTAATCACCTTAAAGTTACTCAATAAAATGCTAAAGAACACAGACAACTAAATGAAGTCAAGAAAACTATGGAAAACAAAATGAAAAATTAAATAAACAAATAGAAACCATTAAAAAGAGTCAAACAGAAAACATGGAGCTGAAGAATACAATGACGAAGCTAAAAAATTCAGTTGAGAGCTTCAGCAGCAGACTTGAACACACGGAAGAAAGAACCAGCAAACAGCAGGATAAGTCATTTAACATTAGTGAGAGTAACAAAATGAACGAAAAACAAAAGTGAAGAAAGCCTACATGGATTATGGGATTCAATAAGCAAATGAATATTTGCATCATGAGAGTTCCAGAAGGAGAAGAGAGAGAGAAATTTGCAGAAAGCTTATTTAAAGAAATAATAGATAAATGCTTACCAAATCTTCAGATATATAGGAACATCCAGGTTCAGGAAGATCAAAAGACCCCAAGCAAGATCAACCCAAAGATTACCCCTAAATATTATTATAAAATCATTTAAAGTCAATGGAAAAGAGAGAATTTTGAAGGCAGTAAGAGAAAAATGATGCATTACATGCAATGGAATCTTTACAGGGCTATGACCAGATTTCTTGGCAGAAACGTTGCAGGACAGGAAGGAGTGGGATGATATATTCAAAGGGCTGAAAGAAAAAATAAAACAGCAATCAAGAATACTCTACTCCCTCAAAAAATATTCTTCAGAAATGAAAGGAGATAATGACATTCCAAGACTAACAAAAGCTGAGGAAATTTATCATCATTAGACCTGCCTTATAAGAAATGCTAAAGAAAGTTCTTCAAGTTTAAATGAAAAGATCAGTAAGAACATAAAAACATACAAAAGTATAGAACTCAATGGTAAAGATAAATATATAGTCAAATTCAGAATACTTTAAAATTGTAATGTTGGTGTGTAAATTATTTCTATTATAAAAGTTAAAACTAAATAGTATTAAAAATAACTGTAGCTACAAAAATTTGTTAATGGATGCACAATATAAAATGATGCAAAGTGTGATATCAATAGCACAAAATATGTGGAGAGGAAATGGAAAATGGAAAGCTTTTGTATATGATTTTATAAATGTAGAGTTCTATACGCAAATGTAGAAATTTTAATGTAAACTGCTACCAGGTTAAAATAGACTGTGACAACTATAAGAGTTTTTATGTAAGCCACCCAATTAAAACAATGATGACAAAATAGAAGACAAAAAGCAGTAGAGGAATAATCCCTTCCATTATTATTAATTAACTAATTTCTAATTTACCAATATTTGTTTATTCTTTTTACATTTTTGTTTTATTTTATCTGTTTAATAAAAATAGTATATATTTAAAATGAACAGCATGATTTCACATACATATACATGGTGAAATGACTACAGTCCACTAATTAACATATTATAACCTCACGTAGTTATTGTTTGTGTGTGTATATGTGTGTGAGAGAAATGAGAGCATCTGCAATCTATTTTATCAATTATCCAATGTTGAACATGTTATTATTAACTATAGTTGTAATGTAAAACATTAGATCTCTAGACATATTCATCCTACATAATTGCACTTTTGTACACTTTGATCAACATTTCCCCACTTTCCTCACCTCTTTGCCCTTGGTAACCATTGTTCTTCTGTATGCTTTGATGTATTTAATTATTTTTGATTCCACATATAAATGAGATCACACTCATTTGTTGAGTTGTAGGAATTATTTATATATTCTGGATATCATCCTTTATCAGACACATGATTCTCAAATATTTTCTTCTATTTAAAGGATTGTCTTTTTATTCTATTGATTGGATCCTTTCAGGTACAGCAAATTTTTATTTTCTTGAAGTCCAATTTATCTATTTTTTCCCTTTGGTTGCTTGTACTATTTGTGATAGCCAGGAAATCATTGCCAATCCAATATCATGAAAATTTCTCTTATGTATTCTTCTAAGAGTTGTATAATTTTAACTCACATTAGGTGTTTGATTTATCTTGAGTTAACTTTTGTATGTGTTACTAGATGAGTTCAACTTTATTCTTTTGCTTATTGTTGAAAGAAAATCTTTTCCTGCATTGAGTGATCTTGGCACTGTTGCTGATAATCATTTGACCATATACGAAAGCGTTTGTTTCTTGGATCTCTATTCTATTCCACTGGTTTATATGTCTGTCTTTAAGCTAATATCATATTGTTTTGATGGATATAGATCTGCAGTGAGCTTTGAAACCAAGAAAATTGACTCTAATGATGTTCTTCCTTTTCAAGACTCTATTTTCTATTTATGATGCCTTGAGATTCCATGTGAAATTTAAAATGAATTTTTCTATCTATAGAAAAAATATCTCTGGGATTTTGACAGCAATTGCATCCAATCTGTAAATCACTTCGAGTAGTGTTGCTATTTTAACAATAGTTAGTCTTCCAAGTCATTGGCAAAGAATGTGCTTCTCTTTATTCATATTTTTAAAATTTATTTTTTATTTCTTTCCAGCTTCATTGATGTAATTGATAAATAAAATTTCTACATATTTAAGCTGTATGACTTGATAGTTTGGTATACATATATATTGTGAAATGATTACCACAATTAAGTTAATTCACACATCCATCACCTCATATATTTACTTCTTTTTGTTTTGTTTTATTTTATTTTTGGTGTGGTGAGATCACTTAAGATCCACTCTTTTAGAAAATTTCAAGTATGCAATATAGTATTATTAATTACAACCACCATGATGGACATTAGAACCCCAGAACTCAGTTATTCTGTAGCTGAAAGTTTGTTACCTTGGACCCAAATCTCCTCATTTTCCAAACCCACAGGCAATGGTAACCATAATTCTACTTTGCGGTTCTAGAGTAAAATGTTTTTAGATTCAACATATAAGTGAGATCACGCAGTATTTTTCTTTCTATATATGTCTTAATTCAATTAGCATAATGATCTCAATGTTCATATATGTTGTAAATGAGAGGATTTCCAGGATTTTCTTCTTTTTTTATGGCTGAATGATATCCCAGTGTGTGTGTGTGTGTATTACATATACACATATTTATATACATATATTGTATAATTATATATATTATATATAATATTAAAGGAATGCCATTCTGTCTGCCTGTTTCAGGAATTCAACAGGAAGCCTTCACATAAACCTCTGGGAACACCACATTTAAGACTCTCCCCAGTGGGTCCATAGGCACCCCCAAAGCCCCAAGTGCTATACAGACACCATTGCCTTCTCTGCTGCAGGCTTATGGTGTGCACTCTTGAATTCATTGGTGAGAGCAAGCTCCAGTAGACACAGAGAGTGCTCAGATAATAGGTGAAGGTCACTGGGCAAGAAAGAAATCACAAACTTGAGCTATAGTGCCACCTTCTGGAATAAAAAGAAATGGTTGTAATAGCTAGATTTTGGAATTATAAGAACCAAAGAACACATAAAATCTTACTTTAAGAGGTTTCTGCTACTTGAAATGAAAAAGCAGAAGCACATATCTACACACACTATGAAAAATCAAGAAAATATGTTATCACACACATAAAAAAGATAATTCTCCAGCAATGGAACTTGAAGGCATGAAATATTGTGGTCTAATTGATAAAAAATTAGAAATAGCTGTTAAGGAGTGATGTCAACATAACGGTGAGGTGAGCTCTCCCTTTGAACTTTCCACTCTGAAAAAAACCAAAAGGACATTCATACACCAACAGAGGACATTCATACAACACAGGAGATTCCATACAACCATGTGTCTGAATGTGGTGGGGCTGGCTCCTCTGGAGGAAGTGGAAACTGATAAGGGAGATTTTTCTTTTTCCAATGTCAGCCAGGGACCTCAGGACAGTGGGTGGCTCTGAGAGGAAAGAGGGGAGAGGTGGCACCCCATAGGAACACCACTGCTTTACAATTTTACTCACAGCCCAAGGGAAATCCCCATACATAGAGTAGGGTGAGCTGTTGTGGGGGCGTCTTCAGCAAGTTAGCACCCCAGGAAAACAGTTGGTGAAGGCCCAGGGAGGACAACCTGGGATGTTGCAGGAGAAAGAGAGTGCCCCTCCCCTACCAGGCAGATCAGCAGGAACTCCACACAGAGAGATGGGCAGTGGCTGTGGGAGTTGTGCAGGTGAGGGAAAGTGCCCTTTCCCCCAACTGGCACTCCAGCTCCATGACCACCCAGAGCACTGCACAGAGAGAGAGGTACTGGCTGGGGGGGTTGTGCAGATGTAAAAAGCACCCCTTCCCATGCCTGGAACTCCAGCTTTCTGATCACCCAGAGAGCCAAGCAGAGAGAGAGGCGGCAGTTTGGAGGTGTGTGCAGGTGTGAGGAAATGCACCTTCCCCTGCCCAGAATTCCAGCTCCACAATAGCCCAGAGCACTGGGCAGAGAGACAGTGGCTGGGGGATGAACATAGGTACAAGAAATCACTCCTTCTTCTGACCAGCACTCCAGCCCTGCAAATGGTTAGAGCACCACACACAGAGAAAAGCAGTGGCTGAGGGAAGCACAGGTGAAAGAAAGCCCTCCCCAGGCCCAGTGATCCAGATCTGCCACTGGTCATAGCCTTGCACAAAGAGAAAAGGAGTTAGTGGTTGGATCTCAGGAGCTGTGGAATATGCTGGGCCCAGAATACACAGCACTGAATTCTCACCCAGTGGTGACAGGTGGAAGCTGTGACCAGATAATAACACTATGTGAAGGCAAAAATCCACAGTGTTAAGCAGCATGAAAAACTATATTAAATCTCCAGACAAGAAGGAAAGTGACAAGTACCCAGAAACCAACCCTGAACACGCCGAAATTTGTAACCTAAATGACAATTCAAAATAGCTATCATAAAAAAACTCAACAAGTTACAAGAAATAACAGAAAAACAAATCAATGAATTCAGGACATTATTCACAAAAGAGATTGAAACTATAAAGAAAAACCAATCAGAATTGATGGAGATGAAAAACACAATAGGTGAGATAAAGAAAAAGATGGATACCCTAAACAACAGAGCTGACATAATAGAGGACTGAGTTAGCAACTTAGAGGACAGAAACATAGAAATGCTTCAGATAGAGAAGAGAGAACAGAGACTAAGAAATGAAGAAAGTCTCCAAGAATTATCCAACTCAATTAAGATATAGATATAGATATTCAAGAGGGAGAAGAGAAGGAGAATAAAGCAGAAAGCATGTTCAAAGAAATAGTATCTGAGAACTTACCAGACCTGGGGAAAGAGCAGGAAATACAAGAGAACGAAGCCAACAGATCTCTTAATTACATCAATACAGAAAGGCTTACAGCAATGAATATAATAGTGAAGCTGGCAAAAGTCAATGACAAAAAAAAATAATAATAAGGGCAGCAAAGCAGAAGAAAATAGCTTACAAAGGAACCCCTATCAGACTTTCAGCAAATTTCTCAGCAGAAACCTTATAGGCTAGGAGAGAGGGGAATGATATATTCAAATATTTGAAAGACAAAACCGTTCAGCTAAGAATAATCTATTTAATGAAAACATCCTTCAGATATGATGGAGAAATAAAAACTCCCCTGGAGAAACAAAAGTTAAGGGAACCCATTCCCACAAGACCCCTCCTACAAGAAATCCTCAAGAAGGTCTTCACACCTGAAAAAAAATAAGAAAGGAGTTACAAAGCCTTGAACAAGGAGATGAATAAGTAGGCAATAATCAGAAAATGGCAGCTCTCTATCAGATCATGTTAGTAAACACTTAATTTTAATATTAAGGATAAAGAGAAGGAATACACCAAAATAAAAGTAATCTCATAACTTTATCCAGCATCTCACAACACAACATGGAATAAGATATGGCAAAAATAACTTAGAAAGGAAAGAGGGAAGGGACAGAATTTTCATAGTCTAAGGAAATAAGAGGCTATCAGAAAATGGACTATCTCATCTATGAGATTTCTTATACAAACCTAATGATAACTACTAAAGAAATAATTAGAACAGAGACATATACAGTAAACAAGGAGAAAATGAAGAAAACCATCATAGAAAACTACCTAACCAAATTGGTAGTCTGAAATACACAGGAGAAGAACCAAAGGGGATGCAGAAGAACTGAAAATGAGTGATAAGATGGAAGTATTAAGCTCTCACATGTCAAAAATCCCTCTAAATGTAAATAGATTGAATTCTCCAATCAAGAGACACAGAGTGGCAGGATTGATTAAAGAACCAGATCCAACAATATGCTGCCTCCAGGAAAAATATCTCAGCTCCAAAGACAAACATGGGCTCAGAGTGAAGGTATGGCAGATGATACTCCAAGCTAATGGCAAACAAAAGAAAGCAAGTGTTGCCATACATATATCAGGCAAACTAGACTTCAAGATAAAAAAGGTAAAGAGAGAAAAGAGGGGTAGGGTATAATGATAAAAGGGGCACTCCACCAAGAATACATAACACTTATAAACATATATGCACCCAACACAGGAACACCAAAGTACATAAAGCAAGTATTAACAAACCTAAAAGGAGATATTAACAACAACATAATAATAGTAGGGGACCTCAACATCTCGGTTGCATTAATAGATAGAACATCCAGACAAAAAGTCAACAAGGAAATTGTGGAATTAAACAGATAACTAGACAGATGGTCTTAATAGATATAGATAGAACACTCCATTCACAAGCAGCAGAATATACATTCTTCCCAAGTGCACATGGAACATTCTCAAGGATATTGGGAAATAAGGCAAGCCTCAACAAACTTAAGAAGATTGCAACCATACCTAGTATCTTTTCTGACCATAATGCTATGAAACTAGAAATAAACTACAAGAAAAAAGCTTAGAAAGGAACAAAAATGCGGAGATTAAACAACATACTACTGAACAACCAGTGGATAATTGAAGAAATAAAGAGAGAAATCAAAAAATATCTGGAGACAAATGATAATGAAAACACAGCATAACAACTCATATGGGATCCAGCAACTGTGGTCCTAAGAGGGAAATGTATAGGAATATAGGCTCTGGTCAACAAACAAGAAAAACTTTAAATAAGCAAGCTTAAACTACACCTAACAGAATTAGAAAAAGAATAAACAAAGCCCAAACTCAGGAGAAGGAGGGAAATAAAAATTAGAGCAGAAATACATGAAATTGAAACAAAAAAGACTGTAGAAAGGATCAGTGAAACAAGGATCTGGTTCTTTGAGAAGACTGAAAAATGAGCAAACTCTTAGCCAGACTCACTAAGAAGAAAGAGAGGAGGCTCAAATAAATAAAATTAGAAATGAAAGAGGAGAAATCACAGTGGATACCACAGAAATACAAGACAATAAGAGAATATTATGAAAAACTATATGCCAACAAACTGGACAATATAGAAGAAATAAATAAATTCTTAGACTCTTACAACCTCCCAAAGCTGAACTAAGAAGAAATACAGAACCTTAATAGACCAATCACAAGTAAAGAGATAGAAACAGCAATCAAAAACCTCCCAAAATGTAAAAGTCCAGGATGGCTTCTCTGGAGAATTCTACCAATCATTCAAAGAGGAATTAATTCCTATCCTTCTTAGACTATTCTCCCAAATTGAGGAAGACGTAAAAATTCCTAACACATTTTAGGAAGCCAACATTTCCCTGATAGCAAAGCCAGACAAGGACAATATACAGAAGGAAAATTCTAGGGCAATATCGCTGATAAACATAGATGCAAAAGTCCTAAATAAAATACTGAAAAACTGAATACAGCAATACATCAAAAAATCATACACCTTGATCAAGGGGCATTCATACCACGGACACAGGGATGGTTCAGCACCTTCAAATCAATCAATGTTATACACCACATTAAGAAAATGAAGGACAAAAACTGCATGATAATTTTGATAGATGCAGAGAATGTATTTGACAAGATTCAACATCCATTCATGATAAAAACTCTCAATTACATGGGTATAGAATGAAAGTACCTCAACATAATAAAGGTCATATATGGCAAACCCACAGCCAACAACATATTCAATGGGGAAAAACTAAAAACCATCTCTCTGAGAACAGGAACAAGACAAGAGTGCCCACTCTTATTCAGTAAATTACTAGAGGTTCTATCCAGAGCAACTAGGCAAGAAAAATAAATAAAAGTAATCCAAATAGGCAATGAAGAAATGAAACTCTTTCTATTTGCAGATGACATGATTTTATATATTAAAAATCCTAAAGAATCAATCAGAAAACTTTTAGAAATAATCAACAACTACAGCAAAACAACCTGCCAACTGGGAGAAAATATTTGCAAATCTTATATCTGACAAGGGATTAATCTTCATAATATATTAAGAACTCACACAACTGAACTACAAAAAAACAAATAACCCAATCAAAAAACAGGCAGAGGATATGAACAGACATTTTTCCAAAGAAGATATACAGATGGTCAATAGGCACATGAAAAGAGGCTCAGCATCACTAATCATCAGGGAAATTCTAATCAAAACTACATTTAAATATCACCTTATGCCTATTAGAATGGCTATAATCACCAAGAGAACAAATAACAAATATTGGCGAGGTTTTGGAGAAAAGGAAACACTCATACACTGCTCGTCAGAATGCAAACTGGTGCAACCACTATGAAAAACAGTATGGAGATTTCTCAAAAAGTTAAAAATAGAAATAGCATACAAACCAGCTATCCCACTACTTGGTATTTATCCAAAGAATTTGAATTCAACAACACAAAGAGACTTATGAACCCCTATGTTCTTTGCAGCATTATTCACAATAGCTAAGACATGGAAACAACCCAACTGCCCATCAACAGATGATTGGATAAAGAAGATATGATATATATACAATGGAATACTACTGAGCCATAAAAAAGACCAAATTGTCC
This sequence comes from Equus przewalskii, assembly GCF_037783145.1. NCBI lineage: Eukaryota > Metazoa > Chordata > Mammalia > Perissodactyla > Equidae > Equus > Equus przewalskii. The sequence continues at coordinate 63,204,427 of NC_091863.1, forward strand.
CATTCACAGCCACATTGATGGACATTGAGGGTATTATGTTAAGCAAAGTAAGTCAGACAGAGAAAGACAAACACTATGATTCCACTCATTTGCGGAAGGTAAACAAGCTTACAGACAAAAAGAACAGTTTAGTGGATACTAGGGGGAATGGGAATGGAGAGTTGGCACAAGTTTGAAGGGAAGCATTTATATGCTGTCTGACAGATAATAACATACAAGTGAAATTTCACAATGTTATAAACTATTACGTCCACAATAAAAAAAATCCCAAAACTGAACAACAAATAATGATGATAGAAAAAATAGCTGTTAAGAAGAAATTCAACAAGCTACTAGATAACTGAGAAAGGCAATTCAATGAACTTAGGAATAAAATTAATGAAGAGAAAAAGTTGCATACCAAAGGTATGAAAATTATAAAAAGAACCAAACAGAAATTCTAAAAGTGAGGAATTCAATGAATGAGATAAAGAATGCAATAGAGAGCATCTGTAGCAGGGCAGACAAGATGGAAGAAGGAATAAATGATTTGAAGTATTGGAATATAGAGATAATTCAGTTACAAGGGGAGAGAGAAGTGTAGGGGAGGAAGACATTTCCTTTTCCCAAATGTGGGTTCGTCTGGCTGGAGAATGAATTAAATTCACATAAGACAGAATAGCAAGAGAAAATTAAACAAAGCTTTATGAGGAACCATGGCCCAGGGCCTTTCTTCCCAAAGGAAGAAAGGGCACCGAAGAAGTGGGGCGCACAGAGTGGTTATATACCCCCCAAACAGGGTGTTTCACATGTGATTGAAGTGTCCCTCCCACAATAGTCACAAGATTGCCCTGTCGGCACAGTGCTTGATGGACACAGCAGGTAGTGGTCTGCTGTCTCAGAGGGCGTAGCCGGAGGCAAGTCTATTGTCTGGAGCTTGGCGGTCACAGGTGAGTGCAGCAATCAGTTCCTAGCCTAAGGAAAGATGCTTAATCCTTAAAGAAATGCCAACATTGGGAGGGGGAGGGAAGTCAGTTACAGGAGGTTACCAGGCAAGCACAATAAAATTCAGGTTTAAGTCCTTGCCTTTGGTATTGATTAAGAGTTTCTAGAGAGAAGGTCATCTCCTTTCTTCTTCCTGGTACAGAGAGGGAGGCACCTTTTACAGATAGAGATTTACCTTACAAATGTAAAAGTGTCCTAACAAAGGGCAAATTCCATTCCTCCTTCCCTGTCCCAGTTTATCAAAAGCAATCAGCCTCAAATAATCCTGATGCCCACGAGACATATCTTGGGGTGGCCAATTCCAGGTCCCCACAGAAGTAAGATTATAAGAGTGAAGAAATCCTATAGGACATAGCAGGTTTGATAAGAAGAAAAAAATGAATAATTGGTGTACCAGACAGAGAGGAGAAGAAGAAAGGGAGCAGAGAGTTTATTTAAAGAAATAATAGCTGAGAACTTCTTAAACCTGGGGAAGGGCTTAGACATACAAGTCAGTGAAGCTAATAGAACACATTTTTATCTCAATGCAAAAAGACCTTCTCCAAGACACAGTATAAGGAAGCTGTGAAAAATCAATGATAAAGAAAGACTCTTAGAGGAAGCTGGGGGCTGGGGTGGAATAACCTACAAAGGAACCTCCATTAAGCTATCAGTGGATTTCTTAGCAGAAACTCTACATTTATGAGAAAATGGAATGCTATATTAAAGTGTTGAAAGATGAAAATTACCAGCCATAAATACTTGACCTGACAAAATTATCCTTCATAAATGAAAAATAAAGGCTTTTCCAGACAAACAAAAGCTGACGGAATTCACCATTACTAGACCTCCTTGAAGGAAATGCTGAAAGTTCTTCAAGCTCAAATGAAAAGATGCTAGTGAATGAAACGAAAATAAATGAAAGTACACAACACTCTGGTAAAGGTAAAACATAGACAGTCAAAATTAGAAAACCTTATCTTCATGTTATAATAGTATGTTAACTGATGCGGCGTCGGTGAGCCGAGGAGTCGAAAGAAAGATTTCTTAGACTCTTAAGATCTGGCTCTTTTATTTAGAGAATAGAATAGCATGGGGACAGGACCCATGGGCAGTCAGAGCTTCTGCTGCTGGCATGGGGATGGGACCCATGGGCAGGCAGAGCTGCTGCCGGCATGTTGCTGCTGCCGCTTCTGCTGCCTCTGCTGCCAAGTTGGGTGGAGATTAAGGCTAAATTTAAGGCATAGGTATGTGAGTTATCTCTTTACAAGACAAAGAATATGTAAAAAAGTTAAAATGATGTCAGTGCCCGTATGGTCCGGCCATTTGGTCCCACAAATTTTAGATAAGAATCAAACCAGATTGAGTAAATGGCAGAAGTCACCGCTTGAATTTTATACTCAGCTAAAGACAAAGGAGGATTTTTTTGGGGGGGGGGGTCAGTTACATGATGTTGCCAGACAATAACCAACTTAAGTTCTTGCCTCTGGCATTGATTAAGAGTTTCTAGAGATAAGGCCATCCCCCTTCTTCCTGGCACAGAGAGGGAGGCATCTTCACAGATAGAGGTTTTCCTTAGAAATGTAAATGTTTCCCAACAAAGGGACAAGCAAATTCTACTCCTTGGAGCCTGCCTCTCATCTGTAGTTTTAAAAGTAACCAGCCTAAAAATCCTCATTTAAAATTAAGCAGCCTAAAAATCCTCATCATTAACCACTTAACAATAGTATAAAAGTTAAAGAAAAAGGATCATTAAAATAACTATTTTTATTATAATTTGCTCATAAGCATGCATCATAAAACGGTAAATTATGACATCAAAAATATAAAACAAGAGGAATAAAAGGGTAGGACCTTTATAAGCAAAATAGATAAGTTGCTGTCAACATAAAATGAGCTGTTTTATGTCTGAGGTGTTTTATGTAAGCATTATGGTAACCACAAAGCAAAAATCTAGAGTGGATTCCTAAAAGATAACAAATGAGGGGTTAGAGCATACTATTATGTAAAATCACCAATTTGCAATGGTAGGCAGAGACAGAGGAAAAGGAAATGATGTAAATACAAAAAAACCCAGAAAACAAACAAGAAGATAGTAGTAATAAATTGTTACATATCAATAATTAACCTAAATGTAAATAGATTGAGTTTACCAATCAAAAGGCATAGAGTGGACGGATAGATAAAAATCAAGACCCCATTATCTGCTGCCTACAGGAGAATAATTTCAGCTCTAAAGAAATACATAGGCTGAAAGTGAAGGAATGGAAAAAGATGCAAGTGGAAACCAAAAAAAAAAAAAAAAGAATGTAGCCATACTTACATCAGACAAAATAGGCTTTAAGCCAAAAGCAGTAACAAGAGACAAAGAAAGTCATTATGCAATGATAAAGGAATCAATACATAAAGATACCACAATCAGAAATTTATATACACCTAACATCAGAGGACCTAAATATAATAGGAAAATAGTAACAGATCTGAAGGCAGAAATAGACAACAATACAATAATAGTAGAGGACTTCAATACCCCACTTTCAGCAATGGATAGATCATCCAGACAGAAAATCAACAAAGAAACATTAGAATTGAACCATACTTTAGACCAAATAGACTTAATAGTCATAAACAAAACATTCCATCTGATAGCAGCAGAATATACATTCTTCTCAAGTGCACAGAGAGCATTCTCAAGGACAGATTATATGATAGGACACAAAACAAATGATAGCAAGTTTAAGAAGATTGAAATCATACCAACTACCTATTCTGACCATAGTGGTACCAAATGAGAAATCAACAAGAGGCAAAAATCACACCCTAGCCATGGCACTTCATGTCAGGTCAGGAGCGATCTCAAAGTTACAGAGTTTTTCCCAGAGGAGCAGGAGATTCAAGCTCCAAATTAGGCATAACAGTGTTTAAACCCAGGACAAGAGAGATGGTACTCCAACACACCTGACTTTTAAAAATAACTGGGAATGTGCCCAGGAAAACTATAGAACTTCAGGAAAAGGAAAACCTTCTCTTAAAGGTACCATGCACTTGACCCATCACAAAACACCAGATAGAAAAGTGCATAGTACATTGGTAAAAGGGACTCACTTATTAAGCTTGGAACACATCCCAGAGAGGCAGGAGGAGGTGACTTTGGTTCCATCCTCAAGGACTGAGACAGTGGTGGCAGCCATTTTTGTGACCTAGTTCAGCTGTGCTGACACAGATGTTAGCAGGCACCATTTGGAATCCTCCCTATGGCAAGCAAGCACAGGGACTTTTTACCACCAACTAGAGCCATAAAGGCAATGGAACACAACAAGGCAGCAAAGGTAGCCTGACCCAGGGATGTACTATGCCTACAAGTGAGCTGCAGCTGATTTTCACCAACTGGCCTCAAAATCAGCCACACAAATGATCTACCCCACCGATCAATGTACCCAGAAATGTCTCATGCCAGAGGAGGCCTGCCTTGCCCAACAGCACACATGAGGAAGTTGCACACTCCTGGACTACAAAGCCAGCCCACCCTGGGTGTATATCTGCCCAGTAGCATGCCTGAGGAAGCTGTGCATTCCCTGGCCAGATAGCCAGCCTGTGCCCAAAGCCTGCCCTGCCAAAGAGCAAGCTAGCAACAGCTGTGTCACAGTGTGGCAAACCTAGCTGCGATGGGGGACTATTTCATCCATCAGCACCCCAAAGGCAGCTCTGCACTGCCTGACTCTATAGCCATCCTACATCTGAGGCCTGCCCCACACAAAAGTGAGCTGGCAACAGCTGCCACCAAGCCACAAACCAAGCCACAGTGGGATCCTGCATGCCCACCTATGAACTTGCAACTGGCGTGCCATGCAGCCAGCTTCACTGGGGGCTTGTCCCACAAACCAGCATTCCCAAGGCAGCTGTGAACTGCCTGGCCACATAGCCAGCCCATGCCTGAGGCATGCCGAGCCCAAGAGCTAGCTAGCAACAGCTGTGCCACTGTTCCACAAACCCAGTCACACCAGGGGGCTGTACCACCCACCACTGAACTAGCAACAGCCACAAGCTGTGCAGCCAGCCTCATGGGGGCCGTGTCTTGCCCACCAGTGCGCCAGAGGCAGTGAAGCACCACCAGGCCATGCAGCCAGCTCATCAGGAAACTGCAGTAGTTACACATCCCTGGCCCTAGTGAACAACCAAGGGCTTGCCCCACCCACCATTGAGCTTGCTGCAGTTGTGTGCTGTTGGGCCCTGCAACCAGCCAGATCAAGGGCCTTACCCACTCACCAGCAATCACACAGTGGTTGTGCACTATCAGGACCTGCTGCTGGTCATGCTGAGGGCTAACTCTGCCCAATAACATGCCTATAGCAGCACTCTGTGACTGGGCCTATCAACCAGCTGTCTTGGAGGCCAACACAGCCTATGTCATGCCCACAGCAATAGCAGCCCTGCAACAGTAGAAGGGCATATGCAACCCACACAGGGGATACCCATGGAGTATTTGGCATGAGTGACAATGGGAGAGCATGCTGCTGGGTTTTGTAAGATATCTCCTACAAAAGACCACATTCCATGATTGGAAGATGTAGCTGATTTACCTACTATATAGAAATAAGCAAAGAGGAGTATCCAAAATGGTGAGAAAAAGGAATATATTGCAAATAAAAGTACAGGACAAATCCTTCAGAAAAATAATTAAATGAAACATAGATTAAAAAATCTACCTGAAAAAAGACTACAAACTAATGGTCACAAAGATGCTCATTGCACTCAAGAGAAGAATAGATAAACACAGCAAGAACTCCAATAAAGAATTATAAAATGCAAAAAGGAACTAATCAGAGCTTAAGAATACAATAATTGAAATGAAAATTTCACTAGAGAGAATAAACAGCAGAGTAGATGACACAGAAAAATGAATCAATGATCTGGATGGCAGAGTAGAGGAAATCACCCAAGCTGAACAGAGGGAAGGAAAAAAAAAAAAAGAATTAAAGACAATGAGGATAGTCTAAGGGACCTCTGGGCAGCATCAAGCATAGTAACCTTCACAATATAGCTGTCCCAGAAGATGAAGAGCGATACAAAGGGGCAGATAACTTATATAAAGAAATAATAGCTGAAAACATCCCTGACCTGGGGAAGGAAACAGATATCCGGATACAGGAAGCACAGAGACTATCAAGCAAGAGGAAGTCAAAGAGATGTACATCAAGAGACATTATAATTAAAATGTCAAGAATTAAAGATAAAGAGAGAATCTTAAAAGCTGCAAGAGAAAAGCAATAAGTTCCATATAAGGGAAATCCATAAGTTATCCTCCTACTTTTCAGCAGAAAATTTACCATCTAGAATGGAGTGGCACAATATATTCAAAGTGCTGAAAACAAAAATGTCTACAACCAAGTATATTCTATTCAGCAAGGTTATCATTCAAAATGGAAGGAGAGATGAAGAGTTTTCCAAACAAACAAAAACCAAAGGAGTTCATAACCACTAATCCAGCTTTACAAGAAATTTTAAAGGGACTCTTTTAAGTGGAAAATAAAAAACCACAACTAGAAATTTAAAAAATATATATCAAAGAAAAAATATTACTTTTAAGGCAAATATACAGTAAAGATAGTAAATCAATCACCTATAAAGCTAGTATGAAGATCAAAAGACAAAAGTACTAAAATCCTCTATATCTACAATAAAAGTGTCAGGGATACACAAAATCAAAAGAGGTAAAATATGATGTCAAAAACATCAAATGTGGGGGTAGTAAAAGCATAGAGCTTTTTGTATGAGGTTAAACTTAAGAGACCATCAACTTAACACAGATTGCTATATGAATAGGTTATTATATATGAACCTCACGTCAACCATAAAAATATCTTATTATACATACAAAACATAAAGAGAAAGAAACTAAAAAATAACACTAAAGAAAGCCATCATATCACAAGGGAAGAGAGCAAGAGAAGAAGAAAAAAAATCATCCAGAAAAAAGTAACAAAATGACAATAAGTGCGTACCTATGATTAATCACTTTTAATGTAATTGGACTAAATTCTCCAATCAAAAGACATAGGGTGACTGAACGGATGAAAAACCAAGATGCATATATACATGTTGCATGCAAGAGATGCACTTCACATCTGAAGACACTCACAGACTGAAAGTGAAGGGATGAAAAAAGATATTCCATGCAAATGGAAACAAAAAGAAATCTGTGGTAACAGTATTTATATCAGAAAAATAAACTTTAAAACAAAAATTGTAACAGACAAGGGCACTACATAATCATAAAGGGAAAAATTCAACAAGAGGATATAACCCATTAAATATCTATGAACTCAACATACTAGCACCTAAATGCATAAAGCAAATATAAACGGACATAAAATGAGAAAATGATGGTAACACAATAATACTAGGCAACTTTAACACCCCACTTACATCAATGGATGGATCATCCAGACAGAAGATCAATAAGGAAATATTGACCTAAAATGACACATTAGACCAGATGGATTTAACAGATATATACAGAACATTCCACCCAAAAACTACAGAATACAAATTCTTTTTGAATACACATGGAACATTCTCCAAGATAGATCACGTATTAGGCCACAAAATAAGCCTCAATAAATTTAGGAAGATTAAAATAATATCAAGAATCTTTTCTGACCACACTATGAGATTAGAAGACAACTGTGAAAGCCACAAATATGTGGAGATTAAACAATATGCTACTGAAAAACTACTAGGTCAACAAAGAAATCAAAGGAGAAATAAAAAAAATATCTGTAGACAAACGAAAATATGACAGACTAAATTCTATGAGATAGAGCAAAAGCAGTACTATGAGAGAAGTTTATAGCTACATAGGTCTACCTCAAGAGAAAATAAACATCTCAAATATACAATCCAACATTACACTTAAAGCAACTAGAAGAAGAAGAAGAAATGAAGCCCAAAATCAGTACAAAGAAGGAAATAATAAAAAATTAGAGTAGGAATAAATGAAGAGAGACTAAAAAGAAAAGATCAATTAAAATAAGAGCTGGTTCTTTCAAAAGATAAACAAAATTGACAAACCCTTAGATAGACTCACTAAGAAAAAAAGAAAAGGCAAAAATAAAATCAGAAGTGAAATCACAGCAGATACCCTAGAAATATGAAGTATAAGTGAATACTATTAACAGCTATACACCAACAAATCGGATAACCTAGAAAAAATGGATAAATTCTTAGAATTGTCCTACCTTCCAAAACTGAATCAAAATGAAATAGAGAATCTGAATAGACCAATCGTTAGTAAGGAGATAGAAACAGTAATCAAAGATCTTACCCTCAAAAAATGTCTTGGACCAGACAGCTTCCACGGTGAATTTTGCCAAACATTTAAAGAAGATTTTATACCTATCCTTCTCAAACTCTTCCAAAAAATTGAAGAGGAGGGTAAACTTCTTAACACATTTTACAAGGCCAACACTACCCTATACCAAAGCCAGAGAAGGACAACAACAAAAATGGAAATTACAGGCCAATATTGCTGATGAACATATATTCAAAAATTTGCAACCAAATATTAGCGAGTCAAATGCAACAATACATTAAAAGGATCATACACCATGATCAAGTGAAATTCATTCCAGGGATGCAAGCATGGTTTAACATCTACAAATCAATCAACTTTATGCACCACATTAACGAAATGAAGAATGAAAATCAGAGGGTGGCCTGGTAGTATGTAGTGGTTGGGTTTGTGTGCTCTGCTTTAGCAGTCTGGGGGGCGCAGATTCAGATCCTGGGCATGGACCTACACCCCGCTCATACAGCCATAATGTGGTGGTGTTCCACATATAAAATAGAGGAAGACTGGCAACAGATGTTAGCTCAGGTCCAATCTTCCTCACCAAAAACATGAAAATTAGTCATTTAAAAAAATTAAAATCACATGATCATCTCAATAGATGCAGATAAAGCATTCAACAAGATTCAGCATCCACTTATGATAAAAAAAAAACTCAATAAAATGGGTATACAAGGAAAGTACCTCAACATAATAAAGGCCATATATGACCAATCCACACCTAAAATCATACTCAATGGTGAAAAACTTAAAGATCACCCTCTAAGAACAGGAACAAGACAAGGATTCCTGCTTTTTCCACATTTATTCAACATGGTATTGGAAGCTCTAGCCAGAGCAATTAGGCAAGAAAAAGAAATAGAAGGGATCCAAATTGGAAAGAAAGAAGTAAAAATGTCACTATTTGCAGATGACATAATTTTTTATGTAGAAAATCCTAAGAATCTACCAAAAATCTATTGGAAATAATAATCAAATACTATAAAGTTGCAGAGTACAGACTCAACATACAAAAATCACTTGCTCATACACTAACAATGGAATGGCAGAAGGATAAATTAAGAATAAATCCCATTTGTAATCACAACAACAACAAAAAACATACTCAGGAATAAATAACCAAGGAGATGAAAGACCTGTACACTAAAAATTATAAAACATTATTGAAAGAAATTAAAGAACCCACAAAGAAATGGAAAGTTATTCTATGCTCTTGGACTGGAAGAATTAACATAGTTAAAATGTGCATACTACCTAAAAATATCTACAGATTCAATGTATTCCTTTTCAATGCACCAATTGCTTTTTTTATGGAAATAGAAGAAAGAATCCTAAGATTTATGTGGGACAACAGAACCACTGAATAGCCAACGCAATTCAGAGAAAAACTAAGAAAGCTGGAGGTATCACGCTCCCTGATTTTAAAGTATATTGCAAAGCTGTAATATTCAAAACAGCTTTGCACTGGCAGATAAAGCAGATACACAGATTAATGGAACAGTGTTGAGAGCCCAGAAATAGACCCACACATTTATTGACAGCTATTTTTCAACAAAGGTGCCAAGAACATACAATGGAGAAAGGAAAGTCTCTTCAATAAATTGTGTTGGGAAAACTGGACAGCCACATGCAAAAGAATAAAAGTAGATCACTATCTTACACCTTACAAAAACAGTAACTCAAAATGGATTAAAGACTTGAATGTAAGAAATAAAACCGTAAAATTCCTAGAAGAAAACATAGGGAGTAGGCTCTTTGACATCAGTCTTAGCAGTATCTTTTTGAGTATGTCTCCTCAAGCAATGGAAACAAAAGAAAAAAATAAACCAATGGGACTACATCAAACTAAACATCTCCTGCATAGCAAAAGAAACCATCTATAAAATGAAAAGACAACCTATGAATTGGGAGAAGATATTTGTAATCACATCTGATAAGTGGTTAATATCCAAAATATATAAAAACTCATACAACTCAAAAACAGAAAAACAAACAACTCAATTAAAAAATAGGCAGAGAATTTGAACAGACATTTTTCCAAAGAAGATATACAAATGCCCAACAGGCACATGAAAAATCAACATCACTAATTATTAGGGAAATGCAAATAAAAACTATAATGAGATATCACCTCATACATCATAATGGCTATTATAAAAAAGACAAGAAAGAACAAGTGTTCAGAAGGATGTGGAAAAAAGGGAGCCCTCATACACTGCTGCTGGATATGTAAACTGGTGCAGCCGCTATGGAAAACAGTATGGAGATTCCTCAAAAACTTAAAAATAGATCTACCCTATGATTCAATTATTCCAATCCTGGATAATTATTCAAAGAATACAAAAATGCTAATTCAAGATATATTGACCCCTACATTCATTGAAGCAATATTCACAATAGCCAAGACTTGGAAACAATCTAGGTACCAATCAACAGATGAATGGATAAAGAAGATGCAGTATATAAACACACACACAATGAAATACTACTTAGCCATAAAAAATATGAAATCTTTCCCTTTGAGACAACATGGGTGGACCTTGAGGTTATTATCTTAAGCAAAGTAAGTCAAATCAAGAAAGCCAAATGCCATATGATTTCACTCATATGTGAAAGATAAAACAAAAAATAAGAAACGAACATATAGATACAGAGAATAGATTAGTGGTTACCAATGGGTAAGAAGAGTCAGGGAGGGAAAAAGGGGTAAAGGGGTATAGTGATGCATGGCAATTATATTTTTGGTAGTGAACACAATGTAGTTTACACAGAAATTAAAATATGATGATGTACATCTGAAATTTATGTGATCTTATAAATCAAAGTTACCTCAGTAAAAAATGAAAAGAAAATTAATTGTACAGCAAGCTAAAGCATGTTTTGAGTGTAGACAATTTTCTGTGCTTAAAAGAAGTATAATCAGCTATACAGTATACCATCTCAAAACTCTACTCCATTACCAAAAACATCCCATTAAAGTCATGTGTCACTTAATGACAGGGATACTTTTTGAGAAATGTGTCATGCGATTTCATCATTGTGTGAACATCATCTCTTGTACTCACACAAACCTACCTGGTATAGCCTACTACACATCTAAGCTACGTGGTAGTAATCTTATGGAACCACCATCGTATTTATAGTCTGTTGTTGACTGAAATATCATTATGAGGCATGTCACTGTACAAGCAAACTGTAGGACGAGTGGCTAAATAGTAACAATTACCTTCACAGTAAGACTAACAAGCACTTAAAGGAATGGACTTGTCCTACCAATGATAACTAGGTCTCCAAATGATACCCTAAAGTACTAGAGAGAACTGAAGCCATTACATGGATAATTCAGATAACTGCAATTGAATTTGGGGGCTGCAAGACCAGGATAGTTTCCTCAGTTCTCTACTTGGCTTTGGTAACGAAAGCCCATACAATGACTACTAAGTGCTTTCCCCATGACATAAAGGACCAGTTAACTAATGTCCATTACTTGTCCCTTAGAGAAAGTGACTGCAGCAGCTATCCCTAGCATAAAGTTTCATTATTGTCACCAGTAGTGGAAGAGATGAGGAAGGCAGTAAAATATTTTGGTGCTTCTCAAGTACAAAAAAAATAAAACAACAGTGATCAGGGGCCGGCTCCGTGGCTGAGTGGTTAAGTTCACGCGCTCCACTGCAGCGGCCCAGGGTTCAGATCCTGGGCATGGACATGGCACCTCTCATCAGGCCACTTGAGGCGGCATCCCACATCCCACAACTAGAAGGACCTGCAACTAAGATATACAAATGTGTACGGGGGGGGGGGGGGTTGGGGAGATAACGCAGAAAAACAAACAAACAAACAAAAAAACAGTGATCAAAATAAAACCACTAAACAAAATTACCACTACTAAAAAGTACCAACAAATTAAAACAAAACAAATTAACAATTAAAAAACACTCTCACTCTGGCTAATTTTTAGTGGATGCTTATCTGCTGAAGCTCTGTTTATCTATATTATTCCTGGAGACCAAAGTGATGGTGGTTTTCAAACCATGTCTAATGTGAACAGAAAGAGGAGAACTAGGCTGGACAATGTTAGGGCAAGTCCATTCCTTTAAGCACTATATCTGTGATATTCACCTTTTAGGAAAAACAAAATCTATTCTATCAATCTTGGACTGATGCATTCAGATATGTCCTTATATAAAATTAAACTAGAAGGTTGCCTATTAGGTGTGATGTGAACTGATGTGCTATCTATTGGCAATCTTCCTCTTTTGGCTTGAGGAAGATTGTCATCGAACTAACATTTGTGACAATCTTCTATCTTGTATGTGGGATGCTGCTACCGCATGGCTTGATGAGCAGTGCATAGGTCTGTGCTCAGGATCTGAACCCATGAACCCTGGACTGCTGAAGCAGAGCACATGAACTTAACCACTAGGCTACCAGGTCTGCCCCAGATTCTTGTTTTTAAAATATGAAAGAGTATAAGGAGAGGAAATCTTGTGCGAATCAATTTATTTCCTCTGTGACAGAGTAGCAAGTGAGCCCTGGGTGCCCATTTGGGGTAATTTTGACAGTAGAACTTCAGAGTGGAAGTGGGGGCAGGCAAAAATTGAAGGTTCAAGCCACAATGAAGATAGTATTAGCTTTTTACACAATTTTGTTGAATACTAGGAAAAAGTTGCTTGGCTTTTTTTATTCCATGGGCTCCAACTATTACTTAGCATTTTTGAGTTAGTGTCACAATAAATCACACAGGCCATACAAGATCTACCAGAATTGTCTTGTGTTTCAGTTACAGTTTGCCATTTTGAAAGCTCCCATCTGCCTATCATGTTGTCAGGTACAGATTTCCAAAAGATGAGCATCACAACCAATTCTGATTTTTATCTAGGGTGTTACACAAGAGCTAAAAATACATGATGATATTAAAACAGTGCAGCAGAAGCTATGACACCTGTCTCTGTCAGTCAGGAAGACAGTTGCAAAGGAGCTAGAGGCTCTTATCCAAATGGTAATAGATGAAAGAGTGTATACATCTAACTGGGGAGAGATTTATGAATAAATTAAGAGGAATTCAAATGAATGCTAATATGTGCAAAAACTGTAATTGTTGGCTGTAGTGGTTAAAAATGTTTCTGTCACTCCTACTGATGCCCCTCTTCCTCTGTCTCCAAATGATTACATTGCTTTATTGTCACCAGATTCAGGGAAGTGGTTATCATGGGACCTAACAGTATATATTAGTAACTTTTACTGAGACTATATTGGAAAGACAGAACTTAGAACTTATGATCATTCTATGTTAGAGCTTTTTGTGATTTTAGTTGACTATATTTTTTATCCTTCATGAATAATGCACTTGGTAAAATTAACAGCCAAACAAACAAAATAGAGAAGTTGTAACCCCACAGGGTAATACTGAGCTATTTTTAAGGTGATGATGGGGAGTTCAGTGAACAGTAAGCAGACAAAAAAAAACTTTTCTAAATTATGGGCATTAGCCATTTCCACATGCTAATCTTATCTCCCAGAAAACTACCCACTCTTTTGTAGCTGTGGATGAAAAATAAGCTCTTGACAAAATTTATTTGTGGAATTTTGGACTCAAACAAAAATGTGAAAAATTTACTTGTCTGAGGAATGTTGTTGAATAATGTTTCAGAATTTATTTCTTCCTCAAATATATGTAAAATATATTTTCAAGGTAGCAGCACACCTTAGCTTTATTGCCTCTATTGCTTGGGGTGAGTTAGAATCTTTAGAGGGTAATACTGGAAATCTTAAATCAAATTTATTTATATTTTCTTATAAATCTTCAGAGACTTTTTAATTCACAGAACATGTTTTGGTCTGGTTAAGTACAATTGTGTAACCAACATTTAAAATGGATTCATTTCATCCTCATACTCCAAATTGTGGTCATGCTCTTGGATATAATCCAGTTCCTAGTTCTGCTAAACAATTGGCATAACAAGGGAAGTCTCTGTTTCATATTCAGTACTCAACAGTTTGCATTTGTCTGTCTTTATTTTTATACAATGATAAAATTTGAAGCAGTTGATGGTTTTTAACTAAACTAATATGCTATTAAAAGGCATCAAGATGGGCCATCTCAGTGACATAGCGGTTAAGTTCACACGCTCTGCTTCCACGGCCCAGGGTTCTCCAGTTCAGATCCCAGGCATAGATATACACACTGCTTACCAAGCCATCCTGTAGTGGGCATCCAACATATAAATTAGAGGAAGATGGGCAGGAATATAATTCAGGACTAATCTTCCTCAAAAAACAAAACAAAACAAAGCAAAAAAGGCATCAAGGTAGACAATAAGCTTAATTTGTTGTTCAGTCTGACGTTTTTCAATTAAAACTGACTGATGTGATAGGCAATAAAATTTATAAAAAGAAGAATATTTCCTTGGTTTTAATGGTTTTCAATGAAATTGACTTTACAGATGTTCACCACAAAGATAAGCCCACAAATGACAAAGATGTTTACTGAGAAAGAGAGTGTGGTGGCACAATGAATTAATTAGTCTCTTGGCCTATTTCTGTGGAGGTGAAGACCTTTATAGTTGTAATTTTGGTATCATGTAGGTAACTCTTGACCAAGAAGGGCTTATTCGAATTATATTCATGTAAATTACCTCCGTCTTTAACAATCGGGTCTAATCAGGACTGAGGAAATTACATTGTGTCTTTTATCTTTGATTATGCCAGTCACTCCAAGAAACCCAAATCTCCTAAATAATTCCTCATCTCCTGTTCTAAACATTTTTCCTTTCAGATTCCATACAACACTCTTCTCTATCTCTAAGCATTTCTATCACCATGCATTCCTATAATTATGCTCAGTTACCTCAAAAATCCCTATGCTCTCAACATCTTACCTAAGAATTCTCCTACCTTCTTTCTCTAACACTTAAATCTTTCTCAAAGACACTGCTTTCCCTGTTGCCTTCTCAACAAATGGCATTTTTTTCTTTTTAATACCTCTTGTGCCGAGGCCTGGAAGTAAGGTAGGCGAACTCCTTGCTACTTATTACAACTCCAGATCATATTCCTTCTTTCCTCCATAAAGATGCCTCCTTTTGACTCTCACGTCATGAGACTGTACCACCTACAGATCAACCTTATTTCAGATATCCACCAACTCCCAGGTTCTCCCTCTTATTCCTTGAAGATTTTAACTGCTGGCTTAATGACACTAATGACAGACTTAATGACAGACACTTAATGACAGACATTGCTTCTGTCACAATACTTGTTGATTTCAACATTCTTGTAAATTATCCAGCACCTTTCCCAGAGGGTCTTTTATCTCCTCTCTTCCCAATGTTCTTGCTCTCCACTCTACCTCAGCCACTCACTCTAATGGTATACCCTAGACTTGTGTTGACCAACATGGTAGCCACTAGCAATATGTGGCTATTAAGCAATAGAATTGTGGCTAATCTGAATTGAGAGTCACTGTATGTGTAAAATGCATACAAATTTTGAATATTAAATACAAAAACTGCAAAATATTTTATTAATAATTTTATATTGATTAGACATTGAAATGATAATATTTTGTTGAATAAAATTTATATTATTAAAATTAATATCACATTTATATTACTTTTTAATGTGATTACTAGAAAATTTAAAATTCCATATGTGGCTTGCATTTGTTTCTCAATATATTTCTCTTGGACAATACTGACCTGGACCTTGTCATTGTCATAACTGCACACCTGCCATAATGTTAATTATAAGCATTCCATTTTCTGACCACTAACATTTCACTTTATGACTTTCTAACATTCCAAATAACTTGCTTTAGTACCCAAATTCTTTTTATACCACTTGGGTCTACACTTCATTAATTCTACTACCTTTATATTTCCCTCATCCTCCTCATATACTCACTTCTCTCCTTACCAGATTCAACTCAACAATTAATATTATAATCACTGCTTTGGATATACCATTTGCCATTCTCTCGCTTTGTTATCCTTAAATCCAGTTGTACCCAAACATGAAAATGGCTGGAGCACATATTGACCAGTTTTATTGCAATCCATAATCAATAATCTCAAGGGAACCATGATACCGTCAAAAATTATACCATAACTTCTTGTCCATTGACTGTTTCATGCCCCTAAATTATTGTTTCACACTTTTTTCCTCTCTCAAAACTTCAATACAACCTTCCTCGTTCTCACTCTCAGACGATCATCTTGTTTCCTACTTCACTGAGAAAATTTAGGCAATCAGAAGAGATTTTTTACAAGTTCTTGTCACTACATTTACCTACAAGCATCTATATCTATTCATTCTACCATCTCTCCTGTTATTAAGAGTGGATTCCCAAAGTCCTTTGTCAACTCAAACCTTTAAATGTGTGCATTAGATTACTTTCCTTCCAGTCTACTCAATGACATTGGTGCAGAAACTTTCACCCCTCTTTCTTACATGAGCAATTTTCCCATATCTCCTGGAAAATTGTCCATTCAGCCTAGAAACATGTAGATCATCATCTGAAAGTGAGAATTGTGAAGGTGTTATTGAAAGTTTAAGAGAGAAAAAAGGTATGAAGCAGTCATATATACTTAGTTATATATTTAACAAAATATGTAGAGGATCTGTATGAGGAAAGGGGATAAAACACTGATGAAAGAAATCAAAGAAGATGTAAATAAATATATAGAGAGATTCAGTGTTTGTGGACTAGAATTGTCAATATCATTAAAATGCTAATTCCTTCCAACATGAACTGTAGCTTCGACATAATCCCAATGAAAATCAATTTTGAGTAAAATAACACTTTTGTAGATATTGACAATCTGATTATAAAATTTATATGGCATGGAAAAGGGCCTAGAATAGCCAACATAATTCTGAAAAAGAAGAACAAATTTAAATAGCTCACATTACCTTATTTCAAGGCTTACTATAAAAGCTACCATAATCAAGAAAGGATGATATTGGCAAAAGAATAAACACATTGATTAAAGGAACAGAAAAGGGCATTCAGGGTAGCCAACTAACTTTGACAAAGGATCAAAGCCAAGCTTATAGAGAAATGATAATATTTTCAAGAAACGTTACTGGACAAATTGGATATCTGTATGCAAAAGAAAAAAATGAACATGGACACAGACTTCAGGTCTTATAAAAATTAATTCAAAATGTACGTAGACCTAAATGCAAAACTGTAAAAGTTCTGGAAGAAAACAGCAGAAAATCTCTGTGACCCTGGGTTTGGTGATGCATTTTTAGATACAATAGAAGTACAAGCTATTAAAGTAAAGAAGGATAAGTTGGATTTATTAAAATCTGATTTTTTTGCAAAAATCACTGTTAAGAGAAAGAACAAAACAAACAAGCCACATACTGGAATAAAATATTTGCAAATAATATATCTGATAAAGCACTTGTATTCAAAATATATGAAGAATTCTTAAAACTCAACATTAAGCAAATAACCTACTTTAAAAAATGAGCAACTGATTTCAACAGATATCTCACTTACAGTTAGCAAATAAACATTTGAAAAGATGTCCAATGTCATTTATCATTAGGGGGATACAAATTTAAACAGCAAGTTACCATTATACACTTATTAGAATGGATAAAATGATAAAAATATATATAATATGAATTGCTGTAGAGAATGTAAAATGACAGCAACAATTATTTATTGCTGGTAGGAATGCAAAATGATAAAGCCACTTTGTAAGATAGTTTATGCAGCTATATGTAGTCTTACCATACAAGCCTTCAGTTGCACTTCTAGCTATTTATATAACAGATTTAAAACTTATGTGCATACTTATGCATGTGAGTATCTATAGTAGCCTTATCCATAATTGCCAAAAACTGGAAACAATCAGGATGGCCATCATTAGGTGAACGTATAAGCAAGTTGTAATATATCTATACATTGAAATACTATTCAATGATAAAAAGGAATGAACTGTTAATCTGAAAAACAATATGGAGAAAACTTAAATGCACATTTCTAAGCAAAATAAGCCAGTCTGAAAAGGTTGCCTAGTGTTAATTTTTTTTACTTTTATATGGTATTCTGGGAAAGGCAAACTATAAGGAAAGAAAACAGATCATGGTTGCCTGAGGTTTAGGCAGGGGAGAATTGAATAGGTGAGTCACAGTGTATTTTTCAGGATGGCAAAACTATTCTGTATGATACTGTAGTGGTGGATACATGACACTAAGCAATTTTCAAAACCCATAAATATTTACAGCACAAAAAGTGAGCCTTAACGTATGCACATTTACAAAACTCATTTAGGAGGTTGGAGGAACACAGGGTGGGAGGCAGACTGTGATTTAAAAAAATATATTTGTATTAAAAATATCTTGAATACCATCCCTTACTAACATCTGTGGGGATGATAGGAAAATTCAGTTTTATTATTTCTTCCTGAAGAATCTTCTCTCTGATGCGGCTGCTACTAACCAGTGTTTTTTATGATTTAAAGACAGTTATGAAGTGTTTGGGTGACTATTTCTCCAGGCCTGTCTCTATTGTAGCTATTCTTTCCTTAAATATCTCTTTTCTCACAATTTTTCCCAGACCAAAGACATACTGGACTAGAATGAAGATAAATATACTTCTATCATAGAGTGAGGTAAATCTTAAAAGCATAGTAAACATTTCGAAGAACACTAATAAAATAAGATTTTCCATGTGAATATTTTCTCTTTTGTAGTTTCACCTTTCTCTCTTCTCTCTCTCTTTCTCTGTTTGTCTCTGTCTCTTTGTCTCTTTCTCTCTCTTTTATTCTCACTTTACCTGAATTTTTGCCGTTTTCAATACCGCTTATTCTACACAGTGTTATCCTTCAAGTTTTTTCCCACTCCACCTTGGGAAATTCCATCCTTCTCTGTAGGATGAGGATGATTTGTACCCTTGCTTTTTCTTCTGGTTTTCAATTTAAGTGCCTTAGGCGTCAGTCAGACATTGATTAAAGATTTGCTTACTTACTGATCTTGAAAAAAAAGGAATAAGTTCTTGTCTAGTGAGCAAAAACAAACTGCCTTTTCCAATGCAATTTTCATTAATGGCTAGAACTACTTTTGGTCTTACTTTAAAAAAAAAACCCTTAGTTTTCCTGGTAACAACAAAGTACAATATTATAAGGAAAAGGTATTTCTCTTTTTCACATGTTCTTGCACTTTGTGAAATAACAAACAGTTGCATTATTATTCTAAGTAGTACTTTACACTTTTCTGGGCCTTGCTTACATAACAAAAGTCACAGTATTAACCAGAGATCATGTTCTCTTTGATATATGGGAGATATGATACTATTCAGGTTACATTATTTATTTCTACATGGATTTGAATTCTAGCTGTGTGACCTTGAGGAAATTGCTTAAAATTCATTTCTTAATTTCTTCATCATTGAATTCTTGTGAGGACTAAAAGAGATAATGTATACTAAACTCTTATAACAGTACCTGGCGCAATAAACGATACCTATAATAATCATTTCTAATTTATATACTTGATATAAAGGGATTGACAAGAGCTCTGGTTCACCCTTTTATAATACTTTGAAATTTTCTCTATTGACAAAGTTAAGCTTATCATTACAAAATAAAGGAGAAATACGAGTTTTCCTCACTTTGGTTAAGATATAAATAGATAAACTAAAAGGTCCCAAGGCCAGAGATATCAAGTGATTAAAAAAATGCTTAGAAGCCTAGAAAAAATTCTATAGACAGAAAGAGGCACATAGATAAGTAAAAATATACAGAATAAATTGTTAGGAAAAGCTAGAATCATTGATCTTTTCCTACCTGGGATTCCCCCATAAATTATCTACAAAAAATACAAGCAAACAGTATTGGATAGTATATGATCATATGTTAGATTGTATGCTTCAGACCCTTACATGCAGTTGGACTTCTGAGAATGAGGAGTATCAATATTGCTATTGGGGATATAGTTTACTGAATTGTGTTGACTAGAATTGCTATTAGACTGGCAACGATCTTATCATTTTTCACACGTCTTAAAATATACTTACAGAACCATATATAGCATTGAAAATAATCTCTTGAAAAAGTCACGTGTGTTAGTCTCATAGGGCTGTCACAGCAATGTACCAAAATCTAGGTGGCTTAAAACAACAGAAATGTATTATCTGGCAGTTCTGTGTACTAGGAACCCAAAATCAAGGTTTTGGCAGGACCATTCTCTTTATAATGGCTCTAGGGGATAATTCTTTCTTGTTTCTTTTAGCTTCTGGTGTTTTTCTGCAATGCTTGATGTTCTCTTGCTTGTAGATACATCACTCCAGTCACTTGGCTGTGTTCTCTCTGTGTGTCTTCACGTCATCTTCCCTCTGTCTGTGTCTATCTCTGTGTCAAAATCTTCCCTTTTTATCAGGAAAACAGTTGTATCAGATTAATGTCCACATTAATGACCACATTTTAAATTAGTTATGTCTATAAATGCCACATCTCTAAATAAGGTCACATTCTGAAGGTATGGGGGTTAGGATTTCAACATATCTTTTTTGAGGGACACAGTTCAACCAATAATATCACCATACTTCATTTCAGTGCTTGTCATCAGTGAATTGTTTTAGAGCTCAAGGAAAATACTGTTAGAGGGGAAAAAAAATTGCAACCTTTTAAAAGTATATAGTGCAGTCAGCTCTAGGTGACGGTTTTGCCTTTACATTAAAGGGTGGGCTTTAAGTCAAATATATTTCTAATAAAGATCTTTTGTAATCACTAATACTGTCTGTATTTCAAGAAAAATGGTAAATGTTTTTGTTTATTCTATTCCAAAAGTATTCTTAGATGTTAGTGATTCATTCTGAGGATATGTATGGAGTTAGAGTAAAGTAGCCAAGAAAAGTATTGGTATTTTGAGTGAAACTTGTACAAATTAAAAATCAAATGTTTGTGTCACACATTAGTTTGTTCAGGCTGCTGTAACAAAGTACAACACAATCTGTGGCTTACACAAAGTTTGCTGTCTCATAATTCTGGAGACTAGAAGTCTGAAATCTAGGTGTCAACAGTATTCATTCCTTCTTAGAGCTATGAGGGAATGATCTGTTCCAGGCCTTTCTCTTTGGCTTGTATATGGCATTCTTCCTATG
Organism: Equus przewalskii; assembly: GCF_037783145.1. Lineage (NCBI taxonomy): Eukaryota > Metazoa > Chordata > Mammalia > Perissodactyla > Equidae > Equus > Equus przewalskii. The sequence continues at coordinate 63,225,852 of NC_091863.1, forward strand.
TCTTTATATTGCCTTCTCCTTATGCATGTCTGTCTCTGTGTCCAAATTTCCCTTTTTGATAAAAGCTCAGCAGGGATCATCAAGACAGCAGAGCAGGAAGCTCTAGCTCTTGTTTATCTACATAAATACTGTTATAGCAATGATATTTGCAGCAAAATACCTTGAAGAGAAATTTAGAATCCAGCTGAGAATTAGAACCACCTCAGAGGAGCACTAGCTTGGAGCAACAGCATTTATAAGGGTAAGAAGAGCAATTTCACTTTACCTACATCGGTCTCTCCCCCAAACCCGCTTAATCCAGAACTGAGAAGATCACCTTAGCCTGTGATTTCTTTCAGGAGGGGAGGGTTGGGGTGGGATGGGAGTGAGATTAGAGAGTGTGCCTGATCACCTGGCTTCCTAGCCTCTCAAAGCATCTTCTGTAGGGCCAGTTTCTATCCCACCTAATACCAAGCACTTTATGACTTCAGCACCTGTTCCCCTAATGCAGATGGGAACAAAGGAAAGGGTAGATCTGTTACAAACTGAGGTTTTTCCTCCATGAGAGAGGAAAGAAAGTGAATGAGGCTTTATCACCAGAAATTCAGAGTGCCCTGTAGGAAACTGGTTTCTATCTTGCAACATACTGAGTACTGAACAATCAGCAGACCTTGAGTTTCTGGGGCAGTTAGCAACAAAGAAAAGGGATGTGCATGCTCTTGTCTTCAGCACTGCTATGCATTTTTGAGCAAAAAAAAACTTAGGCTTTTTCTCTAGGAAAGCGAAAGACACCTTTACTCCAGGGAGTGAAGGAAAGAAAGAGGACCTTGACCTCAACCTTACAATGTGTCAACTGAGGTATCAGTCTCTGTTTTCCTTCGTATTGAGCACTGCTATCCAATGAATGTCTTTCTCAGCAAAAGTAGTTCAGAAAGATTGGGAGAGGTAGCTGCTTTTACAAATACACAGATAGCAAAGCAAACCTAAAAGGAAGAAAACAAATATCCAGCAACCAACATGAAAGAAATGGAAATCTGTGAATTGTCTGACAATGAATTCAAAATAATAAGCTTAAAACTCAGTAAGTTATAAAAGAACACAGACAGACAACTAAATTACATAAGGAAAATGATACATGAACAAAATGAGAATATCAATGAAGAGATAGAAATCACACCAAAGAAACAGAAATACTGGAGTTGAAGAATACAACAACTGAACTGAAAAAATTATTGCAGGCATTCAAAATCAGACTGGATCAAATAGCAGAAAGAATCAGTGGACTTGAAAATAAATCATTTAAAATTATACAGTAAGAGGAGCAAAAACAATAAAATAATAAAAAAGTGAAGAAAGCCTAAAAGACCTTTGGTACTTCAGCAAACAAACCAATACATGCATTATGGGAGTCCTAGAACTAGAAGACAGAGAGAAAGAGACAGAGAGCCCATTTAATAAAATAGTGGCTGAAACTTCCCAAATCTGGGAAGGGAAATGGCCATCCAGAGACATGAAGCTCAAAGTATTCCAAATAAAAAGAATGTAAAGCAATCTTTACCAAGATATATTTTAATGAAATTTTCAAAAGTCAAAGACTAAAAAAGAACTTTGAAGTAGCAAGATAATTTTGAAGTAGCAATTTGACACATATAAGGGAGTCCACATAAGTTTGTTAGTGGATTTCCCAGCCTTAACCTAACAGGCCAGGAGAGAGTAGGATGATGTATTCAAAGTGCTGAAAGAGAAAAGCTGAAAACCAAGAAAAATATACCCAGAAAAGCTCTCCTTTGGAAGTGAAAGAGACATAAAGACTTTCCCAGACAAACAAAACGTGAGGGAGTTCATCACACTGGACCTATCTTAAAAAATGCTAAAGGGATTTCTTCAAGCTGATTTGAAATAAAACTAATTATCAGCAGAAAAACATCTGAAAGTATAAAACTCAGTGGTGAAGGTAAGTACATAGTCAAATAGAGAATACTCTACTACTGTAATGGTGGTGCTAAATCACTTTCAACTCTAGTGAAAAGTTAAAAAACAAAAGTATTAAAATAAGTATAATTGCAGTAATTTGTTAATGGATGCACAATATAAAAAGAAGCAAATTGTGACATCAATAACATAAAGTGGGGAGAGAAGTAAAATTGTAGTTTTTGTATACATTTGAAGTGAAGTTGATATCAGCTTAAAATGGACTCATATAAGAATAAAATGTTTTATGTAAGCCTTATGATAAACACAAATAAACATTCTATAATACATACACAAAATAAAAAGAAAAAGAAATTAAAGCATACCACTGCAAATATCATCAAATCATAAAGGAAGATAGCAAGAGAGGAAGAAAGAAACAAGGAGACTATAAAACAGTAGGAAAACAATAAAATGTCAACAATAGGCACTCACCTATCAATAGTTACTTTAAATATAAATGGATTTATTTCCCCAATTAAAAGACATATATTGGCTGAATGGGTTTAAAACAATCAAGATCCAACTGTGCTGTGTACAAGAGACTTACTTTAGATTTAAGGACACATATAGGGTGAAAATCAAGAGTTGGAAAAAGATATTGCATGCAAATAGTAAGTAAAAAGAGAATGAGTGACTATAGTTATATCAGACAAAGTAGATTTTAAGTCAAAGGCTTTCAAAAGAGACAAAGAATATCATTATATAATGGGAAAGGGGTCAAATCATCAATAGCATATAACAATAATAAATATAGATGGATGTGTATTGGAGCCATTAGTATACAAAGTAAATATTAATAGATTTGAAAGGAAAAATAGATAGTAATACAATAATAGCAGGGGAACTTCAGTAACTCACTTTCAACAATGGATGGATCATCCAAATAGAAATCAATAAGGAAATAGCAGACTTAAACAACATTATAGATCAAATGGAGCTAACAGATGTGCACAGAACATTCATCCCCATAACAACAGTATACACATTCTTCTCAAGCATACACAGAATACTCTCCAGGATATATCACATGTTAAGCCACAAAACAAGTCTTAACAAATTTAGGAAGATTGAAATCCTATCAAATATCATTTCTGACCACAATGGTTTGAAATTAGAAATCAATAATGTAAGGAAAGCTGGAAAATTCACAAATATGTGGGAATTAAAAAAATGCAATTGTGAAAAACTAATAGGTCAACAAAGAAATCAAAAGATAAACCAAAATATCTTCAGAAAATAAAAAATGGAAACAACATAACAAAATTCAAAGTTTATAGCTAGAAATCCCTACAATAAGAAAAAAGATCTCAATAAAACAACTTTTCTCTACAACTAAAGGAACTGGAAAAAGAAGAATAAACTAAGACCAAAGTTAGCAGAAAGAAAGAAATAAGATTAAAGCAGAAATAAATGGAATAGATACTAGCAAATTCATAGAAAAGATCAACAAAACTAACAGTTGTTATTTTGAAGGGATAAATTTGATAAATCTTTAGCTACATTAAGAAAAAAGAGAGAGGGCATATAAATAAAATCACAAATGAAAGAGGAAACATTACAACTGATACTGTAGAAACCTACAAAGAATCATAAGAAACTACTATGAGCAATTATATGCCAATAAATTGGATAATCTAGAAAAAAAGGACACATTCCTGGAAACATACAACATATCAAAATGGAATCATGGGGCTGAAACAAACATCCCTGCTCAGCATTAGGAGTACAGAGCTGGTAACCACTGCTGCCAGCAAAATGGCCTGCTGAGCTGGGAAACCCCTATTCACATAGACCTAGATGCCCTGGATATCTCAAAACAGTGGCAGGGCAGGAAACTGTGCATGCACATGCTGCATAACTTAGCATCCAGGTTCCCTAGGATCATCCCCACATCCCAGCCCCATACAGATAGGTCAGGCAACAGTGTGGGACATCTGAGGGACACACAGTCCTGGTAAGGTCCACTCCACTCCAAAACAGCAATACCTGTTCTCCTAGAGCTGTATCTCATGGGATCTCCCTAGCCTTGCCATCCCAGACAGAGCAGGGAAGTCAGTTCATGAGAGACACTTGGGAAATTTTATTCCCACAAAGGCCCTGTGCATTTTCCTGGCACAAAGCCATAAGGAGTCTGACTCATTTTAAATTCTAAAAAAAAGAAAAGAAAAAACAGAATCATTAAGAAATAGAAAATCTGAACACACAAATTCTAGTAAGTCAATAGAATCAGTAATCAAAATCCTTCCAAGAAATAAAAGCTGAGGACCAGATGACTTCAACAGTGATTTTAAAAACACTTAAAGAAGAATTAATACTCAGGTTTCTCCAAATCCCCTAAAAGTCTGAAGAGGATAAAACACTTCCAAACCGTTTTATAAGGCCGCCATCATTCTGATCCTAAAGCCAGACAAGGACACTATAAGAAATAAAATTACAGACCAATACCTCTGAAAAAAAATATGTAAAAAACTACAACACAATTGTAGCAAATTAAATTCAGTAGCACATTCAAAAGATCATACACCCACCATGAACAAGTCAAATTAATCCCTGGGACACAGATATGGTTCAATATACACAAATCAATAAATGTGACACATACAGTAACAGAATAAATGATAAAAATCATATACTCATCTCAATAAATATAGAAAAAGCAATTTAAAAATCCTTGCACAAAAGTATTCTCAAAAAATAAGGTAGAGAAGGAATGAATCTCAATATAATAGAGGCCATATGTGACAAGCCCACAGGCAACAGCACAGTGAAAGATGAAAGGAAAAAATGTTTTACGTCTGAGATCAGGAAGAAGGCAAGAATACCCAGTCTTGCAACTTCTCTTCATCATAATACTGAAAATCCTAGCCAGAGCAATTAGATAGGAAAAAGAAATTTTAAAACATCCAAATCAGAAAGGAAGAAGTAAAATTGTCACCGTTTGCAAATAATATGATCTTATATATAGAAAAACCTAAAGTCTCCACCGAAAACTGTTAGAACTAATGAACAAATCCAGTAAAGCTTCAGGATACAAAATCAACAAACAAAAATCAATTGCATTTCTATAGACTATAATTAACTACCTGAAAAAGAAATAAAGAAAATAATGCAATTTACAATAGCACCAAAAAGAATATAATACTTAGTAATAAATTTAACCAAGGAGGTGAAATATCTGTGGACTGAAAACTATACAACATTGATGAAAGAAATTGAAGAAGACACAAATAAATGAAAGGATATCCCATGTTTATTGATTGGATGAATTAATATTGTTAAAACATCCATACTCCCCAAAGCCATCTAAAGATTCAATGCAGTATCTATCAAAATTCCAAAGACTTTTCACAGATATAGAAAAAGCACTCTTAAATTTCTCATGGAACCAGAAAAGACCCTGAATAGCCAAAGCAATACTGACAGAGAAGAGCAAAGCTGGAAGCATCATACATCCGGATTTCAAATTATATTACTAAGCCATAATAATCAAAACAGTATCGTATTGGCATAAAAAAGATATATAGATCAATGGAAAAGAATAGACAGCATAGAAATAAATCCATGCATTTTCGACAAACTTATTTTGACAAAAGCACCAAGAATACACGATGGGGAAAGCATAATCTGTTCAACAAATGATCCTGGAAAATCTGGAGATCCACAGACAAATGAATGAAGTTGGGTCCTTATCTCACATCATACACAAAAATCAACTCAAATTGGATTAAAGACCGAAAGTTACTGACTGACCCTGTAAACTGACTAGAAGAAAACATAGTGAAAAAGCTTCTTGACATTGATTTGGGAAATGACCCCAAAAACACAGGCAACAAAAGCAAAAGTAGACAAATTTGACTACAATAAACCAAAAAGCTTCTGTACAGCAAAGGAAACACTGAGCAAAGAACAAACCTACAGAATAGGAGAAAATTTTTTCAAGCCATATATCTGTTAAGAGGTTAATATTCAAAATATATAAGTAACTCAAACAACTCAATAGCTAGAAAACAAATGACCCAATTAAAAGATAGGCAAAGGACCTGAGTAAACATTTTTACAAAGATACGCAAATAACCAATAGGTATATGAAAGGTGCTCAACATCATTATTCATGAGGGGAATGCAAATCAGAACCACAATAAGATATGATCTTACACTAGATAGAACGGCTATTATCAAAAAGACAAGAGATAACTTCCGGTGAAGATGTTGAGAAAAGGGGAACCTTGCTAATAATTTGTGGGAGTGTAAACTGGTACAGCCATCATGGAAAACAGTGTGGAAGTTCTTTCTGTATTTATTTCTTTATTTTTAATTTTTTTTGAGGAAGATCAGCCCTGGTCTAACATCCACTGCCAATCCTCCTCTTTTTTCTGAGGAAGATAGGCTCTGAGCTAACATCTATGCCCATCTTCCTCTATTTTTATGATGCCTGCCACAGCATGACTTGTAAGTGGTGCACAGGTTCAAGCTAACCACAGGCTGCAGAAGTGGAGCACGTGAACTTAACTGCTGTGCCACTGGGCTGGCCCCTTGAAGTTTTGTTACAAATTAAAAATAGCACTAACATATGATACAGCAATCTCATTTCAGGATCTATGTCTAAAGGAAATGAGATCATTATCATAAAGAGAGATCTGCACTCCCATGTTCATTGGATCATTATTCACAATAGACACGAAATGGAAACAACATATGTGTCTGTTGATAGGTCAATTGATAAAGAAAAGGATATATATACGCAATGGAATATCACTCAGCCTTAAAAAAGAAGGAAATCCTGTGATTTGGAACAACATGGATAAAACCAGATGACATTATGCTAAGTGAAATAAGACAGCTATAGAAGGAGAAATACTGCATTATCTCACTTAAACGTGGGACCAGGAGGTGGAGTTTGAGGAAAATGGGAAAATAATGGTCAAAGTGTACAAAGTTTCAGTCATGCTGGATGAAAAAAATCTGGAAATCTAGTGTACATTATGGTAAGTACAATTAAAAGTGATGTATTATACTTGAATTTTACTAAGAAAGTAAATTTTAATTGTTCTCATCAAAAAAAACTGTGAGGTGACAAATATGTCAATTAGCTTGATTTTATAAATCATTTTATGATATATAAATATATCAAAATCTCTATGTTGTGCACCTTAAATGTGTACTGTTTTATTTGCCAATTATACCTCAATATGTCTGGAAAAGAAAACAAAACAAAAAATGAAATATAAAAAAACAAATTTTCCTTTTTTATTAGGACATCAATCATATTGAGTAAGCACACCCACTCATGGCCACATTTTAATTATATCTTATCTCCAAATAAGGTCAAATTCTAAAGTACTGGGGATAACTTTTCAACCCATAACAGTGTCTGTATTTGTATATATATATACATATATATATAGTAAGCTCCTATCTGGAAATGTATAGTGATCTACATTGTGATCTGTAGTTTGAACCTAGGAAATAAAAGAAAAATAAATAACCTATGGAAGTTGTCAGATATAGACTTTTCAGGGAACAAGTGGTCTAATCTTGTTTGCTATTTATTTGTTCTCCAAATCATGTTTGATGTTTGATTTGTTTTGATTTGTCTACTTGAGTAAGTTTGGCAGAGTATTTTATATCTTTCATAATATTTCCTCATATGCAGGAGCTTTTTCAAGGTAGAGACAAATAAGAATTTAAAATTTATAAAAAGAGAAAGGAAATTTGGAAAAGGTAGAGCATTAATTGACCCCCAACAAAGCTTTGGAAAGTTATATTAGTGACAATAAATCAAATTCTGTTAAAACATATTATTGTTATGTAGTATAAGGAAATCAAGTAATCATAAAAATGATGATGACAATTATGATAATCATGGCAAGAATTAACTTTTTAAAAATCATGTAACATATATCCAAAAGTAATTTAAGTGCCTTAAATTTACTGTCATGTTCATAACATCACCATTTTGCAGGTAAAAAAATCCAGTCATAAAAATTTTAAGTAATTTAACCTTGGTCATATAGCTAGTAAGCAAGGTTAAATAAGTGAGGTTAGGTGGGGAAGGCAGAGGAGAAAATGTCATTTCAAAACACTCCAGGGAATAAACCTACAGAAGAAGGAAAAGAATGATAGAAAAGGGAAGCCCTTTTCTACAAAAAAGGGGGCATGTTTAAAAATCTCACTCTTGTAGTAATATTTATTTTTTAAATTTACTTCCAGGATAGACATAAAGGTCAAGTCCTGGCATTTACCCAACTCCTTGATCTCCAACATACTTGATCTCAAATGTAAGTGAGTGAGAGTGATGTCATTATAGAGATTACCTTGAATCTATTTGATTTTTTTTGTTTTTAATTTACAATTTATAGTAATTTGTTATTTGTAATATTTATTTAAGGTACACCTTGTAGTTGACGATAGCATACTGTATAATTTACAATATTCTCCTACAGTACTGTTATGGACTGAACTCTGTGCCTTCTCCAATTTGTGTGTTGAAGCCCTATCCCCTAATGTGACTGTTTTTGGACATAGAACACTTAAGCGGTTAAAGTTAAATGAGATCACAACAGTAGGGCCTAATCCAATTAGGACTAGTGTCCTTATAAGAACAGAGACACCAGGGCCGCATACACACAGAAAAAAGTATATGAGAGGACATAGTGAGAAGACAGCCATCTGAAAGCCAAGGAATAAAGACTCAGAAGAAACCAAATCTGCTGACATCTTGATCTTGGATTTTTAGCCACTGGGACTGTGAGAAATAAATTTCTGTTGTTTAATCCATCCAATCTGTGGCGTTTTAATGGCAGCCCTAACAGACTGTTACAAGCACACTGATAAAACTACAGTGAAAACGGAAAATTATTCTTATGAAGATTGGCTTTTAAAATTTATCATTGGACTAAACTTAGCAACTGCTCCTCTTCAAGAGTGGTATCTGCTAAAGGGAACTTGGATACCATACGTTGCCTACAAACATTTATACTACGGTCAATGAAAGGGCCCCACTCCCACTCCCAAGACATATTTGGAATTGCAAGCCTGAGTTTTATGTTACAAATAGGTAAACTTGTTGGAAAAGAAAATAAGAAAACTATAGAAAGAAGAATGGATTTGAGAGATTGGAGGGCCTATGGATGAGGGATGGCAGGAGGAGATGACTCGGACTAAAAACAATCATGATATAATTTTATTTTTTCAAAAAAGTGAAGGGACACCAGCAACATGATGGGATATGAGGCTCTTGATTTCCCCTCATCCCACAGATGCACCAAAGAAACCTCTATACATACATCAATTCCCTCTGAGAGAAATCCAGAAACTAGTTGAGTGAATCCTACACATCAGGCAACTGGGAAAATAGCCACCTGAGAATGGGTAGGAAAAGATGAGACACACACATGTCATAAACCCAACCCCCAGCACAATGTGTAACAGTCAAAAAGAAACCTCCACTTTCCAGGTTCTTCCTGAGGAGCAAAGGATTGGACCCACATCCAGCATCCCAACTTTTACAGCTGTCACCTGAGGAACTGGCTTCCAAATCAGCTAGCTCTGAAAGCCAACAGGGATTGGCATTTTCAATTATCCCTTGACCACAGAAAATAAGCAGTTTTTTAATGGAAGTGTGTGTACTTCCCACAGCTCTCGCTCCTGGTTCAGTAGAGGGTGAGGCAGGTAAAAAAGACAAGGTTTCCAGTTTCTCCCTGGAAGGGCTTTGACTGCATACTTTCCTCACTGATGCCCAAGGGTCAGGCTTCTAATCAGCCTGCATCTGGGAGCTGACTGGGCTTCTCCAGGAGCCTGAAAGTATTTGTAGATACCTCTTCCTCTTCCTCTTTCTCTCCCTGGCTCACTTCAATGATAAAACCAAGTCTCCAGCTTCTCTATGAAAGGAGCTTGTCTACACATCTAACACTCTAATAATTTTGGTTGCCATTTGCTGGACTAGCTCACAAATTATGTAGCTTTGAGTGCTTATGGGGCTTGGAATTTTAGAGTCCCCCAGGACCACATTAAACAAACAGGTGGTTTTAAACAGACACATTAGCACTTGGCATAGCTATCCCCCTAGTTTCATTGGAGAGGGAGTAAGGAAAAACACAAGGCTCCATGTTTCTCCTCAGAAAGAGTTTGCATATTCTCTCAACTGTTGCTGAAAAGTCAGGCTTCTAGTGATCTGAATCTGGGAGCTGACTGCACTTCTCTGTGAAGCGCTTGTGGACACATAACATGCTATTTACCTTCTCATTTTTCTCCAATGAAAACCCCATCTCCAGCTTCTACCTGAAAAGAGCATGTCCACACTCTAGTGACCAAAGTTTTAAGGCTTCCACCTGAGAAACTTGCTCCCAATCACCTAGCTCAGAAAGCCTAAGGGGCTTGGCATTCATTAGTCCTCCTTCACCACAGAAAAAATAAGATGAGTTTTAACAGACATGCAAGCACTTCCTATGGCTATCCCCTCAGCCTCAGTGCATAGAGAGCATGCAAAAACGCAAAGCTCCCAGTTTCTCCCCAGAAGGGATTTGACAACATACTTTCCCAGCTGCCCAGGCTTCTAAATAGCTTACATCTGGGAGCTGATGGAGCACAAAATTAGTAGCCCTCCATGAGCTTGAACAGGCATGTGGGAATTTCCTGCATCTTCACCCCCTGGCTTGCCACAGTGAGAAAACAGTTCTCAAGTTCTCCCTGAAAGGAGATTGTCTATTCATTTAGCACTAGCATCAAAACTTTCACAGCTACCACTGAGGTACTGGATCCTAAATCACCTATCTCAGGGAACTAATGAGGCTCAGCATTTATGAGTCCATTGGAATTTCAGAGAACAAAGAGATGTTTTTATATTAGTGCAAAAGCACTGCCAGTGGCTATTCCCCCAGGCTCAACCAAGAAAATTCAGGCAAAAACACCCAGCACATATTAGGGGATAGATCGCACATCTAATGATCCAATTTTCTCAACTGCTGGCTGAAAGGCAAGTTTCCAATTAGCCTAAATCTAGCTGACAGGGAGGAATTAGTATTCTTTTGGAAGCCTGAAAGGGCAGGTATGTATTTTTCTCCACCTTAGGGGCTCTTATGGGGCTTGGCAAAACCTAATGTCCTGTGGGCAGCTAAGAACAAAGACAGTGGTTCACACAAGTACAAAGCTTTGAGAAGCACCCAGAATCTCAGGCTGGTCTGATTAGTGAGGTTCATCCTATTTACAAGTCCAGCCAGTTAAGACTGGGAGAGGTGGCTGTTTTATCTAATGCACAGAAACCAACACAGAGAAAAAAGGAAATGAAGAAACAAAGGAATAGGTTTCAAACAAAAGAATAAGATTTCTCCAGAAACCCATCTTAAGGAAACAGAGATAAATAAGTTGCCCTACAGAGAATACAAAATAACACTCATAAATTTGTTCACCAAGGTCTGGGGACAATGCATGAACAATGTGAGACTTTCAACAAAGAGAAAATATAAAAACTACCAAGAGGAATTCATAAAGCTGAAGAATATAGTAACTCAACTGAAAAAATAAACAGAGGGGTTCAACAGCAGATTAGATAAAGTGGAGGAAAGGATTAGTAAGCTCAAAGACAGGTTAGTAGAAATCACTCAGAGAAGCAAAAAAAAAAAAAATGAAGATAGCTTAAAGGACTTATGAGATAACATCAAACAGACCAATATGCACATTATAGGAGTCTCAGAAAGACAAGAGAGAAAGTGAGAGAGAAACAGTGGGGGGAGGAGGAGCCTAGGGAGACAGCTTATACAAAGAAATAATGGCTGAAAACTTTCCAAACTTGAGGAAAGAAATAGACATCCAGAGTTAGTAGACCCAAAAACTACCAAAAAAGATAAATCCATAAAAGACCCAACTGAGATGCATTATAATCAAATTGTCAAAAGTTAAAGACAAAGGAAAAATTTGGAAAGCAGCAAGATAAAAGAATCTTGATATGTGCAAGGTAGCCCCCATTAGACTATCATCGGATTTCTTAGTAGAAATGTAGTGTACCAGGAAGGATTTGGGTGATATATTCAAAGTCCTTAAAGAAAAAAACACTCTGCCAACTCAAAATACTATACCCTGCAAAACTGTCCTCAGATTTGAAGGAGAAATAAAGATATTGGACAAACCAAAGCTGAAGTAGTTTATCACCACAACACATGCCTTAAAAGGAATGCTAAAGGGAGTTCTTTAAGCTAAAACAACAATGATGAGAATTAGTAACATGAAAGTATAAAATTCATCTGTAAATTTAAATATATAGTCAAATTCAGGACTCAGCCCTGTGGCCAAGTGGTTAAGTCTACACACTCTGCTTTAGCAGCCCAGGGTTCACCAGTTCAGATCCTGGGCAAGACCTACACATGGCTCACCAAGCCATGCTGTGGTGGCATCCCACATAGAAGTACTAGAATGACCTACAGCTAGGATATACAACTATGTATTCGAGCTTTGGAGAGAAAAAAAAGGGGTAAGATTGGTAACAGATGTTAGCTTAAGGACAGTCTTCCTCACCAAATAAAAGCATACTTTAAAACAAAAAGGAGTCAAATTCAGAACACTCTAATATTATAATGGTGGTGTGTAAATCATTTATAGCTCTAGTATAAAGGTTAAAAGACTAAAATATTAAAAATAACTACAGATAATGCAATAATTTGCTTATGAACACATAATATAAAAGATGTAAACTGTGATATCAAAAACATGAAAGGTGGGTGTGGGGAAGAAAAAGTATAGAACTTTTGTATACAATCCAAGGTAAGTCATTATCAGTTTAACATAGACTGTTATAGCCATGAGATGTTTTATGTAAACCTCATTGTAACTACAAAACTATAAACTATAGTAGATAAAAAAGTAAAGAAATGGAAATCAATGCATACCACTATGAAATCCATCAAATTATGAAAGAAGATAACAAGAGAGGAAGAAAGGAAGAAAGGATCTATAAAACACCCAGAAAACAATTAACAGAGTGGCAATAGTAAGCCCTTACCAGTCAATATGTTAATAGTAAATGAACTAACTTCTCTAATCAAAGGACACTGAGTGGCTGAATTGGTAAAACAACAAGAACTAATGGCATACTGCTTATAAGAGGCTCAATTGAGCTTTAAAGACATAAACAACCTGAAAGTGAAGGGTTGGAAAAAGATACTCCATGTAAATAGAAAACAAAAGAGATTGTGGTGGCTATATCAATATCGGACATAATAGACAGTAAGTAAAAACTATAACAGGAGATAACAATGGTCATTATAGAATGATAAAGGGGACAATTCATCAAGAGGATATAAAAATTGCAAATATTTATGCACCCAACATTGGAGCATCTAAGTATATAAGCAAATATTAACAAATTTAAAGGGAGAAATAGACAGCAATATAATACTACCAATGGAATTCAATACTCCACTTTCACTTGATAGACTATCCAGAAATAAAAATGGCAAATAAGTATATGAACATCATATGTTGATAGGTATATCAACATCACTAATCATCAGGGAAGTGCAAATCAAAACCACAATGAGATATTACCTCATACCTGTTAGGGTACTTATTTTCAAAAAGTCAAAATATAACCAATGTTGATGAGGATGTGGAAGCAATGGAACCCTTGTATGCTTTTGGTGGAAATATATGTTGATAGAACCTTCTGGAAAACTGTATGGAGGTTCTTTAAAAAATTAAAAATAGAACTAATATGTGATCCAGCAATCCTACTTCTAGGTATATATCAAATGAAATATCTTGAAAAGGCATCTGCACTCCAATATTCATTGTAGCATTATTCCCAATAGCTAAGATATGGAAATAACTCATATGTGTGTTGATGGATGAGTGGTTAAAGAAAATATATTATATATATTTTATTATATATATATAAATGTATTAGATACAAATATTATGTATGGAACTTGTTTTATATAATAGGTATGTGTATTGATAATGGCAGGATTTCCTTCTTTTTTAAGGATAAATATTATATAACTATAATATATATTATATAATCATAATATATAATCTATTTGCATATATTATACAAATTATACATATATATTATAAAATATTATTCAGCCCTGAAAAAGAAGGAAATTCTGCCTTTTGCAACAACAGAGATGAAAAAAGAGGACAATATGCTAAGCGGAATAAGGTAGACACAGAGAGACAAATATTGCATGATCTAACTGATGTATTGAATGTTAAGAAAAAGGACTGAACACCTAATAACATGGAATAGAATTTTTAATACCACAGGCTGGAACATGGGGGAAAAGGTGATATTAAAACCAAAATTAAAAGGAAAGAATTGTGGTTGCCATGGACTGGGTAAATGGGGTCTATAGGAGTTATTTTTCATGAGTACTGAATTTCAGTTTTGCAAGATGAAAAGAATCCTGGAGATGAGTCGCAGTGATGTTTACACAACAATATGAACGTACTTAATATGACTTAACTGCACACTTTAACGTGGTGAAGATAGTAAATTTTATGTTATATGTATTTTACCACAATAAAAAAAAAACTGGAAAAAAGAAGGCTGGGGCCTCGATAGCGAGGTTTTTAAGAAAGTAGCAGCTAGGAAATGGAGTGAGAGCAGGTTGGGATAAGCGCCAGAGAAGTTAATCCCTAGAGTTAAGAGCAAGTTGCTCTAACACAAGAAGAGAGTAACAGGGAAGGCAAGTGTGATTGTAAATGAAATGCAAAGCTTGATTATTTGGGTGAATATTTAGGAAGAAAGGTCACTTGTGTTGGGGGGAACATTATGCAGTTTGCTGCAACAAACAAATTTTAGCCAGTCAGAAACCTATTGTAGAAGGAAGATATTTTCACTGTAAGCATTTGTTATCCAATCAAAAGGACTTGTGATGTGTTAGTGGAGTGTGATTATAATGTAGTATACAATCAGAAAACATTATTTGTAGCATGATTGCTGGTGCTAAATTTTTACATCCTATCATAATATGTATGTTTAGTTAATCTCATGATTTGGGAGTTTGAAGGGGTTTTACTAGCCTTGCTTGGGACTCAGTCCAATTCCATGAAAGACATGGAAGAAAGGTAGGCCTCAGTGATAAAGCATCATTATCTCTGTATTGCTAGGCTCAAGAAAGTTTTATATGGGTATAGTTTTTCAGGAGTTGAAGACAGTATTCCCTTACTACTAGGGTGGGAAATAGCTGCACATATTATGGTTATGACCTTGGCAAAGTCTAAGCATCTCTGGAGCTGGAGTAAATCATATTTTCCTTGCAGAGTAGACTGTCTTCATACATTCTTAGAGTGTGATAATTGATAAATATATAAATATATATTTACTTGTCTATGTTATATATATATGTACATATTATATGTGTGTGTTATATATATATATATATATATATATATGTATAATTTCTGCTTCGTCACAGTAGTAGTGTTACTGACATGCTTGCCCTTAGTTTGAAAGTTGCACGGCAGATGGGATACATTACATCTACTGTATCCTTTCATATTCCCACTAGGCCTGATATCAAAGTTCAATAGTACTGTAATTCATGCTCATGTTTTGTCTCTTCTACATAGTAAACTATTCAGGGACTATATCAGGTTCATTTTCTGTCTTTCATGCACAATGCCTAGCACATAGTAGTTTCCCAGTAAATACGAATTTATGTTATATATTTCCTTTGTGAACCACCTAGTGTTTTTCAACTTTTGCCTGACCTCTTGTTCCAAATAAATTGAGCACTTATTTATCAATCACCATGACTTGTAAAAAATAGAGGTATATTTTTTAATAAAAATAAATCATTTTATGATTATTAGTAAATTCTAAATGTGCAATCATTCCTGGAAAAGACATTTTTTATTTGTGCTGGGAAAGATTCACCCTGAGCTAACATCTGTTGCCAATCTTCCTTTTTTTCCTCCATAAATCCACAGTGTATAGTTGTATATCACAGTTGTAAGTCCTTCTAGTACTTCTATGTGAACCACTGCCACAGCATGGCTACTGACAGATGAGTGGTGTGGTTCTGTGCCTGGGAACTGAACCCCGGGTTACTGAAATGGAGCATGCCAAACTTTAACCACTAGGCAATCAGGGCTGAGTTGGAAAAGACATTTGTCTTTTCACGCACTTATTCACAATTTCACAGTCTCATAGTCCTTCCTATCAGTCACATAAGAGTAAAAATTTTCAAAGACCAAAATGAACAAAGGTAGTATTTTATTTATGTACACATGTGTTGTCCTAAGTTATGCTCATTTCTACAAGTTTTAATGGAAGAACAATGAGAAATAAAGGGGCCTAAAGCCAAAATTTCCATGTATTGTCCTTCATTTCCAAAACAAAAGAAGTCTTTCAAGAGAAGGTATTTTGAAATTTAGAAAAGCCACTGCATGATTGCATACAATTCTGTATTATAATTAGTAGCCAGCCCTCACATGTTTATAGAAAATCTATATGTAAATGTTATGTGTTGAGATTGGGGTATAGAGAAGAGTAAGAAGAAGGCAAAAAAAAAGCATTGTACTTTCTCTGTAAGAGCTTGTGCACCAGTTAAGAATTTATGGCTGAACTGTGAAATTAGTAGAAACTAGTCTTAAAATCAGAAGACCATAATCTAGCTGTTTGATTTTGGATAAAGATTAAACTTTGTCTTCTCTCTTCTTATCTGTAATATGGTGATAATAAACCATCCTGTCTACTTCACAGTAATGATTACAGATTATATAAAAGGAAAAGATGGATTCAGTATTAACTGTCAGGTAATGAATGGATGACGTGATAAGCTGAAAAAAGAATAAAGTCTTAGATTCTGTTGTTTTATGCACGTCAAAGCATGTTCAGCCCCTCACATTTAATTTTCACATCAACTTGTGAGGGAGGGCCCAGAGATACTAATGACAAATCTTTAACTTCACTGTTTCATTGTAAAGAGATTTATTGCACACGTCTATGAATGTAGTTAATATAAATGCAAAACACTGTGCAGAATGCTGTTCTCATGTGATTGGTTTGTACTTGGCTATGAGAGAATAGTAAATTTGATGAGTGACCAAACTTGGAAAGGCATCTCTGTCAAGGGACCATGATGAGTGTGAAATATTTATCAGTTTTCACAAATGTCACCATATTTTCAAGGAAAATTAGAATGATTTATATAGTTTCTGCAACATATTTCACTTGAGATCAAGTGTTATTGTTTGAATGATATGGAATTTAAAGATGAATTAAAATCAGGCTCAGTAAAAATGAATTTGTTAAGCTCTTAATTTCTGTTAAACTCTATCCTAGTTAAATTTTCTTTGGTTTAAAGAAGTCTACTCCTGGTGAGAAGTGATAATTTTTTGACTATTGTACTTTCCTAAATGAAGCTAGTCCTAGGCAAAGTTGAAATTAAATGTGAATTTAGTAATCTTTCATTTTCCTCCTCTGAACCATGTTGCAGCCAGGACTAGTATATGTCTTATTTCTGAAGATTTCCTTCAGATGCTTTCAGAAATCCTTTCAGGCTTATTTGGTTTTTCACAAGAGGTTCTTGTACAGCTCCAAGTTGCTGAGAGTCCCTGAAAGGAATCATATTCATATGTGTTTTTGTATTAAATGAAAGTCTGCAATTTGTTACAAATAAACCCATTTTGACAGTTTACTAAGCACTAATGAATTTTAAAGAAGATCATTATCATTTTTAATATGGAAGAGTTATAATGGTATTTTTAAAGCAATGGAACTTTCACTACTATATAAATTATTGATTTTTAACATCCCACAGAGAATGTGTTACATAAATTTCTTTCAATATTTTGAAATATATTTTTCCTAATAAATTATGAAATTTTTACATTTCTATTTCTATAACTACTAGTCCCATGTAAATATACAGAAAGTATTGCGCCTTTCCGATCTTTGTAGTAACAGAATATAATTGCCTTTTATCTTCATATTTAAAACCTTGCCTATGTTATAAACAAGTACATATTTACTTAATTAAATAAGCTAAAATATTTTATATAGATATGTGAGCATCTGTATGTTTGTATGTGTGCATGATTAATATAAGGCAATTTGACGGCGAAGGTTAATTTTAACTAGTAAATATTACTCATAGAACTCACTGCATTTTAAGTAGATATATTTTCAATAAGGAATCCACATGCCATAACTTTTTGTTTTGTTAGCTATGGAATCCTTTATGTTAATAACATAATAGATCCTACCATCTGTTCCTTTTCAGATTCTAAGAATATTTTAACATGTCACCTCATTTGATTCTGATGACAACCTGTAGCATTGGTTAACATAATTTCCAGACATTTGTTATAATGGGCAAATAAGCTAATATACAGGAAGTCCTCATGCACATTGCATGCAAGGTAATGAAGCATTTAGCATATGCTTATGCCATTTCATTGTTTTTAATATTAGTTATCTCATTATTAATATTGCTCTTAATATTACTTATACTACTCATATTCATGATAGGTTCTCGAATCATCTCTTAACATGCAAGAAATCCTTGGACCTAAATAATTGTTCTACCTCCTAGGAATTCATTTAAATATATAAATAATTAGTGGTCTATTTAATTTCTATATCAAATATAGTAACTTCTTAGTATAAATATTGATCAATAAAGAATTATTTAGTAATCTCCCTTACAGACTTTTCACTCCACATGATATTTTAAAGCTTCGGATTACCTTTCAACATTATTTGTCAGGTGCACACAAACCTATAAACACATACTCTTTTTTTATTTTATTAAGATATATTTAACATACAACAATATATTAGTTTCTGGTGTACAACATGATGATTCAATATTTGTTTATGTTGGGAGATGATCACCACGATAAATCCAGTTAACATTGTCAGCATGCATAGTTACAGAATGTTTTTCTTGTGATGAGAAATTTTAAGATCTACTTGCCTAGCAACTTTCAAATATGCAATGCAGCATTATTATTAATTATAGTTGCCATGCCATATATTACATCTCCATGACTTACTTATTTTATAAATGGAAGTATGTACCTTTTGACTCCCTTCACCCATTATAACCACTCCCCAACCTTTGCCTCTAGCAATCACCAATCTGTTCTCTGTATGTATGAGCTTGTTTATTTTTTAAGAGTTCACATGTAAGTGGGATCATGATGTATTTGTCTTTGTCTGAATTATTTCACTTAGCCTAGTGCATCAAGGTTCACACATGTTGTCACAAATCTCAAGATTTCATTCTTTTCCATGGATGAACAATATTAAGTTAGGTATAATATTTTATATGTATAATATGTATGTCACATTTTCTTGTCTTGTTTTTGGTGAGGAAGATCGTCCCTGAGCTAACATCTGTTGCCAGTCTTCCTCTTTTTGCTTGAAAAAGATTGTCCCTGAGCTAACATGTGTGCCAACCCTCCTCTATTTTGTATGTGGGATGCTGCCACAGCATGGCTTGATGAGTGGTGTGTAGCTCCATGCCCGTGATCTGAACCCATGAACCTCAGGAGGCCAAAGCAGAGCCCCTGAACTTAACCATTATGCCACCAGGCTGGCCCCAATATATCACATTTTCTTTATCCATTCATCTACTGATGGAGACAGGTTGTTTCTATATTTTGGCTATTGTAAATAATGCAATAATAAACACGGGGTGCATATATCTTTTTGAGTTAGTGTTTTCATCTTCTTCAGATAAATACCCAAATTGGAAATGCTAGATTATATAGTAATTCTATTTCTAATTGTTTGAGTAAATTCCATACTGTTTTGCATATTGTTTGCACGAATTTTCAGTCCTACCTACTGTGCACAAGGATTCCCTTTCCTCTATATCTTTGCTAACACTTGTTATTTCTAGTCTTTTTTTATAATAGTCGTTCTAACAGGTGTGAAGGAATATTGCATTGTGGTTTTCATTTGTATTTCCCTGATGATTAGTAATGTTAAGCATCTTTTCATTTACCTATTGGCCATCTGTATGTTTTCTTTGGGAAAATGTCTATTCAGATTGTCTGCTCATTTTTTAATTGGATTGTTTGTGTTTTTTTGCTATTGAGTTGTATGATTCTTTATATATTTTGTTTATTATCCCCTTATAAGATATCTAATTTGCAAATATTTGCTCCCATTCAGTAGGTTGCCTTTTCATTTTATTGATGGTTTCCATTGCTGTTCAGAAGCTTTTTAGTTTGATGTAGTCCCACTTATTTATTTTTACTTTTGTTGCCTTTGCTTTTGGTGTCAAATCCAAAACAATGATCAAAAAAACCAAAGTCTTTCTCTATCTGACTTATTTCACTTAACATAATTTCCACTCATAGGTGGAAGTTAAACATATAGACAAACAGAACTGATTGGCGATTACCAGGGGAAAGGGGGCATGGGGGGAGGGCACAAAGAGTGAAGTGGTTCACCTACAACATGACTGACAATAATGTACAACTGAAATTTCACAAGGTTGTAAACTATCATAATCTTAATAAAAAGTTAAAAAAAAAAAACAAAGTCAAGGAGCTTACTGCCTTTGTTTTCTTTTTGGAGTTTTATGGTTTCAGGTCTTACATTCAAATCATTAATCCCTTTAAAGTTGATTTTCTTCTTCATCATTTTTTTTTTTTTTTTTTTTGCTGGGAAAGATTCACTCTGAGCTAACATCTGTTGCCAATCTTCCTGTCTCTCTCTTTTGTTTCCCACCCTGGAGCCCCAGTACATAGTTATAAATTCTAGTTGTAAGTCCTTCTAGCTCTTCTATGTGAGCCACTGCCACAGCATGGCTACTAACAGATGAGTGGTGTGGTTCTGTGCCGGGGAACTGAATCCTGGGCTGCTGAAGCAGAACATGCCAAACTTTAACCAATAGTCCATCAGGGCAGGCTCCACTTTAAGTTAATCTTTGTGTATGGTGTAAGATATTGGTCCAGTTTAAATCTTTTGCATGTGGCTGTCCAGTTTTCACATCACCATTTATTGAAGAGACTGTCCTTTCACTGTTGTATGTTCTTGGCTTCTGTGTCATAAATTGACCACATATGAGTGGGTTTATTTTTAGGCTTTCTATTCTGTTCCACTGATCTATGTCTACTTTTATGCTAATATCATATTGTGTTGATTATTATAGCTTTGTAATATAGTTTGAAATCAGGGAGCATCAGCTTTGTTCTTCTTTCTCAAGATTGTTTTGGCTATTCAGAGTCTTTATTGGTTCCATAAAAATTTTAAGATTGTTCTATTTTTTTTTCAAACATGCCATAGGTATTTTGATAGGGATTGCATTGAATCTGTAGATTGCTTTGGGTAGTATTGACATTTTAAAAATATTAATTCTTCCAATCCATGAGCACAGAATATCTTTTCATTTATTTGTATCTTCAATTCTTTTCACCAATGTCTTCTAGTTTTCAGTGTAGAAGTCTTTCACCTCCTTTGTTAAATCTATTCCTAGGTATTTTATTACTTTTGACGCAATTCTAAATGGGATTATTTTCTTATTTATTTCTTCCTGATACTTCATTATTAGTGTATAGAAATGCAACTGATTTTTGTATATTGATTTTGCATCCTGTAACTTTACTGAATTCATTTATTTGTTCTAACTTTTATTTTTTTGGTGGAGACTTTAGGGTTTGCTACATATAATATCATGTCATCTGCAAATAGTGAGAGTTTTACTTATTCCTTTCCAATGTGGATGCCTTTTATTTCTTTTTCTTGCCTAATTTCTCTGGCTAGAACTTTCCATAGTATAGTGATGAAAAATGGCAATAGTGGGCATCCTTGTTTGTTTCTGATCATGCAGGAAAAGCTTTCAGGTTTTCATGATTGAGTATGATGTTAGCTGTGGGGTTATCACATATGACTTTTATTATGTTGAGGTACATTCCCTCTATAACCATTTTGTTGTTTCATTTTTATCATCGCTGGATGATCAATTTTTTCAAATGCTTTTTCTGCACCTACTGAGATTATCATACTACTTTTATCCTTCATTGTGTTAATGGGGTGTATCACATTGATTGGTTTGTGGCTGTTGAACCATCCTTGCTTCTGTGGAAAAATCCCACTTGATCATGGTGTGTGATCCTTTTAATATACTGTTGTATTCTGTTTAATAATATTTTGTTGAGGATTTTTGCATCTATGTTCATCAGGGATATTAGCCTGCTATTTTCTTTTCTCATGGTGCCCTTGTTTGGTTTAATTATCAGGGTAATGCTAGCCTTATAAAATGAGTTTTGAAGTGTTCATTCCTCTTCTATTTTTTGTGAGACTTTGAGAATTGCTATTCTTGTTTGAATGTTTGGTAGAATTCAGTAGCGAAGCCCTCTGGTCCTAGACTTTTGTTTTTAGGGAGGTTTTTGATTACTGATTTAGGCTTTTTACTAGTAATTGGTCTGTTGATATTTTCTATTTCTTCATGATTCATTCTTGGAAGATGGTATGTTTCTAGGAATTTGCCATTTTCTTCTATGTTCTTCAATTTGTTGGTGTATAATTTTTCATAGTAGTTTCTTATAATCCTTAGTATTTTTGTGGTATCAATTTTAACATTCTCCTCTTTTATTTCTGATTTTATTCATTTTAGTCCTCTCATTTTCTTGGTGAGTCTAGCTAAGATTTTCTCAATTTTGATTATCTTTTCAAAGATAAATCTTTTCAAAGATATATTGAACATGATATCACAATTTCAGTCTTCAGACCATTGTTCTTACAATTATTATAGTGACCATAAAATTTTATGCTTGCTCTCTAGTTAGTGATTCTTATTATATAATTTTTGATGTTAATCTTGCTGATTATCCCTTGGTTAATATCAAATATATAAGTTAAGTTATGGTTGTTGTTGTGGACTGGATGTTTGTGCCCCTCCCACATTCATATGTTAAAGCCTCAACTCCCCAGTGTGGCTGTATTTGGAAATGTTGTCTCTAAGGAAGTTATTAAGGTTAAATGTAGTAACAAAGGCAGGGCTCTAATATGACAGTATTAATGTTCTTACAAGCAGAGAAACCAGAGAGCATGTTCACTTTATTTCTCTGGATGTGCCTACTGAGGAAAGGACATAGTGAGAAGGTGGCTATGGAAGAGAACCTTCCCCAGAAACTTAATCATCCACTACCATGATCTTGGACTTTTAGACTCCAGAATTGTAAGAAAATAAATTTCTGTTCTTTAACCCATCTAGTCTATAATATTTTATATGGTAGCCTGAGATAATATAGTCATAAAAGTGGTAATGTATTTGGAAAAGGAAACACAGGTGATTCTTAGAGATTATTGATTTTATCATGGTTTCGCAGACAGCAAGTGGTATGAAATCATTTGTAGGTTTAAAAAAGGAATGATTCTTAATTATCAATTTTTAAAAGATAATTCTATTGTTTTCTCACATAACTAGCCAACCTAGGAAAATGTAAGAGAAAAGCATTATATATCCCCTAGCTCTGTCTTAGCAAAACATTAGCTTCATGATTCCTAAATAGCAAAAACATATCAATTTTTAAATATACATATGTCAATCCATAATGAAATAAGCTAGAATGGTTTGTGTTCATAAGCTGGTGTGTGTGGGGGTGTGGGTGTGTGTCTATCTGTGTTTCTCTAAAAATAGTATTACTCTGTGTACACTCTAATCTGGTATATCCCCTGAAGAGTACTCTATGCATATCCATACTTGGAACATGGTGCTTTGCTGTGATATTTTAAAGTTAATCTTTGTAATTCATGGTGGAAGCATTTGAGTTTTATTTAACTTGTTGTTTTTCTGTAGTAAATTAAAAAAAAATCACATGCCATATCAGCTACCAATTTTGGTATAGAAAACTTTCTTTGACTCTGTATGCCAATATCATCTGTTGCTTTCTGGAGCCATTTATAGTACTATTTAGGATCTCATGTGGCAAACTCCACATTTCTCTTCTTCTCTGTGGGATTTGTCATTAACATTTGAACACAAGGATGAGAAGCACTCTATCAAACTTAATTTAAAATAATACTGAGAATGTTAATTATGGACAGATAGCAAATGGATTTGAGATAAATCAACAATGATATGGTATAGGGTTGGCTTATCCTTGCTGTGGTTAGATCACTACCTACACAATTCTTTCAATTCTGTTTGTATATGTTTTTCAGGAACATTATGCTATTTAGTACATGGATGCCTGCAAAACATATGCATATTTTTAGGATTTTAATCTTACTTGTTTTGCATTAATTCTCATATTCATAGTCTTTTCTCAATGACTATTGCTGGTACTAAGAGAAGGTAACGATATTTTTATATTTCCTTTATTCCTCCTGATCTTAACTATCTACTGATTGCCAATATATTTCACATATTTCTAAATGGGGAATCATAGGTCTACATTTTATGGTTTATTGTAGGTAATGCAGCCTCATTCCATAGCATCATAATTAGTGAGTTACCAGCGGCCACTTCAATTCTGAGAACTTTGTCCTCCCATTATGAAATCTTTGCTACCAGACTATCTAATCAGCCACTGGAAGCACTAGTAACTAGAGACATTTTGTTTTAAAAAATAAATTTAATAGTGACAGTCAATTATTGTTAACATACTGAAAATAAATGTACATAATGGTAGCTGGCTAAGTAGGCTGTGAATAGAAAAGGAATATGTCATAATTATTATTTTTAGTATATGAATGTTGTATTGTGATAATACAATCACTCTGTTTCTCTGTTGCTTTTCAGATTATAAAAGTATCTACTCATGATGTCTTAATAATTCTCATGGCAAACTGTTACTGAATTAATAAAAGTAGCATAGGTTTATTGTGAGGCTCAATTGAGAAAATCCACCTAAAAGCCCCATTGACTATACATATCTGGTAAATCACCAGTTATGAAATATAACTACTTTCTCTCCTCTTTGTTGTAGTAGTGGCAGTAGCAATGATACAAACGGTATCACTTCTATTACCTTGATTCGTAAAAAGAACGTGTTTGAAAATCATCTCTAAGTAGAGAATTTGGGGACATGTTGAGGCAAAGTGACTTGCTTCTTATTTTTCTAATTTTCTCAGGTTAATATAGTTGGATCCTGAAGGTTAATACTGCATGTGGAGATTAATTCAATGATGTCCAGGCAGTGAACCAGGAAAATTTTGCTTTAAGTTCATACGTTTGGAAGCCACCCACACTGAGACAAACTAGAGACATTTGGGCACCAAACATGAACTGTGGAATAGTGGGTAATGCTCACTAATAATAAAATTTCAAAGACTATCGTCTTGTGTGTAAGTAATTACTGAATAACGTATCGCTGTATCAATAATTAATTTGTGTTGATGTGTGCGGAAATGAATTTGATTGATCATTTCTGAGTCTTTTTCTCATATTTTAGTAAACAAATTGCACCATTTAACCAGAAAACAATTCTGCATTATAAAACGCTTAATAGTATTACATGATAAAAGACCATGTGGGCTAAATGAAATAATCCACAAGTCTTTATAAACCACCGTGCCTGATAAGCTCTTGCATCTCTCCTGGTAGATACCTAAGTTTTACAGTACAATTCTCTCTTCTTTGGGAAAACTATGATGCCTCTTCATAGGTGTCTGGGAAGGATATGATGAAGGTATGCTTAGCAATTATATACATTTTTGTCTTTATTTTAATTATGTTCTATTTTAATTATGTTCTTATTTTCATTGTATATGTGACTTATTTTTGCTTGTGGACAAGAAACACTACTGATTTTTGTACATTTTCCTTCTGTTACACTACACTATAGAGAGGTATCTCCATACCACTCATTTTTCAGATAATTCTACTTGGATGAGTGTACTTATAGGATTTCTAAAATAGTTTTAAATAAATATCATGCCACATAACCCCACTGATAATTGCAATATATCATAACATGAAAAAGATAAAATGTCATCTTCAGATTTAGATTATGTCTTTCAATAATTCTCAACTCTCATCTTACAAGAGTTTATTATATTCAGAGACCTGAACTCTAAAATTATGATTTTGGAAAGATTTTAGATACTTCTCATCCAACTTTGCTGTGGGGTCTTCCCAAAGCATTATAATCTAGAGATCTTTATGCATAAGAATAGGATAATTTTAGCTTGTATCAAAAATTCCTGAAATAACTTACTTCTTAATAGTTAGGTAAATTGGATGCAAATAAGAATTCGTCCAATTATATTTAAATGATATTTGGTAGGCATGGAATTTGTTGTTGTGATACTATGAATTTTCAGCAGACTTTGTTTTTAAAAGAAATTTCAGGTTCACATCAAAACTGAGCAGAAAGTACATAGGTGTCCCATATACTTCCTATCCTCACACATGCATAGTATCCTCCATTACCAACATCCCCCACCAAAACGATGCCCCTGTTACAATTGATGAATCTGCATTGATGTGTCATTATCACACAAAGTCCATAGTTTACATTAGAGTTCACACTTGGTATTGTACATTCTATGGGTTTGGACAAATGTATAATGACATGGATCCAACATGGTAGTATTATACAGAGTAGTTTCACAGCGTTAAAAGTCCTCTGTGCTCTTCTTATTCATCCTTCCATCCCTCCTAACCCCTGGCAACCACTGATCTTCTTATTGTCTCCTTATTTTTGCCTTTTCCGTAAGGTCATGTAGTTAGAAACGTACAGTATGTAGCCTTTTCAGATTGGATTCTTTCACCTGGTAATGTGAATTTAAGGGAGCTACACGTATTTTCATGGATTGATAGCTCATTTCTTTTTAGAACTGGATAATATTCCATTGTCTGCACGTATCACAATTGTTCAATTCATTCACCTACTAAAGACCATCTTGGTTTCTTAAAAGCTTTGCTAGTTATCAATAAAGTCATTATAAACATCCTAACATAGGTTTTTGTGTGGACATAATCTTCAACTCCTTTTGGTAAATGCCAAGGAGCATGACTACTGGATCATATGATAAAATATGTTTAGTTTTGTAAGAAATTGCCAAAATGTCTTCCCAATTAGGCTCTACCATTTTGCAATCCCACGAAAAATGTATGTGAGTTCCTGCTGTTCCATATCTTTGCCATAATTTGGTTTTGTCAGTATTCTGAATTTTGGCCATTCTAATAGGTGTGTAGTTGCATCTCATTGTTTTAATTTGCATTTCCTTGATGACATATGATGTGGGGGATCTTTAGAAAAATTTATTTTTGACCATTCTATCATTTTTAGTGAGGTGTTTGTTAAAACATTTGACCCATATTTTAATCAAGTTATTTGCTTTCTTATTGTTGAGATTCAAGAGTTCTTTATATATTTTAGATAGCAGTCCTTCATTAGATATGTCTTTTGCAAATATTTTCTCACAGTCTTGGGCTTGTCTTTTCATTCTTTGTGCTCTGCAGAGCATAAATTTTAAAATTTTTTCTGACTCATTGAGATATAATTAACACAGAACAAAGTTTAAAATGTACAACCCGATCATCTGATACACATATATATTGTAAAATAATTGCCACAGTAGAGTTAATTAACACCTCCATTACCTCTCATAATTACCACTTTTGTTTGTGTATGTGGCAAAAACATTTAAGATTTACTCTATTAGCAACTTTTAAGTATATGATACAGTATTGCTAACTGTAGTCACCATGCTGTACATTAGATCTCCAGAACTTATTCATCTTACAACTAGAAATTGTACCTTTGGCCAACATCTTCCCATTTCCCCTACCTTTCAGCCCCTGGTAATCACCATTCTACTCTCTCTTTCAATGAGTTTGGCATTTTTAGATTCCACAAATAAGTGATATCGTGCAGTGTTTGTCTTTGTCTGGCTTGTATCACTTAGCATAGTGCCCTCAAGGCCCATCCATGTTGTCACCAATGGCAAGATTTCCTTCTTTCTCATGGCTGAATAATATGCCTTTGCACATATATATACCACGTAATATTTATCTATTGATCCATAGGCTAACACGTAGGTTGTTTCTGTACTTGACTATTTTGAACAATGATACAAGAAACACGGAAGTGCAGATGCCTGTTCAAGATCCTAGTTTCACTTCCTTTGGATATATACCCAGAAGTAGGATTGCTAAATCATATGACAGTTCTATTTTTAATTTGTTGAGGAACCTCAATACTGTTTTCTAGAGTGGCTGTACCAATTTACACTCCCACCAACAGTGAACAAGGGTTCCCTTTTCACCAATCCTCACCAACACTTGCTCTTTCTTATCTTTTTGATAACAGCCATTCTATGAGAGGTGAGGTGATATCTCATTGTGGTGTTTATTTATATTTCCCTAATTATTAGTGATATCAAGCGTCTTTTCATGTACCTTTTGGCAATTTTCATGTCTTCTTTGGAAATATATCTATTTAGAATTTTTGTCTTTTTTTCAAATTATTTTATTGAGGTCATATTGGTTTATAACATTGTGTAATTTCAGGAGTACTTTATTATATAACAGTTTTTGTATAAACCACATCTTGCTCACAACCAATAGTCTGTTTTTATCTGTTACCATACATATATGCCCCTTTACCTCTTTTGCCCACCTCCCCACCCCTTTCCCCTCCAGTAACCACTAACCTGTTCTCTTTCTACATGTGTTTGTTTATCTTGCACATATGAATGAAATCATATGGTGTTTGTGTTTCTCTGTCTGGCTTATTTTGCTTAACATAAAACCCTCAAGTTTCATCCATGTTGCTGAAAATGGGGCAATGTTGTCTTTTTCTATAGCTGAGTAGTATTGCATTGTGTATGTATATACATATATATGTGTATATATATATATACATATATATATATATCCATATATATATATATATATATATATATATATATATCCATTTTTCAGTTGATGGGCACTTGGGTTGATTCCACATATTGGCCATTGTGAATGCTGCAATGAACCTAGGGATGCATAAATCTCTTTGAATTGTTGAGTTAACGTTCTTTGGATAAGTACCCAGTAGTGACATAAATGGATCATATGATATTTTTATTTTTAATCTTTTGAGAAATCTCCATACTGTTTTCCATAGTGGCTACATCAGTTTGCATTCCCACCAACAGTATATGAGGGTTCCCTTTTCTCCATATCCTCTAATGGCCACATCAGGCCCTTTTGGAAAAACAAAGTCAAGCCAAATTAGGTTTACTCCAATTAGCTTCCTCATATACTCCAATATATCCTATTGCTTGCCATTTCTATTTGTCAGAGGGAACATTCTTGCTTTGTTTCTGGTCTTAATGGGAAAGATTCTAGTTTGTCACTATTAAGTATAATATTATCTGTAGGTTTTTTGTAGATATTTTTTATGAAGTTGAGGAAGTTCCCCTTTATTACTTGTTCACTGAGAGTTTTTATTATGAATATATGTGTGGATTTTGTCAAATGTTTTTCTGCATCTATTATTAGGATTATGTGATTATTTTCTTCAGCCTGTTGATGTGATTTATTACAACAGATTTTTGAATGTTGAGCCAGCCTTGCATACGTGGGATGAATCTTACTTGTTCATGATGTATAACTCTTTGTATGCATTATTGGGTTTGGTTTGTTAATATTTTATTGAGAAATTTTGCATTTATGTTCATGAGAGATATTGATCTGCAGTTTTCTTTTCTTGTAATGTCTTTGTCTGGTTTTAGTGATATGGTAATTTTGTTATTATAAAATGAATTAGGATGTACTCCCACTGCCTGTAACTTCTGGAAGAGATTGTAGAGTATTAGTATAATTTTCTCCTTAAACCTTTGATAAAATATACCAGTCAATGAATCTGAGTCTGGTACTTTATGTTTGGGAACAATATTAATTGTTGATTCAGGTTTTTGGAAGTTATATGTCAATTCAGATTGTCTATTTCTTCTTCTGTGAGTTTAAGCAGATGCCTCTTTCAAGGATTTGGTTCATTCATCTAGGTTGTCAAATTTATGGTCATAGGATTGTTCATAATATTTCTTCTTCATTTTTTAAAAAAATATTGGCACCTGAGCTAACATCTGTTGCCAATCTTGTTCTTTTCTTTTTTCTTCTTCTTCTCCTCCTCAAAGCCCCCAGTGTATAGTTGTATATTCTAGTGGTAGGTCCTTCTGGCTGTGCTATGTGGGACACTGCCTCAGCATGGCCTGATGAGTAGTGCCATGTCCATGACCAGGATCTGAACTGGTGAAAACCTGGGCTGCTGAAGTGAAGCATGTGAACTTAACCACTCAGCAACGGGGCCGGCCCCCATAATATTTCTTATTAACATTTTAATGTCCATGGAATGAAAGTGATGTTTCATTGTTGATAGTAGTAATTTATGTCTTTTTTCTTAGTTGCTCTGAGTAGAAGCCAATCAATTTTCTTGATTTTTTCCAAAGAACTGACTTTAGTTTTGTTGATTTTCTCTACTGATTTCCTGGTTTCAATTTCATTGATTTCAGCTCAAATTATTATTATTTATTTTCTTCTACTTACATTGGATTTAATTTGCTCTTCTTTTTCTAGTTTCCTAAGGTGATAACTTAGATTATTTATTTTAAATCTTTCTTCTTTTCTAATATATGCATTTGATGCTGTAAATATTTTTTCTAGAAACTGCTTTCTCTGCATCCCACAGATTTTTATATGCTGTGTTTTCATTATCATTTAGTTCAAAATAGTTTGTGAATTTATCTCTTTGACTCATGTTTTATTTAGAATTGTATTGCTTAACCTCCAAGTATTTTAGGATTTTCCAGCTATCTTTCCATTTCTGAGTTTTAGTTTAATACCATTGTGGTCTGAGAGCAGACATGGTATGATATCTATTTTTTAAACTTTTTAAGATGTGTTTTATGGCTCAGAATGTAGTCTATCTTGGTGAATGTTTCATACAAGCTTGAAAAGAATGTGTATTCTGCTGCCTTTGGATGAAGTAGTCTATAGATGTCAATTATATCCAGTTGGTTGATGATGCTGTTAAGTTCAACTATGTGCTTACTGATTTTTCTCCATTCTTGATCTATTTTTTTCTCAGAGAGGAATATTGAAGCTTCAAACTATAATAGTGGATTATCTCTTTCTCTTTGCAGTTTTACCATTTTTTGCCTCGTGTATCTTGATGCTCTGCTGTTAGCTACATACACATTAAGGATCGTTATGTATAGGAGAATTGACCCTTTTCTCATTGTGTAATGCCCTTCTTTATCTTTGATAATTTTCCTTCCTCTGAATTCACCTCTGTGTGAAACTAAAACAGCTACTCCAGCTTTGTTTTGATAGTGTTAACATGGTATATCTTTATCTATTCCTTTACTTTTAACCTATATATGTCCTTATATTTAAAGTGTTCTTTCTTTGAATAAAACTTATGGTTAGGTATTGTTTTGATCCACTCTAACAATTTCCTTCATTTAATGGATATATTTAAGATCATTGATATTTGGAGTGATTATTGATATAGTTAGGTTAATATATACCTAATTTGCTATTGTTTTCTATTCTTTTTTTTCTTTGTTCCTGTTTTTTTCTTCCACTTTTGTTTTTCTTTTTTGGTTTTAATTGACCATTACATATAATTCATTTTACTCTTTATTCTTAGCATATCAACATTATTTTTTTAAAACTCTTTTTAGTGTTGCTCTGGAGTTTGCAATATACATTTACAACTGATCCAAGCCATTTCAAATAGCATTGTATTGATTTCCAGATAGTGTAATTATTTTATAAATAACAAAATAATCCTAATTTCTCCCTCCTTTCCCTCATATTATTTCTGTAAACCATTTCACTTATACATAAGCATATATATACACATATATGTGATGTATACATAAGCATACATAATTGAATATAGTGTTGCTATTACTATTTTGAAGAAACTGTTATCTGGTAGATCAATTAAACATAGGAAAAATAAAAGTTTTTTATTTTACCTTCACTTATTTCTTCTCCAGTGTTCTTCCTTTCTTTCCATAGATCTGATTTTCTGACCTATATAATTTTTCTTCTCTCTAAAGAACTTCTTGAAAAGGTCTACTGTCAACATATTCCCTCAATGTTTGTTTTTATGAGAAAGTCTTTACTTCTGTTTCACTCCTGAGGGATAATTTTGTAGGGCAAAGAATGCTTGGCTGATATTATTTTTTTTGTTAATACGTGATTCACTCCACTCACTTCTTGCTTGCATGGATTCAGAGAAGTTGAATGCAGTTCGTTGCTCCTCTATGAGTAAGATATGTTTTTTCCTTGGGCTGCTTTCAGGTATTTTGCTTTACGTTTGTTATTCTGTAGATTGAAAATGATATGTCTTGGTGTAGCAATTTTTGGTTTTGGCGGTTATTTCTTTATTTTTTTGTCATATAACCTGCTTCATGCTCTCTGAGCTTCGTTAATCTGTGATTCGGTGCCTCACATTAATTTTGGGTAATTCTCAGTCATTATTGTTTCAAATATTTCTTATGTTCCTTTCTTTCTTCTCCTTTTGGTATCCCAAATACACGTGTCACAGCTTTTGCAGTTGTCCCACAGTTCTTGGATATGCTGTTCTGTTTGTTTTTTCTATTTGATTTTCAGTTTGGGAGGTTTCTATTGAGATATCCTGAAGCCATGAAATTCTTTCCTCAGTCATATCCAGTCTACTAATAAGTCCATCAAAACTTTCTTTATTTTTGTTACAGTAATTTTTATCTGTAGAATTATTTTTGGTCCTTTCTTAGAACTTCTAACTCTATGCTTTCATTACCTATCTGTTCTTTTATGCTATCTACTTTATCTATTAGAGCATTTAGCATATTAATAATAGTTTTTTTAATTCCAAATCTGATAATTCCATCATCCTTACCATATATGAGTGTGGTTCTGATGCTTGTTCTTTCTCTTCAGACTCTTTTAAAATTTTAGTATGTCTTGTAAAAGTAAGAGTAATGTTTTTCTTGATAGCCATACATGATGTACCTGGCGCTGTTTCCCATGGAGGTTTCAGCTCATAAGCAAATTGTACTTCATGGTAAGTTTCTGCTCCAGCAAGTTGTGATTTTTCTAAATTCATCTGTCCTTTTCTCCAACTTTGGGGACAGTGGTTTGCCTTATAACTTTCCTTTTCTTATGAATCTAAGAAGAGTTATTGATTTTTCATTTTACTTAACTTTTTACTTGTTAGCATGGAATCGTAACTTCTAAGCTTTTACACACCAGATCAGAAACCAGAAGTATCAGTATAAATTTTTTCCACATCCATGGATTTTCAGTTTCCAAATGCATTTTCTACAAATTTTCTCAATTAAATCTCACAGTAAATCTAAGCTGTGGAACTATTGTGTTTCTTTGGTACAGTTTTATTGTGTTTCAAATGTAAAAATCCACGTGAAAGTTGGAAGTACATTATCTGCCAGATAAGTAATCATTAAGTTTTTCTTTTGGTTATTACCCCTGTACCTATTGCCATGACTATTGCTATCAATCTTAATACTACTACTACTTTTATTAGTAATAAAAAGAGCATATTCAGTTATCATTCTCAAGATGTAGTGAGTGGTTTGTTTTTAATACCTATGTTGGGATGTATTCTGCTTGAATTAATATACTTATTTTCCAGAACACTCCATGGATATACAAACCAAGATAGATGATTTTTCCGCAATTCAAACATTGAAGCCACTGTGCAAACATAAAAGATGGAAGTTTATGTTTGGCAATGATATATTTTCTTGATTTGGTGCATCCAATATTAAAAACGCACATGAAATGAATTAATGGAGGCAAATCACAATACAGTAAAAGATAACTTTTTTTGGCATAATCTATAATGATACACACATATGTACCTGTGCAAGTATGCTTATATCAAAACAAAATGAGCAATCTTAAATTTTGATATCCCATTATTAGCAAGATTAATTGTAACTTATTTTAGAACTATGACATGTCTTAGCACTTTGAAACCATTTTCACGCTCTAGTATATGGAGAAATGAATAAAACATGCAGTGCTATCCTCTAAAAGCTCACAATGCAATGAGGAAAACAAACACAGACAGGAATAATAAGATCTTGGAAGGTTCACTGGAAGAAGTAATGTCTTAATTTGGTCTTGATAACATAAGTAGATCCTTAAAAGGGAGGCACAGGATGCTTTCTACTTGCCTATATTCCTACCTCTGAACTTGAAGGATATTAAAGGTCCTTAGTCAAGGGAACACTGGACTGGGAGATAAGACAGGGTTGTTTTAAAGGGATTGAAAATGGGATTATCAGATTTTCTTATAAATTTTCCAGTTCACTTCTCCCTGGGGTTTGGACAGGAGCTGGAAATTTGGGGCAGGTGCTCTTTCTACAAATAAAGATTATAGAGATGTTTGTTGTTTTACTTGCCAGGTGTCTCCTGGAATCTGAGCATAACAGATGGGATGCAGGAGGGAAAGGCACTCCTTGGAAGTTTATATACATGGCTTTCTGTTTAATAACGTTACACCTTAGGTTCTCTGTAACTAACAATGTGTCAAATGAATATAGTTGAATAAAATAGACATGTTGCCCACTCGGCAAGAATCATCAATGCTTTGGAAGGTGTGAAGATAATTCTGTGATTAGATTACATTCTAGGTCAAATGACTATAAATCTAACACTTAACACTGTAACTATGTAACTAACTATACACACACCTAGCTATAATTGGCCGTAACCACAAATAACCACAACTATAACTAACAAAAATGAACAACCATGACAAGTTAGTAGTAACACACTGGTAATGACAACTAGCTACTAGTCACAATAAGCAATCATGACTATTTATCCTGCCAGTCTAATATACATAACTAGTTAGGAATCACAAACTGGTAACCCTGACTAGTTATCAGTCATAAACTAATGACCACAGCTACTTAATAGTCACAAAAAGCAATCACAACTGGTTAGTAGTTATTAATAGTTAACCATGACCACTTAGTAGCTGTGACTAGTGATCACAACTAGTTAGTAGTCACACCTAGAAACCATGACTATTAAGTAATTGAGACTGGTAACAATAGCTACTCAGTAGTTACAAGCCATAATCACAACTTGCTGGCCTTCATGACTAGTTAAAATAATTAGTTAATAGTCACAACTAGTGATTACAGTTACTTAGTACCTATTACTAATCATATATCCACAACAACAAACTATAACTA
Source organism: Equus przewalskii (assembly GCF_037783145.1). Lineage (NCBI taxonomy): Eukaryota > Metazoa > Chordata > Mammalia > Perissodactyla > Equidae > Equus > Equus przewalskii. The sequence goes on from NC_091863.1 coordinate 63,260,926, forward strand.
GTAGTATCCAAAGTTAGTAAATATAACTATAGCTAACCACAATCCACCATAACTAAACATTAGTAACCATAGGTATAACTAGAAATAGACACAACTAACCTTAACTATAACCATAACTGACTATAACTAATCATAACCGTAGCCATAGCCATAATTATAGCTATATTTGAAGCACAGAAACTGATAATATAGAAACTGACTACCCAAAGTCTTCCTGAATTATCTTTAAATATATTTGCTGAGACATTGGAATGTAGAGGTGCGGGGAACAAGAGAATATTGATACTTTGGGAAGGCTTAAATGTGAATAGCATGTATGTCATTGTATTCATTTTCTATTATTGCTGTAGTAAATTACCTCAAACATAGCAGCTTAAAATAACACAAATTTATTATTTTATAGTTCTAGAGATTAGCAAGCCTAAAATCAATACATTACCAAGGCTGCATTTTTTCTGGAGGTTCAAGGAAAAAGTCTGTGCCCCTTGACTTTTCCAGTTTCTGGAGTCTGTTTGCATTCCTTGTGCTGGTGATACCTTCTTGACATCACTCCAACATCTTGTTTATATTATCACATCTTCTACTACTAACTTTGATACTCTTGGCTCCCATTTATAAAGACAATTGTGTAAATTTGTTCCGCCTAGGATGATCAATCCCCCAGGATGATATCCTCATCTCAAAGTCTTTACTCATATCTGCAAAATTCCTTTTACTACGTAAGGTAACATTTTCACAGTTTCCAAGGATTAGGCCATGAACATCTTCAGGTAGTCATTAATCATCCTACTGCTTTCTTGCTTTGAGGTTTATGCACTGTGGGTAGAGGCTACTGCTGTAAGGGCTGCTATCTGGGTAAACCAAAAATAAGGTAGCCAACCTCTAGTGACTTTTTGGTTCAAAGCTATAAATGCAACTCTTCAGTAACAGATGGGGCTAGGAGAGGATGAGTGACTGCTAGTTCTAGAAATGGGGCTTAGTTGAGAAGGTACAAAATGACAGCTGAGTAGTCAAGTGCATGAGTCTAGTAGTTGTAAGGGATGGAGTTAGGAGAGTAATAATATAGACTGAAAAGCATTTCACAGCCTGAGAAGGCAGAAAAGCCAAACCTATACCAAGTTGAGTGTGTTGTTGAAAAAGTTTCTTTTTTTTTACCCCCAGCAATTCCACTTCTGGGTATATACCCAAAGGGTATGAAAGCAGGATATTGTAGAGGTATATGCACTCCCCTGTTTATTGTAGCAGTGTTAACAACAACCAAGATGTAAAAATAATCTGTGTGCATCAACAGAGGAATGGATAAAGAAGATATACCTCATATTCTTTATCCATTCCTCTGTTGATGGGCACTTCAGTTGTTTTACATATATATGTGTGTGTATATATACATGTATATTATGTATATATATAAAATAGATATATAATATATCCCAGTTGTACACTTGGGCTAAGAGCTTCAGATCAAGTAAATCAATCACAGAGTTATAAATATCAGGCCTATGATAGGTTCAGAGCAGGGGCTTCCAACTGCTTGGTAACAGATGGAGGATAGAGTGGATGAATAACAGAGAGCTAATGACAGAACTGTGGTTTGGAGGAAAGGAAACGTTTAGAAGTGGAAGTGGAGAATGATGCTCATGATCATCTGCACTTGAGAGTGCCTTCATGGAGATGGAGTGTTACATAAGACCAGGGCAGAGTAGCCATTCTTGAGGCTGTCACCCTTGTGAAGGCTAAGATCTGTTGGAACCTAGAGATGTCAGATTCTAAAAAATATCAGTAGTGCCTTTTTAATACCTGGCAAACTTTCTTTATATTATATTTTTTACATTTATTTTCTTTATATTTATATTATAATGCAAAAGAAGAAGTGTGAATAATGGATAGGGATTAAATGTAAATACATACTCAAAACAAGAAACAATTAGGGTTACTCCAAAAATGAAAATGACTACACAGTTGTGAGATATCTTCCACTGAAAGTGTTTCAGCAAAGATCACAAATAATCATCATAGATCCTATAGGTTGGCTGAAAAATTGGATAGATGACTTTTATATCCTTCTAACTCTGAGACAATGTGATTCTTAGGATGTATATCTGATGAAAATATTAAAATAATGGATTCAATAAGGAAGCATTTAGCAACCGCTAAGTGGCATCCATGTTTCTGTGTCCCATAGTCCGTTTCAGTCCTCTTTTTGTTTGACCTTTCAATATCAATGGGCACAGTTAATAACTCTACTTTCTGAAATACTATCTTCTTCTGACTTTTGGGAAACTACTGTCTCCTAACTTTCCTCTTATTTTTATGATTGCTCCTTCTCAGGATCCCTTTCTAGATCCTCCTCATCCCCCCCAACCTTTAAGTATTGGAGTGCCCTAACACTTAAATCCTTGGATGTTTTCTCTTTTTATTTACTGTCATTTCCCAAGTGATCTCATCCAGGATCAGGGCATTAAACGCCATCTATATTCTAATACCTCTTAGATTTTTATTCTCTACTCAATCCTTGCTTTAAACTTCTGACTCATATATCCAGCTACTTACTGAGCATCTCCAGCTCCACATCTTAGGCATCTCAAAAGTAATCTGCCCTTCCACTTCCAGGAGTATAGACTATGCTTTTCCCTATTCATCACACTAAATTCAGCTACAGACCCTGGATATTATATATAAATCAAAGATAATAGACCCTGAAAGGTGGACAAAAGAAGGTAAATCTACTAGAGGCCTCAGAACTAGAGGAAACCACATGGTGGTGAGTTCTCTGATTTTTCATTTTGGCTTCATGTAGCCTAGACTTGGTGGTTCAGAAGCCAGTAATGTGGAAACACCAACAGGAGTACACAAAAAATCCCCAACAAAAACCTGCTCTCTCCAGCCAAATGACCAGGAACGTGGTAGCCTAGCAAGATAGAAAATATTTAGATAATGTCCACTCTGCTCCAGTCAATAGCCACAGATAGAAATCTTGTGGCCCCACCCTATCCACTCAAGTCAAGTGGAAAGCCTAGACTTCCACTCTCTGGAGGTTATTATAAGAAGGCTTAACACACCAGAGGAGAAGGGGAAGGAGTATGCCTAATCGTCCCTTGAATCCCTATTGGTACATAGCCAACAACCCATGCTTTCTGTGGTTCGAGTCCCAGGCTCTAGCATGAGGTTCAACAATACATTTCCTTAACTCTGAGAGAAAAGAGATGTGAACGGTTTTTGAAAAATTCAGGCATCTAGATCCCATTTCTTTCAGAGTAGTCAGCGTGGATGTCTTTTCCACTTATTCCCATGTTTCAGGAAATGCTTCAGACATCCTCGGAGCTTTGTCCTCTTTTAAAATTATCTTCTAAGTGGGTGATAAATCCTCTTGAATGTCTTTGATGTTGATAAATCTTTCTCCTAAAAAATTGCAGTTGCCCCTTGGTATCCATGAGGGGCCGGTTCCAGCTCCCTTCCCCCCTCCCATGGATATCAAAGTCCATGGATGCGCAAATTCTTCATACAAAATGACATATTTTCATATAACCTATGCACATCCTCCCATATATTTTGTCATCTCTATATTACTTATAATACAATGTAAATAGTTGTTATACTGTATTGTTTAAGAAATCATGACAAGAAAAAAATGTGTATACATGTTCGGTACAGATGCAACTATCAAAGGCCTTTCAATCCGCAGTTGGTTGAATCTGTTAATGCGGCACCTGGGATGCAGAGGGCTGACTATAGATTTGAATTTTGGGAGACTCCTAAATGGGATTTAATGTGATAAATCATATGGGAGCTCAAGCTGAGTAATATAGGCAAGGATAAAAAATAAAGTATTAGCAGAAAGTAATGTTAATGCATTTTTGGCTCTGACTGTAATTTCCAAAGGGAGGTTTTGAAAAGATTTGCAGCATATGAGCGTAGCCTATCAATATTACTAAGAAGAAGACCACAAACAAGTTTGACTTTTTTTGTGTCTATATGTGTGTGTGTTTCAAACTCCTTTATTACACATCCAGTTTCCTTATAGGATTTTCCCTTGCATTGTAGCATTGTATCTGTACTTAAAAAATATACTGTTCATAGAAAAAGATAACCCTGTTATGAAAAAATTTCTTTCAAGCATATTTCCGCATTTTATAATATGCTTTTTCACCAACTTTTCCCCACATGGGAACATAGAAAGTGACATGACCTCTTTAATATACATATTTTTCAATATCTTCTATTTGGACAATTTTGCAATGCTGGAATATAATTATGCTGTCTTTGAAAAGAAATATGTAACTTGTATATGCGTCTAGAACTTGCAGCTAGTAGTACTGCTCTTCAGATAGAAGTGGTGCATTTCGTGAAAGTTCTGTTTCCAACATTGTTCCTACAGATGAGATATTTTTGGGGGGACATCATGAAAATATTTGATTATTCTCTTTTGATTGCTCTCCTCTAACTAGATAGGATGAAGTTTGTTTTCCTTCTTACCAGAAGAGGGCACTAGTGGTTTTTAAGTCATGAGCTCCAGGGTAGAGAGCTGAAAGAAATTTAGAGAGGTTTATTTTCACTTCCAGCATTCTTGCTACTTTTATGTGAAGCTTACATTTATTACACATATGAATAGTCTAACAGGAAAACTTGGCAGGAACTAGGAATCCATTAAAAAATACTTCTGTGTGTCAATTATAAGGGAGACCTTTTGCCTGACTCATTAAGAGCTCAGTCGTCTACACGTTTGCTGGAGTGGAAATCAGGTTAGATCTCAGAGACTCGCTGAGGATGTGACTTGATTTCAGGAGATTGAGGGAAGTGGCTGGGACACCTTTGCTCAGCTGAACTAAATGGCAAGTAGCATCAGAATACTTTAGAAAAAAATAAATTAGAAGGACCTTAAGTATTATACAGGCTCTGAGTACTTAACTACAGTGATTTTTTTTTTTTTTTTAAGTCTGTGGTTATTTGGAATCATTGGTCTTGGTTCAGATAACCACATTTTAAACTCTGCAGGGGACTTATTGGGTGAGAAAGAGCTGGGATTTTGTTCTAAAAAGCAACCCTTCTGTGTTTCAGATGTTCCATTTATGGTTCAGCACCACGTTTCTAAATAGGTGCCAAAATCAAAGTGTGCTTTATTTGACCGCCACTATTAACTCAGTGGGAAGACTCTTCCATCTCAGCCAAAGCAAAATTATTAGAGTAAACACAAGGCTTAAGTATAGTCGGCAAATGGCCACATGGTAGAATTCACAGGGCAAAAGAACGCTCCCAAACCTAAATTTCTCCTCATCTTTAGAATCACTCCCTTAGGGAACTCTTTATCCAAAATAGTTGTGTGAAAATGCAAATGTCTGACCCAGAAGAAAGGCATTAACAGCTTAGTTAATCACACAGTCTGACAAGCTCCAGAAGCAGTGATCTATAATACAGGTAAGTTTTTTGGTGGGGAAAGCTGAAGGGGATGAGTTTGGAGCACAGAACACTTCTTGGAGTCATAAGATCTTGGGGGAGGAGTGGGCTCAGGGCAGCCTGATGTAACAGGAACAGATTTGGTGTCTAGTAATAGTTTTAAATCAGCAGTTGAGGGGGGGAACAAGATAAATTTTGTTTACTTTATTGTTGTCCTGGCCTATTGCCCAACAATCATCCCTGCACAGAACCACCTCTTGTGTTCTATATAACATCATTTTTCATCTGTTACATTTACTTTATTTTCGTTGTGATATAAATCTGTAGTTGGATTTAATTTTGACAGTGGTACCACATTTTAAAAGTTGTTTGCCTAACTGGCATTTGTCTCAGATATCCTATCAATAGAACTTTGTATCATGGTTAATTTTTAATGCGAAAAGAAAGAAACTGCTTCCATTTATTTTGCTTATTCTAACTTACATAACCCTATTTCTGTATCCTATAGTACTTTAGGAGTATTTGATGAGATAAGTCCCTCCACAGATGCTTACATGAGATTTAAACATACTTAACTCAAACTTAAATGATTGCTTTTAACATTTAAAATTTTAAATTATGCCAAGCCTTTTAGGAAAAGCAATTTGAGCATCTTAAGAATTATTAAGGAAGCTTATTGACTCACAAATCTTAAGATTTTCTTCTAGTGTCTCTCCTACATACCTCTAAACTGTGTATTTCATTGAAATTAGTTGATAAACACTGATTACAATTATGATGCTTTTCTTAGGAAAGGATTTCAACTTCAACTGGTCAATTCAGATTTTAAAGGTCTTTTAAATATTCTTGAAATGTGAATAAATACCAAACAAGCAATATTATGTAGACAATAAGTGACCATAGTAATCAGAACACTATATGCTATGTCATATTATTAATTATGCCATTACCATTTGTTTTAAACTGCAATGTCTGCCCTGCCTACTTCACTGGGATGTCGTGAGGTCACATGAAAGAATGGATGTGAAAGCACTGGCAAATAAAAGCACTGTACGATATAAAAGGACTGTTGTTTCTGTCAGGCTTAAAATAGTCTGTTCATGAGCCAAAGATTGTAAAATGTAGCCAATCTGAAGGGAAAAAAAGACACACAAAACATTTACATTTGGATCCACAATTATGTGATAGACACCTTTGAGACTATAGCTAGTAAGAATACATCCTGGGATGCGTGTGAGTTCTACAAATATCATTCTTGCTAGATTTGGTTCTGCAACATAGAATAGTATTGCTATAGCAACAAAATAATTTATGAGGACCTGTGTAACAAAGGAAGGACCATGGAAATTGGAAGGGAAGGAGCTCTATACACTTAAATAAGACCCATGTTACTCTTTGTGAGACCTAACAATCAGAAAGAAACAAGTATACGTCCATTGTAAGATTTTGCTTTCAAATTAGCTTCATCACTAATCTTTGGAAGTTTTCTGTCATTGAGAAATATTATAATTATCCTGGTGACACAGAAGAGGGGCTATAATTAACCAACTCCAATGCATACCTTTCTGATTGATAACCTGAGGTTGCATGAGTTTGTGTTGACAATTTACAAATAGCTCTGTTAAGACGTGTGTGCAATAGCTGTAGATGCACAGCCATTAATCACAGCCATCAACAGGCCTCCTAGAGTGGTTTACAGCAGCTTTTAATGTATGTTTTGCTAATTGGAAGTTACAGTGTTGCTGTGAATTCCCAGATGAATAACTACTTTGGTACTGACTGCCTGAGGAGGAAAAGCCCTCTAAATATTCCTCTGGTAGGTCAGTTAAAAATTATAAGAAAAAATTATAAGAAATATATAATTATCTGCTTCTAAACTCTCCAAGACTAACTATTTTCCATGTTTTTTAATACGAATATTGCCAAGAATTGTGTAAAATTATATTTTTATTCACATTTCCCCAACCTATTTTTAAAATGGTGTCCTTTCCTCTACTGAGAGCTGTTGTTTAATGCATTTCTGTGTGTAGTTCCTTGACAGAGACCATTTTTCTTGCCTCTCAGGTGGCCATGTAGAGAGGTTTATGTTCATTATATAAGACTTCTTTGTAGTATAACAGAGGCATAATCAGCAGAAAGTCTGAGAAAGCACCCACTGTAACCCAATAATCAAATCTTGGATTTAGGCCACTTTCATTCTTTCAAAAATCTTGCTTTCATTGAGATGCCTTTTTGGCTCTTATTCACAAACTTACAAGGATGGCTAATATTTTCAGAATGACATCACTAAGAAGTAGCATCTAGTCAAAAGGCAATCTTCTCACCAATATTAACACCAGAATATTGATCATATTAATTTAGACCTTGTGAATAATACATAAGGAATCACTAATTTTGGGGCTGGCCCCGTGGCTGAGTGGTTAAAGTTCTATGCACTCTGCTTCAGTGGCCCAGGTTCACTAGTTCAGATCCTGGGTGCCAATCCACTCCACTCATCAACAGTGCTGTGGAGGCATGTCACATACAAGGTAGAGAGGTGGAGGAAGATTGGCACAGATGTTAGCTCAAGGCTAATCTTCCTCAAGCAAAAAAAAAAGAGGATGATTGGCAACAGATGCTAGCTCAGGGCAAATCTTCCTCATCAAAAAAAAAAAAAAAGAATCACCAATGTTAAAATCAGAAGTTGGCATAACTTGAATCAAAAAATAACAATCTGTATTTTCCATATAGTAAATGATACTTTTTTCATGAGGATTTGGGAATTCAGCCATCATTCAAGGGGAGACTTATCTAAGGCCAATAATATGCACCCATCTCAAAGTGCTCATGTTTCAGATTGTTATAAATTACTATCACTTTAGTAAACTTAGTTGTACCAAGTAATTAATATATAAAGACACAATTTACAATATTCCTTATACCAGTGGATTCTAACATGTTACTTTCAAAGATATAATGAAAAGAAATTTTGGAGTATTACATACATGATAAGTTTAGATATGTTTTAGCACACTGAGTTATCTCCCAGTGACTGAATCACTTTACCAGAAACCAATATCTTTACTGCTTTTTTACTTTCTATTTATTTTTTATTCTCTACATAGGATCACATAATTACATGCAGAACATCCAGTTTGGTTAGGACCCTAGTAAAAAGTGCTTGCCAAAGTTATTATTTAACTCCCTTAAAAATGATCGTGGTTTACAGTTGATATTGTAAGTTTTAGTGCAAGTGTTCAAAAAGTATGCACCCCTCCATATGTGTTTAGCTGATGTTCAAGATTGTTCAAGTGATAATCAGTGATTTGTAAGTGAAGATAACATCTACTCATCCTACTAACTTCAAAGATTAGGGAAAGGAGGCAGCTTGCATCATAGTAATAAAATAACACAGAAAATAAAACTTGCTGTTGAAATGGGAATTCTGTGCTCATAAGCTCAATACTTAAATATGAATAATTGGGCATCAGCAAAACTGTCAAGCTGTATTTATGTTCCCTCCCATTTTACTTTTTGTGTTTTTTCTACCTCTTGCCTCTCTCTCTTCTTAACCACCTACATTGTTAGTGCCTTCAAGATGCCCCACACTGGCAGCTATACCTAAGCATGTGTCTCAAAATTCCTTAGGTTCCTAAACTGCCACTACTCCCAATATCAAAAGTCCCCAGTTTTACCTTATCAGGGAAATTATGTTTTCATGGAGGATTCTGTTAAGCAAAAAATAAGTCCCTGAGAGAATTATTCTGTAGCATTGCTGAGTACAGAATGCCCATGTGGTAGGTGTGATTTGAAGACTGAGGGGAAAAAAAATCCTAGTTTTCTCTACTTTCCCAACTGAAATCTCTCTAGAAGTATAAGCCTGTTTTTCCTTTTTGTCTAATTGGCATACAGGGAAAGGGTAGAAAGACATTATAGAGATTTGATGTGCACCTCAATGAAGAGAAAGGTAGTATCTTAGTACTTCAACTCACAGATTCTGGAGTCAAACTCATGAGAAGTTCATTTCCAGCTCTACCAAAAACTAGCTGTATGATATTAAACCATATAATTAACCTAGTCTCAGTTTTCTTATCTGCAGAATGTATAGTAGTAGTATTTACCTCAATTATCATAATCATCATTCACGTTATAATCAGTAACATTTTTTTCTATTAGAAAATATGGTAGTCTTAGAGGTTCAAACAGTCACATTGAGCCAATTACAGAATCACTACTCAGTAGCTTGTATTTAAATTTGAGTGTGTGACCTTAAATAAAGATTTCAGGAAATTAACATTGTCCTGGAATAAAATTAAGTATTATTTTAATATATATGGAGTATATCCCCCCAAAAGAGGTCATCATTTGTTCCTTCAAGTGGTGAAACATGAAGTGAAAGAGTAGAAAAATGGGCACCATCAAATACTGGTTGTCAGGAGTAAATGGGTACAGAGTTTATAGAAAGCAATTTGACAATATAAATGAAAAATTTTAATATTGTTTATAAGCTTTGGCCTACTATTTCCTTTTCTAGGATTCTATTTTAAGAAACTCATCAGAAATATGCTCACAATCCAGTGATTTTTAAGACAAACAAAAAATCTTAAACAGCCTAAATACTTAGCAACAGAAAACTAATTAAAGTAAGATGTATTAATATAATGAAACACTATGTAGTTACAAAATCATGGAGTTGAATGTTTGCAGATATGGAAAAATGCTCATATTGTCACTTGAAAAACATTATAAAACAGTATATGTAAAATTATCCCAGTTTTATAAAAATAAAACAAGACCATATATGCATTTTAAAATACGCACACACATCATACACTGGAAAGAAATCCTACAATGTTAGCAGCATTTATATCTATATTTAAGTGCCAGAACTACAAAGGATTCAAGGGATATTTTATCTATGCACTTTTCTCAGTATTTTAAATTTTCTACTCTAAGTATACATTTCTGCAATAATAAGGACAGGAATAACTTTAAAACAAAAATATGGCATACAGAATTCACTCTTTGTAGTGCTGGGGTTTGTTCACTAGAAGCTTCTACTATTCTTTGTCCCTGTATCCAAATGCTATCAAGTATTTATCTCAATTGCAGGCTCTGAAGATAACTTCTAGCACAGGAGCCACAGAACAGCCTAGATGCAAGAGTAGTGGTTAACTTCAGTATAGCAATGAAGCTAGGCAATAGAGTGCAAAGTCAAAGAGCCTTAGCTTTTAAGCCCAGCTTCAGCTACGATGAGTCACGTAATCTAGAGAAAATTGCTTTTCTTATCTAAGCCTCAATTTTTCCCCATCTGTAGAGTGGGGCTATTACATATCTCATTGGGTTGTTTTGAAAATTAACTGACATTTTGTGGTAAAGCATTAAGCCCAGTGCCTTGCAGATACTAAGTGCTCAAATAACGTGAACTATTAGCTATTATTAACTGTATTTGTTTGCTGGACTCGATTTTTTATCTCCATGTATCACTATTATAATCTAGTACAGTCTCTTTGTACATAGTAGGCATTGAGCAAAATTGTGTTTTAATCAACTATGGACAGGCAGTGTCATGTGCTGAAAAAAGGCACTAGCCTGAGAAGCAAAATATGTAGATTGTTGTCATCTCTGTATTTCCAATTTGCTGTGTGACCCTAAACAAGTTACTTCTCATCTGTGGACTTCAGTTTTACTTTCTTCTTCACTTTATAGTTAAGGTGGCAGGTAACATCAATAAAGGTTTCCTTAGGTCCTTGCCAGTTCTGACATTTTATGACTCTATGGCTTCTGACTCTCCCATCTCCTTTGACTGCTGAACTGCTCCAGTCTTCACAGGCATGCTGCTTGCTTGCTATCTGTTTCTGACTCCTGGCCAGCTCTCATGCCAGACATTTATGTGTGCTCTACTGCTTATTTGCTTGGCTGCTATCCCTGGAGATGTATCCACCTCTCCTAGGTCCATCTCCTTGCCTTGATCACTGACCCCCTTATCTGTTCACACCCGATTATGACAGATGTACAAAATATTGTGAAACGTGCAGTATGTTGAGGCCACAGTCATTAGTGATATATATATATTTTTTTCCCACAAACTTCCTTATTATCAATCCATAACTATCAAGGAAGCTAGATTAGGAAAAAACCTCTTCTCTGCTGCTGTTATCTTAGTGTTCCTTAGGCTGCTTCCCAAAGTTTGCCATCATATTAGTGGATATCAGTTACTAACGTTTTCAGAAACAACCTTAGCATCATGGGAAATGAAGCAAAACAACCATAGAAGCAGCCCCTTTCTCCTGAGCTGTGATCAGCAGATACATACTACTTTTGTGGGTTCCCTTCACTCCACTTTTAGCGTGGCTGAAGAAACCACAATCCATTTTAATTCCTGAGTATTTCTGTATAAGTAGTTCTATAAAGTTAGTCACAATTGTCACTTTGTCTCCAGGATTATTTTTTCTTCGTGGTGAGGAAGATCGCCCCTGAACTAACATCTGTGCCAATCTTCCTCTATTTTGTGTGTAGGATGCCTCCACAGTGTGGCTTGATGAGTAGTGTGTAGGTCCGCACTCGAGATCCAAACCTGTGAACCCTGGGCTGCCAAAGCAGAGCTTGTGAATTTAATCACTAGGGAACTCGGCCAGCCTCTCCAAGATTATTTTTTTGTGAAGCGTTTTAAGAAAAGAAAAGTTTAAGAGCAAGTCTCTATGTGCAGCTTAGTCTAATGCTTTCCACTGCATTTCAGTTTAGCTTCAAGGATTTTTTTTGACAAGAATTTTTGCTTTTGTTTCTAACTGATATAAATTATCTGAAGTTGAAAGAAATTGTATTGGTGAGATAGGTATAAGCATATTAACACTATTGTGAAGCTTTACTTTTTTTATTAATATTACCTTAAATAGAAAAAAATGGTTGTCACTTTTATGATGTCCTTTGAAGTATCTGATCACCAGGTAATCAATTGCGTTTGATCCATGCTCAATCCAGTTTGTTTCACATAAAGCAAAATGATCATTGGAATCAGCTTGGCCATATGGAGATCTAATTGCTGATTTAATGCAAATCAACTAGAAAATAGTTGATGCAGTTTTGCAGGTAGAATTTGTGTTTGTCTATGAAGTCAGTAGGAAAAAGGATCAGATTTTATGAAATACTTTCTTACCTCTAATCTTCTAGTTATAAATAACCTTGCTTTTTAACCAAATCTTACGAGAAGTCATGGGAGTTCTTGGTAAAACACTTCCTGAACCAGTCTATTAAATTGAGCAAAATTATAGGTGTTTACTTGTACTGTTTGTAAGTACACGGTGGCAGAACCATTACAGAGCTGCTCTAACTTCCTGGAAGGTAGGCCAACTATTCTGTCATGGTTTTATTGCCGTGTTCTTCACAATACTCTCCAAAACAAAGCCTTGCTGCTAGACTTGGCTTCTTATTTCTCTGTACCTCTCTTGTAATCTAGCACTGTGTCCCTATTATAAATATATGTAAGTAAAAAATAAGTAAAAAATATTAAAAAACCAATATTTCTTTTTTCCCAAGTAATTTTATTGGGATTATAATGGTTTATAACATTGTGTAATTTTGGATGTACACGATTGATTATCAATTCCTGAATACACTTCATCGTGCTCACCCCCAGCAGTCTAATTTTCATCCATCAACATATATATGTGCCCCTTTATCCCTTTCGTCCACCCCCCAACCTTTTTCCTGTCTTCTAACTACTAATCTGATCTATTTACCCAAGTATTTGTTGTCTTCCACATACGAGTGAAATCATGCACTATTTGTCTTTCTCTGTATGGCTTATTTTGCTTAACATGATACCCTCAAGGTCCATCCATGTTGTTACAAATAGGGTGATTTTTTTCTTTTTTATGGCTGAGTAGTATTCCATTGTATATATATACCACATCTTCTTTATCTATTCATCTATAGATAGGTACTTGGGCTTCTTCCATATCTTGGCTATTGTGAATAATGCTACAGTGAACATAGGGGTGCACAGATCATTTTGGATCATTGATTTCAAGTTCTTTGGATAAATATCCAGTAATTGGAGAGCTGGATTGTATTGTATTTCTATTATTAATTTTTTGAGAAATCACCATACTGTTTTCCATAGTGGCTGCACCAGTTTGCATTACCACCAAAAAACCCAATATTTCTTTAATTATTTAGCTCCACAATTTCACAGCTCACATGTGTGATGTATAGCGTACTATGAAAATAGGATGTGACTGTTCATTTTATTGCAAGATTTTAGGTCTATAATTATTATAAGACAGCTTTTTCTGGGAGCCCTTGCATGATCAGAAGTGCAGCCATGAGCAAGCAGCACAAAAGATCAGAACTCAATTGTTTTAGACCAGAGTGCTGCAGTCAAAAAGTCCACAAGAGTAGTTCTCAACTATTAGATATTTAATACATTAGCACTTTTTTTAATATAAAAAGTTCAAATTACTAGGCTTCAGTGCTAGAGATTCTGACTGACAGACTATATATTGAATAAGATTTAGGTATTTTTAAGGCATCCTCAGGTGGTTCTGATGCTTTTGGTCGTTATACTACATTTTTAGAAACTCTAGTTTATGGTCTGAAAACAAGTTTAAATAGCATGCAATCAGAATAAATAGCTTAATTTTACATTATGATTGTCTCACATTAAAGTAACGTAAGGCACTGTTACCTACCCTACCAATTGTTCTCGAACTTCAGTGCACATCAGAATCATCTGCAGTGGTTGTTTACAATTGTAAGTTTCTGGGAATAAATGTCAGAACATGGAAGTCAGTAGGACTAGTGTTGGGCCCCAAAATCTACATTTTGACCCAAGTGGTCAGGAGGCCTTTTCTGAGAGGCATTGTTTTCTGTACCTTTTGCTGAATGGGGAAGGGGGCTGGGAGAAAGTGTAGACATGAAAGCAGGTACAGAGTGAAACTTCTCACTAACAAACATATCATATGAGCAGATGTTAGAGCCAAGGGGGAGGGAAATGGTCAAATTGACTTAAAGAAAGGGTGTTTAAAAAACTGACTTCGAATAGATTTTTGGTATATTCTAGGTGACAGCTACTAAATTCCATGGTTCAGCACAATTCCTAAGATTGACTTAGAGGTCGTCCAGTGATGTGAATGTGAGGTTGCCAGCTATAGCAAATAAAAATACACGATGTCCAGTTACATTTGAATTTCAGATAACCAACAAATATATTTTAGTATGAGTATGTCTTATACAATATTTGGGACATACAATACCAAGAAAATATTAATATTTTTATTTTATAGTATTTTATACTGCAACGATCACCATCACCAAGTAGATGGGGTAAAATTGCAAGGAAGAGAAGATGAGTAGTCTTGAGGAATACTTCTCAGTATTCTAGGAGTAAGGAAAGAAAAAGAACCAACCCCCACTATTCCTCAAAAAAAACAAATGAAAAAAAGAAAGTATGCCAGGTATTACTTTTCTGATTCACTTTCCTTTAACTTTCATAGTTATCAATCTTGAACATTTTTTCTCTTTCTGTATTGGAAAAGGCATCTTCTTCTTTCCAATGTTAACTTCTGCACTTTAATCTCTACTTTCTGAACCTTGATATATAATATGTCTTCTTCTATCCTTAACATTGTCTTATCCTCAGTCTAAAACCTACTCAAGTCCACTCTATTCTCAAATATTCCCCTTAACCCTATCTCTATCTCAAGCTATCATTTTTTATCCCTTCTTTCATAACTACTACAGTTCCTCCAAGAGAATTCTATGTATACTATGTCTCCTCCTGAACGACCTCTATCAACCCACTCACTTTGTACACTGGCAGCCCCACCATATCACAGAAACAGCTCTAACAAAATTTATCAGCTTTGTGTGTTTCTATAAACCTACTTTCATCTCTTTTAGGCTTCTTATATGTAAATCATTTCAAACTTAAAGAAGAGGTGTGCAAAAAATGTTACAAAGAACGTTCATATAACCTTTACTTAGATTCATTGGTGGTAAACATTTCGCTCAATTTTGTCAATTGACCCAATAACGTCCTTTATAGAATCTTTTCCTCCTGTAGCAAAGGATTCAGTCTAGGGTCGAGTATTGCATTTATTTGTCATGACGTTTTAGCCTCCTTTAGTCTGGAACATTTCCATAGCTTTACACAGTCTTATATGAAGCCAATATATTTGAAGATTAATAGAATGTTCCTCATTCTGGGTTTGTCTGATATTCCCTTTTGATTAGATTCAGATTGTGCATTCTTGTCCAGAATACTCCATAGGGGATATTGGGTCCTTCTGATGATACCACATCTGGAAATGCACAATGTCTCCTGTTGGTAATGTTAATTTTGACCACTTGGTCAGGGAGTTATTCAGTTTCTCCATTGTATAATTACTGTGATTTTTTTTTCTTTGCAACTAATAGCAGTCTTTGGCGACACATTTAAGTCATGAAAATATCCTACTACTCATCAAAATTTCTCTTTAGATTTGGCATCTATGAATGAATCTTTCCTGATCCCAGCTTTATTATGATGACTATAAAACGATGATTTTCCAACTCCAGGTCTCATTGTACATTTCTCAGTCACGATATGGATTTTACTGTAAGAATCCTCCTCTGCCCCTGACATTTATCAGGCAATTTATTTATTTCTATATTTGTTATTGATACAAACTCATTAATTAATATGTTTTCAATGGCTTATAATTCATCACTGTACTTACTTATTTTGGTGCTCGTATTTTTCCAGATTTGGCCAGAAGGACCTCTTATCAAGCTACTTACTGAGTTCTTGTGACAGCCCCATCATTTTTTCAACATTTTCTTACTGTATGCAATATTAAGACATCTTTTCCTACCATGATCCATTGATCAGCCGCTTCTCCAAGGGCCTGTGGTTCTTTATAGGGAAGAATGACATTAAAGACCGATATCTGGGAGCTAAGAATGCTCATTGCTATTGGGATGTCTCATTCAATGGTACTATCATTTTTTTCCAGTCATTCTCCTTGATCACTGTCATATGTGATATTGTTGACCACTGTTTCTTTGAAACATATTCTTCTCTTGACCCCTATGACATGATTTTTTGCTGATACTTTTTCCCTTTATATCTGTTTTGATTTCCTTTTACAGTGGTATGCCCCAATTTTCAATTACTAAAAGTGTGCTCCAAAGTTTCCATTCTTAGTTATCTTTTCATTATATTGGTTAATGTCAGTCACACCCATGCCTTAAAATGTCACTGATGTATTTATGAATATGAAATGGTTTCTTATCATCTAAAGCTCTCTCTGGAACAATAGACTCAAATTACCAAACAGCAAACTGAGCATCTCTACTTCAATTTCCTGCAGGTATCTCAAACTCATCATGTTATAAAATATTTCATTATCTGTCAATCTCTACTGCCTTCCTCTCTAAAGAAACAAACCTTAAACCTTTCTTCTATTGCATTGCCTATATTTTACCATCTGCCCAACCTACCAAGAAATAAACATGGGAGTAATCTGTGACTTTTTTCTCCTCCTTATTTTTGCCATTCAATTGATCACTAAATTCTATAGATTCTCTACCTCCTAAATAATTTTGGAATCTGGTCTATCCTCTTCATCTCTAACATAAATTGTCTTCTCTCTCCTCTTAATGATCTATTTCAATGGTCCTAATTAGTCACGTTGATTCTCATCTTATCCTCTCACCCTGTACATTGAAGTCAGAGTCATTTATTATGGCATTAATCTGACAGGGATACTTTTCTCTACAAAAACTTCTATGAGTATGGAATTAAAATAAAATAATTTTTCAGCCTCATCTTTTGTTATTATCTCCTGTATTTCCTGTGTTCTACCTCAGAAAACTCATTTTTTTCTTTTTTTAATTTTAGGAAATATATACACATATTTACATAGAGTCAAACGCAGAGATCTTAACTGTACGTTTTGCTGAGTTTCTATAAATGTATACATCCATATTACCATCACCCAAAATTCTAAACTCTAAACTGCATAGATAATCATTGTTCTGATTTCTATTATCAGACATTAATGTTTCCCATTATTGGGAACTTATTTATGTTGTTGTATTTATTACTAGTTCATTCTTTTGTTAAAATTTATGGTTAGAATTTCATTGTATGAATATAAAATTGGTTTGTGCACTTTCCTATTGAGAGATAGTTGGGTGCTTTCACCTTTCAGTTATTTCAAAGTTGCAAAGAAAATTTGCAAACAAGTCTTTTGTGGACATATATTTTCATTCCATAAGTATGTATCTAGAAGTACAAATGCTAAGTTATAAGGTAAAGATATGTTTAACCTTATATGAAGTTGCCAAACTCTTTTTTAAAATGCTTGTGCAAATTTACACTCCCAACAGCAGAGTATAAGGGATCTTTGAGCTCCAAATCCTCACTAAAATTAGATTCTGTCAGAATCCTTAATTCATATCATTCCAGTGAATGTATGATGGTTTCCCTGTCATTTTAATTTGCATTGCTCTACTGATTAGTGAAGTTGAACACCTTTTACTGTGCTCCTTAGTTATTCTTAAGTCCTAATTTGTGAAATATTTGCTCATGTCTTATGCATATTTTACTGGATTATTTGCAATTTTATTATTGATTTTTACAAGCTATTTATATACATTTCTATATGCTGGATATAAATATTCCAGGCATACACATTGTACATATTTTCTCCCAGTATGTGGATTGGTTTGTATAATTTCTTTTTTTCCAATTTTTTGACGAATAATTGAAAAAATAAAATTTTGTATATTTAAAGCATACATGAACTTTTAATAGACATATATATTGTAAAATGATCAGCACATTCAAGTTAATTAGCATATCCATTACTTCACATAGTTAAATCTCTTCTTTTTTGGTGTGGTGAGAACACTTGAGAGCTATTGTCCACAAATTTCAAGTATACAATACCGTATCATTAACTATGATCACCATGCTATGTATTAGATCCTGAGAAATTGTTCATCTTATAAAAGAAAATTTTGCGTGCTTTGACCTACATCTCCCCATTTTTGCCATCTTCCAGCCACTGGCAACTTTCTATTTCAATGATATTGGTGTGTTATTTCTACATATGTGATACCACACAGTATTTGTCTTTGTCTCACTTCACTTAGCATAATGACCTCTAAGTTTATCCATGTTGTCACAAATGGCAGGAATTCCTTTTTTTTACTGATGAATAATATTCCATTCCCCACATGTACCACACTTTCCTTATGCATTCATCAATGGGCACTTGGTTTTTTTCTATAACTTGGCTATTGTGACTAATGCTGCAGTGAAGATGGGAAAGCAGATATCTCTTTAAGATATTAACTATGTTATCTTCAGATATATATCCAAAACTGGGATCACTGGATCACATGGTAGTTGAGTTTTTAATTTTTTATAGGACCTTCACACTGTTTTCCATAATGACTGTACCAATTTATAGTCCTACCAATAGTGCACTAGGGTCCCCTTTTTAGCACATCCTCTCCAACATTTGTTATCTTTTGTCTTTTTGATAGTGGCCATCCTAACAGACGTGAGGTGATATAAATTTGTGGATTTGAGTTGGATATCCCTGATGATTAATGATGTTGAGCAATTTTTTCATATATATTTTTGGCAATTTATATGTCTTCTTTAGGAAATGTTTATTCAGATCCTTTGTCTATTTTTTAATCATTTTTTGCAGTTGAGTTTTATGAGTCCCTCATATATTTTAGATATTCACCACCTATCAGATATGTGATTTGAAAATATTTTCTCACATTCCCTAGGTTGCCTTTTCATTTTTTTGATTGTTTGCTGTACAGAAGCTTTTTAATTTTATGTAGCTCCACTTGTTTATTTTAGTTGTTGTTGTCTGTGCTTTTGGTGTTATATCCAAATAAGCATTGACAAGATCAACATCAAAGAGCTTTTTTCCTCTTTTCTTCTAGGAAGTGACAACATCAAAATGATGACATTGGTCATTCCTTACTTCTGTTCACCTCATAAGAAGACCAGCTAGCACCTATCCATAGACAAAACACCAGGGTGAAAATCTCAGAACTCTGGGTTTGGGCTAAAGCATCATCCTGGACCACAGAGATCAAAAAAGACAACATTACAAGAGTAAACAGAGTGGGTACATTCTGACTGCGTCATCCCTCCCCCAGGCCAGTGCTACACCAAGAAGGTCTCCCTGGTCCTCAGTTTCTATAGTGGGAAAAAGAGAGCACAAGGTGAATATTCACCTCCTCCAATGTTGCTGGATGATTCCTAGGAAGCCCACTCAGGACTCCCATTATAAGGATTATTAGGGGAATCTGTGGGGCTCAAGAATTGGAGATGATATATAGAGAGACAAGGAGGACAGGACTTATAGCAACTAGTGCTCAGATCTTGGTGGACTGTGTTCCTGCTTGCAGTGGCACAGGAGCAGAGATTCCAGCCAGTGGTTCTGTTCATCTGCAGAGCTAATTCAATGACTCCATCTCATCAGGGAGCTTGGTTGACAGTTATTCCTGATTTCTGTCCCAAGACAATGAGCCGTGCAAGCCTTGAAGCTGGTTCTATAGCCCTCCTCGGCAGAGAAGCGAATTTTCAGCTCTGCACAAATAGTGAGCGTAGCCTCCAGTCTTGCCCAACCAGGAAGCCTGCACAGAGAACCTGGCAGCTACAGAGCCCATCCTACAACTCTGCTTTGGCAGGAAGCCAAGCCAGCAGCCTATCCCAACTGTTAGATATAACTTCTAGTCCAGCATAATCAGAGAGCCAGAACAGTGCCACTGGGCAGTCTTGGAGCCCAGTCTAATTTACCACCCAGCTGTGTAGCCCAGTTTATATCCCCACCCCACAGAAGAGCCCAACCTAAGGTCCTGCCTGATTGCTGAACACAGCCTGTGACCTTGCCTGAACAGGGAGCTGAACCAGTGACCCTGACCAATTGTAAAGCATAGCCTGTATCGTCATCCAATGAGGAAGCCTAGACAGGAACCCCGCCCAATTACAGAGGACAATGTGTAGCCCTATCCAAATGCAAGGTACAGCTGGAGGCATCTCTTGGCCAGAGAGCCCAGCCAGTAACCTTGCTCAACAGCAGAGCACAGCCTATAACTCTGCTCAACTCTGGGGTACAGCTTGCAGCCCTGAATAATAGTAGAGCATAGTTTGAGACGCCACACAATCAGGAATGAATGCAAAGCCAAGTCCATAGCCTTGCCCAAATATAGATTCCAACCAGTGGTACAACCCTGCCAGTGAACATAGCTTATGACATCACCTGAGCAAAGGTGATTGCAAAGCTCATCTCATGGCCCCACCTGACCACAGAGCATAGCCATCAGCACCATTCAATCAGGAAGTACACCCAGTGTCCCTGCTTGAACATGGAGCCCAAGCAGCAGACCCAATCAACTGTGGAGTATAGACAGCAGCATTACCCTGACTTCAGAGCACAGGAACTGGCCTTGCCCAATTAGAGAACCCTATAGCCAGCTCCATGTGCCCATGAGCCCTACCGACTGACTCATCCAGAACCCTATGCTGATGAAGTTCTTTCCTTGCCAAAACAAAACTTTAACTCTGGAAGAGGAGACCGTTTACTCAAATGCACAGATACCAATGCATGAAATCAAGGATTACAAAGAATCAAGTAAATATGACACCACCAAATAAAACTAATAAAACTTTAATAACTGATCCTAGAAAAAATTGGAGAACTAAGAACTCTCTGAAAAATAATTCAGAATAATCTACTTAAAGAAGTTCAGTGAACTGCAAGAATATATAGACAACTAAATGAAATTAGAAAATCAATGCATGAACAAAATGTGGAGTTCAAGGGGCTGGCCCCGTGGCCGAGTGGTTAAGTTTGCGCGCTCTGCAGCAGGCGGCCCAGTGTTTCGTTGGTTCGAATCCTGGGCGCGGACATGGCACTGCTCATCAAGCCACGCTGAGGCAGCATCCCACATGCTGCAACTAGAAGGACCCACAACAAAGAATATACAACTATGTACTGGGGGGCTTTGGGGAGAAAAAGGAAAAAAATAAAATCTTTAAAAAAAAAATGTGGAGTTCAATAAAGAAATATAAAGCATTTAAAAAGCCCCAGAAATCCTAGAGTTGAAGAATACAATGAACAAACTGAGGAATTCACAGGCAGCTTTAATATCAGACTCAACTGAGCAGAAGATAGCATAAGTAAACTAGAAGATAAGTCTTTTGAAACTATCCAGTCAGAGGAGGAAAAGAAAAAAGAATTGCAAAAGAATGACAAACCTATGGAACCTACTGGACATGATCAAAAGAAACAACATACACATTATTGGAACTTCAGAAGGAGAAGAGAAAGAGAAAGGGACAAAAAGTCGACTTAAATCAATAATGGCTGAAAACTTCCCAAATATGGAGAGAGAATGGACATCAGATTTATGAGACCCTAAGGACGTCAAATATGTTGAAACCAGAAAGAGCTACACTGAGATACATTATAATTAAAATGTCAAAAGTCAACGAATAAGAGAGGATTTTGAAAGCAAGATAAAAGAAATTATAAACATACAAAGGATCCCCCATAACAATATAAGTGGATTTCTCAACAGAAACTTTGAAGGCCAAGAAAAGGTGTGATGATATATTCAAAATATTGAAAGAAAAATACCGTCAACCAAGAACAATATCCTCAGCAAAGCATTCCTTCAGAAATGAGTAAAAGATAAAGACTTTCCTGAGCAAACAAAACCTGAGGGATTTCATCACACCTGAACCTTCATTGCAAGAAGTACGAAAGGTATTCTCCAAACTAAAATAAAAGAATGCTAATTAGTATTGTATAAATATATGAACATGAATAGCTCACTGGCAATGGTAAGTACACAGTCAAAGTAAGAATCCCTAATGTTGAAATGATAATGTGTAATTCATTTACATCTATAATTTAAATGTCTTGAAAAAATGTATAAAAATAACCATAACTACAATAACTTTACATTGGATATGCAATATAAAGAAGATTTAATAGTAACATTGATAATCTAAAATATGAGGTGGGAAGAAGTAAAAATATAACTCTTTGGTATGCTATCAAAGTTAAATTGATATCAGCTTAAAATAGGATTTTATAAATATAGGATATTTCATATAAGCTTCATGGTAACCACAAAGGAAAAACCTGTAGCAGATGCACAAAGGATTATGATAAAGGAGTCAAAGCATACCACCAAAAAATTTCATCAAATCACAAAGAAAGACAGCAAAAGAGACAGCAAGAAACAAAGGATCTACAAAAGAATCAGAAAACAACAATCAAGGGGCCGGCCCTGTGGCCGAGTGGTTAAGTTCGTGCGCTCTGCTCCAGGCAGCCCAGTGTTTCGTTGGTTTGAATCCTGGGCGTGGACATGGCACTGCTCATCGAGCCACGCTGAGGTGGTGTCCCACATGCCACAGTTAGAAGCACTGACAACTAAGAATATACAACTATATACTGGGGAGCTTTGGGGAGAAAAAGGAAAAAATAAAATCTTTAAAAAAAAAACAACAATCAAAATAGTAGATCAAGACCTTAGCCAACAATAACTATAAATATAAATGGATTAAATACTCCAATCCAAAAACATAGAATGCCTGAGTGGAGTATAAAAACAAGATTTGTTATATGCAGCACAAAAGAGACTCACTTTATCTTTAAAGACACACATAGACTGAACGTGTAATCATGGAAAAATATATATCAAGCAACTGGTAACTAAAGAAAGCAAGGGTAGCTATACTTATTTCAGACAGATAGACTGAATGAAAAGTAATCAAGAGACAAAGAAAGCCATTATATAATGATAATGGGGGTCAAGGCATTAAGAAGATATAACTTCTGTAAATATTTATGCACCAAACATCAGAGAACCTAAATATATAAAGCAGACATTAACAGAACTAAAGGGAAAATAAGCAAAAATTGGGGATTTATTACTTCATTTTCAACAATGGAAAGATCATCCTGACAGAGAATTAATAAGGAAACAGTATATTTGAACAATGCTAGAAAATAAATGTAACTAAAATGCATATACAGAAGATTCTATCCAAGAATAGCAGAATACGTATTCTTCTCAATCACACATAAACATTTTCTAGGATAGATCACATTAGGCTACAAAAAAGTCTCAACAAATTCAAAAGGATAAAAATAATAGCAAATTTCATTTCTGATCACAATCATATAAAACTAGAAATCTAACCATGATCTTTTTCTGACCACAATGATATAAAACTAGAAATAAAAAGAAAAATGCAGGAAAATTCACAAATACATGAAAATTAAACAACAAATACTTGTAAAACCAAGGAATTAGAGAAGAAATCAGAAGAGAAATAACAAAAAACATTTTGAGACAACAAATATGGAAACGCAACATCTCAAAAATTATAGGATGTAGCAAAAGCAGGGCTAGGAGAGAAGAATATAGCAATAAATCTCTATATTAAGAAAAAAGAAAGAACACAACTAAACAATCTAACTTTACACCTGAAAGAAAAAAACAAAACCCAAATTGACTAGAAGGAAGGAAATAATAAAGATTATAGCAAAAATAAATGAAATAGAGAATAGGAAAATAATAGAAATGATTAACAAAACTAAGAGTTGGTTCTTTCTTTGGAAGAATTAAAAAAATTGACAAAATCTTAGCTAAACTAACCAAGATAAGAGGACCCAAATAAATAAAATCATAAATGGAATAGCATACATTACAGCAGGTACCACAGAAATACAAAGGATCATAAGAGACTACAGTAAACCACTATACTCCATCAAATGGGTCAAATTGAAAGAAATGGATAAATCCCTGGAAGCATAAAACCTAAAAAGATTAAGTCACAAAGAAATAGAAAATCTGAACAGATAAATCGCAAGTAAATATAGAGTCAATAATAAAAAAAAAAACCTTCTTGCACCATATTAACAAAATGAAGGACAAAAATCATACAATTATCTCAATAAATGCAGTAAAAGCATTTGACAAAATTCAGCACTCATTTATCATAAAATCTTTCAAAAAGTGAGTAGAAAGGGCATGCATCTCAACATAATCAAGGCCATATATGACAGGCCTACAGCTAATATCACACTCAATGGTGAAAAGCTGAAAGCTTTTTCTTTAACATCAGGAACAAGACAAGGATTCCCACGTTTCCCACTTTTATTCAATGTAGTATTGGAAGTCTTATCTAGAGCCATCGGGCAAGAAATGAAATAAAAGCCATCCAAATTTGGAAGGAAAAAGTAAAACTCACTACTTGCAGATGACATGATTCTATATATAGAAAATCCCAAAGAATCCACCAAAGAAAACCTGTTATAAATATATATAAAGTGAATAAAAATATAAAATGAATAAAAATATAAAAATAAAATAATAAATATACATATATTTAATATATATAAAATATATAAATATTTTATATAAAATAGAAAAATAAAATAAAAATATGAAGTGAATAAAAAATTCACTAAAGTTGCAAGATGCAAATTTAGTATAGAAAAATCTGTTGTGTTTCTATACACAGATAAGAAATTATCAGAAATATAAATTAAGAAAACAATCCCATTTACAAATGATCAAAAACAATAAAATATCCAGGAATAAATTTAACCAAAGAGGTAGAAGTCCTCTACACTGAAAACTATACGATATCAATGAAGAAAACTGAAGACACAAATAAATGAAAAGATATTCTGTGCTTATAGGTTGCCTGAGTTAATATTGTTAAAATGTCCATCCTTCCCAAATAAATGTAAAGATTCAGTGCAGTCCCTATCAAAATTCAAATGGCACTTTTCACAAAAAGAGAACAAACAATTCTAAAATTTGTATGGAACCACAAAAGATCCTGAATAGCCAAGGATATCTTAAGAAATATGAACAATGCTGGAGGCATCACACTCTATGATTTCAAATCTATAGTATTCAAGACAATTAAAAATCTGTAGTGATCAAGACAGTATGTTATTGGCATTAAAAAAACAAACACATAGATCAATGGAAGAGAATGGAGAGCCCATAAATAAAACCATGCATATATGGTCAACTAACTTATGACAAAGGAGCCAAAAATATACAATAGGGAAAAGACAGTCTCTTCAATTAATGTTGTTGTGAAAACTGGACAGTCACATGCAAAAGAATGAAACTGGACCATTATCTTACACCATACCAGAAATTAAGTCAAAATTAATTAAAGACTTGACTGTAATACCAGAAACTGTAAACCTAGAAAAAAGCATACACAGAAAGCTACTTGATGTAGATTTTGGCAATGATTTTTTTAATCTGACACCAAAAACTAAAACAGACAAGTGGGATTATATCAAACTAAAAGGCTTCTACACAACAAAGGAAAGCATTAACAAAATGAAAATGCAACCTACAGAAAGGGAGAAAATATTTGTAAATCAGATATCTGATAAGGGGTTAATATCCAATATATATAAAAAACACACAAAACAATAGCAAAAAACATTAATCTGATTAAAATATGGGCAGAACACCTGAATAGACATTTTTCCAAAGAACACTTTCAGGTGGCCAACAGGTACATGAAAAGATATTCAATATCATTAACAATCAGGGAAATGCAAGTCAAAACTACAATAAGATATCACCTCACTCTGGTCAGAATGGCTGTAATTAACAAGACAGGAAACAATAAGTGTTGGAGAGGGTGTGGAGAGAAGGCAACCCTCATATACTGCTGGTGGGAGTGAAAACTGGTGCAGCCACTATGGAAAAGAGTATGCAGATTCCTCAGAAAATTAGTGATAGATCTACCATATGATCCAGCTATTCCACTGCTGAGTATTTATCCAAAGAACTTGAAAACGCAAATGCATAAAGATACATGCACCCTATCTTCATTGCAGCATTATTCACCATAGCCACGACTTGAAAGTGACCTAGGTGCCCATTAAGGGACGAACGGATAAAGAAGATATGGTATGTATGCACAATGGAATACTACTCAGCCATAAGAAATGATGAAATCTGGCTATTTGTGACAACATGGATGGACCTTGAGGGTAATATGCTGAGTGAAACAAGTTAGAGGGAGAAAGTCAAATACCATATGATCTCACTCATAAGTAGAAGATAAAAATAATGACAAACAAACACATAGCAACAGAAATTGGATTGGTGGTTACTAGAGGGGAATGGGGGAGGGAGGAGGGTGAAAGGGGTGAATAAGCACTTGTGTGTGGTGATGGATTATAATCAGTCTTTGGGGGGCGAACATGTTGTAACCTATGCAGAAATGAAAATATATAATGATGCACACCTGAAATTTATAAAATAAACCAATGTTACCACAATAAAAAATAAAACAATGTTACACGGTTAAAAAATAATAGACAAGAAGTAGTAAGTGTTGGCCAGGATGTGTAGAAACGAGAACACTCATACACTGTTGGTGGGAATGTAAATTGGCACCGCCACTATGGAAAACAGTATAGAGGTTCCTCAGAAAATTAAAAATAGAGCTACCATTTGATCCAGCAATTCCACTTCTGGGTTTACATCCAAAGGAAATAAAATCACTCTCTTGTTTATTCGAGCATTATGTACAATAGCCAAGACATGAAAACAGCCTAAGTGTCCACTGACACATGAATGGACAAAGAAAATGTGAATATATATATATATATATTCAATTGAATAATATTCAATTATATATTCAATTGAATATATTCTATTCAATATATATTGAATTATATAGTCAATATGTATTCAATTCGAAATAATTATATTATATATAATATAATATATAATATAATTGAATATTATTCAGCCACATAAAAGAAATAATTCTTGCCATTTGAGACTATATGGATAAAGCTTGAGGACATATTATGGTAAGTAAAATATGTCAGACAGAAAGACAAATATCCTATTATCTTACCCATAACTGCAATCTAAAAACACTGAAGTTGTAGAAACAGAAAGCCGATTGTTGGTTGCCAGTGGTGAAGTGTTGGTGGCAGAAATGGGTGAAGGATATAAACTTCTACTTATTAGATAAATAATTACTGGGGATTTAATGTACAGCATGGTGACTATAGTTAATAATATGTTGTATATTTCAAAGTTGCTAAGAGTGTAGATCTTACAAGTTCCCACCATGAAACAAATAACTATAAATATGTGAGGTGATGGATGTAACTAACCAGATTACGGTAACCATTTTGTGATATATATGAATATCAAATCATTACTTTATACAACTTAAGCCTACACAATATTATATGTCAATTATATCTAAATAAAACTAAATTAAAAATGAAGGTAAAAAACCACCATTTTTAGGGAGAAAAATAGCTGGGAGTTGTCAAGGGATTTTTTTTTCCCCAATGTTTTCTTCTATGATTTTATGGTTTTGTGTCTTACATTTATGTCTTTAATCTATTTTTATTTAAGTTTTGTAAGTGGTGTAAGGTGGGGTACAGTTTTATTCTTTTGCATGTAAATATCCAGTTTTCCCAACACCATTTACTGAAGAGACTATCTTTTCCCTATTGGTAGTTCTTGGCGAACTCATGAAAGATTAGTAGACCTTATATGCATGGGTTTATTTCTGGACTATCTATTCTATTCCATTGATCTATATATCTATTTTTAATTCAGTACCATAGTATTTTGATTATTATAGCTTTGTAGAGTAGTTTGAAATCAGGAAGTGTGATACTACCAACTTTCTTCTTTCTCAAAATTGCTTTGCTTATGAGGGTACATTCATGGTTCCCTATGAATTTTATGATTTTTTTTTGTATTATTGTGAAAAATGTCAATGGGATTTTGGTAGGGATTGCATTTAATCTGTAGATCTCTTTGGGTAGTATGGATATTTTAACAATATTAATTCTTGCAATCCATCAGCACATAATATCTTTCTGTTTGTTTGTGCCCTCTCAGAATTTTTTTTAAATGTATAGAATAGATAGTAACACATCCTACTATTTCTTTATAAGGCTGCATGTATTATAGGAAAATGGTATACAAAATAAGTTTAGCCTTTTAAAGACTGCTTTCTTCCCTGTGTTTTTGTTGGAAGTTTGCTTATATAATGCCATACTGTTAGTAACACACTGACTTTATATCTCTACAAACATAAGTCATATTTTGTTTAAAGTAGTTAACCAAGAATGCAGTGTTCTTTTTTAATATAACATCCGCTGTTTTTCTCTAGATTTATTGAGGTATAATTGTATACGTTTAAGGTGTACAAATTAATGATTATATATATTGCAAAATGATTATCACAATAAAGTTAGTTAACACATTCATCACCTCACATAGTTACATTTTTTCCTTTTTTTATGGAGAGAACTTTTAAAATCCACTCTCTTAAAAACTTTCAAGTATACAATACAGTATTACAATATTACATCCCCAGAAATTATTAACTTTATAAATTGTAGTTTGTTTTATAGTTTTCAGTGTACAGATCTTTCTTTGTTAAATTTACTCCTAGGTATTTTATTGTTTTTTATGCTATTGTAAATGGAATTGTTTTATTTCTTTTTCAGATAGTTCATAGTCAATATATAAAAAAACAACTGTTTTTGTGTGTTGATTTTGTATCATGTAGCTTTACTGAATTTATTATGCTTAATAGATTTTTTGTCGTGCTTTTAGTGTTTTTTTAATGTATAAAATCATGTCATCTGCCAGCAGAGATTTTACTACTTCTTTTCTGATTTGGATGGTTTTAATTCTTTTTCTTCTCTAATTTTCTGGGCTAGACCTTTCAGTACTATGGTTAATTAAAGTGGCAAGAGTAGGCATACTTGTCTTGTTGCTGATCTTTAGAGGTAAAAATATTAGTTCTTACCCTTGCGTACGATGATAACTATGTTTTTTTATATATATAGCTTTTATTTCTTTGAGATAGATACCTTCCACAGATAATTTGTGAGAGTTTTCATCGTGAAAGGATACTGTATTTTGTCAAATGCTTTCTCTACATCTATTTTGACCATTATTCTGTTATAATGATGTATCTCATTTATTGATTTGCTTATATTGAATCTTCCTTGCATCCCAGGAATAAATCCCACTTGATAATGGTGTATGATCCTTATGTTATTCTGTTCAATTAGGTGTGCTGGTATTTTTGTTAAAAACTTTTCTTTGTTTTGTTGAATATTTGTATTTATGTTTATGAAAAGCATTGGGTTGTAACTTTTTCTTGTACTGTCCTTGTCTGGCCTTGTTTCAGAGTAATGCTGACCATGTAAAATTTTTGGAAGTATTCTTCCCTCTTTAATAATTTGGATGATTTTGAGAAAGATTGGTATAAATTCTTCTTTACATGATTGGTAGATTTCACCAGTGAAGCAAACTGACCCTGGATGTTTCATTGTTGGGAGACTTTTGATTATTTCTTCAATCTCCTTACTTCTTATTGGCCTGTTCAGATTTTCTATTTCCTCATGTTCCAGTGTGTTAAATTGTATGATCTTAGGAATATATCCATTTCTTGTAGTTTATCCACTTTGTTGGAATATAGTTGTTCATAGTAGTCTTTCATTTTTGTGGTATCAGTTGCAATATCTCCTCTTACATTTATAATTTTATTTATTTGTCATCTCACTACATTTCTTAGTTAGTCTTGCTAAATAGACTAAACTAAATAGCTAAATGTTATGTTTATTGATTTTGTATAAGTTTTCAAAAGACAAACTCTTAGTTTCACTAACATTTTCTATGGTTTATCTGCTATTTTATTTATTTCTGCTGTAAATTTTGCTTTTTAAAATCTTCTTACTTTGGGTTTTATTCATTCTTCTTTTTCTAGTGCCTAGGGGTGTAAAGTTAGTTTATTTGAGATACGTATTTTTTCTTAATATAGGCAATTATGCTACAAAATTTCTTCTGATAGCTACTTTGCTGCAGCTATAAGTTTTATATGTTGTATATCCATTTTGTTTGTCTCAAAACTTTTTTTAAAATCTCTTCTAATTTCTTCTTTCACCCATTCATTTTTCAGGAGTATGCTGTTTAATTGTCATGCATTTATGCATTTTCCAGGTTTCCTCCTGTTATTGATTTCTAATTTCAAAAAACTGTGGTGGTAAAAGTTGTTTGATATGATTTCAATTATCTGAAATTTAAGACTTATTTTACCTAATATATGATCTATTGGAGAATGCTTCATGTGTGCTTGAGAAGAACGTCTATTCTACTATTGCTGGATGGAATATTTTGCATACATCTGTTAGGTATATTTGGTGTATAATGTTGTTCAAGTTCACTGTTTCCTTATTGATTTTTTGTCTGGATGATATATTCATCATTGAAATGGAGTTTTGAAGTTCCCTACTACTGTTTGCTGTCTATTTCTGCATTCGGATCTGTTAGTAATTGCTTATTATATTTAAGTGATCTTATGTTGTATGCATACATATTTATGATTGTTATATCCTCTTTATGAATTGACCCCTTTATCATTATATAATGCCCTTCTTTGTCTTTTATTAAAGCTTTGGATCTAAAGTTTATTTTGTCTGACATAATTATAGCTACTTCTGCTATCTTTTATTTTCTGTTTTCATGGAATATATTTTTCTACCCCTGCATTTTCAGCCTGTGTGTTTTTAAAGCTGAAATAAATCTCTGGTAGGCAGTATATAATAGGGTTTTGTTTTTTATCCATTCAATCACTCTATTTTTAAATTGGAGAATTTAGTTCATTTACATTTAGAGTAGTTATTGATAGGTAGGGATTTCTTATTGCCATTTTGTTTATTGTTTTTGGTGGCTTTATTTTGCAGTTTATATGTTCCTCTCTTGCTGTCTTCTCTGTGATTTGATTATTTTTCATAGTGGTATGTTTGTTTTTCTCTTAATCTTTTGTGTATATATTATAGATTTTTCTCTGTAATTTCCATTAGGCTTACATAAAACATTTTATAGTTATAACTCTCTGTTTTTCAGGGGGTAATGATTTAACTTCAATCACATATAAAAGCTCTATGTGTTTACTTTCCTCCCCATATTTTATGTTTCTGGCATTACATTTTATTTTTTATTTGTGTATCCATTAACAAAATACATAGCTTTATTTTTTAAACTTTTATCTTTTAACTTTTATGCTAGAGTTAAAAGTGATTTACACACCACCATTACAGTGTTAAAGTATTGTGAACTTGAGTATATATTTACCTTTACCAGTGAATTTTATAGTTTCATACATTTTCATGTCACTAATTAGCATCCTTTTGTTTCAGCTTGAATTCCTTTTAGCATTTCGTGTAAGACAAGTTTAGTGATGATGGACTCCATCAATTTTTGTTTGTCTGAGGAAGTCTTTCTCTTTCATATCTGAATGAAAACTTTGCCAGGTAGTGTTCTTGTTTGGTAGTTTTTTTTTTTCTTTCAACACTTTGAACAAATCAATCAATTGTCTGATGGCTTGCAAGGTTTCTGCTGCAAAAGACTCTGTTAACCTTATGCTGGTTCCCTTGTACATGATCAATCGTTTTTCTCTTGCTGCTTTCAAAATTATCTTTTTCTTTAATTTTTGAAAATTTTATTATAATGTGTCTTATAAAAGTCTTCCTTGGGTTACCTGTTTTGTAACCTTTGTGCTCACATACATAGATGTCTCTCCACAGATTTGGAAAAATTTCAGCCATTATTTCTTTAAACTTTCCGCCCCTTTCTCTTAGTCTTCTCTTTCTGAGACTCTTATATGCATATATTAGCTCTTTTAATCGAGTAGCCTCAATCCTGTAGATTTTATTCATTGTTTTTCATTTTATTTCTTTCCTCTCCTCTGACTGAATAATTTCATGAGATGTGTATACCAGTTTACAGTTCTTTGTTCACCTTGATTGTGTCTGACATTGGAACTCATTATTGTATTTTTTAGTTTATTTATTTTATCCTTCATCTCCAGAATTTTTTTTTTATGATTTCTTTCTTTTTGTTTAACTTCTCCTGTGGTTCACATGTTGTCTTCCTGCGTTCATTGAATTTTCTATTGTGATTTTTTTTTTTGAATCTCACTGAGCTTTCTTAAATTAATTATTTTGAATTTTGTCTCAGATAATGTATACATCTACATTTCTTTGGAGTCAGTGACTGTAAGGTAAATGTATTCTTTTGGTGTTGTCATCCTTCTTTGCTTTTGTGTGTATTGGCTTTGCATTGATGTCTGCACATTTGAGTGAGAAATCATCTCTTCCAGCCTTTTTAGATCAAGTTCATTGAGGAAGGACTTTCACCTGCAGGCATTTGTAAAGGTGCTGGCTGGTTGGAATGCAGCATCTCTTTTTATTGAGAGGCCACAGTAACATAGATTCAATGCAGCTCTTTCAGCTCAGGTCAACATCATCAAAGTCTGTGGAGATTCTCAGTGGCCAACCCTGTGGATGTCTGTGAAAACAGTGATGACTAGGGTTGTTGAGGTCCTTAGTGGTGAAGGCTGCTGTGATCCTCCTGTCCTCCTTTATGCCCATGGGAGATAGTTCTAGCTGAGTATATCACTTTTAATGTTGGGTCTGGTTCACTGGCACTCAGAGTGGCAGAAGAGCCTGGGCATCCAACTCAGGGGCATGAGTAACTACCATGGTGTCTGGCGTTTGGGACATAGGTGCACTTCTAGAGTGGTGGCTCCAGTATGCAAGATGAAGACGTGTAAATTGCCCATGGAACTGAGATCCAGGTCTGTGCATTTGCTGTAGTAACTTGGGCCCTAGTGAGGGTTAGGATGCAGGAGTGGCATGAGCCCAGAGATGACAGGGTACAATGGTGACTTGGGCCCAAGTGACAGGGAACAGTGGCTGCACGGCCCTAGGGATGATGATGCACAACCATGACTCTTCACTCAGGGGGCTGGGTGCAGAGAAGCAGCAACATGATCATAGCAGTGACTTAGGCCCCAAGTGGTGGGGTGCAGAGTAGCAGAAATGTTTCCCTGGTGGTGGTGGGTTGAAGCCCTCACTCAGGACTCAGGAGGACATGGGGCCACATCACACTATCTTGGCTACTGTGATGGAAGGTCAAAGTTGTAACTTAGGACCAAAGGTTCCTGGCGCACTGCAGGAACATCTTCATTCTCATAAAAGGTGAGGTAACATGTCATCCTGATCCCAGAGATCAGAGTGCAGCAGTGACTTGGGTCACTGGGGCCAGGTCTCATCATAATGACATCGCCATCTCTAGAGAAGAGATACAGTGGCAGCAATTCAGGTAGCTCCATCGTCTGGGTTCAGCATTGACGAAGACTGTGGGGATCCTCAGTAGCAAAGGTCACAAAGGTCCACAGCAATGGCAAGGATTGCTGGGATCCTCGTGATTTTCTTTTCCCCATTGGGTGAAACTCTTCTAAAGGCATTCCACTTGGCAGCGAGCTTCTCTAGACCAGGGTATGGGGTGATGCAGATAAAATGTTTCCTATGCATTTTTATGCAGCCATCCTCAGGTTTTGTGCTACAAAGTATTTCTGCTGCTTCTTCCTTGTAGTCCAGAGATTTCCCAGAACTATTTTCATTGGTTTGTCATCATTTATTGTTTTGTTGTTTTTGTGGGAGAGATAAGCATTGAGACTTCCTAATCTGTCATCATGCAGATGTCCTGTCTTGTCTAACTTTTTGCCTGGCTTGTATTGACAATAATTTTAAATTTTATGTACAAGTTTGTCTATCTATCTATCATCAATCTATCTATCTATCCATCCATCTATCTATCTATCTATCTATTTATCTATCAATCTTATGAATAGTGCTTTCTCTGTCCTAATTAAAAGACTTTCGTTAGTCTACTATCATGAAAATATTTTCCCATGTTTTCTTCTGGAAGCTATTATCTGCAGGTCTATGATAAATTTCAAATTATTTTTTTGTGTGATGTGAGGTAGAAGGTTCATGCTTATTCATTCATACATCCATTTATTCCTGCACCATTTTTAAAAGAAATGTTTTGTCTATTGAATTTCTATGGCACTTTTGTTGTTAACTTAGTCCTGATGTGTGTGGCCATATTATTAGATGCTCTATGCCTTTGCATTAATCTATTTGTATATCATTATGCAAATACCTCATTGTCTTAATCAATATGCCTTTAAATTAACTCTTAAAATCAAATAATACCAGTCATTTAAATTTATTTTTTCTTTTAGGGATTGTTTTTTCTTGTCTGTGTTCTTGGCTTACAGAATTTTGGAATAAGCTTGTCAATTGCAATTAATTTAAAAACCTGTTAGGAACTTGATAAAGGTTGCATTAATACTACATATAGATCAAGTTCAGGAGGCATGAAATCTTAACAACCTTGAGTGTTTCAGTTTAGAAATATGGTATTTTTTCCATGTATTTGGTCTTCTTTTATTTCAGCAATACATCTAGTTTTTCATAGCCATTCCAATAAGTATGTAATGGTATTTGATCATTGTTTTCATTGAATTTCCCTATGGACTAAGGATGATGAACATATTTTCATTTGCTATTTTCCATCCATACATCCATACAGTTCTTTCTTGTCTTCTTTTTTGCATTTTATATTTTATTTACATAAATAAAATCGAATTGTCTGTTGTACAGTTCTCTGAACTTTAACACACACATAATTTTATAAAACCACCACCACAATCAAAATACAGGACCATTCCATCACGTCCAAATTATGCCCTCTTGCTGTCCCTTCACAATCACATCTACCCCAACCTTCATACTGATCACGACTGGTCCATCCACTATAACTATAGTTTTGTCTTTTTAGCAATGTCAAATAAGTAGAATCATAGTCTATATAACTTTTTGAGGTTTTGTTTTTTCAATCAGCATAACACCTTTAATATTTGTTCAATTTTTATTTGTGTATCAATAGTTCATTGCTTTTTGTTGCAGAGTAGTATTCCATTATATGGATATGTCACGGTTTGTTTGCCATTCACCTATAGAAGGACATCTGGGTTGTTCCTAATTTGGAGCTATTATGAATAAAGCTTTTATAAATCTTTACATACAGGCTTTTGACAAAACATGTTTTTATGTCTGAGTAGATATAAGAGGAAAGAGATTTCTGGGTCACATGATAAGTGCAAGTTTAATTTTAAAACAAACTACCAAACTGTTTCATATAGCAGTTGTACCATTAGGCTTTCAACCTGAAATGCAGAAGAGTTCCAGTTGCCCTTCATCCTGATGAGCCCTTGATATTGTAACCATGCTGTCATTTTTTTTTATTCTAGCCATTCCAACAGGTGTTTAATGGTATCTGATCATTGTTTTTGTTGAAATTCCCTAATTACCAAGGAAGATGAATGTATTTTCATTTGTTTTTTCCATGCATACATATTCTTAGCTAAAGTGTCTGTTCAAATATTTTGCCCATTTTTTTATAAAAATAACTTTCAAGTAATTTTAGACACAGAAAGTTACAAGAATAATACATCCTCTCAGTTATTGGAAAGAAAACTGGCATGGTTTTTAGAGGATTCCAGCAGACTTCTGGGTCTGACAATTGGGATAAATAGAATACTCTTCTTTGGATAATTAGGATGGACTATCTTTTTAGACTGGCCTGAAAAAAATCTGCCCAAGGATATAATGAAAAAATTGTTTTGCAAGGATTAGTGCCTACCATTTAGAATGGTATTTAACATAATCTTGAAAATTAAACAGAATTTGTGTACATTTTCTCTGGTGATTTCATTAATTTTTTAGCCTGGCCACATCCTAGATGCCATTTATGCCTAGGAATGTCTTAATAGAGTATCATATCTCAAAGACTGCTTCAATAATTTTTCCTGATTTAAAGATTGCATCTTATTTACAAATATTGATAAACCATTTTCTATTTAAAAGTTCCATTTGACATTTTGAAAATAATAACCAAACTTAGAACAGTAAATGGTTTCATAATATAAGAATAGAAATAGAAACAATAGTAATAGGTTTATGGTTTCCTACCATTAAGGAAATATATTAGCAATTGTTCATGATGAGTGTAAGGAAGATTAGTCTGAACAGTGATTAAAACATAAATATTTCCAATTTCTTGGTCTAATTTTGTTGTATATCTTCTGCATTGGTATTTCTGGTTAGACAAGTGGTTGCTCTGGGGTTGTTGACCTTAATTTTGCCCCATCTGGAAACCAAATAAAATTGGAAGCCTCAAAATAGTATGTGATAGACAGAGATTCTGTTTGTTTGTTTCTTTCTTTGTTTGTTTAGAAACCCTACTTTTTAGAGATTTCTGTCTATGAACATCAGTAAATATACATATATAAATTCCTGTAACACAATGCCAGGAATAATCTGCATTTAGGAAATCCAGCTGCTATTTGGAAGGCATCATGTTCTATTGGGAAAAGAAGTGACCCTGAATTCAAAGATCTTCGTCTATTCTGGCTTAATTACTCCTCTGAAGTGTGACTTGGGTATGTCTTTCAGTATCTAAGTTAAAAATTTCTCACTGATAAGATGACCACGAAATGTCTTTTCAGTCTACCTCATAGGAGAATTGTGTGGATAAAATGACAATGGGTATAAAATATATTCTAAACCACAAAATATTGAGTACATGTAAATATTAAAGGAACTTCTACTATTCCTATTATTCTCTAGATCTGGGTAGAAGTCTAGAGATTAGCATTTGTGAAAACATCTGGTAAACACCATGGTATGCACTGGGTATCAGAAAAGAGTTAGCTAAGTCTGAAAGTGAACATGATTGCCTTTTCTTGGATTTTTTTTTTTTTTTTTGCTTTCAAATGGAAGCAGGACTGTCTTCTTTACTTAGATTGAGTGTGAGTTTGCAAGCGTTCAGTCAAATCTACTCAAATAAATGGAGAGAAAATTCAGGAATATCCAGGATTCTTTGATATTAATGTTATTCTAGTATGCCCAGGGACAGGCTATTAGGTACTTATGTGGTGTGCCTTAAAGTGACTTTGCCTCCAAAGTTTATCTATTGACTGGTATGCTACTAAACTTAGAGACATGATTTTCAGATATCCATTCACTTAATATAATACCTATTTCTCGGATATCAAAGAATTTCCAAGATTTGTAGTCAGCATTTGGGTGATAGTGATAAAGAAGACTTAGTCCCTCCCTCAAGTAATTCCACATAGTGATGAAAAAAATAAATGCAAATGTTTACAATGTAATATATTAAGGTAGGAATTTTCATATTTTAGGATACATTAGAATCCCCTGGAGGGCTTTTTCAAACACACAGTTTCTAATTCAGTAGGTCTGGGATGTTGCCTGAGAATTTGCATTTCTAACAAATTTCCAGGTAATGCTGATCATGCTGGTCCAGAGATCATACTTTGAGAATGACTCCTCTAAGAGATATGTGTCTAAGGTAAAGGAAACTCACTTTGCCTATCTGAGGGAGTTGACGTTAGGTGTTGAGGCATGAATTGGATTAAAAAATGATTGCATGGAGGTGAGGTAGTCCAGCACCTGGAAATATCATGTAAAAAACCTAGAAGCAAGAATGAATCAACACATATGTCAGCATGAATGCAGCAGATTATAAGGGAAAAGATTTGAATGGCAAGAATAAAGCTGGAAGTCTTGGGATCAGATTATTAAGGATGAATATAACATGCTATGGAAATTAGAAATTATTTTGAGGGCAGTAGGTTGTAAACAGCTAAGTGGCATGGCTAGATTTCAATTTGAGAAAAGTCACACTAACAGAAGTATGATGAGTAAATTGAAGTGTCACTATCTTGATGATAGGCAAAGCATTAAGGAGAGAAGGTGATATATAATGATAGTCCAGTTAAAACAATGACATGAAAGATAAAGAAGAATGCACTGATGTGAGAGGGTATAAGGGTTTTATTTTCATTTTTAGGGGAATGGAAAAAGGTGAGGAATTCAGTTTTGAACTTGTGCTTTAGTGTCAAAAGGAGATGTCCTGTAAGCTCTTGGGTATAAATATGTAGAGTTTAGAAAATAAGTCCTTGTTACAGATACATATGGAGAATCAAGATACTGGTGTTAATAGAAGTTATAAGAGTAAATGAGTTTATAATACAATAAGAGTATGAGACTTTAACACCTCACTCACATAAATGGACAGATCATCTAAACAAAATGGCAATAAGGAAACATTGGACTTAAATGACACATTAGACCAGATGGACTTAACAGATATATACAGAACATTCCATCCAAAAGCCACAGGCTACAGATTCTTTTCAAATGCACATGTAACATTCTCAAAGAGAGATCACGTATCAGGCAACAAAACAAGTCTCAATAAATTTAAGAAAATTGAAATAATACCAAGCATGTTTCCTGACCACAACAGAATGAAGCTAGAAATCAACAAGAAGAAAACAGGAAAAGTCACAAATATGTGGAGATTAAACAGAATGCTATTAGACAACTATTGGATCAATGAACACATTAAAGGAGAAATCAGAAAATATCTGGAGACCGGTGAAAATGAAAATATGAAATAGCAAAATTTATGTAATACAGCAAAAGTGGCACTAATAAGGAAGGTTATAGCAATAAAGGCCTACTTAATAACAACAAGAAAAACCAAAATAAACAATATAACAATAAATATAAAGGGACTGGAAAAAGAATAACAAATGAACCCAAAATCAGTAGAAGGAAAAAGTAATAAAAATCAGGGCAGAAATAAATGAAATAGAGACTAAAAAGGCAATAGAAAAGATCAATGAAACTAAGAGCTAGTTGTTTGAAAAGATAAACAAAATTGACAAAACTTTAGATAGACTCACCAATAAAAAAAGAATGATGACTAAAATAAAGACAGACATGAAAGAGGAGAAATTACAATGGATACTTCAAAAATAAAAGGATTATAAGAGAATATTATCGAAAGCTAAATGCCAATGTATTGGATAATCTAGAAGAAATGGATAAATTCTTAGAATTACATATTTTCTAAAACTGAATCAAGAAGGAATACAGAATCTGAATAGACAAATCACTAGTAAGGAGATCAAACCAGCAACCCAAAGACTCCCATAAAACAAAAATCCAGGACCAGACAGCTTCCTCAGTGAATGCTACCAAACAAAGAAGATCTAATATCTGACCTTCTCAAACTCTTCCAAAAAGTTTAAAAAGAGTGGATGCTTCCTAACTCATTCTACAAGGACAACATTACCCAGATATCAAAACCAGGCAAGGACAACACACAGAAAAAAAATTACAGTCCAATATCACTGGTGAACATAGATGCAAAAATATTCAAGAATATGTTAGCAAATGAAATACAAAAATACATTGAAAAGATCATACACCATGATCAAGTGGAATTTATTTCAGGGATGCAAGGATGGTTCAACATCTGTAAATTAATCAAGTTATACCACATTAACAAAATGAAGAATAAAAATTAAATGATCTCCATACTGCTTTCCGTAATGATTGTATAAGTTTACATTTCCACCAGCAGTGTATGAGCATTCCCTTTGCTCCACATCCTCTCCCACACTTGTAATTTTTTGTCCTCTCAATTACATACATTCTGATGAGTAAAAGGTGATATCTTATTGTAATTTTGATTTGCATTTCCCTAATAATTAGTGATGTTGATCATCTTTTCATGTACCTGTTGGTCATTTGCATATCTTCTTTGGAAAAATGTCTGTTCATATCCTCTGCACATTTTTTGATTGGGTTGTTAATTTTTTTGTTGTTGAATTTTATAAGTTCTTTATATATTTTGGAAATTAACTCCTTATGAGTCATATGATTTGCAAAAATTCTGTCCCAGTTAGTGGGTTATATTTTCCTTTTGTTGATGGTTTCCTTTGCCGTGCAGAAGTTTTTCAGTCTGATGTAGTCCCATTTGTTTATTTTTTCTATGTTTCCCTTGCCTGAGTGGACATGGTATTTGAAAAGATACTGCTATGACGGGTGTCAAAGGATGTACTGCCTACGTTTTCTTCTAGGAATTTTATGCTTCCAGGCCTTACATTCAAGTCTTTTTATTTAATTTTGATTTACATTTTAATTTAATTTTTGTGACTGGTGTAGAAAAGCAGTATGGAGACTTCTCAAGAAATTAAAAACAGAAATACTATTTCATCCAGATATTGCACTACTGGGTATTTATCAAAAGAACATAAATTCACTAATTCAAAAAGATATATGCACTCCTATGTTCATTGCAGCATTATTCACAGTAGCCAAAAGTGGAAGCAACACAAGTGCCCATTAACAGAAGAATGTATAGAAAAGATGTGGCATATATATGCATGGAATTCTCCTTGGCCCTACAAAAAGACAACATGGATGGACCTTGAGGGCATTATGCTAAATGAAACAAGTCAGACAGAGAAAGATAAATATTGCGTAATTTCACTCATATGTGGAAGATAAGCAAACAAACATAGATAAAGATAAAAGATTGATTGTTACCAGAGGGGTAGGAGGTGGGGAGAGGGCAAAAGGACTAAAGTGGCACATATTTATGGTGGCAGATAAAAACTAGGCTATTGGTGGTGAACATGATGTAGTCTTCATAGAAACTGAATTATAATAATGTAAACCTAAGAAGTACACAATTTTAGAAGCCAATATGACCTCAATAAAATAATTTTTAAAAATTTAAAAAATTCACATCATCATCTCAATAGATGCAGCAAAAGCATTTGACAGGGCACAACATCCACTTATGAAAAAAAAAAGAGCCTCTCAATAAAATGAGTTTAGATGCATTCTTTTCTTTTCCTTTTTTTGGAATAATTTGAGGAGGGGAGGTATTAAATATTCTTTGAAAGTTAGAATTCACTTGTGAAGCTGTCTAGTCCTGGATCTTTGTTTGTTGGGAGTTTTTGATTACTGATTCAATCTTCTTACTAGTAATCAATCTTTCAGGTTTTTGGATTCTTTCTGATTCAATATGAAAAGATTGTATGATTCTAAGAATGTATCTGTTTGTTCTAGGTTGTCCAATTTGTTGGTGTATAAAGCTCATAGTACTCTCTTATGATTCTTTGTATTCCTGCAGTATCTTTGTATTGCTGAGTATGTGGAGAAAAGGGGACCTTCAGGTA
Source organism: Equus przewalskii (assembly GCF_037783145.1). Classification (NCBI taxonomy): domain Eukaryota; kingdom Metazoa; phylum Chordata; class Mammalia; order Perissodactyla; family Equidae; genus Equus; species Equus przewalskii. The sequence continues at coordinate 63,302,348 of NC_091863.1, forward strand.
CTGTTGGTGGGAATCTAAACTGGTGCAGCTACTATGGAAAGTAGTATGGAGATCTCTCAAAAAATTAAAAATGCAACTACCATATGATCCAGGAATTCCACTTCTGAGTATTTATCCAAAGGAAACAAAACCACTAATTCAAAAACATATGCACCACTATATTCTCTGCAGCATTGTTTATAATAGCCAAGATATGAAAATAACCTAAGGTTCTATTGATGGGTGAATGGATAAAGAAGATGTGGTGTATATATGCACAATGGACTACTACTCAGCCATAAAAAGAATGAAATCTTGTCATTGTGACAACCAATATAGACCTTAAGGAAATTATTCTGAGTAAAATCACTCAGAAAGAGAAAGACAAATACCATATATTTTCACTTATATGTGGAATCTAAAAAACAAAATAAATGAACAAACAAAACAAAACAAAAATTGTAGAGAGAGCTAACACAACGGCGTTTGCCAGAGGGGAGAGGGTTTGGGGAATGGGCAAAATGGGTGAAGGGAGTCAAGAAGTACAGACTTCCAGCTATAGAATACATAAGTGATGAAAATGTAAAGTCAAAAAGTAAAACTAAGTAAAAATAAGTTTATCTTATATTAAACTAAATTTGAAAAAAACATAGAAAAATCATTATAAGGAAATATAGGTTTGTAATCTGTTATCATGGAGAAAAACTTTAAATAGTATAATTTTATTTTTTATATATATGCAACTTTTCACAATTTATTTTAAAGTTAAGATATATACATAAGAGGATTATCTCAGTTTATGCTTTAAACACAAACATAAACTCACACACAAATAACTAGTTTGATTAGATTTAAATATTTATATATCTGAACAAAATTGGAAAATCTTAAATTAAAGGTTAATAAAGGTTGCCCAACACAGTGGAGTTTTAGACTATTTGTATTAGATTCTTTTTGTCTAATAATAAAGAAAAAAATTCTTTATTTAGTATTAGAAAATGATTATGTTGTGCAATATATTTTTTATTGAGGCAACATTGCTTTATAATGTTATATAAATTTCAGGTGCACGTCATTAAACTTCAATTTCTGTAAAGACTACATCGTATTCACCACCCAAAGTCTAATTGAAATCTGTCACCATACCCATGTGCTCTTTCACCCCCTTCACTCTCCTCCCTCTTCCCTTCCCGTTTGCTTACCACCGATGTATTCTCTGTGTGTACGTGTTTGTTGTTGTTGTTTTATCTTCCACATATGAGTGAAATAATACAGTATTTGGCATTCTCCATCTGCTTTATTTCCCTTAGAATAATTCCCTCAAAGTCCGTCCATATTGTAGCAAATGGCAAGATTGCATCTATTTTATGGCTGAGTAGTATTCCATTGTGTGTATGTGTATATATATATATATATATATATATATATATATATTTATACACATATATTTACATATATATACACACATACCATATTTTCTTTATCCAGTCATGTTTTTATGGGTACTTAGGTTGTTTCCAAGTCCTGGCTATTGTGAATAACGTAGCAATGAGCATAGTGGTGCATATATCTTTTCAAATTAGCGTTTTCATCTTCTTTGGGTAAATATTCTGATGTGGAATTGCTGGATCGTATCATAGTTCTACTCAATTTTTTGTGGAATTACCATACTGTTTTCCATAGTGGCTGCACCAGTTTACATTTTCACCATCAGTGTAAGACAGTTCCCTTTTCTCCATATCCTCTCAAACCCTTCTTATTTCTTGTCTTTTAATAATAGGCAGTCTGATGGATGCAAGGTGATATCTCATTGTAGTCTTGATTTCACTTCCATAATAATTAGTGTTGTCAAACACCTTTTCATGTGGCTGTTGGCCATCTGTATATCTTCTTTGAAAAAACATCTGTTCAGATCCTCTGCCCATTTTTTAATTGAGTTGTTTGGGTCCTTGCTGTTGAGTTGTATGGGTCCTTTATATATTTTGGATATTAACCTCATATCAGATATATGTTTTGCAAATATCTTCTACACATTTTTAGGTTGAATTTTCCTTTTGATTATGTTTTTTTTTTTGCTGTGCAGAAGTTTTTAGTTTCATATAGTGTCCCATTTGTTTACTTTTTCTTTTGTTTCCCTTGAGTGGGGAAACACACAAAAATATACTACTAAGGCTGATGTCAAAGAGCATACTACCTATGTTTTCTTCTAGGTGTTCTATGGTTTCAGATCTTACATTAAATCCTTTTATCCATTTTGAGTTACTTTTTATGGTGTAAGAAAATAGTTTACGTTTATTATTTTTTATGTGGCTGTCCAGTTTTCCTAGTAGCATTTATTGAAGATATTTTCCTTTTTCTCCATTGTATGCTTTTGGCTCCCTTGTCAAAAATTAGCTGTCTATAGATGTGTGGGTTTATTTTTGGACTATTGATTCTTTTCCATCGATCTGTCCATCTGTTTTTCTGCCAGTACCATGCTGTTTTTATTACTATAGCTTTGTAGTATATTTAGAAATCAGGTAGTGTGATATCTCCAGGATTGTTCATTTTTCTCAGGATTCTTTTTGGCTACTTGGAGTCTTTTGTTGTTCCATACAAATTATAGAATTCTTAGTTCTATTTCTGTGAAAAATGTCATTGGGACTTTGATAGGGATTGCATTGAATCTGTAGATTCCTTTAAGAAATATGGACATTTTAACAATGTTAATCCTTCTAACCCTTGATCACAGAATATCTTTCCATTTTTTATGTCTTCTTGGATTTCTTTCAACAATGTTTTATAGTTTTCAGTGTACCAGTCTTTCATCTCTTTGTTAAATTTATACCTAAATATTTTATTCTTTTTGCTACAGTTGTAAATTGGATTGTATTCTTTATTTTCCTTTCTGCTATTCTGTTGTTATTGTATAGAAACACAACAGATTTCGGTATAGTGATTTTGTAACCTGCATTTATTGTATGTGTTTATTGTTTTTTTGGTGGATTCATTAGGGTTTTATCTATGTAAGATCATATTATCTGCCAATAGTCACAGTTTTACTTCTTCCTTTCCAATTTGGATTATTATTATTATTTTTTCTTGCCTGATTGCTCTGGCAAGGACTTCCAATACTATGTTAAATAGAAGTGGCAAAAGTGAGCATCTTTGTCTTGTTTCTGTTCTTGGAGGGATAGCTTTCAGTTTTTCGTTGTTGAGTATGATGTTAGCTGTGGGTTTGTCATATATGACCTTTATTATGTTAAGATACTTTTCTTTCATTCCCAGTTTATAGAGAATTTTTATCATAACTGGATGTTGGATCTTGTGAAATTCTTTCTGTGCATCTATTGAGATGATCATGTGATTTTTCTTCATTTGTTAATGTGGTGTATCATGTTGATTGGATGTTAAAGCATCCTTGCATCCCTGGAATAAATCTCACAATCATGTTTTATGATCATTTTAATTATAGTTGTATTCAATTTGATAATATTTTATCGAGGATTTTTGCATCTATGTCCATCATCTTGGTTCAGTTTTGAAAGGTTCTGTGATTCTAATGATTTATCCATTTCTTCTAGATTATCCAATTTATTGGTGACAACTTTTCATAAGATTCTCTTATAACCCTTTGTATTTCTGTGGTGTCTGTTGTAATTGCTCCTCTTTCACTTCTGATTTTATTTATTTAAGCCTTCTCTCTTTTGTCTTGGTGAGTTACATCTTATATTCTAGTGTTTGCTACCTGTTCCATTATCTCCTGTTAACCTCGGCATTTCAACACTTGGTCAATGTTTTCCCCTTGTTGACTGTGTTTGGAAATTTTTCTGCCTACCTTATGTTATCTCCAATTCATACTAATCACACAGCTCCACTCTTTGTCCATCAGTGGAATCTGTTTATCTCCTCGTAGTGCTCTTCTTAGTGGTTCTCATCTCATATCTCTGATCATCATGTCATTGAAAAATACATCTCCCTTCACTCACTCTACCAACATATCACATAAAGTACAATATCCTGAAAGTCACAGAGATACTCACTCTTTTATTCAACAAACCCTTTCAGTGCGTACTTTTTTTTCAGGCACTCTAACAGGCTAAGCATGTGGTAAAATTGTAAGAAATATTGACCTCTGCTTTCCTGAGATTTTTAGCCAAAGCCAAGAGACATACGTTAATTAAATTACCAAAGAAATCTGTATATAATTCAATAGCTATGATCTCATCACGAGGAAGAGTTTCACGGTGCTAAAGATCATATAACAGAAAGAAATGATACTGACTTTTAGAGCCAATGTTACCCTGAGGAAGTGATGATAGTTAAACTAAGGTATAAAAGACATATGGCTGTTTCCAAGTCTTGACTACTGTGAATAAAGCTGCAATGAACATAGGGGTGCAAATATTTTTATGCATTTGTGTTTTCATGTTCTTTGGATAAATATCCAGAAGTGGAATAGCTGGATCATATCATAGTTCTATTCTTAATTTTTTGAGGAATATCCACACTGTTTTCCATACTGGCTGCATCAGTTTACATTCCCACCAGCAGTATATGGTGGTTCCCTTTTCTCCAAGAAATAAAAATAAAATAAAATATAAAAGATATGTGGAAGTTAACTTGATGAAGGGATGAGAGAATAACGTTTAAGTCTGTATCACCAGGATGTTTCAAGATTCTGTGATGGGAAGAATTAAACTTTGATATGCAGTCATGACAAGAAAATGGCAGATGATGGGGTGTGACAGTGTGCTAAAACGCTATTGGAGAAGTAGGAAAGGGCTAAACATTAGAGAATCTTATAGATTAATTCAGGTGTTGTTTATGAGAAGAGTTTTGTTTCTTTTAGGATGTATGGATCAAAGAGGCTGTACTCTAATAACAAGGCAAAACAGATAACTTACAAAATCATAACTTATATTGGGTCCACCAGAGAGATGAAGTCTCAAGGCAATCAATTAAACAGAATTTGGAAGACTGGCAGGTGCTTCTGAAGAGACAGCATACATAGACTGTTTCACCTTTGGCCGAGCATGGGAAGGAGTTGGCTACCAAAATAGTAGATACAAATAAATTAGCTAAAGTTGTAATAAATCCTTAAAGAATGAGTTGATTTATATATCAGTTTATAATAACTAGGAACACTAGAGACAACAGAAATTTATACTCAAGCCTTTTTCCACAGGTACTGATCAAGTTCTCAGGAGAAAACTTGGGGCAGGGCTGGATACCAAAGAACATTTCCCTCAGTAGCACACTGGTACCAAACTTTGCACACCTATCTGGACATTTTTCTTATATAAAGCCAAAAACTTAAGCTTATAGAGGAGAAACAGAAAATCCTTCCTCTTTGCTCTAGTGATCAGGCAGAGTTCCACTGTTTCTTGAGAAGAGTTAAAAGTAAAAGCTATCTGTCTCTTGGGAAAAATTAAAAATTATACTCCTCTCAGGACAAATGTTAAAGTCCATTGCTTCTTGTGGCGGGGAGAAGCAAAAATTTTCTGCCTTGGGGGAAGTGCAGAAAAAAACCCTTGGCCTAGGATCCTATATCAATACAAAGCAGGTACCTGATAACGCTGGTGGAGATTCAGGAAATTTTCTCCTGACCAAAGCCCAACAGAGAAACAAGGCAGAGTCGAACTGGCATGTGACTAGAAGCAGAACACTAAGAAAGCCCAATCCCAAGTCCAAGGCACAAAGGATGTGCATAAAATTTAAGCTAAAGAAGGAGAAACAAGAATGCCCTCTGCCTACACTATAAAGCTCACACTGAATAACAAAGGTCACAGCCCACTGCTGGGGCTATTTGAGAGCATTGTCAAGAGAGATCCTCCTGTAGCACAGGAATGCAAGCACTGCTGGAAGCTGAAGGTAGAGTAAGAACACAGGGAAAATTCTTCAAGGTTAAGGTCCACACACTAAGTACAGATTAACAGCAGACCACTGCTAGAGGAATTTGAAGCTTGTGTTTCACTGAAGGTAGGAGCTGCAAAAATAAAATCCAAATTGAATTCATCTCCTGACTAGATTGACTCAATCCTCCACCCCACAATTGGCCTAATATAAGAAAAACCAGATCCATTTCTGCGCATAAATACCATTTACATATGGCTCTATTTCTCTTCTATAAAACAAAGTTTGTATTCAATAAAAAATTGTGGGATATATAAAATAACAAGAAAAGAAACATTTTCGAGATATAACCAACTGACACAAATACACTAAAGAATGAACCGCGAATTGGAATAATTAGAGAGGAAATTACAATTATTAAATGATCAAATAGTGAAGACAAACAACATGCATGAAAAGATGGAACAATTCAGCAAAGGAATGATATATAATTATATTAAGATATAAAAATGCTAAAAGTAAAACCCAATGCTAAAGAAAAATACTGAGCATAGTTGTAAAAAAAAAATCCAGGTATATAATGCAAATTAATTACCATGAAACACAAAGAGACAAAAGTGAAACAATGCAAGGGTTCTTTAAAACATTAAATGTAGAATTATCATATACTACTTCATACCTACTAGAATGGCTATACCAAAAAAAAAAAAAACAAGTTTTGATAAGGATATGGAGAAATTGCAACCCTTATACATTGCTCATGAGAATGAAAAAGATGCAGTGCTGTGGAAAAGCATTTGTTAAAAGTCCCTCAAAATGTTAAATAGAATTACCATATGACTAAGATATTCTGCTTTTAGATCTATACTACAAAAACTTTTTTTATTTTATAAATTTTTAAGTATAATTGGCATACAATATCATAGTAGTTTTGTTAGTGCTGCCTAAATAGCTAACATAAATACAGCCAATGGTTAACATAGGCTAGTATAAGGGAAGCCATTTTATAGAGGGTAACTATATTGGGACTATAACAAGACACATTTTTTTCCTTATTAGCAATGCTGTAGTTTGCATGTAGCTTAGAGAAGTACACATCTGCTTGCTCTGCTATTTTTGTAGCCTTGGCTTATACAATGACCTCCCTATTCTGATAAGGCAATAACGTTGTTCTTTCAGCATTTCCAGGGATGTAACAACCTTAGGGAAAAAACCTTTCCTGATATCCATCACTGATGAAGAGAGAAAGGGATACTCTGTAGTCTCAAGGACTACAATTCCAGATGGTCAACATCCTGAGACCCCACCATTTTCAGCCCATTTGCCTTATAAAACTGCTTCAAAATATTGTAAGGTTTTTTTTTTTTAATATTTTACCTTTCCTTTTTCTCCCAAAGTCCCCCGGGACATAGTTGTGTATTTTTAGTTGTGGGTCCTTCTAGTTGTGGCATGTGGGATGCCGCCTCAGCATGGCCTGACGAGCAGTGCCATGTCCGTGCCCAGGATTCAAACAAGCGAAACTCTGGGCCACCTCAAGCAGAGCACACGAACTCAACCACTCAGCCATGGGGCCAGCCCCAAAATATTGTAGTTTTAAGGTGATTCTTTAGGACACAAGTCCACCATCTTTTCCCTTGCTGGAAAGCTGTAATGAAAAGACCCTTTCTCTCTTACCACCTTGCCTCCTGACTGTTGGCTTGTCTTGAAGCGAGTGGAAGCCTCCCCTTGCCAGTTACAGTTTCAGGTGTACATCATAGTGATTTGACATTTACACACATTATAAAATGATCACCATAATAAGTCTAGTTACTATCTGTCACCATAAAAAGTTACTACTGCTATCAAATAAAGAAATTGTCCTTGATGTATCCAATCACATTACATACTATAGAAACAACCAGGTTTGGGTGCCAATTGAGAAAATATTTAGTAAGCATTTATTCTGTACCAGTACCTCCTTTTTTTGACGACAAAAAGGTGAATAAACCCTAACTCATGACCCTAAAAAAAAATCTGAAAAGAGGCAAACAAATACTTGTACACGAATCTTCATAGAAGCATTATCTACAATAGCCAAAGATTCAAACATCCCAAATGTCCATCAATGGATAAACGGGTAAACAAAATGGTACATCCATACAATGGAATCAAATTCAACCATAAAAGGAAATAAAGTACCAATACATGCTACAACAGAGCTGGATCTCAAAAATGTTATACTAAGTGAAAGAAGCCAGACACAAAAGCTCACATATTATATGGTGCCATTTATATAAAATATAAATAATTGGTAAATCCATAGAGACAGAAAGAATATGAATGGATTCTAGAGTCTGGGCTGAGGGAAGATGGAGGAAAGACTACTTAATGGTTATCCTTTTGGGGTAAAAAAAAAACTTTTGGAACCAGATAGAGTTTGTGGATGCACAATATTGTGAATGTAGTAAATGTCATTGAATGGTACATTTTAAATGGTTAATTTAATATTATGTTAATTTTATCTAAAACTAATCAATTGTGGAAAGCAATTCAGAGGAAACTTGTAGGTTAATTAGGTACATAAGCTAAACCATAAGCTGCTTAGTTTACTAGAGAAAACCAGACAATGAGACAGATAAAATGGGCCATCCTAGGGTCAGGACAAACCACAAACACTGACCTCAAAAACTACCCCTGCAAATGAGCCTCAATTTAATTGAATCCATCGTTAGAAGAGTTTATTTCCCACGCCATTGTTGAAAACAGAAGAGAAATTAGGTGACAATTAGCGGACTTTAACAGCTGGATGTGGCTGGAGAAAGGGACAAAGAGAGTCCTACTAAAACCACTGCCATGCCAGGGTGATTGTGCATGTGCCCGACTGCACCCTCAGAGAATCAGTATCAAAGAACTAAAATGGTGGAGGAGGGATATAGTATATTAAAATAATCCTGCCAATGAATAAACAAATAAACCAACAAACAACATAAAAAGCCTGGGGTCAGAGGAGACAATACCCAAAGAGTCTACAATAGTACCTGAAGTGTTCACTACCCAAGAAACATAAAATATGCAAAGAAATAGGAAAGTCTGACTCACAAATGGGGAAAATAGCAAGCAACAGAGACTACCTGTGAGAGCGACTGGATGTCCAATATAACAAAGACTTAAAAGGAATCAATACAAAAATATGTTCAAAGAATGAAAGAAAATCATGCATAAAGAAGTAAAAAAAATATATTAAAATGTCTTATCAAATAGAAAATACCAAGTAAAAGATACAAATTATGATATTAAACTAAATAGAAATTCTGAATTGAAAAGTAAATTAAGTGAAATGAAACATTCAATAGAGGGATTCAACCATAGGTTTAAACAAGCAGAAGAGTCAGCTGACTTGAAGATACACTGATGGAAAATATACAATCCAAAGTGCGGGAAAAATAGTGAAGTAAAATGAGCAGACTCAAAGAAATATAGATTGTCATCGAGCATACTAACATACAAAAGATAAGAGTGCCAGAAGGAAATGAGGGAGAAAGGAGTATAAAAAATTATTCAGGAAATAATGGCTAACATATATTCGAGCAATTTCACTCCTGGTTATTTACCCAAAGGAAACTAACACACTAACTTGAAAAGATATCTGCAACCCCCATGTTCTTTGTAGCAGTATTTACAACAGCCAAGACTTGGAAACAACCTAAATGTCCATCAATGGATGTATGGGTAAATAAAATTTTGCATATAACTATATATATATGTATCTATACACACTCAGACATATATACATATACATATTTATATATATATAATTCAGCCATAAAAAAGAAGGGAATACTGTCATTTTCAACAACATGGTTGAACATTGAGGGCATTATGCAAAGGATAATGTCAGACAAAGGAAAACAAATACTGTATGATCTCACTTACATGTGGAATCTAACAAATAAAAACTAAACAAAACCTCCAAACTCATAGATACAAAGAACAGATTGGTGGTTGGTAGAGGCCAGTCGTGGGGAGTGGATGAAATGGGTGAAAGAGCTCAAAAGGTACAGACTTTCATTTATAAAATAAATAATTCATGGATATATAATGTGCAGCATGGTGACTATAGTTAGTAGTACTCTGTTGTATATTTGAAATTTTCTAAGAGAGTATATCTGAAAAGTTCTCATCACAAGAAGAAAAACTGTAACTACCTGAGGTGATGGATGCTAACAGACATTGTGGTGATCATTTTGTAATATACACATATAATGAATCATGTTGTACGCATAAAACTAATATAATGTCAATTATATCTCAATGAAAAATTCATAAAAAGAAACAACGGCTAAAAACATCCCATATTTATTGAAAAGCATTAATCGCCACTTCTAGTCAACATAGTGCAATTAGGTAACAAAAAGAAATATGAGGCATCGCAATAGGAAAGGAGGAATTAAAATTATCTCTGCTTGCAGAGGACATGATTTTATTTTAGTTTTTATTTTATTAATATTTATTTTTTATTGCTGTAACCTTGGTTTATAACATTATATAAATTTCAGGTGTACATCATTATACTTCGATGCCTGTGTAGCTTACACCATGTTCACCACCCAAAGACTAATTGCAATCCCCCACCGCACAAATGTGTTTAATCACCATTTTGCCCTCCCCCATCCCCCATTCCTCTCTGGTAACCATTAATCCAATCTCTGTCTCTATGTGATTATTTGCTGTTGTTTTTATCTTCTACTTATGAGTGAGATCATATGCTATCTGACTTTCTCCCTCTGACTTATTTCACTTAACATATTACCCTCAGAATCCATCTATGTTGTCACAAATGGCCGAATTTCATCATTTCCTATGGCTGAATAGTATTCCATTATGTATCTATATCACACCTTTGTCTATTTGTCCCATGATGGGTACCTAAGTTTCTTCCAAGTCTTGGCTATTGTGAATAATGCTGCAATGAACATAGGGCTGCATGTGTCTTTACACATTCGTGTTTAATGTTCTTTGAATGAATACCCAGCAGTGGAACAGCTGGATTGTATGGTATGATTCTTAATTTTTTGAGAAATCTCTACACTGTTTTCCATAGTGTTTTCAATAGTTTGCACTCCCACCAACAATGTATGAGAGTTCCCTTCTCTTCACATCCTCTCCAACATTTGTCGTTTCCTGTCTTGTCAATTATGGCCATTTTGAGGGGAGTCAAGTGATATCTCATTGTAATTTTGATTTGCATTTCCTTGATTGTTAATGATGTTGAACGTCTTCTCTTGTGCCTGTTGGCTATCTGTATATCTTCTTTGGAGAAATTTCTGTTCTGATCTTTTGCCCATTTTTTATTTGGGTTGATAGGTTTTTTTGTTGTTGTTGAAGTGTATGAATTATTTACATATTTTGGATATTAAACCCTTATCAGATATATGGTTTGCAAATATCTTCTCCCAATTGTTAGGTTGTCTTTTCATTTTTGTTGATGTTTTCCTTTGCTGTACAGAAGTTTTTTAGTTTTATGTTCATTTTTTTATATTGTGTCTCTTACCTGGTCAGACAAGGTACTTGAAAATATGCTGCTAAGACTGATGTAGAAGAGTGTACTGCCTATGTTTTCTTCTAGAAGTTTAATGGTTTCAGGTCTTACATTGAAGTCTTTAATCCATTTTGACTTAATTTTTGTGTATGATGTAAGATAATGGTCTACTTTCATTCTTTTGCATGTGGCTGTCCAGCTTTCCCAACACCATTTATTGAAGAGACATCCCTTTCTCCATTGTATGTTCTTGGCTCCCTTGTCAAAAGTTAGATGTCCATATATGTGTGAGTTTATGTCTGGGCTCTCAATTCTGTTCCATTGATCTATGTGTCTATGTGCCAGTATGATACTATTATGGTTACTACAGCTTTGTACTATATTTAGAAATCAGGGAGTGTGATACCTCCAGCGTTTATTTCTGCCCCCTCAGGATTGCTTTGGCTATTTAGGGTCTTTTGTCGTTCCATATAAGTTTTAGGATTGTTTGTTATATTTCTGTTAAAAATCTTGTTGGAAGTTTGACAAGGATTGCATTGAGTCTGTAAATTGCTTCAGGAAGTATGGATATTTTAACTATGTTAATGGTTCCAATCCAAGCATTTAATATATTTTCATTACTTTCTGTCTTCTTCAATTTCTTTCAATAATGTTTTATATTTTTCAGTGTACAGATCTCACCTCTTTAATTAAGTTTATTCCTAGGTATTTTATTCTTTTTGTTGCAATTGTAAATGGGATTGGATTCTTAATTTCTTTTTCTGCTTCTTCGCTGTTAGTGTATAGAAACACGACTGATCTTTGCCTTCTGCAACTTGACTGTTTTGATTTATTATTTCTAAAAGTTTTTTAGTGGATTCTTTAGGTTTTCCTAATATATAAAATCATGTCATCTGCAAATAGTGACAGTTTCACTTTTTTTGTTCCAATTTGGATCCCTTTTATTTATTTTTCTTGCCTGATTGCTGTGGCTAAGATGTCTAAAACTATGTTAAATAAGAGTGGTGAAAGTGGGCATCCTCGTCTGGTTCCTGTTCTTAGAGGGATAGCTTTCAGTTTTTCTCCATGGAGAATGATATTAGCTGTGGGTTTGTCATACATGGCCTTTATCAAGTTGAGGTAGTTTCCTTCTACACCCCTTTGATTCAGAGATTTTTTGCATGAATGGATGCTGTATCTTATCAAATGCTTTCTCTGCATCTATTGTGATGATCATGTGATTTTTATTCTTCATTTTGTTAATGTGGTTTATCATGTTGATTGATTTGTGGATGTTGAACCATCCCTGCATCCCTGGAATAAATTCCACTTGATCATGGCGTGTGATCTTTTTAATGTATTGTTGTATTCGATTTGCTATTATTTTTTGAGGATTTTTGCATCAATGTTCATCAGTGATATTGGCCAGTAATTATTTGTTTTTGTTTTTTGGTATCAGGGTAGTGTTGACTTTGTAGAATTAGGAAGCTTCTTCTCCTCTTCAATTTTTTGCAAGAGTTTGAGAAAGATAGGTATTAAGTCTTCTTTGAAAGTTTGGTAGAATTCACCAGGAAAGCCTTCTGGTCCTGGACTTTTATTTTTGGGGAGGTTGTTTGCTACCGTTTTGATCTGCTTACTGGTGATTGTTCTATTCAAATTCTCTACTTCTTCCTGATTGAGTTTTGGAAAGTTGTATGATTCTAAGAATATATCTGTTTCTTCTTGATTATCCGTTTTCATGGTGTATAGTTTTTTTCTAGTATTCTATTATCTTTTGTATTTCTGAGGTATCCATTGTAATTTCTCCTCTTTAATTTCTGATTTTATTTATTTGAGCCTTCTCACTTATTCATTTGGCAAATCTAGCTAAAGCTGTGTAAATTTTGTCTATCTTTTCAAAGAATCAGCTCTTGGTTTCATTGATTTTTTTTTCTATTTTTTTAAGTCTCTATTTATTTAACTATGTTAATGGCTCCAATCCAAACATTTAATATCTTTTCATTACTTTCTGTCTTCTTTAATTTCTTTCACTAATGTTTTATAGTGATTGCAGCTAAGTAAGGCTGGCCCCATGCACATGAACACCCAAATGTTTCAAGCTATGGTGGGGTCAATCCCCTATGTAGCTGTTTGAGAAGCACAAGTCATCTGCACCTGATAAGCCCCACTGTCTACAGGTTGACACACATTGTCAACACATTACTGACCCATATGTGTGCCCTGACCCCCTGAAGCAGACCCAGTTGCTCAACTGCAGAGGCCCCACACACTACATCAATGCCCCACACATTCCACCTCACTCACTCCTTGTGCTTGCCCTGCCCCTCAGAGGCAAACCCACTCATCTGGCTCCAGAAGATCCAGGCACCCAGTTTATGGAGGCCCACAGGTTGTGCCCAAGGGCTTGCTGTTGTGTGGGATCAGTGCCTAGGGAATGCTTCTTGCCCAGGCTGAGGTGAATTAAATTGGTGCTCTAGTGGGTGGGGCAGACCCTGGGCTAACAGGCCTGGGGAAGAACTCCAATGGTGTCTGCCAGTGTCTGTGTCAGTATGCCTGTACTATGAGACAATAATGGTTGTTGCCAATGTCTCAGTCCCTGGAGAGGTCTCACCTCTCACTGAGATGCACCCAGAGCCTTTCAGGTGAGTCTCTTTTCACCAAAGGACTGTGCACCTTTCTTTCTGGTGATTTTACATTGTTGTCCAAAATGGGTGAATTTGTGCATGGACTCTTTAAAAGTTATATTTTTTTCCCTTATGTCTGATAGCTCTTCTGAGGTTATTACCCATTGTTGTTAGTAGCCAGAAAAGCCAGATATTATGACACTCATCTCAGTTGTGCTGAGTGCAAAAGATGCTTCTAGCAGTAATGTTCCTCCACTCACGTCCCCTACTCGTCCAGGGAAGGCTGCATTCCTTAGGGTTGCTCCTGGCCAGCCTTGAAGCACTGTGGCTTGAGAAAGTGGCTTTTTTTCTCACCAGAAATGAATTTCAGCCTCTTCAGGACTGTCCCTTCTTGTGGGGTTCTTTTTATCCAGTTTTCAGTTCTCTCTCATGGGTAATTGTTTCAAGAGTGATTGTAAATTTGTTGCATCTATGGGAGGAGGTAAGTTCAGAGTCTACCTACACCACCATCTTTACCTCTCTAATGTCTGATTATATGATTTTGTATGTAGAAAAGCTTGCAAGAGATTTGGTCTTGTACAAAACATCCATAATAAATTTGGCCCAAGCAGAAACTTCCTTGACATTTGGTCCTGTCCAAAATGCCCATGAGCATAATTGGTCTATTCCAGATGGTTTGGGATAGGACAAAATATCAAGGACTTTGGGGTATGGACAAAATATCTTATGGTCAATTTGGATAGGGCCAAATGTCTGCTAATCATAGAAAATCTTATCAGCTCAACCAAAACTTGTTAGAATTAATAAATGAATTCAGTAAAGTTGCAGGATACAAAGTCAAGATTCAAAAGTCAGTTGTGTTTCTACATCCTAACAAGAACTATCCAAAAAAGTAATTAGGAAAGCAGTCTCATTTAAAATAGAATAAAAAAGAGTGGAACACTTAGGAATAAACTTAACCAAAGAAGTAAAAGACTGGTACAATGAAAAGTATAAAATGCTGATGAAAGAAGCAGACACAAATAATTGGAAAACTGTTCTACATTCATGGAAATAAAAAAATTAATATTGCTAAAATATCTATGCTATTCAAAGCAATCTACAGGTTCAGTGAAGCTCCTATGAAAATCTCATTGTCAATTTTTACAGAAATGGAATAAAGCAGTTATAAAATTCATATGGAACCAAAAAATATCTGGAATAGCCAAAGCAATTTGATCAAGTGAAACAAAGCTTGAGGTACCACACTCGCTGAATTCAAAATATATTACAAAGCTACAGTGATCAAAACAGTGTGATGCTTGCATAAAAACAGACACATTGACAAATGGAACAGAATAGAGAGCCAAGAAATAATCCTATACATATATGGTCAACTGATCTTTGACTAAGGTACAAAGAATGCTCAATGGGGAAAGGACTTTCTTTTCAATAAAACGTGCCATAAAAACTGGATATTCACATGGAAAAGAATGAACTTGAACCCATATCTTGAACTATACATAAAAATTAATTCAAAATGGAATAAGGTTTTAAACACGAGGCCAGAAACCACAAAACTCATAGAAGAAAACACATGGACAATGTTTTTTGACATTGCTCTTGACCAATATTTTTTAGATGTGACACTAAAAGCAAAGTATAAAAACAAAAACAGACAATCAGCACTACATAAAACTAAAATTCTTCTGCACAGAAGGGAAACAATCAACAAAATGAAAAAGTAACCTACAGACTGAGAAAAAATCTGCAAACTATGTATCTGATAAAGAGTTAATATCCAAAATTTATAGGGAACTTCTATGACTTAACAGAAAAAGAAATTAAAATCTGAACAAAGAACAAAAAAGTCATTTCTCCAAAGATGGCATACACATGACCAATAGGAACAGAAAAATGTGCTCAACATCACTAATCATCAGGGAAATGCAACTCAAAATCACAATGAAATATCACCTCACAGCTTTTGGGATGGCCATTATCAAATAAACAAAAGACAAGTGTTGGTGAGGATGTGGATAAAAGAACCCCTGTACACTGTGGGTGTGAATGTAAATTGCTACAGCCACTATAGAAAATAATATGGTGGTTCCTCAAAAATTTATAAATATGAATATCATATGATTCAGTAATCCTCACTTCTGGGTATATATTCAAAGGAAATAAAATCATTATCTTGAAGACATATCTGCACTTACACGTTCACTGTAGCACTGTTCACAAAAGCCAAGAAATAGAATCAACATAAATGTCCACTGAAATTTAAATGGATAAAGAAAATGCGATATATACATACAATGGAATATTATCCAGCCTTTAAAAGAAGTAAATATTGCCATCTGTGACAACATTGATGAACCTGGAGAACATTATGCTAAGTGAAGTAAGCCAGAAAGAGAAGTGCAAATACTGTATGGTGTCACTTATTCATGGAATCTAAAAAAGTTAAACTTACAGAAACAAAATAGAATGGTAGTTTCCAGGGCCTGGGGAGTGAGAGAAATGAAGACATGTTCATTATAGGGTACAAACTTTTACTTATAAGTTCAATAAGACCCGGGGATCTAATGTATAGCATGGTGATATAGTTAATACTGTATTATATTCTTGAAATTAGCTATGAGAGTAGATCCTAAATGATCTCACCACACACAAAATGACTGGTAACTATTTGAGGTGATGGGTGACTTAAAGAACTTGATTGTGGTAAATATTTTATAACGTATCCATGTATCAAACAGTCATGTTATATAGCTAAAATATATTCATTTTTATTTTCAATTTATACCTCAATAAAGCAGGAAGCTTAAACAAATCTTCTATTGGACAAAAGGGGAAATTATCTTTGTGATTTTCTTTAAGCAAATATTTCCAAATAGAACCTCAAAAGCACAAACAAATAACTAAAATTGAATTTCATCGAAATTTAAATTTCTGCTTTTGAAAAGCAATGTTAAGATAATGAAAAGACAAGCCACAGACCAGAAGAAACTATTCTTAAAAGGCATATCTGGTAAAGGACTTGTATCTAGAATATATAAAGACCTCTTGTAACTCAACGGAAAGTAGACAACTACATTTTTAAAAATGGGGAAAAGACGTAAATAGATATGACACAAAAAGTGAGATATGACAAATAATCAAATGAAAATGTGTTCAACACCCTTAGTCATTAGGGAAATACAAATTACTATTTAAGTAAGTCCTGGAGACCTAATATAGAATGCAGTGATTATAGATAGCAAAACTGTAATATACACATTGAACTTGCTAAGACACTAGATTTTAATTGTTGTCAACACTAGAAGAAACGATAATCATGTGACTTGATAGATGTGTTAGCTAGTGCTGCTATGACATTAATATTGCAATCTAAATGTATCAAATCAATATGTTTATACCTTAAACTTAAACAATGTTGTACGTATTCAATTAAAAAAACCAATGAAGCACCATATCCTGTCCACCGAAATGGCCCAAATAAAACAAAACAGAACAAAAATGCAAAACAAGAAAACAACCACACACTGAAAATACCAAATGTCGGCAAGGACGTAGCAAAATTGGCATCCTTATATATTGCTGGTAGGAGTGTAAAATGGTACAGCAACTTTAGAAATATTTTGGCATTTTCTTGTAAAGTTAAACATACACTAACCATATGCCTCAATAATCTCGTTTGTAGGTATTTAACTGAAGAAATTAAAACCTATGGGGAAAAGTTACCCTAGAGAGAGAATCAGGTTGGAGGTGAAAGGTGTTTGTTTAGGGGAAATACTAAGGGATAAAAAACCAAAATGTCCAAGGCTGAGACTATATACTGAGCTACTGACGTCTCCATGAGAACCAGATAATTATATCAGTGTCCTTTGTGGCAAGAAGTCATTATAGTGGAAAAAAAGGTGAAAAACTATCAGAGAGACATATGTTTGAATTCTGACTATGCCACTTACTGACTATATGATGTTGGACCAATTAATAACCCTTTATGATTCTCAATTTGTAAAGTAGGGGCAATAGTGTTCCTCCTTTACAGGGTTGATCTGAGGTTTAGTTAAATTGATACTATTAGTAGTTAATATTAATTGAACACTTACTGTATTCCAGACACTCTACCGAGTACCTTTCATGTTTAATTTCTTGAATACTTCAAAACAATAGTAAGGGATAATGATCCCACTTTAGACATTGATTTCCAAAATCAGAGAAGGGAAAATGTTGGATTTAATCTACAGTATCTATAAGAAGGGGTCTACACTGGGCATTGGGAAAATGGCCAGTAGACTCATCTCACTTCATTTCAACGATAACAGTGATTGTATTTTTTCTCACCTGGCATGGTAACTTTCACAGTGCCTTTAGTCTCATCATTTATGTGGATTTAATAGTTGTGATGTAGCAGTGGGGCATGATAAACACTGTTGTGCTAAAAAAGATATATCAACATTATGACTAGATGCATAATTTGAAACTTTGAGAAGGGCAGCAGCTTGGTAAGTTACCTCCTCTAATGCAACTACTAATATTACCACAATTACCTCTACTATTATTCATAATAGCATTTACCGCCACTTTTAAAGTAATTTATATACATCAGCAACCATTTCAGAAGTTGCATGCAACATCTCATTTAACTCTATGAGGCAGCATTTTCCAATTGAGGAAAAGAAGGCTTAGCATAGTAGACAACTTGCCCAGGATCTCATAGGATATCATGATAAAGGAAGATTCATACCTATGGTTATGTTCCATTAAGTGATTCATCTAATCAGTAGTTATTGAAAATCTACAATTTACCAAGTACCTGGGTTCAATAGTGAGTAAGACAGACAAGTACCTTGCTGTGATGAAACAGTTTAGTTCTCTTAACCATTGGGCTATATCGACTCCTAAGAACTTTGTGTTTAATTTTCAACATTTATATTTTTACATGGAGGTGATTTATCTTAATCAAACTCACATTGCCTTGACTGAAAAACCAGAGTGCTGATTTATTTATCCTGGAAGACATAATTGGTGATATCATATTTGCCTACACATTTAAGGATAAATTTTCTTGGGAGAACAAATTAGATCAAAAGGTGGTTGATGAGCATGGAATGAAAACAAAGGGGTTGGCTTAAAGGAGATCTTATTAAATAAGAATAACTGGATAACTTTTTACCTGAGAACATTTATTTCTTTGTATCTGGTAATGGATATACATTAAAGAAATCTGTCCCTTTAGTTCTTTCTCTTTTCTAAACTTCATATAGATTAACCTTTTGTTGGCAAGTCATTATCTTAGTCAGGTCATAGTGTAATTGATTAGACTGTGGTGTTCTTTACAGTCAAGCTTAATTACAATCTAGTCTTGAAGATACATTTTGGACTGATTGAAAGACATTATTGTCTCTTGATTGCAACAAAAGACACTCAGATCTTCCTGTACCCATGCTGTGGTCTCCATAATGCTGCATTTACAGGCATCTTTTGTGGGGAGAGGGAGAGAAAAGACTTGCTTGCTTTGTGTTTATTCTATTACAGCTGCATTTTCTGACATTTTGCTAAAATTCTGGGTGTGTTTTCACTTTGGAATCTTTTCTCCAAAACACTGATCACACACAGGCTTTGGACAAAAAATAAGGACATTGCAGGAAATAGGAAACAGGATTCAAGAAAAGGTAGAGTAGTAGGAGCTACATTTAACATAAAGGGTTATTAATCACAGTAACTTTTTTGAAATAGCTTTAAAATAACTTAGTATTAATTTTCTGAGCAGCGAATACACTCTGTTTAAGGAAGAGATAATGTGATACCATGAGCTAAGCCACCTTCCCAATCCCTTCTAATGTTTCACCCTCACCTCCTTATTTCTAATCATTTTGAAGGATAGGTTATTGTTTTCTACATAAGCATATGAAGACAGTCAGGAAAATTATACAACCACTTCAAAATAATAGTTAAAAACAAGAAAATCCCTTCCACTCCCAGCTTACACTTACCAGCTAAAGTCCTAACCATTCATAAATAGCTCAAATTCCATCCCCTATAGGCCATCTCAGAAGCTTTTCCCATCAGTCAGAAATTAATTTCTCTTTTCCTCCACAGTTTACAGGAAATTCTGTCTCTCAGTTCTATCAACCGCTAAGGTTCGGTTTGCTTAAAATTGTTTAGATATGTTTTTATCACCCCCAGTAGGCTGTGAGTCCCTTGCAGCCTTATATAGCTCACTGGGTTGTCCCACAGTAACTAGTACAATGTTTTGTATATAGTTCATACCTAGGAAGTAGTTTATTCTTTTGGAACTCCAAAGTACAGTGATTCTCTTACATCAGGCTTGTATTAAAAAAATACCATAGGCTAAGTGGCTTAAACAATAGCTTATTTCTCATAGTTATGAAGGCTGGAAAGTCGAAGATCAAGGTGTCAGCCAGTTTGGTTCCTGGCGAGAGCCCTCTTCCTGGTTCCTGGTATACAGCCTCCTTCTCTCTGTGTCCCCACATGGAAGAGAAAGAGCTCTGATCTCTCTTCCTTTTCTCATAAGGATACTAATTCCATTAAGGAGGCTGCACCCTCATGCCCTAACCTAAACCTAATTACCTCCCAAAGGCACCACCTCCAAATACCATCACATTGGGAGTTTAGGGTTCAACATATGAGTTTTTGAGGGACACAAACACTCAGTCTGTAACAGTGCTCAATCAATGTCTTTAAGCTTCACATCAGTTTTGCAGTAGTTGATATATACTTTCATGTCCAGCATTAACTTTTTCATATTAAATGAACCTGTAGTATACATTGGAGTTTAAAATAATATAACTGATTCTACTATCTTGGTAAACTTAAGTAAAAGAAAACCTAGTGGGGCCATCCCCATGGCACAGTGGTTAAGTGTGCACGTTCCACTTCGGTCACCTGGGGTTCACCGGTTTGGATCCCAGGTGTGGACATGGCACTGCTTGGCAAGCCATGCTGTGGTAGGTGTCCCACATATAAAGTAGAGGAAGATGGGGATGGATGTTAGCTCAGGGCCAGTCTTCCTCAGCAAAAAGGAGGATTTGCAGCAGATGTTAGCTCAGGACTAATCTTCCTCAAAAAAAAAAAAAAGAAAGAAAAAAGAAAACCTAGACCAAAAGTGTGACACTCTGGATAAGCTAAAGGACCAGACAAATCATATCATATACTGTTTGGTTGGCCACTTTTTACCTATAAAGTCAAGTGCTGCATAACAACTTTTCAGCCAACTTCAGACTGTATATATGATTGTGGTCCCATAAGATTAGTATGATATAGCCTAGTTGTGTAGAAGGCTATACCATCTGGGTGTGTGTTAGTACACTCTATGATGTCAGTACAACAATGAAATTGCCAAACGATACATTTCTCAGAATGTATCTCTGTCATTAAGTGATACATGACTGTAAATCAGTATTCCTGATCACTGACACAGAGTTGTGGTTGTACATGAATTAATTCCACCCTTACCAAAACTTTCCTCATTACAGTGGAAATCTCAGTTTAATATATCTGAAACTATGATGTTTAAAAGACAAGTTACTCTTCAAACTAAAAATGTACATAAGGATATTAATGTTAATGTGTATCACAATGTTTCTTTTTACTTTAATAAAAAAGAACTAAATACAGGATATTCCATACAATAGAAAAGATAACAAAGCAATGAGATGTTAAATTATGCTAGCAATGATTTTCAAATATGCAATGATTTTGATAGCTATGTTTTTGCCACCCTTTTCCTATTAAGGGTAAATTTACAGATTGTAAAACCTGAGCTGTAGAGACTTACTTTAAAACGTACTACAAATTTTGTTGTCTTTTAATAATTAATTTTGTAAAATAATTTCTCTCCTCCCACTTTGTCAGAAGTTTTCTGTTTTTCCTAAGATATTCAGAGACCTCCCTCAAAACACATCTGTCTGCCAGACTGACTGCTTTTTGAATTGGATGCCCAGATGGGCAGAGAAAAGTAAAAATGTCTTTAGAATGTTTTTGGAATCCACAATTTTCATCCTGCCCTTGGTTACCCACCTTGGAAGATATATTTCATACTTGTTTTGCTTTGACTTATACAGTGTGAAGCTATAAACAGAGTCAGTAAGAATTTTGACCTAAGGATCATGGAGTCATAGTTTATTGTCAAGGAAAGCAGTAAGTTTAGTAAATATCTTTAAATAATAGAGTAAATCTCTGGGAATACAAGATTTCTTGCTGCTGTATGTTACTGAGTGTCACTAGGCTGTCTAGATCAGTTATGACCCAATAAGAAACTTTATAATTCTATAATGATAACTATATACTTAATTTTGGATTGTTAATCAGAAAATAAGGTTGATGAAGTAAGGCAAGGTCTACGATGCAGGAGAGTGAGAATCAAGGAGCATCCTTTAAAGCCAGGTGAGAGAATTTGCACAGGTTCAGTACATTCTGGTGAAGAGAAGTGGCATAATAGAAACTGTTGTCTTACGAAGATTTCTCTGAGGACAGTCATGAGTTAACTGTAAATGAATACACTATATCCTTGAGGTATCCAAGACTAATTTTGAGGCCCATCCCTGAAGTCACTCTGCTAAAGCCCAAGCAGAGTTTACAGAGAAACACTGAAAGGTGAACGGGAGTTGGGAGAAGGGGAATAACCATTTCAGTCACTTGGCAGAATCTGCCAGCCCATTTCTCCAGTCCCATTCACACAATGTGAACCAACCCCAAGATATTCTAACATGCCTGTAAAATGGTTAATATTGTTACAAAATGTTAATGGAATAATAGAGTTTTCAAAATTTAGAGATTTAATTCCACATGTACAAAAAGCCTCTCTCTTTCATCACCAGCCCACATTTCATATGCTTAGAAATATGACAACCAGCAATTTTTTTCATTAAGTTAATATGCAAAGCTAATAATTTGGTTAGACACCATACAATGCTGAAATTACCGCCAAAAGGCTGTTAAGTCTACTTGTACTTTCAGAAAATATTGTACTTGATATGAGACTTTTCATAAATCAATTGTTTTTCTAATCTCTGCACTTAGCATTGTACATATTGGCTGTTTGGTGTCTGTTAATAGTGAACTTCTGATTTTACATACTTTGGTCTGACTCCTTGAAACCACTGGGAATTCCAACATATTTCAGCCAATCGTTCCCTTAACAAAACAAGCTGAATTAAAGGTAATTAACATTTGAGAATATAATGAGCTAATCATAGCCCCTCACCTTCTACCATGCTCTCGCTCTCCTCCTACCTATTCTTACTGTCAAATCACAATGATGATGGTATTGTAATGGTTTCAAGTGGGTAAAACAGTCATAAATTTGGAAGACAATCAGTGAATCCAGATTTCTGGACTTACAACACTTTGGCTCATTAACTGTTTCACAGATAACACCAGTGTGTTTGCGTTAGAAAACTTTTACACAAACACATTGCATTATACCTTTTTAAACTTACCTTGGGGAAGTAAACTAGTCTCTTGTAATTACTGCCCTTGTCCCTACAGGACATTTAGGGAGAAATCTCAAGGACTATTTCTTTATATTAGAATTCCTTGGCAACTTTAGTGAAACATCCCTTCCTTATCTGGAAAATTCTGTTCTACATCTTTCCATTTTAAAATTTCATATTCTCTTGATATAGATACATAGACAGATGGGTAGAATGATCTATATAGCATAATAATTTAATACAATTAATATGAGGAAATACTATGACTATGGAAATACTGGACATAGTTTTACAAAGTGAATAAAGAATGAAATATGAATTTTCAAACTTTGTTCAGCTGAGACAGTCAAATGTATTATAGCATTGTACAGATCAAATGAAGCTTCATGTCTCTAGGACTCATTATTAGAAACAGAGCAAGACTCTAAGAAAGAACATTAGACTTCCAATTCATGAGAAAAAGCATATTTGGAGTAAAAAAAATTAAATCTGACTGAAAATAAGTTTAAATCATTAAGAAATCAACATATACTGACTTTAGTTTTAGTTTCAAAAGTGTTCTGTACAATAAGCTCTTATTTGATCAAAATGTTTGTTAAAATTGGATACTGAATTAATCCAGAGATGAGAAATCTATTCTTAAAATCGAACCACTTGCATAGGCTGTTAACAATTAACCAATTTGTTAGTTTGATTTCTTTAATACTGGTTGGATTACTTTTATGGCAGTCAAAAAAAAGACCCATGAAGAGAGGGAGAGCTCATAACAATATGAAAGCATAGATATTTTAAATGATCCATGATATCTATGTTGGGGAAGTGGGAGAATCCCCCCCCACACTTTTCCTTAAGGTTCTTATGCCTGGCCAAATAGTCAAAGAGGCAGTTTAGCAAGAGGAAGTCAAACAAAATTTAATAGCATGTATACATGGGAGAAACGAAGAAGAAACTGAGTAACTCAGCCATCTGGCTGAGGCTGCCTGTTTTAAGCATCTTCAGCTACAGATAAGAAGGGCATTTGGGAGAGTGATTTGGGGCTTCAAAGGGGAGGAAGACAGTTTACATAGAGATGGAATGAAAATGTTTGTTAAGCAGGTTTTGCCAGGCCAAAAAATTGGGTTTGTTGTTGTCCTTTTATCACAACTATTTTGCATCATACTATACCTATCATATGGTATGTGCTCCTTCCTGGAACAGACCTTCTATGTTAAAGCCCTTTAGGCAGTTTGTGGGGTGGAGAAGGGGGGAGGTCAGATGCTCTTCCTGAGTCTTTTGAGCCTTTATTGTCTCCAGCTCGAAATATTCCGCATACCAGAGTGGCGCATGTTGGGGCAGCCTGCCTTGAACCCAATCATCTATTAATCAATAGCTCGAAGTATCAGGGGCACTACAATGTATTATGGATTTTACTCTTATTCTGCACTATCGTATTCTAACATTGTATATTAAATTCACTTTGAGTGTGTGTATGTCACTTTTTGTTATTAACAATAATGCCCTAAACTCCAAAATGTCTTTGGTATAAAATAAAGTTTTGGAATAAAACCTTTGGAATCAAAATTAAACACAAGAGAGATGAGTTGTTTCAGTAGATTCACTTTCTGAAAATTATTTACTGTCAACACCACTCATCTACAGAGGTAATGGGGAGTTTGATGAAATTTTTCATAACCACAACCAAAAATGAACTCTGTCTTATTGAGAATAGAAAAATCAATATGGATTAGCAAATATACTTAGTTTCAGCACTCTACATAAGGACTTTCACATAGTATGATTTCAATCAATCAATACTTTCTAATAAACATCAGTGATACAAATTTTTAAATTATGTTTGGACTTAATATTGACATAGCTTTCCCACAGAAATGTCATGTGTAGCATTCAGGAATACAACATTTCTGATTTTTATTCATTAACTCAAATACACACATCAAATTTCCCTAAACATGGAATTCTCAATAGATGGAAAAAAAACCCAGACTATTACATGATGAAATAGAATTTGAAAAAGGAAACAAAGGTGGTGGGTGTCTATGAAAATAATCCATAGCCAATCTATAAATGAAAATTTGGGTGAGTTTATTCTGAGCTAAAATGTGAGGACCATGGCCCAGGGCCTTTCTTCCCAATGCAAGAAAGGGCACCAAAGAAGTGAAGTATACAGAGTGGTTATATACCCCCAAACAGGATGTTTCACATCTGATTGAAATGTCTCTCCCACAATAGTCACGAGAGACTGCTCTGTCAGCACAGGGATTGATGGAAACAGCAAGTAGGTCTGCTATCTCAGCAGGCACAGCAGGAAGCAAGTCTATTGTCAGGAGCTAGGTGGTCACAGGTGAGTGCAGCAATCAGTTCCTAGCCTAAGGAAAGATGCTTAATCTTTAAGGAAATGCCAACATTGGGAGAGGGAGGGCAGTTACACCTTTATCTCAAGGGCCTTTGTTCTTGCCATAGGGAATGTCTAAAGCTGAAATACAATGCATGCTCAATGGCCACGGTCAGGCCCTTTTGGAAAAACAAGGTCAGGCCAAATTAGGTTTACACCAAATGGCTTCCTCATATACTCCAGTATATCCTATTGCTTGCCATTTCTATTTGTCATAAGTTTTCGTGTGTTTTAATTACCCAGGAGTCTTGTGACATTACATAATATCACTCTTTTGGCAATGGAATTACCATAGAAAATAACAGGCATTTGAAAACTGAATTTAACTCTTGGGAGGAAATCTCTTGTAACCCCAGGAAAAGCCAGATTTTGCATGAGATAACATATATGAAAACATATAGTTTAGTGTATGCACATACATGCTGAAAAATATTTCCATTTTTCTAAGTTTCTTGAAATATATTGTAGTATAAATGGCAGAAAATAAAATGCACGTATTTAAAATGTACAATCAGATAAGTTTGACATATATATATAGACACCTGTGAAGTCATCACCACACTCAACAAAATGTATATAACCATCATCTTTCAAAGTTTCTTTGTGTCCCTTTGTAATCCTTCCCTCCTACCTCTACCCACACTTCCACTCCCCAGACACTTTCAACAGACAACTTTTAATCCATTTTACGTTATTATAGATGAGTTTGAATTTCATGTAAATTTATCAATGGAATCACATATTACACTTTTCATCTGGCTTCTTTTTCTCTGCATGATTATTTTGAGATTCAGCCATATTGTTCCATGTAGCTATAGTTCACTTATTCTTTTTTTCTATTAATTATTCAATTTTATGAGAATACCACAATTTATTTGCCTAATCACTTGGTTCATCTTTTAAATTTTAATTATTCTAATAGATATGTGATCATATCATGTTGTAGATTTAATTTGCATTTTCTTAATATCTAGAAAATCTGAATACCTTTTCATGTTGTCATTTGCCATCCATATATCTATTGGATGAAGTATCTGAACTGAACAATTTTTACCATTTTTAAATTGTGTATTCTTATTATTGAGATTTGAGAGACTTTTTTACATGCTGGATAAAAGTTCATTAAGAGATATATGATTTGGAAATATTTTCTCTAAGTCTATGATTTGTCTTTCTATTCCTTTTACATGAAATGAAAATTTTAAAGAGCAGAAGTTCTTAATCATTTTGATGTCAAACTTATCAATTTTAATGTGTTTTTTTCATTGTGATGAAATTCATACAATTTAAAATTAACTTTTTTTAAAGTGAGCAATGCAGTGGCAGTTAGTACATTCACAATATTTTACAGCCATCAACTTTATCAAGTTCCAAAACATTTTCATCACCACCAAAGGAGAACCTGGACCCATTAACCAGTCATTCCACATTCCCCACTCCTTCTAGCCCCTGGAAAACATTAATTTGCCTTCTGTCTGTATGCACTTCCCTATCTGGGATATTTCATATAAATAGAAACATATGATATATGATTTTTTTCATATATTGCTTTGTCAATATATTGTTTTTGAGGTTCATCCCATTGTAGCACCTGATATTATTTCTTTTGTTTATGTAGCTGAATAACATTTCATTGTATGAATGTACAGTATTTTATTTATTCATTCACTCATTGATGGACTTTTAGGTTGTTTCCACCTTTTAACTATTGTAAATAGTTCTACTATTAACATCAAGGTACAAGTATTCATTTGAATACATGTTTTCAATTTTGTAGAGTTTATAATTAGGAATGGGATTGCTGAGGCATATGGTAATTCTCTGTTTAATATTTTGAGAGACAGGCAAATTGTTTTCTGAAGCCCTGCATCATTTTACATTTTCACAAGCAATATATGAGTTTTCCAATTTCTCCACATCATCACCAACACTTGTTATTTTCTACTTCTTAAACAACATACATTCTAATTGGTGTGAAGGAGTATCTCCTTGTGGATTTGATTTGCATTTCCCCAATGACTAGTGATGATGAGCCTCACTTCATGTGCTTGTTGGCCATTTATATAACTTCTTTGGAGAAATGTCGATTCAAGTCCTTTGCCTATTTTTTAAATTGGGTTGTTTATCCATTTGTTGTTGAGTTATGAGTTCTTTATATATTCTGTATACCATATCATTAACAGACATATGATTGCAAACATTTCCCCAATTCTGTAGGCTGTCTTTTTATTTTCTTGTTAGTGTCTTTTAATGCAGAAGCATTTTTAATTTTGATGAAGACAAATTTATGTATTTTTTCTTTTGTCGTTCATGTGTTAGGTGTTATATACAAAAATTCATTTCATAAGCTAAGGTCATCAAGATTTTCCCTACGTTTTCTTCTGAGTTTTATAGTTTTGGTGCCTGCATTTAGCTCTTTCACCCTTTTTGTTTTAATTTTTGTATATGCTGTGAAGTAGGATCCAACTTCATTATTTTGCATGTGGACATCCAGTTGTTTGAGCACCATTTATTGAGGAGAATGTTCTTGTACTATTGTTAAAATAATTGACCACAGATATATAGATTTATTTATGGACATTCAATTCTATTCCACTAGTCTATCTATTGATCTATCCATAGGCCAGTACCACACTGTTTTGATTACCATTGCCTGTTTGTAATGTTTTTTAAGTGGGAAGTGTGAATCTTCCAATTTTATTCCTCTTTTTCAATATTTTTTTGGCTATTCAGGTTTCCTCTCATTGAAATGACCTTAAGATTGGCTTTTTCATGTTTACAAAAATACTGTTGGAACTTGATAGGTATTACATTGTATTTGTAGATCACTTTGTATATTACTGCTATTTTAAGTGTTCCTATAAATGAATATGGGATACCTTTCCACTTACTTAAGTCTTCTTTGATTTCTTTCAGCAATGTTTTGCAGTTTTCAGTGTACGTGTTTTACACCTTCTTTGTTAAATTTATTCCCACAGCATTTGTTTTATGATACTATTGCAAATGGAAATGTTTTCTCAAATTCCATTTTTGGATTGTACGTTACTAGTGTATAGAAATGCAATTGATTTTTGTGTGTTGATCTTGTATCCTGCAATTTTGCTGAATTTGTTTATTCGCTTTGGTAGCTTTTTGGTTGATTCTTTAAGTTTTTCTATATAACAAGATGATTTCATCTGCAAATAAAGATAATTTTATGTTTTCCTTTCCAATGTATATGCTTAGTTCTTTTCCTTGCCTAATTACTCTGGAAAGAAACTTTAGTAAAATAGTTGAGTAGAAGTGGTTGGCTAAAGTGGTCAAGACTTGTTTCTTCCTAATCTTAGAGAGAAAGCATACAGAATTTATACATTGTGAATGATGTTAGCTGTCAGTTTCCCATGAATGCCTTATTCCTAATTTGTTGAGTCTTTTTATCATGAAAGTATGCTGGATTTCAAAAAATGTACTCCTAAGTAATTAATTCTTTTCTTTTCTTTCTTTTTTTTTTTGAGGAAGATCAGCCCTGAATTAACATCTGCCAGCAATCCTCCTCTTTTTGCTGAGGAAGACTGGCCCTGAGCTAACATCTGTGCCCATCTTCCTCTAGTTTATATATGGGACACCTGCCACAGCATGGCTTGACAAGTGGTACACGGGTCCAGACCTAGGATCCAAACCGCTGAACCCTTGTCCACTGAAGTGGAACATGTGAACTTAACCACTGCCCCCCTGTGCTGGCCTCATATGTTGGATTTTGTCAAATGTTTTTACTGCTTCAATTGAGATGATAATGTGCTTTTTATTTTATTTATTCTATGAATGAGTTGAATGAGGTGTATTACATTGATTGATTTTCATATGCTGAACCACCCCTGTATTCCTGGAATAAATCTCACTTTGTCACAGGATGTAATGATTTTCATTTGCTCTTGCATTCACTTTGCTAGTATTTTGTGGAAGAGTTTTTACATCTAAGTTCACAGGAGATGTTTGTCTGTAGTTTTCTTTTGATGTCTTTGTTTGGTTTTTGTATCAGGGTAATACTGCCATTATAGAATAAGTTAGGCAGTATCCATTCCTATTCAATTTTTTGGAAGAGTTTGAGGATTGTTGTTACTTTACTTAAGACAAATTCTTCATAGTAGAATTTCTGGATCACAATTTATGCACCTTTTAATTTCTGATGTACATTGCCATATTGATATCTAGAAATGTTTCATCAATGTGTTCTTCCACATGTTAAATGATGGTGTCCAGTTAACTGCACTTACCAAATTATGTTATCTAATTACATACAAGTTAAGCATTCTATCTCATTGTGGGATTAAAAGCTTTTTTTCTACTGATAAAAATAAGTTAAGCATAACTAACTATTTTAGAAAGGGGCCTCCTGAATATAGGCTTATCAGTTGAACATACCTGGATTCAAATCTTGGCTCTGCCATGGGCTATGATTTTCTGGAAATTGAAAAACTTCTTAGACCTGCAATGTCCTTACTCACAAAGAGAGAGTTTATAATGCATTTTTCATAGGGTGTCAGTGAGTACTAAATTAGATAGTTTGCAAAACTATTAGAGGTACATCCTGAGCATATTAAGCTCCCAATCAATAGATATTGTTGTTGCATTTAATATTCTAAAATCATATCAATAGCAGGTCCTTTAGTCTGACTCTTTAAAAAACTGATATTGGTTCAGTGAATTCTTGGTGGTTAGAATGTCCAGTTATATTTTACTGAAAATGGTGGATTCCAGAAACTTAAGATACCAAAATTATTTAGGCAATTTTATTTTCTGTGATCTAGATATTTCCACTTACAAACAGAATGACTAATGGTTGGATTACTTGTGAGGTGTGGAAAACCTCACAGGGACAGCTCTTTCTTTACATAGGGAATTGAGTGCTTTATAAATATAGAGCTTAAATTTTCACCTTTAAATTCTGAAATCTCTTATCTTGGGTTTCAACTTACTTATAGTTCATAAAGGTGAGACCAATAGCTGAAATATTTTCAGCATGGAGATGAGTAAATATACAGCAAATATTGTCTCTCCTTAACAATGTCAATGTTACTTTCATACACATAAATGTCAAGTAAAATTTTTTACTCAAATATTTGAATTGATGTTTCCATGGAGAACCATTTCTTGAAACCCAAAAAGAGAACAATGCTGTTCTAATCTAGTAGAAATATTGTTTTAATGTTATTTGAAAGTAATTTCTGAACTTTTGCTTGGTCTTAAAGAAAAACAATATATAGTGGGTTACTATAAAATGAGACATTACGTAATCTCAGTGATGGCTCTAAATGTTATCAGCTTGAAAGAATCCATTGGATATTTATACTAATTAATTATACTTGTGGGATCATTGATTTTATATATTGGCATCAGGTAGGTAAAACTTTATTCAAGGCTTCTTACATGCCAAGAACTACTCTAGGTGTTAAGAGAAATACAAAAGAAAAACATAAATAGGTACTGTCCGTAAGAAACTTATAGTTTACTTAGGAAGACAATATATATAAAAATGGAAAAATTAAAGCTGTAAGGACTGAATTGCAATCACTTATTTTCTGTGGTAAGGAACATACATGTAATAGGAACTTATAAAAGGGATAAGTACAGTTCATACTAAAGTAATTCTGGAAAGATTTTGTACAGAGAATGGAAACTCAGGTGGACCTTGAAATATTAATATGATCTAAGTAGTGTGAGTTGGAGGAATGTATTCAGTCTGGATAACAGGCTAAATAAAGGCATGGAAGTGGTAATTAGCATGCAATGCATGAGAAACTTTATTTGTCTAGATAGGATAGCTTGCTTTGGAGGTAATTGTGAGATGCAGTCATATAGAAATAATGAAATGAGAAGAAAGTAAGCCTTAAAACGTGAACAAACTTTTGAATTTAATTTTGACTATGATAGGGACTCATTAAAGATTATTGAGCAGAAAAATGTCCCAAGGAGAGTGCTATGGACTGAATATTTTTGTTCCCTCGACATTCCCATGTTGAGACCTAATTCTGAATGTGATGGTGTTTGGAGGTTGGGCCTTTAGGAGACAGTTAGGTCCTGAAGGCAGAGTCCTCAGGAATAGTATTAGTGTTCTTAAAAAAAAAAAAAAGGAGACCACAGAGAGATCCCTCATCCTTTCTGCCAAGTGAAGACAGTGAAAAGACAGCCATTTTTGAACCAGAAAGTGGGCTCTTATCAGACACCGACTATGCCAGCACCTTAATTTTGGACTCCCCAGCCTCCAAAACTGTGATAAAAAAACTTCTGTTGTTTATAAACTGCCCATTCTATGGTACTTTGTTATAGAAGCTTGAACAGACTAAGGCAGAGAGTTTTATTGTTAAGATAATTATTATAGCAATTAAAATTGTAGTTCAAGGTCCCATCTCTTATACCATATACAATACTGTAATATTTGATGTTCTAACAATTTTTTAATATTAATGAATATTTGATACTTTGGCGCAGAGAACTGAATTAGGTGGTATATTTCAAATTTGGGGGAAATGGTGAGTGAAATTGTTTAGCTGTTATCTGAGACTTTCACTAGATTATTGTTCCTATTACCCACTATGTACATTGGGCTACAGATCTTTGTTCAATATTTTCTTGTAAAATAAGTAAACTGAGTCATGCCTTTTCATTTTAATAGCATCTGAAGGACCGCCCTTTCTATCCCTATAATAAGGCAATGCCAATTATGGAAATACAATAATGCATTTTAATAGCATAGATGATCCATAGGAACATTTTACTTAATATGAACATTTGAAAAAATGCAACCAAAGCTGTGTCAGAAAAATAGCTTCCCAAGACATCATTGTAAACAGAAGATTTGAACTCATTGGAACTTTATTGTATGCATGAACAGTTTCTGCAACAATAGAAAACTATGCTGAGTTATGTAGGCAAACAGTGCTATGTAAGGCAGATATTGGCCTTCTTACCACCACTGGAAGTGAAAAGCCAGTTTAGCTGCTTGTATACAGATAACTGCTTGTGGAATTAGCTTGTGCAGAGAAAAAATAGTAAAGAAAAGATCATGAGTGAAGACCTGCAATACTTTGGTTACTGGTGTTTTGTTTTGTTTTTTAAATATGAACTGAGTATAAAAGAAATAGACAGTTGCAGTAGCATTGGGGAAATAATAAGATAAACTATAGCTCCAGAGCTGTCTAAACAGAATCAAATAGATAAGATGCTTGGCAAGGGAAATTGTGCATTGTGAACATTGCCAGAACTACATTCTAAGGGCAAAGCCAAGAACCATGGCATGTAATAGAAGCTATATTTGCTGATTCCTAGAAAGTTGGCTCAGAATTCAGTTTTCTCCTATTTCTTTCCTTTTCTAAATTGCTAGTAACAAATTTGGCCCCTGTAGGCAAGAGAACTAACTCACAATCTGTCCACTCTCTGGCTGAATTCCAAATGGCTTAGGCACATGGTAGTAGGAGTGGTAACAAGGATTCTCTCTCTTGAGAAATTGGGCACCACTCCCTTTCAGGAGAGTGTAGTACATTGCATGTTGGAATAGTCAGAGGCAGGAAAAGCAGCCACAGAACTCAAGAGGAAGAAGCAATAAGAATTAGGTAAAATTGAAAGTCTTTGCCAAGAGCTTAATTTAAAAAGAAAAATGGCACTGAGAAAATTCTTTCTCTAAAAGAATAACCAGAGACTTAGGGAAACAGGTGGTTTAGCTCCAGTTTTTGGTGCATAAAATCATGATGGACTATCTCGGAATTATTACAAGTCCCTTTTTGTGCTAGGGGAGTGGACTGGGGAGATTGTTTCAGCCTCTTTTCACATTGTGTTAAGTATTTTGTAAACAGATGCTATTGCATGTTTAGAGGATGTAGAAATAATTAACTTATTTACTAATTCAACATTTGTTTGGTGGTTTTGCATGTCAGTCTGCAATTAACAAAATATTAAGAGCCTAATCTGAACATTACATTGGGCCAAAGGGTGAAAGAGTTTTCAAGTGGTATATGATATGATTCTTGCATTCAAGAACTGACCAGGTAATTAAAGACACAAGGCAAATGTGTTTGCATTGAAAGGCTGATGATTCTAAGTGCCAGAAAAGAAATATAGATCAGTCATACAAAATTTTCAAATGGTAATAAAATGATCAGAGGGGCTTCAAAAAGATGTGAGCATCAAGTAAGACCATAAATGATAAGTTGGTTATGTATGAAAAGAAAAGATAAGTTAGATCAAGAACAATATGGAAAGGGACAGAGAAGGGAATTAAGGGTGGCTCTTAGCTCAAGAGAAAAAATGCATTAATTCATCAAATATGGAGTTCTAACTTTTGGAAATTAAACTGGGAGTCAAGGGAGGTTTAAACAGTAGTTATGTGATTAAAATGTAATTATATGAAGACCATTATAGAGTAGTGGGTAAAATATGGCAAGGAAGGGGATGGGGAGCTAGAGACAGATAGAGCTATTGAGGGATAGCACAGTGGTCCAAACATGTGATAATAAGGCATGATTTAGGCCAGTGTCATGGGAGATGAGATAGAAAAAGGACAAATATGAATGCTACTGGATAGGTA
This sequence comes from Equus przewalskii, assembly GCF_037783145.1. Classification (NCBI taxonomy): domain Eukaryota; kingdom Metazoa; phylum Chordata; class Mammalia; order Perissodactyla; family Equidae; genus Equus; species Equus przewalskii. The sequence continues at coordinate 63,336,681 of NC_091863.1, forward strand.
AGCATATTAGTCTTGTCAAAGAGAACTGAATTTGGAGTCAAGAAACCTATATTTTAACCCAATTTTAGTGCAACTTATATAAATTTGGTAACATATCTTTACCTCACTGGGGCATTGTTTCCTCATCTGAAAACTAAAGAGGGTTAATATAGTGATCTCTAAAATTTCCTCTTGGTACCTCTAAAATTCCATGATTCTAGGAGCGTGTGGGACTGAAAATGAGGGGAAAAAATAAATGTAACTATAAAATGATGGTGAAAGGATGAGTCTGAGTAATTTAGAGATTTTATATACCATTAAGCAAGATAGGGATTCAGAAATAGTAGTCAATTTTATAAGACCATGGTGAGTTAATCTTTAAATAAGCCAAGTAAAATACCATAGAGATAGCCAGACAATTATATCTAGCAACTAGTAGGAAATAAAAATTTGGAGTTTGAAAGAGATGTCAGGAATAAAAATCCATAGAGGCAGATCTTGCTTTGCATAGTAATGTGAGACCATGAAAAGAACCATGCAAACTGACACCATGCAAAGCAATATTACTAACCAATGGAGAAAATGCAGTTGTTCTGTGACCTTTAAAGATTTTACTAAAATGGAATTATGTCAACAAGATGATGGGCTAGGAAACTCCAGACCCTCATTCTTCTAAGGAAACATCAAGTAAACAATAACAGACTGACTAAAATAGCCTTGTGGGAATTCTATAAATCAGTCAAGGATCTTCAGCAAACATAGCAAATACTGAATCAATAAAAAGCCTCACTCAAATGGTGAAATTTTGGTGGCATAATTGTTCAATTTTGACCCACTCCTTCCTTGGTATGATTCAGTCAGGAGTAACCACTAAATTCCCCATTTCTCCCTCTGGATGGAATGAAAAGAGTAGAACATGATTGCAACATTTTGGACTGTTTGGGAACTTGATGGGAATGGCTCAGCATAGCTCACATCTCAAACTTGGAAAGGTCACAAAAACAGTAGTTGCTGCTGCAGCGTGTATAATCTGCAGGGGAATACAGACAAGCAGAGTCCTAGGGGCAAGATATTACATGCTGAGGAACACAATAGAATATATAAGACTCCAAAACAAAGCAGAAGAGAGGCACTTAGGGAAATTAAGACATTTAAAGCAGTTGTGTGTATGGGAGAACGGGGGAAAAATACACACGCAGGACCAGGAAAATGCATACCTAGTAAAGACCTGAGAAAGTTTGCATGCCAGGATGATTAATGAAGGTCTTCTCCTTCAAAGACAGTCTGCAACAACTAGGAGAGGTATTTGTTTTTCAAATTTACAACTTTCAACAAATAATCATAAGGCATCAAAAGAAAGAGTAAAAAATGAGTCATTCAAAGGAACAAAACAAATATCTAGATGCTGACTCTAAAGAAACACAGGCTTCTGAACTACTAGATAAAGTCTTTAAAACAATGGTTTTAAATACACCCAAAGAGCTAAATGAAAACACAGACAGAGAACAAAATTAAATCCGAAAAATGATATATGAACAAAATGAAAATATTAACAAAGGTATAGAGATTATTTTTTAAAAATAAGCAGAAATTCTGGAACTAACATCACAATAACTAACTTGAAACATTTACTAGAGTGATTCATAAACAGACTCAAACAGGAACAATAAAGAATCAGTGAACTTGAAGACAGATCATTTGAAATTGCTGAGTCTCAAGAACAAAAAAAAAAAGAAAGAAAAGAAGACTGAATAAAAAGAAGGATAAAAAGTAAATAGAGTCTAAGGGATTTATGAGATATCATCAATAAGAATAATATATACATTATGAGAGCTCCAGAAGACAGCAAGAAAGGGATAGAGAGCTATTTGAAGAAATAATGGCCCAAAACTTCTTAATTTTAGGAATGGCATAGATCTACAAATAAGAGAAGATCAATTAAACTAGATAGGATGAATCCAAAAAGACCCACACCAACACAAATTATAATCAAACTTTATAAAACCAAACACGGAAAATGTTGAAAGAAGCAAGAAAAAAGTGACTGATCAGATACAAGGGATCTACAATAAAATTGTCAGTGGATATCTCAGGACAAACGTTATATGACCATAGGCTATGGGGTGATATATTTAAAGTGAATAAAGGGCACAAAAAAAAACCATGTCGACTGTGAATTCTATCTCTGGCAAAAATGTCCTTCAAATATAAGGAAGAGGGGCACACCCAGTAGCACAGCAGTTAAGTTCAGCGTGGTTCACTCCAGCAGCCTGAGTTCACAATTTCAGATCCCAGGCATGGATCTACAACACTCATCAAGCTATGCTGTGGTGGCATCTCACATACAAAATAGAAGAAGATGAGCATGGGTGTTAGCTCAAGGCCTATATTCCTAATGAAAAAAAGAATAAATTAAGAGTTTCCAGATAGAAATTTAGGAAATTCATTACCACTAGACCTACCTACTACAGAAAAAAATATATCAAAGGGAGTCCTTCGAGTTGAAGAGAAAAGACTCTAGACAGCAACTCAAAGGCAAATGAAAATATAGAGTTCTCTGAAATGTAAATACACGGACAAATAAGAATGACAACAGCATCACAGCAGTATAAGACATTTCTCCTTGGGTTCCCCCTTTTCAACAAATAACTGGACATCCATCAATGAACAAAAACATCCTTGTGGCAGCTGTGGGTTACAGCACCACATGCAGAAGCACCTGGGAGTAGTCTTGCCCAAGTGTAAATCCTGTAATATGCAGACAGACCTTGGTATGTGTTCTGGAACCATTGGAGAAGCAAACTTCCCCCAACCTCTCTCATTGTGATTGGAAAAAATCCTGGAGAGTGCTGACCCAAGAAGACACCCAGGGATGAAAGAAAAATTGAAGTCCAGCCTTCCTAAGGAGAGATTCCAGCATGGCATTGGAGTAAAATCAAACCAACTGAACAAAAGAGTTTGAATATAGCAAAGATGATAGGAAGAACTTTACTAGCACCAACTCCTCACACAAGGCAACATTGCACAGGGATGAACTATCAGGTGGTGTCAACCTCACCCATGGGAGAAAAGGAGTACTATGAATGAGTGCCCAGCTAACCTCAATGTTGCAGGACACAACTGGAGAAACTACTTTCTTTGCAGCAGGACCTCCATGACTGGGAGAAAGGAGGACATCAGTAAAGAGGCAGATAACAATAGCAAAAAGCATTAAAGGGACACAATTATTGCTGACTGCACTCAGCAAGAAGTCCACCGACAAGCCTCTGGGAGTAATAGCTCAGGGATATCCATACTGGGTCTGTGGACACTCCCAAAGTCCCAAGTGATAAAGCCACACCACTCCGACGCTGTGGCTAGCTCCTTGTGTGTGCTCTGAAGCACAGAAGCAAGAACAAACTCTGGTAGATAAGGAAGGCACTCAGAAAACAGAGTATGTCTGTGGGCAAAGGAGAAACCAAAAACTTGAGCTATAATGTCACCTTCTTGGAAACAAAGAGAGGTTTCCAGTAGCCAGCCTGGTGAGTTGTAAAAATCAGAGAAGACAAAAGCTTAAGAATTTGCTACAAGAAAGAACAAGGTGGAACAGGTATACCATACAAAGGCAGATAACAATAGCACTAATGAACAAAATAATCTATCTAAAGGCTACTAGCAAAGATTTAAGGAAGTGTCTATTATTCAAATATGAAAGCAACAACACAAAACTACAAGGAACATGAAAAATCAAGGAAATTCATGAGAAAAATATTCATTCAAAATGAGATATTTTCAAATAGACAGAAATTATAATAATCCAAGCACAAATTCTGCAACTGAAGAAATCAATGAATAAAATAATAAATGCAACACACAGCATCTGCAGTAGTATAAATAGAAGACAAAATGATTAAGAGGATATTAATTTTGAAATAACTCAGAGGTGAACAGAGATAAAAGTATTAAAAAGAGCAAGGAAATACTATTTAGTCTATAGAGAAAGCATCAAAAGGACAAATGTTAAAATAATAGGGATTCCAGAAGGAGAAGAGAGGGAGAAAGGTGCAGGAAGTTTACTTAAAGGACTACTAGCTGAGAACTTCCCAAACCTGACAAGAGAATTCCGACTTCCAAGCTTATGAAGCTAAAGGATCACTGTATTCCCTCAATGATGAAAGATCTTCTCTAAGACATATTATAATGAAACTCAAAATTCAAATATGAAGAAAGAATTCTAAAGGCAGACAGTAAAAAAAGATCATTACCTACAAAGTAACCACCATTAGACTATCAGTGGATTTCTCAGCAGAAATCACACAGGCTAGGAAAGAGTGGACTGACATATTCAAAGTGTCAAAAGATAAAAATTGCCAGCCAAGAATATTCTATTTGGCAAATTTTTACCCCTCAGATATGAAAGAGACATAAAGACTTTCCTATACAAATAAAAACTGAAAGAGTTCATCACCACTAAACCTTCTTTGCAAGAAATGCTGAAAAGATTTACTTAAACTGAAATGAAAGTACACTAAACAGCATCACAAAAATATATGAAAGTATACAACACTTTGGTAAAGGTAAATATAGAGTCAGACTTAGAAAATTCTAATTCTGTAATAAGATGGTGTGTTAAATGAAGAGATGGAAAAAAACATTCCATGAAAGTGGAAACAAAAAGAAAGCTGGGATAGCTATACTTGTATCAGCCAAAGTAGAAGATGTTAAGCCAAAAAATGTAACAAGACACAAAGAAGGTCAATATATAATGATAAAGAGATCAATTCATCAAGAAGATACAATAAGGATAAATATATATTCACCAAACATAGAACATCTAAATATATTAAGCAAATACTAACAGATTGGAAGAGAGAAATAGACAACAATAAAATAATAGTAAGGACTTCAATATCCCACTTTAAGCAATGGATAGATCATCCAGACAGTAAAATGAAAAGAAAATGTTGGATTTGAATTATACATTAGACCAAATGGAATTAAATATTTATATAATATTCCATGCAACAGAAGGAGAATACAGATTATCCTCAAGTGCACACAGAACATTCTCCAAGTTATAACATATGATAAGACACAAACATGTCTTAACAAATTAAGAAGATTGAAAACATACCAACTATGTTTTCCAACAATGAAGGTAGGAGACAAAATCAACCATGGGAAAACTGAAAAATCTACAAATATTTGGAAATTAAACACACTACAGAACAACCAATGGATCAAATAATAAATAAAAAAGGAAATAAAAATACATATCAAAACAAATGAAAAAGGAAATACAACATACCAAAACCTATGGGATACTGCAAAAGCAGCTCTGAGAGGGACATTTATACAATAAATGCATACAGTAAGAAAGTAGGAAGATCCCAAACAAACAACCTAACTTTATACCTCAAAGGACTAGAAAGCAAAGTACAAACTAAGCTCAAAGTTAGCAGAAGGAAGGATATAAGGAAGATCAGAACAGAAATAAATGAACTAGAGATGGGAAAAACAATAGAAAAGATCATTAAAACTAAGAACTGGTAGTTTGAAAAGATAAGCAAAATAGACATATCTTTAGCTGGTTAAGCAAATAAGAGAGGAGTCAAATACGAAACTCAAAAATAAAAGAAAAGAATTTACTACTGATACAACAGATATACAAATGATCATAAGAGACTACTGTGAATAATTATATACCAACAATTTGGATAACCTCGAAGAAATGGAAAAATTCCCAGAAACATACAACCTACTAAGGCTAAATCAGGAAGAAATAGAAAACCTGAAGAGACCAAAAATCAGTAAGGAGACTAAATCACTAATGAAAAACAACTTAACACAGAGACCTCCAAGACTAGATACTTCACTGGTGACTTCTACGAAACGTTTATAGAAGAATTAACATTAATTGTCTCTATTCCAAAAAATTGAAGTGGAGTGAACACTCCAAAACTTATTATACAAGGCCAGCTTTTCCCCTACACCAAAGCCAGGTAAGCACACTATAAAAAAAGAAAATGATAGACAAATAACCCTGATAAATATAAATCCAAAATTCCTCAACATAATATTACCAAACCCAACTCAACAACACACTAAATGGATTATACACCTTGACCAAGTGGGATTTATCCCTGAGAAGCAATCATAGTTCAACATATGCAAATAAGAATGTGATACACTACATTCATGAAATGAAAGATAAATATCATATGATCATCCCAATAGATGCAGGAAAAACATTTGATGAAAGACAGCATCTTTTCAACATTAAAACTCTCAATAAATTAAATATAGAAAGAACATATCTCAACATAATGAAGGTCATATGCTACAAACTCACAGCTGACATTAAAATCAGTAGTGAAAAATTGAAAGCTTTTTTATAATATCAGGATAAAGAAAAGCGTGCCCACTTTCACCAGTCTTATTTACATATCACTGGAAGTTCTAGCTAGAACAATTAGACAAGACAAAGAAATAAAGCCATCGGAATTTGAAAAAAGTAAATAAAATTGTCTTTATTTGCAGATGATATGATCTTATATATAGAAAGCCCTAAAAAATCAGTCAAAAAACTGTTGGAACTCATCATCAAATTAATAAACGCTACAGGATACAAAATCAACATAGAGAATTCAGTTGTGTTTCTATACATTAACAATGAAACATATAAAAAGATAAAGAAACTATCCGTTTCACAATAGCATCAAAAATGTAAAATTCTTAGAAATAACTTTAACCAAGGAGGTGAAAGATCTGTATAGTGAAAACTATAGGAATTTGATGAAACAAATTGGAGGAAACATAAATAAATGGAAAGCTATCCCTTGATCATTGATCAGAAGAATTATTACCGCAAATACATCCATACTACCCAAAGCCATCTTTAAATTCAATGCACTCTCTAGCAAACTTTCAGCGGCACTTTTACAGAGATGGAAGAACACAATCCTAAAAGTTATATGGAGCCACAAAAGACCCCATATAGCCACAGCAATCATGAACAAGAAAAACAAAGCTAGGGGCATTACACTTTCCAATTTCAAACTATAGTGCAGCTATAGTTATTTAAAAAAGTATTGTACTAGCATAAAAATAGAAACATAGACAAATGGAAGAAATTTGAGAGTCCTCAAATAAATCCATGCAGATACAGTCAGTTAATATTTGGCAAGGGAGCCAAGAACACTCAATAGGGAAAGGATCATCTCTTCAACAAAAAATGTTGAAAAAGACTGGATAACCACATGCAGGAAAATGAGATTGAACCCTATTTTACACCTCTCACAAAAATTAACTCAAAATGTATTAAAGACTTAAACATCAGATCTGAAACTGTAACACCCCTAGAAGAAAACATAGGGACACTCCTTGACAATGGTCTTGGCAATAATTTTTAGCTATGACACCAAAAGTACAAGCAACAACAGCAATGTATAAATTGGCACTACATCAAACTAATAAGCTTCTGAACAGCAAAATATATAATAAAAAAGTGAAAAGGCAACCTACAGAATGGGAGAAAATATTTTCAAACCATATATTAAATAAGGAGTTAATATCCAAAATATCTAAAGAACTCATAAAATTCAATAACAAAAAAAAAAAAACAAACAATGCAGTTAAAAGATGGGCAGAGGAACTAAATAGAGATTTTTCCAAAGAAGACATCCAAATAGCCAACAGACACATGAAAAGATTCTCAACATCACAAACCATAAGGGGAATGCAAATCAAACCACAATGAGTTATCACCTCAAACCTGTTAGAATGGCCATCACCAAGAAGACAACAGATAACAAGTATTGGAGACGATGTGGAGAAAAGGGAACACTTGTACAATGTTGGTGGGAATGCAAAATAGTTCAACCACTATGTAAAACAGTATAGAACTTCCTCAAGTGTTTAAAAATAGAACCACCATATGAACCAGCAATTCCACTCCTGGGTATATATCCATAGAAAATGAAAACAGGATAGCAAAGAGATACATGCACTCCTATCTATTGAAGCATTATTCACAATAGCCAAGCTATGGAGCAACTTACTTGTCTGTCACTCTATGAATGGATAAAGAGGATGTGGTACATACAAAGAATTAAATATTATTCAGCAGTGAGAAAGAAGGGATTCCTGCCATTTGTGACAACATGGATGGACCTTAAAGGCAATATGCTAAGTGAGATGTCAGACAGAAAAGACAAATACTGCATAATATCACTTATATGTCGAATCTAAAAAAAGCCACATTTGTAAAACTAGAGAGTAGAATGGTGATTACCTGGGTCTAGGGGTAGGGGAATAGAGGATATGTTTAAGGGTACAAACTTGCAACCAGTAGATAAATAAATCCTTGAGATCTGATGCACAGCATTGTGGTTAATGACAAGAATACTGTATTATAAACTTCAAACTGGCTAAGAGACTAAATCTTAGGTGTTATCAACACATAAAGAAATGACAGTTACATGAAGTGATACATGTATTAGCTAACACTACAGTGGTAATCATATTGCAACATATAAACACATCAAACTAAAAGGTTTTAAACCTTAAACTTACACAATGTTGCATGTTAATTATATCTTAATAAAAATAATTAAAAATTCATGAACATATATAAAAGCCTCTATTATCATTAATTTTTGTAGATAAATCTAACTTTCATTCTTTTACAGAATTTAAAAGACAAAACCATGTAAAGTAACCATAAATATATGTCAATGAGTACACAATAATTAAAAATGCAATTTGTATAGACATCAATATCATAAAATAGGTATAGATTTAAGGAGTAGATTTTTCATATGCAACTGAAGTTATGTTAGTATAAGTTAAAATATATTATTATATCTTTAGGATGTTTTATGCAATCCCTATAGTAACCAGAAACAATATATGTAAATATACATTCAGGATAAAAAATATGGAAAGTAAATCAACATGTGCTAACAAAAAATCAACTGAAAACAAAAGAATACCTAACAGGAGGAAATGACGGTCAAAAATACCATAAGACATACATATAACAAATAACAAAATGAAAATAGTAAGTTCTTCCCTATCAGTAATTATTTTATGCATAAATGGATTAAATTTCCCAATTAAAAGTCATAGTTCGGAAGAATGAATTCTCAAAAGGGATCCAACCGTATACTTTTTAAAAGAGATTCACTTTAGCAAGGAGGATATACATAAGTATAATCTGAAAAGATGGAAAAAGTTACTCCATGCAACCAATGTGTAACCACTTTGAAATCAAAGTGTGGAAAGATTATATTAACATTAGACAAAATAGAGTTTAACTCAAAATCTCTTACAGGACACAAAGAAAAGGACATTGTACAATGCTGAAGTACTAATTTACCAAGAAGATATAACCAGTGGAAACATATATGCATCTAATAAGAGTTCCTAAATATATGAAGCAATCGTTGACAGAATTTAGGAGAGAAATAGACAGTTCTAAGATAATAGAAGACTTAATCATCCTACTTTAAATAATGGATAAAACAACCATACAGAAGATAAGTAGGTAAATACAAGACTTGAACAGCACTAAATAACAATTGTACTTAACAGACATATACAGAGCATCCACCTAATAATAGAAGAATACACATTTTTTTCAGATGTGTATGGAAAATTCTCCATTAGTCATATCTCAATCCACAAAAGTGTTAATAAATTTAAAAAGATTGAAGTCAAACAAAATATCTTTACTTATCACATTGGAATGAAGCTAGAAAACAATATCAGAAGGCAAATTGGGAAATCCAAAAATATGTAAAAATTAAATAACATACCCTTTTATCATAATGAATAAATATCAATTCAAAGATTAAGATAGAAATGAGAGTGAAGCATCCTACCAATCTCATCTCTTCTCTTCTGATTAATTATTATTGTATATTCTATTTATATGCACACATCTGTTTCATAATTTTTATTTAATTTAGATTGAAAATTAAGAAGGATGCACTGATATAGTTCTTTTTTACTGAGGTATAATTGACATATAACATTACATTAGTTTCAGATGTATGACATAATGATTTGATATTTGTATATATTGTGAAATGATCACCATGATAAATCTAGTTAATATCCATTGGCATGCATAGTTACAAATTTTTTTTCTTGTGATGAGGATTATTTTTTTCAGATTGGCACCTGAGCTAACATCTGTTGCCAAATCTTTTTTTTCTTCTTCTCTCCAAAGCCCCCCAGAACATAGTTGTATATTCTAGTTGTAGGTCCTTCTAGTTCTTCTATGTGGGATGCCACCTCAACATGGCTTGATGCGCAGTGCTAGGTATGCACCCAGGATCCAAACGAGTGAAACCCTGGACCCCTGACACGGAGCATGTGAACTTAACCACTTGTCAGTGGGTCTGGCTCTATGTGATGATGATTTTTAAGATCTAATCTCATAGCAACTTTCAAATATGCAGCACAGTATTATTAACTATAGTCACCATGCTATATATTATATCTCTATGACTTATTTATTTTATAAATACAAGATTGTATCTTTTACACCTTTACTTATTTTGTACCTGGACCTCCTTTACCCATTTTGCCCACCCCTGACCCATGCCTCTGGCAGCCACCAATGTTTTCTCTGTATCATGAGTGTGTTTCTTTTTTTCCTTTTTTTTTAAGATTCCACATATAAGTGAGATAATGTGGTATTTGTCTTTGACTCATTTCACTTAACATAATGCCCTCAAGCTCCATCCATGTTGTTGCAAATGGCAAGTTTCATTCTTATTTATGGCTGAATAGTATTTCACTATATCTATCTATCTATCTATCTATCTATCTATCTATCTATCTATCTATCTATCCCACATCTTCTTTGTCCATTCATTCATTGATGGACACTTAGGTTGTTTCCATGTCTTGACTATTGTAAATATTGCTGTAATGAACATGAGAGTGTGTATATTTTTTTCAAATTGGTGTTTTTGTTTATCTCAGATAAATACCCAGAATTGGAATTGTTAGATTATATTGTAGTTCTATTTTCTATTTTTTGAGAAAACTCTGTACTGGTTTCCATAGTGGTTGCACCAATTTACATTCCCACCAACAGTGCACAAAGTTTCCATTTATTCTACACACTTGCCAATTTTTGTTGTTTCTTAAATGACATACTCAAACAACCAATGTGTTAAAGAATAAATCACAAGAATAATTACAAAATATTTTGAGATAAATGAAAATTAAAACACAGTGTACTAAAAGTGTGAGATATTTTAAAAATAGTACTGAGGGAAATTTATAGGCATGAATGATTACATTAAAAAAGAATAATTTCTAATTAATAACCTAAATTTACACCCTAAGAAACAGGAGTAAATGAAATAAATCTAAAGATATCAAAAGGCAGGGAACAAATAAAGATTGGAGTGGAAATAAACAAAGTAAAGAATAGAACACAAAAAGAAAATCAATGAAACTGAGTTGTTTCTGCAAAAAGATCAACAAAATTGACAAATGTTTAGCTAGAATGAATAAGATAAAAAAGAGATGGCTCAAATAATTTGGAAATTAAAGAAGGCATTATTGATTTTACAGAAGTAAGAAGTATAAGAAAGAACTATGAAAAAATATACTCCAACAAATTGTACAATCTGGATGAAATGGACAATTTCTTAGAAAGGCACCTATCAAGACTGACTCTTAAAGAAATACAAAATTTTAACAGATATAACTAGTAAGGAAATCAAATTATTAGTTAAAAACCTCCCAATAGAGAAAAACTCTGGAAACTAAATATTTAAAAAATAATTAACACCAATAATTCTCAAACTCTTCCAAAAAATTCAAATGAAGGGAAGACTTCCAAACTCATTCTATAAAACCAGCATGACCTTGATATCAAAGCCATGGATACTATAAGAAAAGAAAAAAAGAGCAATATCTCTGATGAATATTTATATAAAAATACTCAATAGAATACTAGCAAACATAATTTTACAGCACCTTTGAAGGATTATACACCCTCATCAAGTGGGATTTATTCCTGGGGTGCAAGGATGTTTCCACATATGTAAATAAAACAATATAATACACCACATTAACAGAATGAAGGAAAAAGTAACACATGATCATCTTAACCATTGCAGGAAAAATATTTCACAAATTTCAATATCCTTTCATAATAAAAGCACTCGACAAGCTAGGAACAAAAAGCAGATTCTTAAGATGATAAAGACCATATAAAAAAAGATGATAGCTAACATGCTCAATAGTGAAAGCCTGAAAACATTTCCTTTAAAATCAGGAATAAGACAATGTTACCCACTTTCATGACTTCTATTGAACTATATAAATTCTGGCCAGAGCAAAACAGCACAAAAAATAAATAAAAGCATCCACATTACAAATACAGAAGTAAAATTATATCTGTTCAAATATGACATGATCTTATATATAGAAAATCCTACAGATACTAAAAAAAAGTTTGAATTAAGCAATATTGCAAGATAAAAAATCAAGAGATACAAAAAATCAATTGCTTTTTTATAAACTAACAATGAACAATTAAAAAATGTAATTAAAAACAATTCCTTTTAGAATAGCATCAAAAAGAATTCAATCAGAAAGCAGATCATGGAATCAGCTGGGGTGGAGGTGGGAATAGGCACTGACTGCAAATAGACAGGAGGGATCCTTTCCGATTGATTGAAATCTAAAACTGGATTCTGGTGATGGTTACACAACTGTAAATTTACTGAAAATCCTTGAATTTTACACATAAAATATGCGAATTTTACATGATACAAATTATACCTCAATAAAATTGTTTAACTTCAAATAAGTTACAAACTCCCAACATTAAAAACAGAACCATTTGTAACAGAAATAAGTCAGAATGGGAGAGGAAAGGGAAGGAACAAGCTTAGGTTAATGGAGATAAATTGCCATGAGAAAATTAACTATCTCATCTACAGGATCTTTTATACAATCCTCATGGTAATCATTAAACAGAAAATCATAGGAGAGCCACAATTCACAAAAAGAGAGAAAACTGAGAAATCCTACTCAGAAAACCACCAAAATCAAATGGCAGTCAGAAATACAAAGGAAGAGAAACAGTGGAAACATAGAACAAGCAGAAGATAAGAGATAAAATGGCAGTTTTAAGCCAATGGAATAGAATATGGATCCCATAAATTAACTCTCATACATACGTCCAAATGAATTTTCAATAAGAGTGCCAAGATCATTCAATGAGGTAAGGAAAGTCTTCAGCACCTGGTGTTGGAAACAGTGGATGTTCTCATTTAAAAGAAGAGTGATGGAGTTTTACCTTACACCATATAAAAAATTAACTCAAAATCGGTCAAAAACCTGTATGTAAGAGCTAAAATTATAAAAGTATTAGAAGAAAACACAGGAGAAAATCTTCAGAAAATTGAATTTGACAGTGATTTCTTAGATATGGAACCAAAAGCACAGGCAGCAAAAGTACAAAGAGATTAATTGGACTATATTAGAATTTCAAATGTCTACACATCAAAGGGCACAACAAACAGAGTTTAAAGGCAATTCAAAGAATGAGAGAAAATATTTGTAATTCATATATCTGATAAGACATTCGTGTTTATAATACATAAAGAACTCTTACAGCTCAAGAACAACCAAAAAAATCATGAATAAAAATTGGCAAAATACTTGGATAAAGATCTTTCAAATAAGATACACAAATGACCAATAAGCACATTAAAAATGGTCAACATCACTGTTAGAGAAATGCAAATCAAAGTTCCAATGAGATACCAACTCACACCTATTAGGATGGCCACTAACTAAAAAATGGGAAATAAAGTGTTGCAGAGGATGTAGAGAAATTTGATCCCTTGGGAACTGTTGAGGGGAATGTAAAATGGTGTAGGCACTATGGAAAATAGTGTGGTGGTTCCTCAACAATTTAAATGTAGAATTAAAAAATGATCCAGTAATTGAACTTCTGGGTATATATCCCAAAGAAGTGAAAGCAGGGACTCCAATAGATATTTGTACATTCATGTTCTTAGCAGCATTATTCACAATAGCCAGAGGACAGAAGCAACCTGAATGTCCATCAACAGACAAATGGATAAACAAAATGCAGTGTATACATACAATGGAATATTATTCAGTCTTAATAAATAAATTATGACACATACTACAACATAGATGAACCTTGAGTATATTATGGTAAATGAAATATGCAGTCACAAAAGGAGACATACTCAATGATTTGATTCGTAAGAGCTACCCAGACTAGTCAAATTCATAGATAGACAAAGTAGAATGACTTTTGCCAGGGGCTGAGAGAGCAGGGTGTGAGGAGTTGTTTAATGGGTACAGTTTCAGTTTCTGAATATAAAAGGAGCTCTGGAGATCGATGGTGTTGATAGTTACACAACAATGTGAATGCACATAATGCCACTGAATTTTACACTTAAGAATGATTAAGATGCATTTAGGCTGAGCAAAATGGTGGGGTGAGCAGACCCGGGACTCTCTCCCCTCCAAACTACAACAAAGGATTGGAAAAAAACTGAATTTCAGATAATAAACCTAATGCCAGGACGTCAGAGACCTACAGTATCAAAATGATGGAGGACAGAGACCATGCAGCAGACCTCGGAGGAACTGGAATGGGGTAGGAGAGAACTTCACTTCCTCCCCTAGAGACTGGGATCTCTGCTGTGGGTGTGGGAAGGAGCAGGGGAGGGGCCGTGTGACTGGGGGATGGTCCAGGACACCTGCCACTGGTACAGTGGAAACCCAGTGACAGGGGAAAGCTTCCATGGGTGGGGACCCAATAAACCCAGGGCCCCGGGAGACCGGAGAACAGAACTGATCCAAATCCAGATGGCACATGAGAAAAACAGCCCCTCCCTCCCAGCAAACCGTGCTGGGCGTTGCCATCTTGCCCAAAGGCGGAGAGCTCAGAACATGTGTCTCTAGACCCCCATCTAGTGGCGACAGGCTGTATCTGCAACTGAATTCTACCATCATGCGAAAAAACCGCTCCTCTACCATCCAGCAATTTATAAAAGC
Organism: Equus przewalskii; assembly: GCF_037783145.1. Classification (NCBI taxonomy): domain Eukaryota; kingdom Metazoa; phylum Chordata; class Mammalia; order Perissodactyla; family Equidae; genus Equus; species Equus przewalskii. The sequence continues at coordinate 63,351,714 of NC_091863.1, forward strand.
TCCAGACCAGAAGGAAAACAATAAAAACACAGAATTAAGTCCTGAGGACTTGGAAATAGTGAACTATTGGAAATAGTGAAAATGAGTTCAGAGTAGCTATAATCAAAATACTCAATGAGGTAGAGAGAAAGATAGAGAAACAAGCCAATGAGTTCTGGAATTACTTCACAAAAGAGATTGAAATTATAAAGTAGAATCAAACAGAATTACTAGAGATGAAAAACACAATGGACCAGATAAAACAGAATACGGATTTCCTGAATGCCCATGTAGACATCATAGAGAAGAAAATTAGCATAATTGAAGATAGACAGGCTGAATGGCTCCAGACAGGGGAAGAAAGAGAGCTAAGGATTTTAAAAAATGAGGAAAATCTCTGAGAGATAGCGGATTCAATGAGGAGAAAGAATTTAAGGATCATAGGAATTCCTGAGAACGTGGTAAAGGAAAATGGAACAGAAAGTGTGTTTAATGAAATTATAGAAGAGAAATTCCCAAATCTAGGGATTGAGGGAGAAATGTGTGTAGAGGAAGCTTTCAGATCTCCTAGATTTGTCAATGTAAAAAGACCTACTGCAAGGCATATAGTAGTACAAATGGCAAAAATGAAAGACAAAGAAAGAATACTCAGGGCAGCAAGACAGAATAAAACAACCCACAAAGGAACTCCTATCAGACTTTCAGAGGATTTCTCTAAAACCTTACAAGCTAGGAGAGAATGGAGTGACATATTCAAAACTTTAAAAGATAAAAATCTTCAGCAAAGAATATGCCATCCAGCAAGAATATCCTTCAGATATGAGGGAGAAATTAAATCTTTCCCAGACAAACAAAAGTTAAGGGAATTTATAACCAAAAGTCCTCCACAACAAGAAATCCTCAAGAAGGCTCTCATACCTGAAAAAAGAAAAAAGGGAGCAAGGGGTCACAAACCACAGAGTAGGGAGACAGATAGATAGAACCAGAATAGGATAGCAAATATTCAACTATAGCATTAGATAAAGGTAAGGAAACTACCAAAGCAAAGATGATCTTATCACTCTAACTACAAACTCATAACACGAGTTGGAATAAGAAATGAAAATAACAGTTTAGGAGGGGAAGAGCAAAGGGACTAAATCAATCTAGGCCAAGTAAGTAAGAGACCACCAGAGAATAGACTAAATTATACATGAGATTCTAAATACAAACTTCAGGGTAGCCAGTAAACTAAAAAACAGAACAGAGCCACAATACATAAATAAGGAAAACTCTAAGAAACCCAGCATAAGAAATTGCAGTATTAAATGGGTAGGCTAAAGCACACAGGAGAAATGCAGGAAAATGAGATAACAAGTGAGAGATTGACAGTATTATGTCCACATGCATCAATAGTCACTCTCAATGTAAACAGATTGAACTCTCCAACAAAAAGACACAAAGTGGCAAAATGGATTAAAGAATAAGCTCCAACAATTTGTTGCCTCCAGGAAACACACCTTAGCCCCAAGGACAAACACAGGCTCAGAGTGAAGGGGTGGAGGGCAATACTTCAAGCTAAAAGCAAGCAAAAAAAAGCAGGTGTTGGAATTCTTATATCAGACAAAGCAGATTTCAAAATAAGACGGTAAAGAGAGACACAAAGGGGCAATATATAATGATCAAAGGGACACTTCATCAAGAAGAAATAATGCTTACAAATATCTATGCACCCAACATAGGAGTACCAAGGTTCATAAAGCAAGTATTAACAGACCTTTAGGAATATGTTAAAAACAACACAATAACAGTAGGGGACCTCAACACCCCACTCACATCAATGGACAGATCATCCAGACAGAAAATCAACAAGGAAATAGTGGAGCTAAATAAAAACTAAAACAGTTGGACTTAATAGACATATATAGATCACTTCATCCTAAAAAAGCAGAATACACGTTCTTCTCAAGTGCACATGGAACATTCTCAAGGATAGACCATATGTTGGCAAACAAGGCAAGCCTCTACAAATTTAAAACAATTGAAATAATAACAAACATCTTCTCTGATCATAATGCTATAAGGCTAGAAATTAATTACAAGAAAAGAGCTGAGAAAGGCACAAAGATGTGGAGACTAAACAATACACTACTGAACAAGCAATGGATCATTGAAGAAATTAAAGAAGAAATAAAAAAATACCTGGAAACAAATGAAAATGATAGTATGCCATACCAACCCATATGGGATACAGCAAAAGCTGTATTAAGAGGAAAATTCATCGCAATACAGGCACATCTTAACAAACAAGAAAAATCCCAAATCAGCAATCTTAAACTACACCTGACTGAACTAGAGAAAGAAGAACAAATAAAGCCCAAAGTCAACAGAAGGAGAGAAATAATAAAAATCAGAGCAGAAATAAATACTATTGAAATGAAAAAGGCAGTAGCAAGGATCAATGAAACAAAGAGCTGGTTCTTTGAGAATATAAATAAATTGACATACCCCTAGTGAGACTTACAAAGAAAAAAAGGGAGAAAGCTCAAATAAACAAAATCAGAAATGAGCAAGGAGAAATAACAACAGACTCTGCAGAAATACAATGGATTATAAGAGAATACTATGAAAAACTATATGCCAACAGAATGGATAGCCTAGAGGAAATGCGTAAATTCTTGGACTCCTACAGTCTCCCAGAGCTCACTCAAGAAGAAGCAGACAATTTGAACAGACTAATCACAAGGAAAGAGATTGAAACAGCAATCAAAACCATCCCAAAGAATAAAACCCCAGGACCAAATGGCTTTCCTGGGGAATTCTACCAAACTTTCAGAGAGGATTTAATACCTATCCTTTTCAAGCTATTCCAAAAAATTAGGGAGGATGGAACACTTCCTAACACATTCTATGAGGCCAACATCACACTGATACCAAAGCCTGACCAGGACACACGAAAAAAGAGAACTACAGGCCAATAGCACTGATGAACATAGATGCAAAAATTCTAAACAAAGTTTTGACAACCAGAATTCAGCAATTCATCAAAAGAATCATACATCAGGATCAGGTGGGATTCATATCAGGGACACAGGGATGGTTCAACATCTACAAATCAATCAACGTGATACACCACATCAACAAACTGAGGAATAAAAACCACATGATCATCTCAATAGATGCAGAGAAAGCATTTGACAAGATCAAACAGCCATTTATGATAAACACTCTGAACAAAGTGGGCATAGAAGGGAACTACCTCAACATAATAAGGGCCATATATGACAAACCCACAGCCAACATCATACTCAATGGGCAAAACCTGAGCGCCATCCCCCTGAAAAAAGGAATGAGACAAGGATGCCCTCTATCACCACTCTTATTTAACATAGTACTGGAGGTCCTGGCCAGAGCAATCAGGCGAGAGAAAGGAATAAAAGGAATCCAAATAGGGAGGGAAGAAGTGAAACTCTTGCTGTTTGCAGACGACATGATCTTATATATAGAAAACCCCAAAGAATCCATTGGAAAACCCTTAGAAGTAATCAACAACTACAGCAAAGTCGCAGGGTATAAAATCAATTTGCGTAAATCAGTAGCATTTCTATATTCTAATAACGAACTAATAGAAAAAGATCTCAAGAACACAATACCATTCACAATCGCAACAAAAAGAATAAAATACCTCAGGGTAAATTTAACTAAGGAAGTGAAGGACCTATATAATGAAAATTACAAGGCCTTTCTGAGAGAATTGGACGACGACATAAGGAGATGGAAAGACATTCCATGTACATGGATTGGAAGAATAAACATAGTCAAAATGTCCATTCTACCTAAAGCAATCTACAGATTCAATGCTATCCCAATCAGAATCCCAATGACATTCTTTACAGAATTAGAACAAAGAATCCTAAAATTCATGTGGGGCAACAAGACCCCGAATTGCTAAAGCAACCCTGAGAAAAAGGAACAAAACGGGAGGCATCACAATCCCTGACTTCAAAGCATACTACAAAGCTACAGTAATCAAAACAGCATGGTACTGGTACAAAAACAGGTGCACAGATCAATGGAACAGAATTGAAAGCCCAGAAATAAAACCACACATCTATGGACAGCTTATCTTTGACAAAGGAGCTGAGGGCATACAATGGAGAAAGGAAAGTCTTTTCAACAAATGGTGCTGGGAAAACTGGAAAGCCACATGTAAAAGAATGAAAATTGACCATGGTTTTTCACCATTCACCAAAATAAACTCAAAATGGATCAAAGACCTAAAGGTGAGAGATGAAACCACAAGGCTTCTAGAAGAAAACGTAGGCAGTACATTCTTTGACATCAGTATTAAAAGGATCTTTTCAGACACCATGTCTTCTCAGAGAAGGGAAACAATAGAAAGAATAAACAAATGGGACTTCATCAGACTAAAGAGCTTCTTCAAGGCAAATGAAAACAGGATTGAAACAAAAAACAACCCACTAACTGGGAAAAAATATTTGCAAGTCATATATCTGACAAAGGCTTAATATCCATAATATATAAAGAACTCTCACAACTCAACAACAAAAAAATCAAACAACCCAATCAAAAAATGAGCTGGAGACATGAACAGACATTTCTCCAAAGAAGACATACAGATGGCCAATAGGCACATGAAAAGATGCTCATCATCGCTGATCATCAGGGACATGCAAATCAAAACTACACTAAGATATCACCCTATACCTATTAGAATGACAAAAATATCTAAAATTAATAGTAACAAATGTTGGAGAGGTTGTGGAGAAAAAGGAACCCTCATCCCCTGCTGGTGGGAATGCAAACTGGTGCAGCCACTATGGAAAACAGTATTGAGCTTCCTCAAAAAATTAAAAATAGAACTACCATATGATCCAGCCATTCCACTAATGGGTATCTATCCAAAGGGCTTGAAGTATGCAATTCCAAAATTCCTATGCACCCCAATGTTCATTGCAGCATTATTTACAATAGCCAAGACATGGAAGCAGCATAAGTGCCCATCAACAGAGGAATGGATAAAGAAGATTTGGTATATATATACAATGGAATACTACTCAGCTGTAAAACAGAACAAAATCATTCCATTTGCAACAACATGGATGTACCTTGAGGGAATTATGTTAAGTGAAATAAGCCAGTTAGAGAAAGATAATCTCTGTATGACTCCACTCATATGAGGAATTTAAAAATGTGGACAAAGAGAACAGATTAGTGGCTACCAGGGGAAAGGTGGGGTGGGGGGTGGGCACAAAGGGTGAAGTGGTGCACCTACCACACGAATGACAAACATTAATGTACAACTGAAATTTCTCAAGATTGTAACCTATCATTAACTCAATAAAAATGATTAAGATGGCATAGTTTATGTTATATGTATTTTAGCACAATTAAAAATGATTAAAAATGTGTGAAAGAGGGGAGCAGAGGAAGTATAAAATTGAAATACCAGAGACTACAAACATTTAAAAATATATACTTAAAACATTAAAAATTGTCTTACTATCCATTATAATTATTTAGGGAAATTTAGAAATTAGAAAAACTAATATTTATTTAGAACACAGTACTTAAAACAGTGATAAATTTACATTTTTAATCCATTTGTAAAAACAATCATAAAAGATTACTTTGAACAGTGTTAGCTTTCTTCATCTTCTACAATTTACAATACGAAGTGAGTATCTTTTCCATGACTTGGCAAAGTGTCATATTTCTTTCTAACTTTGGAGCAGATTCTGGAATGTTATTTACTTTAATGCTGTGGAAAATCTCTGAAAATTCCTTCAATGTGAAATTTTTGCTGATGGCACTTCTTCTGGGAAATCTTCATCCTTTTTATCACAACCACTTTCCTCACTTATGTCAATAAATTAACCTTCACTAAGTTCTTCTGACTGCATATAGAGAGTCACGTGGATGGTACTAGTGTTAACATTCCAAAGTTTAGCTATTTCTTCTAAAAATATATTTACATTTTATTCAAATTTCACCTCCAACATCACTCATTATTTATTTGCTGCACTTTCATCTTTGTTGGCCAAGTCCCTCTTTTGATTAGTTATTTTTGTAAAATGTCACAAAGTTTTATCACTTTGAGACAAGGAAACAGCACAACCAAATGCTTTTCTGTCTGTGCATGAACTGAATAACAGATGTACAGTGAACAATCATCAATAGACTTTGAAAAAAGTGTCGTGATAGGTCAGTGATGAGGATACTTATCTATTGTTCTCATAGTGATTTCTAGACTTAAAAACTATCAGCAAAGTCTGTATTTACTGCAATTACTCATAGTTAATATAGCATAGTAATTAAAAATTGAACAATATTGTTTAGGTTTTTAAGTTAAATTGTGGTAATTTAAATTCATGCATATCAAGTGCAGAGTGAGGAATACTGGGATTTGGAAATAATTCCTTTAAAGGCATGATTAAAGCCTGAGATTGGATAGGATGTATAAACCGTGAGATTGCATGAGAATCCTCAGGGCAGGGGGCATTGTGATAGCTTGTCAAGAGAATTTTCTCAAGAATTCCATCTTAATACTCTGGATTTGTGGGAATGTAGAAGAATGACATTCTAATAAAGAAATCCCAAGTATTAAGGGAAAGTGCATCATGTCACACTAAGGGATGACCTAAACCATTATTAAATAATCAACCTCATCTGAAGAATGTTGTCATACACAATATCCCCAATGAGGAAGAGTCCCAAGAAAGTTAGCACTCACCTGAGGACCTGGAAAGCAAGAGAATGTACAGCAGCAGTTCCTTTAAAAGGGATCACACTCTGCTTCAGAGAAATACCTTTCTAGTTAGAGCAAAACTAGCTCTAGACAAAAGATGACATGCAGGGGCTGGCCTGGTGGCACAGCAGAGAAGTTCGCATGCTCTGCTTCAGTGGTCCACGGTTCACCATTTCAGATCCCGGGTGCAGACAGGGCACCACTTGGCAAGCAATGCTGTGGTAGGAATCCAGTATACAAAGTAGAGGAAGATGTGCATGGATGTTAGCTGAGGGCCATTCTTCCTCAGCAAAATGAGGATTGGAGCAGATGTTAGCTCAGGGATAATCTTCCTCAAAAAAAAAAAAAAGAAAAAAAGATCTCATACAGGTTATGTTCCCAGGGCAGCAAGCTTCTTTGAGCTTCTCATCTGACTCACTGGATAAAGATTTCCTTGCTTAGGGCCCTAGGTTCTTATTTTGAACTGCTTGCCTCTACTATGATGTTTATCTGTAATGATGTGTAACGTATAAGTCCTGTTGGTAACCATGATCTATAACAACCTCTAGCTGCAAAATATCAACCTTATCCATAGCCACCATCCTGCTTATAACCAACATGTGAATACATTTTCCACCATATAGCAAGTAAACACACACACACACACACACACGTATTCATTCATGTATTCAACCAATATTTCCGAAGACAGTATGATGTACCATGTGCCCAAAACTGTTCTAGTCAAAATAGATACCACTGTGAACTAATATAGATGCAGTTACTGCCAACATGCGACTTATATTCTAGTGGCAGACACAAATGTTAAGTACCTAGAGGTAATTGCATGTAATTAAAGCTGCTATAAGTGCTTCTGAGAACAGAAAAATTATGCTATAAAAGCATAAAACAAATGGACCTGATTTAAACTGTGCAACCAGATAATTCTTCCCAAAGTAGTAAGGCTTAAACTGAGGATGAACAGGAGTTAAATAAATCAGGATTATGTATGAGGAAGTGCTAGCTTAGAGAGAGCAGCAGGAGTGGTAGAACATACAATATCTCTGGGCTGAGAAGAAGCTTGGTGTACTGAGGAAAAACAGTGGAAATATATTATGAAGTGAGACTAGAGAGGCTTTCAGGGACAGATTATTCATTAGCTTGCAGGCCACATTAAAATTTGGATTTTTGTTTTAAGATCAATGAGGAGCCATTGAAGCCACTAACTGGCAGAGGTGGAGAGACATGGACATACTTGTATTTTTAAATGGTCACACTGTCTGGAGTGTGGAGAACAGATTTCAAAAATGCAAGAATAGATGTAGGGAGACCAGTTGCGTTACTGCCAAAGCCTTGGCAAAAACGATGGAGTCTTGGACTGGAGTGGTAGGGGCAATGTTGTAGAAAAATAAACTTATTTGAGATCTATTGTAGAGATAACATCTAAAGAACTTTGTAATATATTGGTCATGGCAATTATAATTGGAAAGGATCATTTAAGGAATACTCCTAGATTTTTAAATTACACAACTGGATGGATGGAAAAAGCTTACAGATAAATTGGGAAAACTAGAAAAGAACCAGACTTGGAAGGGAAGATCACATATTTGGTGTTGGGTATGATGGCTTTGAGGCATTCAGGTGCAAATTTTCAGTGGACTGTTGGGAATATGGGTACACAACTCAGAGAAGAGCATTAGGCCAGAGATATTTGCTTATGGATGATCAAGGCCCAGGGCAAAAGTATAAATGAGGAAAATGCTTTTCTGGGGCTTAAATGGTGTTACTTATGAGAGTGATTGCTTGGTGTTATAGGTTCAGTTGTGTGTTTGATCATGAATGGCAAATACGCCAACAGTTCTTTAATAATATTTTGTATGCATTTATTCATTCATGATATGCAAGACACTCTAAGATGAAGAGCTTCTCTTGGCTAGGAATCATAATGGTACTGCAGATGTCAATTTAAGTCCTGATGATTGATGAGATTGTCTAGAAAATGGTTTTAATGTAAGAAGAGAAGGGGACTCAGTTCTGAGACTTAGAAATGGTAATATGTAATGCCCAGTTATAGGAATATAACTGTTAAAGGACACACAAAAATGAATAGCTATAAAGGCAGAAGGAAATATAGGAGAATGTGGTGTAAGTGATGTCAATCCAAATGTGTGTTTCAAGAAGAAAGAAACAGTCAACATTTTAAAGTGATATTGAAAGGTGAGGTAAGTTGTGAACTGAAAATAAATATTAGATTTTCCAACATTGAGAAACTTAAAGTGATAGCATAATAATGTTGAAAGACAGATTACTTAGCTAAGGACTGAGTGAAATATGAGGAAACCAAGACTGAAATTATAGAAAGTCATGGCCAGACCTCAGAGCCATCCACACTGGAAGCCTGTTCCACCCACCAATGCACCCACAGCTGTTGCAGCTGAACCTTACTGCCTGCCATGCCAGTGGCTAGCCCCACATGTGAGTGCACCCACATCAATCTCAGCCCGGCCACAACAGAAGGGAACATGCAGCCTACACAGGGGATACCCCTGGAGTATCTGGCTCTGGCAACCAGGAGGGAATATGCTACTGAGCCCCATAGGATACATAAGGCCACTTATTTGAAGCAAGGGGGTGTAGCTGATCTAACTAATACCTAACAGAACAAACACAAAGAGGTAGGCAAAATGAATATTGAAAGGAATATATTCCAAACAAAAGAACAAGACGAAATCTCAGAAGAATAACTAAACATAACAAAGACAAACAATCTACCAGATAAAAAGTTCAAAGTAATGGTCATAAAGATACTCACTAAACTTGGGAGAAGAATAGAGGAACACGGTGATAACTTTAACAAAGAGATATAGAAAATTTTAAATAAAAGCATCAATCAAGCTGAAGAATACACTAAGTGAAATAAAAATTACACTATAGGGAATCAAGTAGATTAGATGATCCAGAAAAGCAAATCAGCAATCTGGAAGACGGGGTAGTGGAAATTACCCAGTTGGAATGGTAAAAATAAATTAAAAATGAGGATAGTGTAAGGGACCTCTGGGACAACATCAAGCTTGGTAACATTCACATTATAAGGGCCCCAGAAGGAGAAGGGAGAAAGTCACAGAAAATCTATTTGAACAATAATGGCTGAAAACTTCCCTAACCTGATGAAGGAAACAGACATTCAAGTTCAGCAAGAATAGAGAGTCCCAAATAAGATGAACCCGAGAGACTCACACCAAGACACATTATAAATAAAACGTCAAGAGTTAAAGATAGAGAATCTTAAAAGCAGCAAGAGAAAAACAACTAGTTACATACCAGGGAGCCACCATAATACTATCAACTGACTTTTCATCAGAAACTTTATAGGCCAGAAGGGAGTGGCATGACATATTCAAAGTGTTGAAATAATAATAATAATAAAAAACCTTACAACTGAGAATACTCTATTTATCAAGGTTATCACTTGGAATCGAAGGAAATGTGAACAGTTTCTCAGACAAACAAAAGCTAAAGGGGTTCATTATCACTAAATCAGCCTTACAAAAAATGTTAAAGAAATTTAAGTGGAAAAGCAAAGGCCATGACTAGAAATACAAAAATTATTAAAGAAAAAATCTTACTAGTAAAGGAAAACATATAGTAAAGGTAGTGATTCAATCATCTATATAGCTAGTATGAAGGTTAAAAGACAGAAGTGGTAAAACATCTATATCTACAACAAGTAGTTAAGGGATACACAAAATAAAAATACGTAAAGTATGACATCAAAAACATAAAACGTGAGGTGGGGAGTAAAACTGTGGTGTTTTTAGAATGCACTCAAACTTAAGCAACCACCAATTTAAAATAGACTGCTATATACATAGGCAGTTACAAAAGAAGATGATGTCAATCACAAACCACAAACCAAAAATAGACACATGAACAAAGAGAAAGGAATACAAATATAACACTAAAGGAAGTCATCAAATTACAAGAGAAGAAAGGAACAGAGAAAAACTACAAAGACAACTGGAAAAGAATTAAGAAGATAGCAATAAGCACATACTTATCAATAATTACTTCAAATGTAAATGGACTAAATATTCTAATCAAAAGACATAGGGTGGCTGAATGGATGAAAAAACAAGACAACAATATGCTGCCAGCAAGAGACTTACTTCAGATCTAAAGACACACACAGACTGAAAGTGAGTGTATGGAAAAATATATTCCATAAAATTGGAAATAAAAACAAAGCTGGAGTAGTAATACTTATATCAGACAAAATAGACTTTAAAACAAAGATTGTAACAGGAGACAAAGAAGCACATTACATAATGATAAAGGGAACAATCTAACAAGAAGATATAACACTTTTAAATATCTTTGCACCCAACATAAGAGTACCTAAATACATAAAGGAAATATTAACAGACATAAATGGAGAATTTGACAGTAACACAATAATTGTAGGGGCTTTTAACACCCCATCTACATCAATGGATAGATCATCCAGACACAAGGGCAACAAGGAAACATTGGTCTTAAATGACACATTAGACCAGATGGATATATATAAAACATTCCATCCCCAAACAGCAGAATATACATTCTTTTCAATGCATATGGAATATTCTCCAGGGATGATCACATGTCTGGTCACAAAAAAACTCTCAATACATTTAAGAAGGCTGAAGTCATATCGAGTATCTTTTCTGAACATGATATGAGACTAGAAATCAACTATAAGAAGAAAACTGGATAAAATACAAACTCGTGAAGTCTAAACAACATGCCATTGAAGTTGAAGAGGAAATCAAAATATCTTAAGAGAAATGAAAATAGAAACACAAAGTTCCAAAATCTATTAGATGTAGCAAAAGCACTTCTAAGAGAGAAGTTTATATCAATACAGGCCTACTTCGGGAAACAAGAAGAATATCCAATAAGCAGTCTAACCTTACACCCAAAGGAACTAGAAAAAGAACAAACAAAGGCTAAAGTTAGTAGAAGGAAGGAAATAATAAAGATAAGAGCAGAAATAAATGAAATAGAGGCTAAAAGAAAAGATTAATGAAACTAAGAGCTGGCTATTTGAAAAGATAAACAAAATTGATAAAACTTTAGCCAGACTCATCAAGGAAAAAAGAAAGTGGGCTAAAATAAATAAACCAGAAATGAAAGAGGGGAAGTTAAAACCAACATTACAGAAATGCAAAGGATCATAAGGGGATTACTATAAACAATTACACACCAACAAATTGGACAACCTAGAAGAAATGGATAAATTCCAGGAAAATATAATCTTCTAAGACTAAATCAGGAAGAAAAAGAAAATCTAAACAGAGCAATTACTAGCAATGAAAATGAATCAGCAATCAATAAATCCCCAACAAACAAAAGTCTAGACTAGACAGCTTCACAGGTGGATTCTATCAGAAATTTAAAGAAGAGTTAATACCTATTCTTCTCAAACTATTTCAAAAAATTGAATAAGGAACTCTTCCAAACTTATTCTATGAACTCAGCATCACCCTAATACCAAAACCAGACAAAGACACTACAGCAAAAGAAAATTACCAGCCAGTATCCCTACTCAACACAGATGCAAAAATCCTCAACAACATATTAGCAAACCAAATTCAACAATACATTAAAAGGCTCATATATTGTGTTCAAGTTGGATTTATCCCAGGGATGCAAGGATGGTTCAATATCTGCAAATCAATGTCATACACCACATTAACAAAATGAAGAATAAAAATCACATAGTAATCTCAATGAATGCCGAAAAATCTTTTGACAAAATTCAACATCCATTTATGATAAAAACTCTCAACAAAGTGGGTTCAGAGGGAATATACCTCAACATAATAAAGGCCATATATCACAAATCCACAGGTAACATCATACTCTATGGTGAAAAGCTGAAAGCATTTCCTCTAAAATCAGGAACAAGACAAATATGCCCAGTCTCACCACTTTTATTCAACATTCCTAGCCACAACAATCAGATTAGAAAAAGAAATAAAAGGCATCTAAATTGGAAAGAAAGAACTAAACTGTCACTGCTTGCAGATGACATACTCTATAAGAAAACCCTAAAGACTCCACCAAAGAAACTAATAACTGAACTCAGTAAAGCTGCAGAATACAAAATTAATATACAAAAGTCTTTTGTGATCTATACACTAATAAGGATCTATCAGAAAGAGAAATTAAGTGAGCAATTCCATTTACAATTGCATCAAAAATAAGAAAATGCCTAGGAATAAATTTAACCAGGGAGGTGAAAGACCTGTACTCTAAAAACTGTAAGATATTAATGCAAGAAATTGAAGAAGACGCTAATAAATGGAAAGATATACCATGGTCATGAATTGGAAGAATCAATACTGTTAATATGTCCATACTACCTAAAGCAATAAACAGATTCAATGCAATCCCTATCAAAATACCAACAGTATTTTTTACAGAACTAGAATAATTCTAAAATTGGTATGGAACCACAAAAGACTGAAAATATACCAAGCAATCATGAGAAAGAACTAACCTGGAGTTATCATGGTCCCTGTTTTCAAACTATACTATAAAGCTATAGAAGTAAAAACAGTGTGATACTGGAACAAAAACAGACACATAGATCAATGGAACAGAATAAAGAGTCGGGAAGTAAACCCACGTTTACATGGTCAATTAATCTATGACAAAGGATACAAGAATATGCCATGGGGAAAACACAGTTTCTTCAATAAACAGCGTTTGGAAAACTGGACAGTTACTTTAGTACAAAAGAATGAAACCGGACCACTTCCTTACACCATATACAAAAATAAACTCAAAATGGGTTAAAGACTTAAACGTAAGACCTAAAAGCCCATAAAACTCCTAGAAGAATATATAGGCAGTAAACTGTTTGACATCAGTCTCAGCAATATTTTTTTGGATCTGTCTTGTCAGAGGTCTCATCCTTGGATCTGTCTCCTTAGACCACAAAAGCAAAGATAAACAAATGGGACTACATATAATTAAAATGCTTTTGCACAGTGAAGGAAACCATCAGCACAACAAAAGGGCAACTTATTGAATGGGAGGAGATATTTACAAATGATATATCTGATAAGGGGATTATATCCAATATGTATGAGAAACTCAGGTAACTCAATATCAACAAAATAAGCAATCTGAATAAAAAATGGGCAGAAGATCTAAACAGACATTTTTCCAAAGAAGGCATACAGGTGGGCCACAGATACATGAAAAGATGCTCAACATTACTAATAATCAAGGAAACTAAAATCAAAACCACAATGAGATATCACCTCACACCTGTCAGAATGGCTATCATCAAAAAGACAACAAATAAGAAGTGTTGGCGAGGATCTGAAGAAAAGGGAACCCTTGTGCACTGATATGAATGTAGAGACTATGGAAAACAGTATGGAAGTTCCTCAAAAAATTAAAAAGAAAACTACCATATGAGCCAGCAATTCCACTTCTAGGTATTTACCCAAATAAAACCAAAACACTAATTTTAAAACATATATGCACCTATGTTCATTGCAGCATTATTTACAGTAGCCAAGATATGGAGGCAACTTTCCATCAATAGATGAATGGATAAAGAATATGTGGGAAACAGACACACAGATCAATGGAACAGAATAGAGAGCCCAGAAATAAACCCACACATATATGGACAGCTAATTTTCGACAAGGAAGCCAAGAACATACAATGGAGAACGGAAAGTCTCTTCAATAAATGGTGTTGGGAAAACTGGACATACACATGGAAAAGAATGAAAGTACACCATTATCTTACACCATGCACAAAAATTAACTCAAAATGGATTAAAGACTTGAATGTAAGACCTGGAACCATTAAACTTCTAGAAGAAAACATAGGCAGTAAACTCTTCAACATCAGTCTTATTAGCATATTTTCAAGTACCATGTCTGACCAGGCAAGGGAAACAATGGAAAAAATGAACAAATGGGACTACATCAAACTAAAAAGCTTCTGCAAAGCAAAGGAGAGCATCAACAAAATGAAAAGACAACTTAACAATTGGGAGAAGATATTTGCAAATCATATATCAGATAAGGGCTTAATATCCAAAATATACAAAGAACCCATACATCTGAACAACAAAAAATCTAACGACCCAATTAAAAAATGGCAAAAGATCTGAACAGACATTTATAAAAAGAAGATATACAGATGGCCAATAGGCACATGAAAAATTATTCAATATCATTAACTAACAGGGAAATGCAAATCAAAACTACAATGAGCTATCACCTCACTCCCATCAGAATGACTATAATTAATAAGACAGGAAACAATAAGTGTTGGAGAGGATGTTGAGAGAAGGGAACCCTCATACACTGCCAATGGGAGCAAAGACTGGTGCAGGCACTATGGAAAACAGTATGGAGATTCCTCAAAAATTAAGAATAGACCTATCATATGATCCAGCTATTCCACTGTTGGGTATTTATCCAAAGAACAGGAAAACACAAATGCATAAAGATAAATGCACCCCTACATCCATTGCAGCATTATTCACCATAGCGAAGGCTTGGAAGCAACCTAGGTGCCCATCAAGTGAGGAATGGATAAAGAAGAGGTGGTATATATACACCATGGAATACTACTCAGCCATAAGAATTGAGGATATCCGGCCATTTATGACAACATGGATGGAACTTGAGGGTATTATGCTAAGGGAAATAAGTTAGAGGGAGAAAGTCAAATATCATATGATCTCACTCCTAAGTAGAAGATAAAAATAATGACAAAGAAATACATAGAAATAGATTGGACTGATGGTTACCAGAGGGGAAGGTGGGAAAGAGGAGGGCAAAAGGAGTAATTAGGCACATGAGTAAGGTGATGGATTGTCATTAGTCTTTGGGTGGTGAATGTGATGTAATCTGCACAGAAATTTAAATATATAATGATGCACACCTGAAATTTATGTAATGTTATAAACTGATGTTACCACAATAAAAAAAAAGCCATTGTATTGAAGTAGGCATGAGCACATTGACACACAAGCACTTTTTATACTCATGTGCTCTCTACACTCTCATCTATTGTCTCCTAATTTAACAACAAAGGTTCCATGGAAATACTCCAGTTGGACATCATTACTAAGCATTTTGCCATTGTTTGTTAGATCAATGTGACTAATTATAGAACCTTTAGCAATGAGTCAAGACCTTGGTGAAGCAGTTGAAATGAAGTGTACAAATCCCATTGTAAATTGCTTTAAATCTAAGCAAATTCATCCCTTATGGGTACACTAGATTACTTTAAATGTCAGTCTCCCTCTTTTCCTCATAGTCACTGCCTATTCTCAAAGGAGAGGATGATTTATAACTCTTGGGAATTAACCCTCTGAGACAGCGTAAGGTCCATTTTCAGCTTTGGAGCGGCGTGCATGTAGGCTTGGTCAGGACACTAGATATTATATTATGTCTTCTCCTGGTATAGATTAGAACAAGGATAAAACAAAAAGTCTGCACAATGTACCTCACACGGTTGACGACCGTTCATGTCAAAGGACTGGAAGGGAGACATAGTGGTTTAAAATATAGGCTCTGAGGATAAATCACCAGGGTTCAGATCCTGGCCCTTCTCCTTCCTAGTATAACCTTAGGGAAATTATCTGATATTTTTAAGCCTCATTTTTCCATTGTGTAAAATGGGAATAATAGTACCTATCACATAACGTCGTTATGAGAACTCAGTGCTTATAAAGTACTCAGCCACAACGCTCACTCATGGTCAATAAAAGTTAGCTTATGGTTTTACGAAGAAAAAATGATAATCAGATGTAAAAATAAACATTAATATAAAGAAAGGACATATGGTATATGTATACAATGGAATATTACTCAGCCATAAAAATGAATGAAGCTTTGACAATTGCAACAACATGGATGAACCTAGAAGTTATTATGCTTAGTTTAAACAGTCAGGCACAGAAAGACAAATACAATATGATTTCATTTATATGTGGAATCTAAAAATACAAAGCAAATGAACAAACAAAACAAAACAGACAGACACATAGATGCAGAGAACAAGCTAATGGTTGCCAGAGAGGAGAGGGGTTGGGGGTTGGGTGAAATACGTAAAGGGGATTAAGAACACAAACTTCCAGTTGTACAATAAATAAGTCATGGATGTAATATACAACATAGGGAATATAGTCAATAATATTGTAGCAGCTTTGTATGATGATAGATGGTTACTAGACTTATCGTGGTGACTACTTCATAACGTATATACATGTCAAATCACTATGTTGTCCACTTGAAACTAACATAATATTGTCTGTCAACTATACTAAAAAAAGAATTAGTTTAGCAACTCTGCAGATATACACTTCCTTTTCTTTCTTTCTATTCCTATATTGTCACATTTAGAATATATTTACAACAAGCATTGACCTTGTGATTGTGGCCTCCTGCATATATAGGAGCTTTGGAATGTGAATTTCCTCATTTTGTGGGCAATTCGAGGGTTCATACTGCCTGGGCTAATACTACAGAATTTTATTTAGTGGTGTTAATTGTTAATTTGAATAGCTCTCTGTGGAGACAGGAGCACCTATCTCTCTGAAATTGACGAACATTAGTAATATCCTACATGGTCCCTTATTTATTTATTTATTTATTTATTTATTTATTTATTTATTTTTATTTTTTATTAATGTTATGATAGATTACAACCTTGTGAGATTTCAGTTGTGCATTTTTGTTAGTCATGTTGTGGGTACACCACTTCCTCCTTTATGCCCTCCCCCCACACCCCCTTTTCCCTGGTAACGACCGATCTGATCTCCTTATCAATATACTAACTTCCACCTATGAGTGGAGTCATATAGAGTTCGTCTTTCTCTGACTGGCTTATTTTGCTTAACATAATACCCTCAAGGTCCGTCCACGTTGTTGTGAATGGGCCAATTTTGTCTTTTTTTATGGCTGAGTAGTATTCCATTGTGTATATATACCACATCTTCTTTATCCAATCATCAGTTTCTGGGCATGTAGGCTGGTTACACGTCTTGGCTATTGTAAATAATGCTGCGATGAACATAGGGGTGCAAGGGACTCTTGAGATTTCTGATATCAGGTTCTTAGGATAGATACCCAGTAATGGGATGGCTGGGTCATAGGGTATTTCTATTTTTAACTTTTTGAGAAATCTCCATACTGTTTTCCATAGTGGCTGTATCAGTTTGCATTCCCACCAACAGTGTATGAGGGTTCCTTTTTCTCCACAACCTCTCCAACATTTGTCGCTCTTGGTTTTGGATGTTTTTGCCAATCTAACGGGTGTAAGGTGATATTTTAGTGTAGGTTTGATTTGCATTTCCCTGATGATTAGCGATGATGAACATCTTTTCATCTGTCTATTGGCCATATTCATGTTTTCTTTTGAGAAATGTCTGTTCATGTCCTCTGCCCATTTTTTGATCGGGTTGTTTGTTTTTTTGTTGTTAAGCAGTGTGTGTTCTTTGTATATTATGGAGATTAACCCTTTGTCGGATAAGTGGCTTGTGAATATTTTTTCCCAATTAGTGAGCTGTTTTTTTGTTTCAATCCTGTTTTCCCTTGCCTTGAAGAAGCTCTTTAGTCTGATGAAGTCCCATTTGTTTATTCTTTCTATTGTTTCCCTCAACTGAGGAGTTATAGTGTCCAAAAAGATTGTTTTGAAACTGATGTCAAAGAGTGTACTGCCTATATTCTCTTCCAAAAGACTTATTGTCTCAGGCCTAATCTTTAGGTCTTTGATCCATTTTGAGTTTATTTCACTGTGTGGTGAAAAAGAATGGTCAATTTTCAATCTTTTGCATGTGGCTGTCCAGTTTTCCCAGCACCATTTGTTGAAGAGACTTTCTTTTCTCCATTGTAGGCCCTCTGCTCCTTTGTTGAAGATTAGCTGTCCATAGATGTGTGGTTTTATCTCTGGGCTTTCAATTCTGTTCCATTGATCTGTGGACCTGTTTTTGTACCAGTACCGTGCTGTTTTGATCACTGTAGCTTTGTAGTATGTTTTGAAATCGGGGATTGTGATTCCGCCGGCTTTGTTTTTCTTGCTCAGGATTGCTTTAGCAATTCGTGGTCTTTTGTTGCTCCATATGAATTTTAGGATTGTTTGTTCAATTTCTGTGAAGAATGTTCTTGGGATTCTGATTGGGATAGCATTGAATCTGTATATTGCTTTAGGTAGTATGGACATTTTAACTATGTTTATTCTTCCAATCCATGTGCATGGAATGTCTTTCCATCTCTTTATGTCATCGTCAATTTCTTTCAAGAAAGTCTTGTAGTTTTCATTGTATAGATCCTTCACTTCCTTGGTTAAGTTTATCCCAAGGTATTTTATTCTTTTCATTGCGATTCTGAATGGGATTGAGTTCTTGAGTTCTTTTTCGGTTAGTTCATTGTTAGTGCATAGAAATGCTACTGATTTATGTACGTTAATTTTATACCCTGCTACTTTGCTGTAGTTGTTGATTATTTCTAATAGTTTTTCTATGGATTCTTTGGGGTTTTCTATATATAAGATCATGTCATCTGCAAACAGTGAGAGTTTTACTTCTTCGTTACCTATTTGGATTCCTTTTATTTCTTTTTCCTGCCGAATTGCTCTGGCCAGCACCTCCAGTACTATGTTGAATAGGAGTGGTGAAAGTGGGCACCCTTGTCTTGTTCCTGTCCTCAAAGGGATGGCTTTCAGTTTTTCTCCATTGAGTATGATGTTGGCTGTGGGTCTGTCATATATTGCCTTTATTATGTTGAGGTACTTTCCTTCTATACCCATTTTATTGAGGGTTTTTATCATAAATGGGTGTTGGATCTTGTCGAATGCTTTCTCTGCATCTATTGAGATGATCATGTGGTTTTTGTTTTTCATTTTGTTGATGTAGTGTATCACGTTGATTGACTTGCGGATGTTGAACCATCCCTGTGTCCCTGGTATAAATCCCACTTGATCATGGTGTATAATCTTTTTGATGTATTGCTGTAATCGGTTTGCCAAAATTTTGTTGAGGATTTTTGCATCTATGTTCATCAGTGATATCGGCCTGTAGTTCTTCTTTGTGTTGTCCTTGTCAGGTTTGGGGATCACAGTGATGTTGGCTTCATAGAATGTGTTAGGGAGTACTCCATCTTTCTCAATTTTCTGGAACAGTTTGAGGAGAATACGTATTAAGTCTTCTTTGAATGTTTGGTAGAATTCTCCAGAGAAGCCGTCTGGTCCTGGACTCTTATTTTTGGGGAGGTTTTTGATTACCGTTTCTATTTCCTTACTTGTGATTGGCCTATTCAGATTCTCCATTTCTTCCTGATTCAGTTAGGGGAGATTGTAGGAGTCTAGGAATTTGTCCATTTCTTCCAGGTTGTTCAATTTGTTGGCATATAGTTTTTCATAGTATTCTCTTATGATCTCTTGTATTTCATTGGTATCTGTTGTGATTTCTCCTCTGTCATTCCTAATTTTATTAATTTGCGATTTCTCTCTTCTTTTCTTGGTGAGTCTGGCTAGGGGTTTGTCAATTTTGTTAATTCTTTCGAAGAACCAACTCTTTGTTTCATTGATCCTTTCTATTGTCTTTTTTGTTTCAATATCGTTTATTTCTGCTCTTATTTTTATTATTTCCCTCCTTCTACTGACTCTGGGCTTTGTTTGTTCTTCTTTTTCTAGTTCTGTTAGGTGTCGTTTGAGGTTGCTTATGTGAGCTTTTTCTTGTTTAGTGAGGTGAGCCTGTATTGCGATGAATTTCCCTCTTAGGACTGCTTTTGCTGCATCCCAAATGATTTGGTATGTCGTGTTCTCATTTTCATTAGTCTCCAGATAAAATTTGATATCTTCTTTAATTTCTTCAATGATCCATTGTTTGTTCAGAAGCATGTTGTTTAGTCTCCACATTTTTTCACCTTTCTCTGCTTTTTTCTTGTAGTTGATTTCTAGTTTAATAGCATTATGATCAGAAAAGATGCTTGATATTATTTCAACTCTCTTGTATTTATTGATGTTTGCTTTGGTTCTCAAAATATGGTCAATCCTTGAGAATGTTCCATGTGCACTTTAGAAGAATGTGTAACCTGCTGTTTTTGGATGAAGTGTTCTATATATATCTATTAAGTCCATCTGGTCTAATTTTTCATTTAATTCTATTATTTCCTTGTTGATTTTCTGTCTGGATGTTCTGTCCATTGGTGTTAATGGTATGTTGAGGTCACCTACTATTATTGTATTGTTGTTGATGTCTTCTTTTAGTTCTATTAAGAGTTGCTTTACAAATTTTGGTGCTCCTATGTTGGGTGCGTATATATTTATAAGTGTTATGTCTTCTTGGTGGAGAGTCCCTTTTATCATTATATACTGTCCCTCTTTGTCTTTCTTTATCTGTTTTGCTTTGAAATCTACCTTGTCTGATATTAGTATAGCGACACCTGCTTTC
The DNA here is from genome assembly GCF_037783145.1 of Equus przewalskii. Lineage (NCBI taxonomy): Eukaryota > Metazoa > Chordata > Mammalia > Perissodactyla > Equidae > Equus > Equus przewalskii. The sequence goes on from NC_091863.1 coordinate 63,372,894, forward strand.
TTTTGTTCATTATTAGCTTGGAGTATTGTTCTCCATCCCTTCACTCTGAGTCTGTGTTTGTCTTTGGGGCTGAGGTGTGTTTCCTGGAGGCAGCATATTGTTGGATCTTGTTCTTTGATCCATCCTGCCACTCTGTGTCTTTTGATTGGGGAGTTCAATCCATTTACATTTAGAGTGATTATTGAGATGTGGGGGCCTACCACTACCATTTTGTGTCTTGTTTTCCGGTTTTCTTCAATTTCCTTTGTTTCTCGTCCCATGGTTTAATCTGTTCTGATGAAGAGCTGCTACTCTCTGTTGTTGTCCTACTACTTATCTCCTCTTCTCTTGGTTTTGTAGTCCCTTTCCTTTTTTGGATTTTTCAGGAGTGAGAGTTTTCCTGAGGATTTCCTGAAGAGGAGGTTTTGCGGCAATGAACTCCCTTAATTTTTGTTTATCTGTGAAAGTTTTTATTTCTCCATCGTATTTGAAGGATATTTTCGCTGGGTAGAGAATTCTCAGCTGTAGATTTTTGTCCTTCAGATTTTTGAATATATCATTCCACTCTCTTCTAGCCTGTAAAGTTTCTGCTGAGAAATCTGCTGATAGCCTGATGGGGGTTCCTTTGTAGGTTAGTTTCTTTTGCCTGGCTGTCCTTAGTATTTTCTCCTTGTCGTTGACTTTTGCTAGCTTCACTACTATATGCCGTGGAGTTGGACTTCTTGCATTGATAAAGTTTGGAGATCTATTGTCTTCTGTCACCTGAAGATCCATCTCTCTCACCAGATTTGGGAAGTTCTCAGCCATTATTTCTTTGACTAGGCTTTCTGCCCCTTTCTCCTTCTCTTCTCCCTCTGGTATACCTATAATCCTTACGTTGCATCTCCTAATTGTGTCTGATAATTCTCAGAGAGTTTCTTCATTTCTTTTTAGTCTTGCTTCTCTCTCCTCCTCTGCCTGCAGCAATTCTATATTGCCATCTTCCAAATTGCTAATTCTTTCCTCCATATTATTGGCCCTACTGTTCAGAGCATCTAGATTTTTCTTAATCTCCTCTATTGTGTTCTTCATTTCCAATATTTCTGTTTGGTTCTTCTTTATCATATCAAACTCTTTTGTAACATAGCTCCTGAACTCGTTGAGTTGTCGGTCAGAATTCTCTCTTAACTCATTGAGTATTTTAATGATGGCTGTTTTGAAGTCATCATCATTTAGGTTATATATCTCATTTTCTTTGGGATTGTTTTCTGTGTCTGTTATTTTCTTTCTGTTCTGGAGATTTAATGTATTTTTTCATATTGCTTGATGTTGTTGATTTGTGCCTCCGCATGGAGATAGAGTTATTTGCTCCTTCCACTTGTTTCTGTTGCTGCGGTGGGGGAGCAGCTGTTTATACTGCACCAACCAGGAACCCTGTCCGCAGTTGCTAACTGGGCCTGGGCCCCTCCTCGTAGTCCCAGTGGTCCTTTGGATTCCCTCCTCTGCCGTGGGGGCCATCACAGGGGGGCTTCAGGCTGCTAGTGCCTACTGTTGCAGCCCACCTAGACGTGCTCCCTCCTTGGGGTCTGCAATGGTGTTATGGGCTTTTCCAGCGGCCAGGGGTGGCATCACTTATATTTGTCACTCCGTTGCTGTCGGCACCCACAAAATCTCACTTGTCCACTATGGGTCGCAGGAGACCTATTGGCATCTTCTACAGTCTGTGGTTAGTTCACCTAGCTATGCTGCTTTTGTCCTGGGGTCTTCCAGCCTTGTGGCTGCTGGTTGGGTGCTTTCTACTGGTGCTGTGCAGATGCTTTCCCTGAGGCTGCTGTGAGCCTATAGGGTTTCCCCCTAGGCTATGGAGCTTGGGTGCTGGAACTCCCCCCAGCCCCAGTCCTGTGCCCCAGGAACTCAGGGAGCCCTTTGCCCTGACTTGGGGGAATAGCCGGAGATCCTGATTTCAGTGGTAGCTGGTCAGCTGCTACCCTGCCTAATATTCTCCTCTCCGGGAGCCTCCTGGTATTGTGGATGCTGGGCGTGGACCCTCAGCTAATAGCAGACAGAGAGTTTTGTCTGCCGCCCGGGCAGAACTCTGGATCTTCCCCTCTGGGGCGCGGAGCAGGCCTCTGGAGCTTCCCCCAGCCCCAGTCCTCTCCGAGATCTCTGGCAATCCCTAGCCCCACGGAGCAGGCAATGGCAGCTGGAGGTCACCCTGCCCTCTGGGATTCTCTCCGGGACTTTCCTGGAGTTGAATGCTGGGCATGGCCCCTCCGCTAAAGGCAGACAGAGAGTTCTGTCTGCTGCCCGGGCAGAACTCCAGAGCTTCCCCTCCGGGGCGTGGAGTCTTTGGAGCTTCACCCAGCCCCAGTCCGCTCGGAGATCTCCGGCAATCCCTAGCCCCACCGTTCCAGCAGTGGCAGCCGGGAGACCTCCGTACCCTCAGCGACTCTCTCTGGCACCCTCCGGGCACCGCAAACACCAGGCAGGGTCTTCCCGCCAATGGCGGGGAGAGACTCTCCCCACGGGCTCAGGTGTGCAACTCCAAAGTTTCCCTCTGCGTTTAGGAGTAATTGCGGGGGGTTTAGGTAGGGTTCTGGTCACCTGTTTCCACCATCGCTCCTCTGTTGTGTGCTCGCTCCTGCCCTTGATGTGTGTAGATCCGCTGGGGGCGTCCGTTGGAAGAAAGCCGCTTGCGGGTACTAGGCTGCTCGTCGGGGTCAGAGAGTTTTCACCTATTTCCACATCCTCCCGGAGGAAAGTCCGTTCCGCCTTCAGATGTATAGTCGCGTGGGTCTCTCAGACGTCCTGAGATGCTGTCTGGATATCCTTTGTTAAGCGATAAGTGTCCAAATAATTGTAGACTCGAAGGGGGAGAGACAAAGAGGACTACTCACGGTGCCATCTTGGATCCCCTCAAGCAGACTTGTTTTTGATGAGAAATATATTCCTTCTTTTCTCAGGTATATTTTTCTTTTTATTTTTCTTTACTTTAATACAAATAGAGGGTAAGGCTAAGGTCCAAATTTAAAAATTATGAATGAAAATGGTTATTTAAGTGATGAGATTTTGAACTTAATGGAAAGGAGAGTAGCTGAAAAAAAAAACGAGATCTAAGCAGAAGAGAGTCGATGGGTCAGATTCCAGATCTGCCTTTAGGAAATCAAGAGTGGAATAAATTAAAGTCACGACTTGAATGAGAAAAGGAAGTTTTTTGGCAGGAGAGTGGTGAAGAGAGGACTAACTAGAGTGGCTTTTGTGTTTCTGAATTTGGACCTTGAAGATTTCTGAAGTTGATAGACCCTCTGGTGTTAGGCATCCCATTTCAAAGGAAGCATTAGGTTTGTGGAGCAGAGAGTCATGATTGTAGAGCTGGTGCAAGAGAAAGAACTGCAGAGGAAACAAGGGAAGCAGTGTGATCATTGGCCAGGGTTATCTCCGCTTGGACAGCATGCCCGTGGCCCAGAAAATAGCCAGGTAGAGTGGAGATGTACGTGTGACCAGCCCATGGTCCCTTATTCATAACAGGTAAAACCCTAAAAGTGACAACCCAAGAGGCATTTTTGGATGATTTCAAATGTCGTTATTTTCAACATTTGAACAACTTCCTTTTTCTGCTCTCTATGGCTGTGAATTTCTTATCAAATATTCTCCTTCCATCCTGAGCTCTTCTTCTGCTGTGTAGTTTTGCAATTTATCCTAGGTTTTTCCTAAGTGCTGACAATAACATGCTATCATGTGAGGCACCAGAACTGATGAAGTATGAATATTTTCATTTTTAAATTTTAAATCTTCTCCTCAGAGTCAAACTTGAAAAGATAAAGCAGACAGGAGTATACTATGTAAATAGAAATATAAGAATGTTTTATATAAGTTCTCAGGAAAGTAAGAGACCTAGCTACTGTTAATAGCATCTAAGGAATGGTGGCACCTTCAGGTTATACCATACGTCAGATCTCTCTTGCTTCCTGGTTATGATTTATTGGTAAGGCTAAAAGAAAATCAGCAAATTTTTATTTTCCACCAAGCTTCTATCTCACTTTTTTCCTGTCTGGATGGGGCTAAAATTGTATTAAATATATCAAGGGATTTTCAAATATCAGACTAAAGTCCAAAGAATTAGATTGAAACTATCTATGTAACTTTAGGTTTTATTCTTTTTGTGCCTCAGTTTCTTCATAAACAGAGTAGAGATAATAATGCCAATCCTGCGTACTTAACAGAATTATGATTATCAAATGAAAGAAGAAGTATGGAAGGGGTTTATAAATTAAGCGCTACACAAATCTGAGGGATAATTATTCTCGTTGTGACAAAAAGAGGCAGATAGCTTATTCTGACTTCATAAACAAGAACAGTAAGGTGATAAAGAAAGCTAAGTTTAGATTTGATTCCCTTCCATCTCCTATTTTTGTGTTTTTTTATGCCTTTTTTTTCTTCTTCCACCTCAAACACAATTACAAAGCTATCCTACTTCTTTAGGACCATAGTCTTAGCTCCAGAGAAAAGGTATTTGACCATCTCAGTGTAGCACAGTGATTAAGAGGGTGAGGCTCGGGTAACAGACATCTTAGATTTGAATATTAGCTCTGTCATTTACAAGCTGTGTAGTCTTAGACAAGTTACTTACCACTCTGGGCTGCATTGAAGAGCCTCACATCCCATCAAGTAGGCAGTTTCCTAAATAAACTGTAGCATCAGTCTTAATCTTTCAATAATCATGAAAGAGATAGTAAAGTAATCCTGAGAGTTATCCATCTCTGTACCCATATACTAATCTGTCAGAATATTTAGAGATTTATGAGGCTCAGGAATGTTTGCTTGTTTTGCTTTTCAAGTGGCTTATAAACAAGATTATAAAGTCTGTGATATGCAATAACTAGAATGGTATTTCTTAAAGAGTAATCCATAGATTGTATCTGAATTACCTTAGGTGAATAGTAAAAATTCAGATTCCTGAATCTACCTAGAGAGATTTAAAGTTTGGCCAGCTGTGACAATAGTGATCAAACCTGGAAGATGTTATGCTAAATGAAATAAGTCAGGCACAGAGAAACACACATTGCATGATTCACTTATATGTGGAACTAAAAAAATTGAACTCATAGAAGCACAGATTAGAATGGTAGTTATCAGGGCCTATAGGGGTGAGGGAAATGGAGAGATGGTGGTCAAGGGGTTACATAGCAAAGCTGCAGTTATGTAAGATGAATAAGTCTACAGATATAATGCACAGCATAATGACTATAGTTAATAATACTGTGTTGAATAGTGGAAATGTGCTAAGAGAGATTTCAGGTGCTCACTTCACAAAAAACATGGCAACTATGTGAGAAAATGGTATCTTAACTAGCTTGGCTATAGTAATCGTTTACATATATTATATATATATATAATATATGTAGTCATGTTGTACATCTTAAATATATACCACTTTTATTAAAAATTTTAAAAAGAAAAAAGAAAGAAATTTGGGCTAGAATTGGCTCCAGGAATCTGCATCTAAAAATAGTTTGGGAGCTACTGAAATAGAGAATAATTTTTTCACCAGATAGGACTTTCTGGGAGTAATAACCATCTTCTACTGATACTTTGCATAGTCAGTTTAAGAAGTAATTGCTATGTTGTTCCACAGCCTTTACAAAAGCATTTGTTAACTATTGAGCAAATCACAGGTTATGTTTGGTTGATACAGAAGATTTCTTTCAAATTCTTAATAACTTATGGTTCCAGGTCCCCCCAAATTAAATGCATTTGCAAATTTACAATAAAAACTTGCAACATCTAACAATGAAAGCTCTGGTTTTGAACAAATACTCCAGAAGGCTTTGATGCAGGTGATTAGCAACCACATTTTGAGAAAAACTACCCTTGAAACTTGGAATGAATTGACCTTCATTACCTTTTACTCCCACCTTCCTTTTCCTGCATTACCCCAAAGAAAACACAATAAAACCTTTTTCAAAATACAGTCAGTGGTCTTCTAATGTCTAGGAATAAGGTTTCATCTTGTAAAGGCTCTCAGATTTTCCACATAGAGATCTATGCTGGCCTGTATGAAAACAGCCTATCTGCTGAATTATCCATGTCCATGTCTCCAATAATTCCAGTCTGAAAGCCAAAGATTCAGGCTATGGAAGAATCCTTCCCACTAGGATTAGGCATGATCAGCCTGGATGAAAGGAGCAGCAGAACCAAACTGATTTGAGCACATGATGATTTTAGGGCATGATTCATACTGCTGATTTGTCACAAAAATAAAGTACTTGTTGTGCACTATCCATGGAATAGGAGGGAGTAGGCAGGATTCAACAGGATGTACTTCAATACAGAGTAACAAAACGTTAGAAAAAATCTAACCCCCTAACTGGAACAACTTATTTCCAAGAGTCTCAGATTTAATTTAATTTATATATTTCTCTTTTTTTGATATGCCTCTATGTAGAAGAAACTTTAGATAGTATTGGCTCACTAAGACTGTAAATAAGTAGCAAGATAGATTTCAAATCCCTCCTAGAATTCATTCACTTAAATGAGCACAAAAATACACTAGGGCACAGGCACAGCCATTTTTGTTTTGTGTTTTATGTTAGAAACTGAGAAGAAACTCCAGAGTTGAAATCTGAATTGGAAAAATGATCCATTTTTCCAATCCATCCCAAATATTCCTTTTAAGAGACACAAACATGAATTGTTCTCATTGAGCATTTGAAATTTTAGGATATGATGGATGCTACTGTTGTAAGTATGGACTAATCTATCAAGAAATAATTTGTGTTATCATGGCAGTGTTTGTTCAAACAGGGTATCTTTCTTTATAAAAGATTTGAAACAAATTGAAGCACACTTGGATGAGGCAGAGGATACTGAGAAGGCCTTGATTTTCTGCCCAAGTTCAAAGTCTCCTTTGGTCAATCAATGCTTTCTGTTTGGTCATCATGGATGTACAGTGGGTTATACAGCATGTCATTAATATATGTGAACATTTCAGAGTCTCACAGTATGGTTTTCCTTTTGTTTGCACATATTTTTCTTCCTGGGTGGTTTTCATACGGCACTTTATATGTAATTCAGGGTTAAAAATGCTAACTGGGGGGCCGGCCCCGTGGCTGAGTGGTTAAGTTCGCGCGCTCCACTGCAGGCGGCCCAGTGTTTCGTTGGTTCGAATCCTGGGCGTGGACATGGCACTGCTCAACAAACCACGCTGAAACGGCGTCCCACATGCCACAACTATAGGGACCCACAACGAAGAATATACAACTATGTACTGGGGGGCTTTGGGGAGAAAAAGGAAAAAATAAAATCTTTAAAAAAAATTCTGAGTCAGGACATAATAACTAGTATCTTCTAAAAATGCATAAACAAATTATTTACTCTCAGAGTACAGATCCAGATTCTCCAAGGGTAAAATAATAACACCTCATTATAGCTGTAAAGTGCTTTGTAATTTAAAAAGTAATTTAATATGCACTATTTTTCTTGATTCTTGTAAGAGTTGTATAGAATAACCAGGGTAGACAGTAGTATCTATTTTACAGGTTGATACCAAGTCTCATCAATTTTATGATGTGCTTCAATTCATATAATGATAATTACCACAGCTGGGAATAAAATTCAGCTTTTCTAGTTCCTAGTTCACTGTTGTCTCCATATCTGTAATCCATGTTATGTCAAAGGAAGAAGGAACAATTGTTGTCCCCATTCTCATATGTAATTCCTTTAAAAATGTAGAGAAATCATGGTTGAGTTTACATCTTATTAAATTTTGCTCTTTGGAAACCTGGAGTCCTGAAGTCAACTGAAAGATTCTTTTCATCCAAAGTTTACTATATTTATTCTTCTAACCAGTAAAGTGACAATTAATAGTGAATGAAGGTATAGAAGCTAATGTTTAATTAAAGTGGATATACAAATCCACATAATTTCGCCTCAGAGTTCAGAAGACAGTTTATGTACCCTTCTTTGACTTTGGAGGGAAGTTTACAGATGCCTTCATTGTGTATGATGCTGATTCTATATTCTTGATAGCCCCTACTGTCTAGTCTATAGTTTCATACACAAGAGGTGTTCAATCACCTTAATTTACTTGACACATTCCTGAGTCAAGTCTAAAACAGAGAAAAAAAAATGCAACATGCAGCAGTTCAGTTAGCTTGGTTTTAAAATTTTGTCCTGGGATTGAGGCTAGTCTTAAACCCAGGGAGTAGGTATTCTTATCTGGAATATTATTTTGTGTGTCCTGGACACTGAGATAGACAGCCAGATGGTCTCTCCCAAATAAATTTTTGTGTTGTTTCTATCCTACAACTTTGTTAGTGATGTATTCACCAGTAAACAAATGAGAAAGCAATCTGCAATATAAGTCTCTTAGAATCCAACTATTGGAGAAAATCCAGTTCAATTCAACAAAATAAGAAAGTTCAAATATTTTTATTAAAGTCTCTTAAATTTTATACCCTTTCTATGTCTCTGCTGTGAAAGGTGAATTATATTTCTTTTAAAAATTATTTTGTAACCATTTCATTTTTTTAAGAGGGAAATAAATCACTTAGTTGTTTTACTTTATCATTCATTCAAGAAAATAGACCATCTCACAGCTCCACCAGGTTTTGTTATTATTACAAATTGATGATATTAGAGAATCTCCTCTAAAAGAGTCTATGCGATGTCACTTCAAGACAGGGTGGAAGCATGACCAAGAATGTTGATAGTGAAGATGACCACTGCTAAAGGTTAGAAGTGAAAGAAGCACCCGTAATTTGACTTAAGTAAAGATTACCAAACCTTTCGAAAAATCTTTCAAGTTTGCCTCCCCAGTTTCGCTTAACTGCAATTAGTTTCTTTTATTCGAGGCAAAAGGTACTTAAAAACCCGCACTTAAAAAAATTTAAAACAGGCAAAAAAGCATAACACTTAACCTCTATTCATCTAAAATATGTATTCCTATGTACGAAGAGCCTGGACAGTGTCAAATGAAACAAGCAATTAGTTTCTTTCTAACAGTGCGCAGTTCAAACTGTAGCATCATGCCAGTTCTGATTAAGAATGATACAGCACATCATCATTGTCAACACTATTCAGCCAATGTAAACCTTAGCTAGAAATGTACTTGTCAGAGAAAAATGCGCCTTTGATTTCTACTACACTTTCCCAGTAATTGCTGTCATCAGTGGCAGGTTATTATTACAGTTGAATAGAGTTTCAGTAATTACTTTTGCACAGATTCTAACAGCTTTTAGATTGAAGGATATTCTGACAGTTTGAATACTCTTGACAACAATTACCTTTTTCCTTGTTAACACTGATTCAGGAAAATTAAAAATTAAATCTGTTCATAGGAAACACTTATGTATATCACTAGTAAGTAGGCTGATACAAAAAAAAAATTGTAAATTACAGAATGACTAGAATTTTTTTAAAAAGTTCTTTTTCTCTTATGTATTTTTTAAAATAAGCATTAAGGGAGATACAGACCATACTGGTTAGATTAAAAATAAATGATGTGGAATGATTGAAAGCAGTTCTCAATCCAATTACTAACAGAAACTACTGTACTGGTATGATGAGAAAAATGTGTGCATGAGAAAAGCATAGACATGATTATTTATGTATGTATGCTTGTATTTACCTATGCATATGGTTGTAAATGCCTTGAGTAAATGGAAACCAAAGTACATGCACATCCCTACATCTTTCAGAGTGAAAATGTTTCTAACGGATTTGCATTCTGCGACATTAAAACTGTCTGCTCATGGAAAGTGAAAAAAAGAATTGATGCAATTAACCAGAACATTTAGAACCAAACCAATTTGGTATGAGTTTTTGAAAAATCCACATAATTGAGACCAGAGAATGTGGGATATAAGGCATCCAGATAATCACTTTAATTCTTTATTCAATTTTGTAGTACACACTTAAAAATGCCCAAAGTATTGAGTCATATCTGAAATCTTCTTTTCATATTGACTAGCAAAATTAACCATTACTTTGAGAAGTTATTTGTAAATAAGACAAGAAAAAAAGTAAAATAGAATCTAAACAAAGGTTTCTAAATAAATCCAATTAAAAATACTGGTTTCAGATGCCAGAATAAAGTATAATATATAGAAAGCATCAATAACCAAAATTGTTTTTCTATAATATGTAACATGAATTCTATCAAAGAGTAAAAGACTGCTATACCAAAATATGAGGGGAAAAAAGAGGGGCAAAAGACCAAAATAGTAAAGCAATTATTTTCTATACTGTAAAAGCACTGCAATAGATTTATGGAAAACTAAATGTTCTCCTCAAAATAATAGTACGGGAAAAACTAAAATTAAATGCCATAAAGTTTCATACGCTACAAAAAGCTACATTTAACCTATTAAGGGTAATGTATATGTGGGAGCACATTATGCTCTATGTGATATTGATCTAATTGTCTTTTCTTATAGATAGAATGAAGAAATTGGTTAACCTGTATTGAAGAATTCAACTGAAATCGCTGTTTAGTATTTTCTAGAATCATAAAAATGATTTTCAAATAGAATAACCATGTCAGCAAAATTTATCAGACCCAAATAAGATGTTAATCAGCAAGGTTTCCTATTGATTACTAGGGTCGAAAACACTAATAGATTATTCAAAGCTAAATATTTTACATACACAAAATATCCCCACTACCAAATACTTTCCTTCATAACTGTCTTATTCAATACTCCATTTTTAGTACTAATTTTCCTGCTTATCTATTATAGAAATATATATGCAACATGTGCCAGCTTACTCTCGCTGCAGTTCTTTGGGAAAATTTATCTGGGAATGAAGCTCATTGGTATGGTGGTATAAAATTCAAGCAAATTCACTGCATTTAAGTACTTAATGATTAGTCATTTAAGAGTTTATTCTATATCAAAGATTGTGGGTAGAATAATTTTGGATTTGTGCTGACATGTGGGGTGACTGAGTGAGTACTTTGGCATAAGCCAGCTGGTATATATATTTGAGCTGAGGATTTTCCAGAACCTGGAGCTAGGCAAAGAACGATAACAGAGTTAACACCAGACCCTTGTTTGATTAAATACAGTCTGTTCTAAAAATAAAGCCACAAAGTTACTGGGAAAGTATTGGCAACAAGGTTGGGACAGGGAGAGGATGCTTAGAGACGAAGGTCACTGATCAGATATATACACAAGTGCTGTAAGGGGCAGGAAATAATAATTTTCACTAAAAAGGATATTCATACTAAAGAGAAATTACCTTCAGTTACAAAAGGTTCAAACAGGGTATTCTGGAACGGAATTCTCAGTTCCATATGGTGAGGCAGGAGAAGACATATTCTGACGATGGGTAGGTGACCTGAATTGCCTGGTTTTCACAAACATCTTTCTGATGTAGCTGGATGGAAACTATATATTGAGGTACAATAGCAAGTTTTGTGCTAAGTCAGAAACCAAGTGAGAACAAATATTTGTTTCTTGAGATGCCATCATAAGTGTCTCTGATCCTTGGACTATCTCTAGACCATGGGAATACATGACTAAGAGGAGAGGTCTGGGGGTAGGGCATGGGGTTGATTGCATTCTTTCTGAACCTCAAGAAAAGTTTATTGTAGGATACAGAGTCCTCAACACCCCAAAATAATCTACTTAGTTCTTTACTGTGGTGTTAGGGTAATTGCCAAAATATTATCTGTGTGGAGTTTATTAATTTGGCACAGAAATTTTTTCATATAAAAATTAGACATTGGATGTTATCAACTTTGGCTGCCACTGTGTGACTCCAAACATCCCGGTGAAAACTGCACGTTTTGGTCAGACTTCCAGCTATTTCCAGGTGTTTGGCATTGGGTAGCCTTACATATGAGCATGTGATTGAAACTTTTCATTTTATCTGGATGTTTACATGATATAGACATGGCCTATGATTACAACAAACACTCTAAGACCTATTTCCAAATCTTAGAAGAAATACCCACTTTTCTGTTTCACTGTCCAGTTCTCACCTTAAATGCTTTTTCCTTTGCTGGAAATCAGCTTTAGTGTTACCCAACTTACCTAAGATATATCTTTGAAATACAAACATGATATGCCTCCTAATGAAATATTGTACATTATTAAATATCTGCTCTTAAAAAATAAAGGACACAGAGAATAAAGTGTTAGGAAAGTCAAAGCACAAATTTCAGAAGATAAGCCAAAAGATGTCACTTTTGAGTTTTAAAAACAAATTTATAGTAGACTAATAGAAATCAATAAATTTGAAAATGTTAGTTGCAAACAACTTGATAAGGGATAGAATTGAAGTGCCCAGGGGGGGCAGTATTCTGTTTCATTATATGGCTGTCCAACAGTTTGGCATAGATGTGCTTCCAAAACCAATGAAGGGTTTAGTAAGTTCATACACTTTATTAGCTAGTAAATAACCCATAGGACGCACAGACAACAATGGATATGATGATTTTTGTATTGATGGATATTCGGTCTCTCAGGTTCTTTTCCTAGCATTTATCTCCAACTCCTAGGATAGTGACAGGGAAATAGAAAGGGTTCGACAAATGTATTTGAATAAAGAAGTAAATGAATGAATAAACAACAACTGGTGTTTTAGATCTATATGATAGATTCCACAAAGAGGAAGTTCAGAGCCAAAGGATATTTGTATTTCTTTTATTTTAGATTTTTAAATGTTTGTTTCAATAATTTATCAAAGTAACACATGAACTGGGTTTAAAAAGTCAAGTTTACGATCTCAGCTTATTTTACCATTGATCTCAATATAAAGATTAGAAAAAATTCTACTAATTCTTTTAAATTTTCTTTTTTCAATTATTTTGTGAATTCTCTCCATATCATCCAGTAATATACTTATATGTCTTGTTTTCTCCATGTTTGTCACCATCTTTTGACTCCTTGCTATATATAACGAAAATTTTTTTTACCATTTCTCCCTTTCTGCATTCTTATATTGCCTCATCACTCTTTTTCATTATTCTATTGGTTAATTTTCAATTTAAAAATATACTTAGACTTTTATTTGTTGTTATCAATTATAGAGAATACTTCTTTGCTCTTTATTTTGTCAGATGAAAATATGAGCATCTTTACTGTTTCTCCCTACCTCTTTTCCTCTTTCCACCTTTGAATTTCTCTCTTACACATTTTTTAAATTTTATATTGATTAAGGTTTAAAACATTTACATTCTCTTCTGTAATCAAAATTGGATCTTTTATTTCCTGTCTATAGGATAATTTTAAAAGTTTAAAATCAGTAAAGAGTGTTTATATAGTTAAACTATGTAATGTTCATTCACTGCATGGTTAAGGGGGTATACTGTATTGGCATTTGTTTAATTTTGTAGCTATTTTTTTTAAAAATAACGTATTTTTCCCCTTTTAATTGTGTAGCTTTATTGCCATCTTGAGTTGTTCCAAATTCCCAGCTCATTTTACTCTCTGATAGATTTGACCTCCTCATCCAATTTGGACTGATCTCTAGGTCTGCTGCCATCTTTAGACCCTACTTCAATATTGTCCTGGGTGAATCACTGTTTTCTGTATCCCATGTTTTACCAGCTGATTTTTCTAGAACACAATTTGAAGTATCTTTTAGAAAATGGTTGTATATATGGGAGTAAACTTTCTGCCCACATATATCCAAAATTATTTATATTATTCTCTTGTGCTTTAATAATTTGGTTAGAGATAAAATTCTTGATTGTAAATTATTTTCTATTGGAAGTTTGAAGGCACTTATTCATTTTGTTCTAGTGTCCAGTGTTATTAGTGAAAAGTCCTATTTCATCCTTAAAAATTGATCTTACTTGGGGATTTTTGGGGTTTTTTCCAATGATTTTTCTTATCTTCTCCTTATACTTATTTTCTGAAAAAGTACAAAGTGTTTAGGAGTGTTTTTCTAAATGATGGTCTGAGAGCATCATTTGTTGGGACCTTTCACTCTAGAAATTCATGTCCTTTAGAGGTGGAATATCAACTTGTATTATTTCTTAGATATTTCATCGTTTGTTTACTCAGTGCATTTTGAGGTATACTTACTGAGATATTGGAACTCCCACACTGATCTTCTACTTTTAGTATCTTCTCTCATATTTTCTAACTCTCGACATTTTGTTCTTTATTCTGGAAATATTGACATTATCACTCTCCTCCTATTAATTTCTTTACAAATTTACAATTACATATTTTTTCACTAAGAGCTTGATTTGTTCTCTTTTCATAATATCCTGTTTTCTTGTTATAAACAATATATATTCATGAAATTCTCTGAATTTAACAGTTAATATCTCTTTTGATTTATCTTTTGTCTTGTACATATATTCATTCCATGGTCTACCAGGAGGAAAAGCAGATGTTAGGCTGAACCATTACTGATGTCAGAATATGGAGAATTTTTCTGAGTCTTTTTCTGTTTTTTTCGTGTGTGTGAGGAAGATTGGCTCTGAGCTAACATCTATGCCAATCTTCCTCTATTTTGTATGTGGGACATCTGCCACAGCATGGCTTGATGAGTGTTGTGTATGTCCACACCAGGGATCTGAACCCATGAAGCACAGGCAGCCAAAACAGAGAGCACAAACTTAACCACTGCACCACCAGGACAGCCCTGTCTAAGTCTTTCTAAGTGAAGCTCCTTTCATTTTACTTATCTTTTTATTTAGTTTAAAATGTAATATTACTAAAGAAATGTAAACAAATCATTTAGTAATAATATCCATGTAATCAACACCCTCATTAAAAAGTAGTGCATTATTAGCATTTTAGAAACCCTTCAATACATTGTCCCAGTCATTTTCCTCTAGAGTTATCACTATCCTGCCTTCTACCACCATAAGTAATTTTTTCTAGTTTTTGATCTTTATATTGGTCTTATAGTGTGTACAACTTTTGTGTCTGGTTTCTTTGTTTCAACATTGCATTTGCAACTTCCTTATTGTCACATACAGCAATAGTTTCTTTATACTTACTGCTGTATAGTATTTCATTGAATGAAAAAACCACAGTTTATTTATCCATTCTACTCTTTGGTCTTGGGTTGTTCAAGTATGAGGCAAATACTAAGAGAATCACTATGAACATTTTTTTTTGTTTTTTTTGTTTTTTTGAGGAAGGTTAGCCCTGAGCTAACTACTTCCAATATTCCTCTTTTTGCTGAGGAAGACTGGCCCTGAGTTAACATCATGCCCCTCTTCCTCTACTTTATATGTGGGATGACCACAGCATGGCATGCCAAGCGGTGCCATGTCCACACCTGGGATCCAAGCCAGAGAACCCTGGGCCACTGAAGCGGAAAGTGTGCACTTTTAACTACTGCACCACAGGGCCAGCCCCACTATGAACATTCTTATACATGTTTTTGTGACTGCATGCTTGTATTTCTCTTGGGTACATCAATTGGGAACCTCTGAGTCACAGGAATTACAATGTCTAGCTTTAGAGACACTGTCAAAAGATTTTCAAAGTGACTGTACCAACATATACTTAAAAAAGAAGACTATAATAGTCCAGTTTCTCCATGTTCTCAGGAACAGATGGTATTTTGAGTCTTAATTTTGCTTTTCTAGCAATAATATATTGATATCTTATTTCCATTTCTCTGATGACTAATAAAGTTGAGCACCATATATTATGGTTATTGGCCATTTTGTTACCCTTTTTGATGAAACATCCATTGAAGCCTTTGCCCAGTTTTCTACGGGATTGTCTGTCATTTTCTTATTAAATTATATGATTATTCATTTTCTATTCTGGATTCAAAACCTTTGTCAGATATACATAGATTAAAAATATTTTCTCCCACCTTGTGTCTTGCCTTTGCACTCTGTCAGTGATATCTCTTGATGAACAGAAGTGCTTACTTTGTTGTTTTTTTTTTAAGATTTTATTTTTTCCTTTTTCTCCCCAAAGTCCCCCAGTACATAGTTGTATATTCTTCGTTGTGGGTCCTTCTAGTTGTAGCATGTGGGACGCTGCCTCAGCGTGGTTTGATGAGCAGTGCCATGTCCGTGCCCAGGATTCGAACCAACGAAACACTGGGCCGCCTGCAGCGGAGCGCACAGACTTAACCACTCGGCCACGGGGCCAGCCCCACTTACTTTGTTTTAAAACAACTTTGTTAAGGTATAATTCACATAGCATAAAATTCACCCATTTAGAACACATAGTTCATTGGTTTGTAGTATATTAACAGAATTGTGTAAACATCACCACAATCAGTTTTATAATATTTATATCATACCCAAAATAAAATTCCATATGTATTACCTGTTGTTCTCCCTTTCCCTCCAAATCTCAGCCCTAGGCAACTACCAATCCACCTTCTGTGTCTTTTGTGGACATTTAAGATAAATGGAATCATACAATATGTGACTAGCTTCTTTCACTTAGCATAATTTTTTCATGGATTATCCTCATTGTAGCACGTGTCAATATTTTATTTTTATTGCCAAGCAATATTCCATTGTGTGAATATACCACATTTAATTTATTCAAAAACAACTTGTTGAGTTGTTTCCATCTTTTTTCTATTATGAATAATTGTGCTATGACCATATGTGTACAAGTTTTTGTGGGCATGTTTTCATTTCTCTTGGGATTATACCTAGGAGTAGAATTACTGGGTCATACGGTAATTCTTTGATTTACATTTTGAGAAAGTGTCAACTGTTTTCCAAAACAAGTGCACCATTTTTATGTGCTCATTAGCAATGTATGAGCATTCCAGTTTCTCCAATACTTGCTGATATTTATCATCTTTTTAAAAATTATTATTATTATAGTCATCCTAGTGTGTGTGAAGTGGTAGCTCATTCTGGGTTTGACTTTCATTTCCCTTAATGACTAGTCTTCTCATGTGCTTATTGGGCATTTTTGAAATAAATGTCTCTGCAAATCTTTTGCCCATTTAAAAAATTGTTTTAATTTGTATTTTATTGTCATTGTAGTATTCTTTTTATATTCCAGATAGAAGTACCTTATTAGATATGCAATTTGCAAGTATTTTCTCCCATTCTGTGTTCTTTTCACTTTTTTAATAATGTGTTTTGAATTACTTTTTTTGATGATAGGTTTTTTGACGTTCAATTTATTTATTTTTGTTACTTTTTTAATTAAATTTTTTATTGAGGTAACATTGGTTTATAACATTACATAAATTTCAGGTGTATATCATTATAATTCAACTTCTGTATAGATTCCATCATGTTCACCACCAAAAGGCTAGTTTCCATCCGTCACCATACGAACTTCCCCCATTACCCCTTTTGCCCTCCCTCCACCTCCCTTCCCCTCTGCTAACCATCAAACTGTTCTCTGTATCTATATGTTTGGTGGTGATGGTTTTTTTTTTATCTTCTTTTATTTTCCACATATGAGTAAAATCATATGATATTTGTCTTTCTCTATCTGACTTACTTTAATATGGTCCATCCATATTGTCATAAATGGCAAGATTTTATCTTTTTTTATGGCCAAGTAGTATTCAATTGTACATATATACCACATCTTCTTTATCCATTCATCTGTCGATGGGCACTTAGGTTGTTTCCAAGTTTTGGCTGTTGTAAATAATGCTGCAATAAACATAGGGGTGCATGTATCTTTTTGAATTGGTGTTTTCTGGTTCTTTGGATAAATACCCAGAAGCTGGATCATATGGTAGATCAATTTTTAATTTTTTGAGGAATCTCATACTGTTTTCCATAGTGGCTGCATCAATTTACATTCCACTCAACAATGTACAGGAGTTTCCTTTTCTTCACATCCTCATCAACACTTGTTATTTCTTTATTTTTAAATATTAGTCATTCTAATGGCATGAGGGGATATCTCCTTGTGGTTTTAATGTGCATTTCCCTAATTATTTGTGATGCTGAAGATTTTTTTCATGTGCCTGTTGGTCATTGGTATATCTTCTTCGGAAAAATATCTGTTGAGATTTGCCACCCATTTTTACATCAGGTCGTTTGTTTTTTGTTACAATTTGTATGACTTCTTTATGTATTTTGGATATTAACCTCTTATGGAATACATGATTTGCAAATATCTTCTCACAATGGTAGGTTGTCTTTTGTTTTGTTGATGGTTTCCTTTGCTGTGCAAAAGCTTTTTAGTTTGTTTATTTTATCCTTTGTTTCCCTTGCTTGGGGAGACATATCCCAAGAGATATTGCTAAGACCAATGTCAAAGAGAATACCGCCAATGTTTTCTTCTAGGAGTTATATTGTTTCAAGTCTTACATTCAAGTCTTTAATCCATTTCTGTCTGGATTATCTAACATTGATATAAGTGGAGTATCAATGTCCCCTACTGTCTCTTCATTTAGGTTTTTTATAATTTCTATATATTCTTTGGTGTTCCTATTTTAGGTGCATATACATTAATAAATGTTATGTCTTTTGATAGATTGCCCCCTTTATCCTTATATAATATCTAGCTATGTTTCTTATTACGTTTTTGGCTTGAAATCAATTTTGTCTAAATAAAAAGTGTGGCTACACTCACTTTCTTTTGGTTATATTTGCTTGGAATAATACCTTCTATCCATTCACTTTGAAAGTATATTTGTCTTTAAAGCAGAGATAAGTCTTCTGGAGACAACACATTGTTGGGTTTTAGTTTTAAATTCATCTAGCCACTCTGTGTGCTTCGATTGGAGAATTCACTCCATTTACTTTTAGAGTTGATTATTGATATATGAGGGCTTAATACTGTCATTTTATCTTTGGATTTCTGGTTGTTCTATATTTCCATTGTTTCTTTTTTCCTTATGTTTCTATCCGCCATTTCAGTTTGATGGTTTTCTATGATGTGTTTCTCGCTTTCCTCTTTTGTTATGTTTTGTGACTCTCCTCTGGATTTTTGTTTTGTACTTGCCATGGGGTATAAATGGTCTCATAGATAAGATAGTCCTATTTCTGGTGAGAGCATCTTATCTTCATTTTCCTATGCGTGTTCTGAACTTTTCTTCTTCTCTTTCTGTGTTTTTGTTGTCACAAATTATCCCTCTTTATATTGTGAGTTTGTTATCAAGTGGTTATGGTCCTTTATATTGCTTTCTTTCCCTTTAACCTTAATGTTATAACTGTTTACTAACCTATTCTGATACAGATTTATAATTTTCTGATTCTGTCTGTCTATTTATCACCTTGCTCAAAGCTTTGTATAGCTTTGCTTTTTTACTTCAGTTAGGAGAGCTCCTTTTACATTTCTTGTATGGCAGGTCTGGTAGCAATGAACTCCCTCAGTTTTTGTTTGTCTGCGAAAGCTTTAATTTCTTCTTCGTGTCTGAAAGATAACTTTGATGGATAGACTATTCTTGGCTGGCAGATTTTATATTTCAATATTTTTAGTATATCATTCCACTCTCTCCTGTCCTGTACAGTTTCTGATGATAGCTTAATGGGAGTTCCCTTGTAGGCTATTTTTTCCCCCTGGCTGCCTTTAATATTCTTTGTCATTGATTTTCACAGTTTTATTGTCAAAATAAATTGTTTCTTGGAGAAGGTATTATTGCACCGAGACAATTTGGTGTTCTATTAGCTTCATGGAGTTGTATATCCAGTTCCTTCCCAGGTTAAGGAAGTTCTCAGCTATTATTTCTTTAAATAAGCTCTCTGCTCCATTTTCTCTCTCTTCTTATTCTGGGGTACCCGTCATTCTTACGTTGCCCTTTCTAATGCAGTTAAATAATTATGATAGAATTCCTACATTCTTGTGTCTCAGTTCTCTCTCCTCTTCTACCTGCATCATTTCTAGTTTTTTATTTTGAGCTTGCTAGTTCTCTCTTCCATATGAGCTGCTCTATGTCCAATGGTTTCTCATGCATTCTTCATCTCATTTTTTGAGTTTTTCAGCTCCAGAATTTCTGTTTCATTCTTTTTCATAGTTTCAATCTCTTTGGTAAAGTATTCTTTATGTTCATTGATTTTGTTCTTGAGCTCGTTTAACTTCCTGTCTGACTTTTTTTGCAGCTCGTTGAGTTTTGTCATGACAGCTATTTTGAATTCTTTATCAGTTGGATAACAATCTTCCATGACTTATGTTTGGTCTTTGGAGGATCATTATTTTCTTTTTGTGGTGGCATTTTATCATGGCTTTTTATGGTGCTTGATGAGTTATTCCTCTACCAGCACATTTGTCATACAAACGTGTTTCTTATATAAGTATAGCTTTGTTTATTTTGAATCGAACTTCTCAAACACTTGGAAATTAAAAGCCTTTGTTTTTGCTTTTTAATAAGTGGCACTATAGCACTAGTTTGTGGTTTCTTACCTGAGCTACCTCTGGTATATTTTAGGATCTTCACATTCTATACTCTACAATCTCTATTTTGGGTGCTGCCGGTATGCTAGTTATTGCCATCTATACCTCTGAGGGTCACTGATGTCTTGCTGTTGCTGATGTTGCAGCGGTTACTGGTTTGGGGATGGCTGATGCCTCTGCCAAGTCTGGGATCACCTGGATGGGAAGCTCCACTGCCATGGTGAGGAGAGCAGAAGGGTGGAGAGGGATCCAAATTCGCATAGCAGTACCTCAACTGTTGCCTGTTACCTTGTGGCTGCAGGTGCTACTGTGGGTAGGATGGTGAAGTTCTTTGTGTTCCTCCACCACTGCTACCAGGCTGTGAGCCATGGCCAGGGACCTGGGCTCATGGGGTTTCACCTCCCCTGCTGCTCTTCTTCCTGTGACCACAAGTGACACTAAATCTGGCTGTCCAGAGTTGCACACATGCCTCCACTGCTTCTCACCAAGTTCTCTATGACGTAGGGTGGCTGGCTCAAACAACCAAGGCCAGGGATCCCAAATACTGGGCTTTGTGTTTCCTATTCCCTCATTTAACATCCCCTATGTGCTCCAATCCACCCACCTTCATATTTCCCAATGTGTGGATCTCTCTGGCATCCTGGTATGTTGGGCAATATAGCCTTTGTGGGGCTATGGATGTTTTACTCACTGTAGATTGAAGGAGACAAAAGGATCATCTCACACTACCATGATAATGATGTCTCTCTTGGTTACTTTTGTTTTTGGTGTCATATCTAAGAAACCATTGTTTAATCTAAAGTCACAAAGACTTATGCCTATGTGTTTTTCTAAAAATATTACAGTTTTAGCTATAACTTTAGGTCTTTGACAAATTTTGAGTTAATTTCTGTGTATGGTGTGAGTAGGGGTCCAAATTAACCTTTTTGCATATGGATACCAAGCTGTTCCAGAACCATTTATTGAAAAGACTATTGTTCCTTAGCTGAATTCTCTTGGCAACCTTATCAAAAATCAACTTACGATAAGTATGATCGTTTATTTTTTGGCTCTTGATTCTATTCCATTGACCTAGATGTCTATCATATGTGATTATCAAACTGTTATGTATATTATAGCTTTATAGAAAGTTTGGACATCAGAATGAATAAGTCCTCCAATATTTTATTCCTTTTAAAGATTATTTTGGCTATTATTAATGCCTAGAATTTTCATATGACTATTAGGATCAGCTTGCTAATATCTGCAAATAAGTCAGATGGGATTTAGGGAAAGATTATTCTCAATCTTTAGAATTATTTGAGATTCATTTTCATCTCAACAATATTAAATCTGCTAATCCATAAACCTTGATGTCTTTCTATTTTTAAGGACTTCATTAATTTTCAACAATATTTTATACTTTTTGAGATTGTATTTTGTACTACTTTTGTTAAATTTATTTCTAAGTATTTTATTATTTTTGATGTTACTGAAAATTGAACTTTTTTCTTAATTTCATTGTTGGACTGTTTGTTCCTGTTGTACAGAAATACAAATAACTTTTGTATATTGGTCTTGCACTTTACAGTCTTATAGAACTTGTTTACAAGACCTAATAGTTTTGGGGGGGATTCCTTAAGGATTTCTATATACATGATCATGTAATCTGTAAATAGAGATAGTCTTACTTCTTCTTTTCCAATGCATTTTGTTTCACTTCCCTGCCTAATTGCCCTGGTTAGGACCAGTTCAATGGTACATTGAAGTTACAAAAGTGAATTTTATTGTCTTGTTCCTGATCATAGAGGGAAAGGCTTTTAGGCTTTCACCATCAAATATGAGTTTTGCTGTGAGTTTTTCATAGATATCGTTTATCAGGTTGAGGAAGTCCCTTCTTTTCTTAGATTTTTGGGCATTTTTATCATGAAGAGGAGTAGAATTTTTCCACCTGCTTTTCCAAGTCTACTGGGAAGATTGTGTGGTGTTTGTCCTATTGATAAGATTTGTCGCATTAATTGATTATCAGATTTTAAACTGAACTTGCATTCCAGGGAGTTCCACTTGTTTATGGTGTATAAACCTTTTTACATATTTCTTAATAATATCTTCTAGCATTTTTTGAGGGCTTTTGTATCTATATTCATGAGACAATGGTCTGTAGTTTTCATATTCTGTAATGTGTTTGCCTGTTTTTGCTATTAGTAAATACTGGCAACGTATTTTGAATTGAAATATATTCCTTCTTCTATTTTTTGGAAGCATATAAAGAGTTGATATGTCTTTTTTAAATGTTTGGTAGAACTTACGATTGAGGCCATTAAGTCCTGGACTTCTGTTAGGTTTTCTAAATTAAAAATTCTCTCTTTTTACTTATTTTAGGTCTATTTAGGTTTTCTAATTCTTGACTCAGTATCACTAGTTTATATCATTCTGAGAACTTTTTCATTTATTCTGTTGTCTATCATCTTGGTATACAGTTGTTTGTAATATTCTCTTATAATCTTTTTTATTTCTGTAATGTCATTAGTAATGACCTTCACATTTTGATTTCAGTAATTTGAGTCTTTTGTTTATTTTGCTTGATCAACTTATCTAAAGTTTTGGTGATTTTGCTGATCTTTTCAGAAAACCATGTTTAGGTTTCATTAATTTTCTCCACCGTTTTTCTATTCTCTATTTTATTAACTTTCACTAATCCTTCTCATTTTCTTCCTACTGCTTTCTTTGGTTTTAGTTTGTTCTTATTTTTATAGAATTTAAATGTGGGAAGGTTAGGTTATAGATAGAATATATTCCTTCTTTTTTGTTTCTATTTAATAGGCATGTACAGCTATAAATTTTCCTCTAAGCACCATTTTCCTTACATCTCATAAATTTTGGTATGTTGTGCCTTAATTTTCATTTATTGTAAAGTATTTTCTAACTTCCTTGTGATTTCTTCTTTGACACATTGGTTGTTTAGAGGGATGTTGTTTAACTTTCACATATTTTTAAATTTCTATAAAAATCTCTTTGACTTCTATTTCATTGTTTCCAGATTATGAACTGAGTATAATTTCAATATTTTAAAATTTATGGAGGCTTGTTTTATGGTTTAGCATGCAGTCAGACCGAATATGTTATGCATCCTGAAGAAGAATGTATATTCTGCTTTTCTTGGGTGGACATTTCTATACATATTTGTTAAGTCTAGTTGGCTTATAGATTTGTTCGTCTTCTGTTTCTCTGTTGATTTTCTGCCTAGTTGTTGTATCCATTATTGAAAGTGAGAAAATGTAGTCTTGACTATTATCATTGAATTGTCAATTTTTGCCATTGATATTGTCATTTTTTGATTATTTTATAGCTCTGTTCTTAGGTGTATATATACTTATAATTTTTATACTTTCTGTTGGATTGACCATTTGTATTATTATTAAATGTTCTTCTTTCTACCTAGTTACCATTTTTGTTTAAAGTCTATTTTCTTTAATATTAGTCTGGACACTCCAGCTTTCTCATGATTGCTGTTTCCATGATATATCTTTTTCCATTCCTCTACATTCAAGCCTTTTGTATCTTTGAATCTAAACTGTTTCTCCTGTAGACAGTATATATTTGGATATTGCTTGTAATATGGTTTGATAATTACTTTTTGATTTGATTTAATCAATTTGCATTGAATGATACTATTAATATAGTTGAATTTACATGTTATATTTTACTTTTTGTTTTCTATGTGTTTCTTACATTTTTGTTCTTCGATTCCTCCTTTACTGCATTTTTCCCATTAAGAAGACATTTTCTAGTGAAATACTTTAATTCCTTTAATGATTTCTTCACTACATTTATTTGAATTATATTCTTAGTAGCAGCTCTAAGGCTTATTATGTATGTCTTATCAGAATTTACTTCATATTTACACATATGATTCCGGTTGACATGTAAAAACATTACCATTGTATAGTTCTATTTCCTCTTTCTATTTTTGTGCTATTATAGTTTTACATATTACAACTATACATATTACAACCTCAATAAAACATTGTTCTAATTATTGCTTTATATAATTCTATATGTATTAAAGGAACTGAGGAAAGATAGAAGAGAAAGTATAATTTATGGATTTTTAAATACTATTTATAATTTCCTGTTCTATTTATCTCATTGAGTATTTGATTTATCCTCTGGTGTCATTTCCTTAGTCCAATACAGATTTGCTCCCATCCATCTGATTTTTGCTTCAGTTTCCAAATATATTATATTTCTATATATTATAATCCCAGCCATACAATTATATGCATATTGTTTTATACAGTTGTTTTCTAATTTAGTTAAGAGAAGAAATATATATTTAGACTTTAAAAATTAAATAATTACCTTTACTTTTGCTCTCTGTTTTTTGTGTGTATAGATTCAAATTAGCATCTGGGATCACTTGCTTTAAACTTGAAGAAATTTATTTAGTATTTCCTGTAAGATAGGCCTTTTAGCAACACATTATTTAGTTTTATCTGAGAATATATTTATTTTTCTTTGGGGCTCCAGTATTCTCAGCTTGCCACTCCTGGGTGAGAGTAGGTTTGAGGTGGGTGGTGGAAAGGAGACCCTAACTTTAACTTCATTCACCAGGAATTTGGTTTCTTCAATATGGAATTGGAAAAGACGGGAAATCCAGGTTGCCTGGCCCTCCTGGTAAGATACTGTATCCCTTGATTTGGATCTAATAGGAAAGAGATTCTTGTCTTTTTTGCCATGCCTAACAAAAGTGGTATATTTATCAATCTGAATTAGGGAAATAGGGTTGCAAGGATTGGGTTATGGTTCATGTGCCATAGATGCTTTATGTTCTTATTGATATTCTGTAAATTT
Organism: Equus przewalskii; assembly: GCF_037783145.1. Taxonomy (NCBI): domain Eukaryota; kingdom Metazoa; phylum Chordata; class Mammalia; order Perissodactyla; family Equidae; genus Equus; species Equus przewalskii. Next base: position 63,397,946 of record NC_091863.1, read on the forward strand.
TGGTGAATTAATGTTTCTCCATTTGCTGAATTTCCTTAAGAAAATATCCAGAGACTATGGAAAACAGTAATTTCCAACAGTTATGCGTGTTTAGGTAGGAAGTGGATACACAGAGGTGCTGATGCCCTCATTCCAAAAGTGAAACTCATAAGCGATTTCTTTTAATGTAGTCCAATCTATATATTTTTTCCTTTATGATCAATGCTCTATCTGTCTAATTTAATGTCTTTCTTTTACGCAAGGTGTCAAATGTGCTGTATTATGTTTTAATCTAAAAGATTTATTGTTTTATATTTCACATTTATACCTTAAATTCAGCCAGAATTCATTTCCATGTGTGATGAGAAGTAAAGGTTCTATTAAATATGTTCAACTGTCCTTGTACACCCAAGGATAAACTCTAATTAGTCATGGTGTATGATTCTTTTAATTAGTTATAATCAGTTTCCCAGTATTTCCTTGAGGATTTTTTCATCTATGCTCATCAGGAATATTGGCCTGTAGTTTTCTTTTTTTATTGTGTCTTTGTCTGGATCTGGTATGAGGATAATGCTGGCTGCATAGAATGAATTTGGAAGTATTCTATTTTAATTTTTAGAAGAGTTTAAGAATAGGCATTAATTCTTCTTTAAATGTTTCTTAGAATTTACCTCTGAACTCATCTAGTCCTAAGCTTTTCTTTCTTGGGAGTTTTAAAATTATTCCTTCAATATCTTTATTTTTTATTGATTTGTTCAGGCTATTTCTTCTTGATTCAATATTGGTAGGTTGCATAGTTGTAGTAATTTATCCATTCAGGTTGTCTAATTTGTTGGTGTATAATTGCTTAAAATAGTTCCTAATAATCCTTTTCATTTATGTGGGATCAGTTGTAATGTCTCCTCTTTCATTTTTAGTTTTATGTATTTGAGTATTTTCTCTTTTCTTATAGTCATTCCAAGTAAATTTTTGCTGATTTAGTTAATCTTTTCTAAAAATCAGTTTTTAGTTTTGTTGATTTAAAAAATTGTTTTCTATTCTCTATTTTATTTCTGCTCTAAATTTTATTATTTCTTTGCTTTTGATAATTTTGGGTTTCTTTGCTCTTCTTTTCTAGTTTCTTGAGGTGTAAAGTTGTTTATTTGAGATATTTCTTCTTTTGTAATATGAGCTTTTATTGTTGTAAAGGTCCATCTTACTACTGATTTTGCTGCATCCCAAACGTTTTGATATATTGTTTTAACTGTTTTTTCTATTTAAAGGTATTTCTTTTTTTTTTTTTTTTTGAGGAAGACTGGCCCTGAGCTAACATCCATTCTCATCTTCCTCTACTTTATACGTGGGATGCCTACCACAGCATGGCTTTTTTCCAAGTGGTGCCGTGTCTGCACCCAGGATCCGAACCAGCAAACCCCGGGCCACTGACAAGCAGAATGTGAAAACTTAACCACTGCACCACTGGGCCAGCCCCTCAAGGTATTTCTTGATTTCCTCTTTGACTTAATAGTTGTTTAAGAATGTGTTGTTTAACTTCCATGTTTTTGTGAATATTTCTGTTTTCATTCCACTATTAATTTTTAGTTTCATTTCATTGTGAATAGAAATTATACATGGAATAATTTCAGTCTTTTATTTATTTTTTAAATTGAGATTCATAATAGTTTACATCATTCTGAAATTTCAGTAAAACATTATTTCTTGACTGTCACCACACAAGTGCTCCCTTTCACCCCCTGTGCCCATCCTCCACTCCTCTTCCTCTGGTACCCACACAAATGTTTACTTTCTCCATGTGTTTGTTTATATTTTGCATATAAGTGAAATCATATGCTGTTTGTTCGTCTTAGTCTGGCTTATTTCACTTAGCATAATACCCTCCAGGTCCATCCATGTTCTTGCAAATGGGATTATTTCATCTTTTTTATGGCTAAGTAGTATTCCATTGTATATATATATACCACATCTTCTTTATCTAATCATCAGTTGATGGGCACTTGGATTGTTTCCATGGCTCGACTATTGTGAATAGTGCTGCAATGAACATAGGGGTGCGTATGTTACTTTGGATTGTTGATTTCAAGTTGTTTGAGTAGATACACAGTAGTGGGATAGCTGGATCATATAGTATTTCTATTTTTAGTTTTTTGAAGAATCTCCATACTGTTTTCCATAGTGGCTGCACCAGTTTGCATTCCCAGCCGCACTGTATGAGGGTTCCCTTTTCTCCACATCCTCTCCAACGTTTGTTGGTTTTGGTCTTGGTAATTACAGCCATTCTAACTGGTTTAAGGTGATATCTCATTGTGGTTTTGATTTGCATTTCCCTAATGATTAGTGACGTTGAGCATCTTTTCATGTGCCTAATGGCCACCTATATATATTCCTTTGAAAAATGTCTGTTCATATCCTCTACCCATGTTTTGATCAGGTTGTTTGTTCTTTTTATGTTGAGTTGTGTGAGTTCTTTATATCCTTTGGAGAGCAAATCCTTGTCTGGTAAATGATTTGCAGATATTTTCTGCCAGTTGTTGGGTTGCCTTTCCATTTTGTTGATGGTTTCCTTTGCTTTACAGAAGCTTTTTAGTCTTATGTAGTCCCATTTGTTAACTTTTTGTTTCCCTTACCCAAGTAGATACAGCATTTGAAAAGATGTGGCTAATACCAATGTCAAAGAGTGTCTTGCCTACATTTTCTTCTAGAATTTTTATGGTGTCAGTTCTTACATTCAAATATTTATTCCATTTGGAGTTAATTTTCGTGTGTGGTGCAAGATAATGGTCTACTTTTATTCTTTTGCATGTACCTGTCCAGTTTTCCCCAAATCAGTTGTTGAAGAGACTTTCCTTTCTCCATTGTATGTTCTTGGCTTCTTTGTCAAAGATTAACTGTCCATAGATGTGTGGTTTTATTTCTGGGCTTTCAATTCGGATCCATTGATCTACTTGTCTGTTTTTGTGCTAGTACCATGCTGTTTTGATTACTATAGCTTTGTAGTATGTTTTGAAGTCAGGGATTGTAATGCCTCCAACTTTGTTTTATTTTCTCAGGTTTGCTTGGGGTATTCAGGGTCATTTGTTGTTCCATAAAAATTTTGGATTCTTTGTTCTATTTTTGTGAAGAATGTCATTGGGATTCTGATTGCGATTGCACTGAATTTATAGATTGCTTTAGGTAGTATGGGCGTTTTGTCTATGTTTATTCTTCTGACCCATGAACATGGAATATCTTTCCATTTCTTTATGTCTTCCTCAATTTCTTTCAATAATAACTTACAGTTTTCAGTGTACAGGACTTTCACCTCTTTGGTTAAGTTTATTCCTAGATATTTTATTATTTTTATTGTGATTCTAAATGAGATTGTATTCTTGATTTCTTTTTATGCTAGTTCATTTTTAATGTATAGGAATGTAACTGTTTTTTTTTTATTTCATTTCGTACCCTGCAACTTTGCTGTAGTTGTTAATTATTTCTAGTAGTTTTCTGGTGGATGCTTTACGGTTTTCAATTTATAGAATCATATCATCTGCAAATAGCAAAACTTTCACTTCTTCCATTCAAATTTGGATTCCTTTTATTTCTTTTTCTTGCCTAATTGTTTTAGCCAATGCCTCCAGTACTATGTTGAAGACGAGTGGCAAGAGTGGGCACGCTTGTCTTGTTCCTGTTCTCAGAGGGATGGATTTCACTTTTTTGCCATTAACTATGATGTTGGCTGTGGGTTTGTCATATACGGTCTTTATTATGCTGAGTTCCTTTCCTTCAATACCCATTTTATTGTAAGTTTTTGTCACAAATGGATGTTGAATCTTATGAAATGCTTTCTCTGCATGTATTGAGGTGATCATGTGATTTTTATTCCTCATTTTGTTAATATGGTGCATCACATTGATTCATTTGAAGATGTTGAACCATCCTTGCATCACTGGGATGAATCCCACTTGATTGTGGTGTACAATTCTTTTAAGGTATTGCTGTATTTGGTTGGCCAACATCTTGTTGAGGATTTTTGCACCTAAGTTCATCAGTGATATTGGCCTATAATTTTCCAACTTTGTGTTGTCCTTGTCTGGTTTTGGTATCAGGGTAATGTTGGCCTCATGGAATTTGTTAAGAAGTTTTCCATCTTCTTCAATTTTTTGAAATAGTTTGAGAAGCATAGGTAATAAATCTTCTTTGAATGTTTGGTGGAATTCTCCAGAGAAGCCATCTGGTCCTGGACTTTTATTTTTTGGGAGGTTTTTTTTTTTATTACAGTTTTAATCTCTGTACTTGTGATTGGTCTGTTCAGATTCTCTGTTTCTTCTTGATTCAGTTTTAGGAGGTTGTATGAGTCTAGGAATTCACCCATTTTTTATAGGCTATTGAATTTGTGGGCATAGAGTTTTTCATAGTATTCTCTTATAGTCCTTTGTATTTCTGCAGTATCTCTTGTAATTTCTCATCTTTCATTTCTAATTTTATTTATTTGAGCCTTCTCTCTTTTTTTCTTGGTGAGTCTGGCTAAGGGTTATTAATTTTGTTAATCTTTTCAAAGAAGCAGCTGTTAGTTTCATTGATCCTTTTTATTGTTTTTTAGTCGCTATTTCATTTATTTCTGCTCTGATTTTTACTATTTCCCTCCTTATGCTGACTTTGGGCTTTGTTCTTCTTTTTCTAGCTCTGTTAGGTGTTTTAAGATTATTTATTTGAGATTTTTCTTACTTGTTGAGGTGGGCCTGTATTGCTAAATTTCCCTTTTATGACCACTTTTGCTGCAGCCCATAAGAGTCAGTATGTTGTATTTTCATTTTTGTTTGTCTCCAGGTATTTTTTAATTTCCTTTTTGATTTTTTCAATGATCCAATAGTTGTTCAGTAGCATGTTATTTAGTCTCCACATATTTCTGATTTTCCCAGTTTTTTTCTTGTGCTTGATTTCTAGCTTCATAGCATTGTGGTCAGAAAAGATGGATGGGATCATTTCAATCTTCTTGAATTTATTGAACTTGCCTTGTTACCCCACATACGGTCTATCTTTGAGAAGCTTCCATGGACACTTGAGAAGAATGTATATTGTGCTGTTTGGGGATGGAATGCTCTATATATGTCTGTTAAGTCTACCTGATCAAGTGTTTCCTTTAAATCTACTATTTCCTTTTTGATTTTTTGTCTGGACAATGTGTCCATTGAAGTAAATGGGGGGTTAAGTTCCCATACTATTATTGTGTTGCTGTTAATTTCTCCCCTTAGGTCTGTTAATAATTTCTTTATGTACTTTGGTGCCCCTTTGTTAAGTGCATATATATTAATACTTGTTATGTCCTCTTGTTGGAATGTCCTTTTTATCATTATATAGTGCTCTTCTTTGTCTCTCATGGTCTTTTTTAAATTGAAGTCTGGTTTGTCTGATAAAATTATGATAATATCTACTTTCTTTTGTTGGCCATTAGCTTGGAGTATTCTCTTCCTTCCCTTTACTCTAAGCCTGTATTTATCTTTGGAGCTGAGGTGTGTTTCCTAGAGACAGCATATTGTTGGGTCTGTTTTTTAATCCATCCAGCTACTCTGTGTCTTCTGATTGGAGAATTCAATCCATTTACATATAGAGAGATTATTGCTATATGAGGGCTTAATGCTACCATTTTATCTCATTTTCTTATTGTTCTATGTTTCTACCATTTCTCTTCCTTTGTATTTCTGACTGTCATTTCATTTTGTTGGTTTTCTGAAAGAGCTTCTCAGTTCTCTCTCTTTTTGTCAATTGTGGATTTGCTTTGATTTTTTGGTTAGTGGTTACTGTGAGGATTGTATGAAAGATATTGGAGATGAGATAGTCCATTTTCATATAGCCTCTTATCTCCATTAACCCAAGCAGGTTCCTTCCCTTTCCTCTCCCATTCTGAGTAATTGCTGTTACACATTGCTCTGTTTTTAATTTTGTGAGTTTGCAGGTAAGTTGAAGTGTTTATCATGAATTTGATGCTTTCTTTCACTTTCTCTTTTAAGTTGTAATCGAGTCTTTGCCTTCCTGTTCTAATAAACAGCTGCAGATTTCTGATCAAGTCTATTTGTCTCCTTGCTCAGAGATTTATAGACCTTTCCCTGTTTGTTGCCAATATGAGGGCATCTTTAATTATTTCTTGTAAGGGAGATCTAGTGGTGATGTACTCCCTCGCCTTTTGTTTATCTTGGAAAGCTTTTATATCTCCATCGTATCTGAAGGAAAGTTTTTCTGGATAGACTATTCTTGGCTGAAAGTTTTTGTCTTTCCATATTTTTAGTATGTCATTCCATTCTCACCTAGCCTGTAGGGTTTCTCCCGAGAAATCCACCGAAAGCCTGATAGGGTTTCCTTTGTAGGTTATTTTCTTCTGCCTTGCTGCTCCTAATATTCTTTCTTTATCCCAAACTTTTGCCATTTTTACTATTACATGCCTTGGAGAAGGTCTTTTAGCATTGATGAAGTTGGGCATTCGACTAGCTTCACTTATCTGTATATCTGAAACCATGCCTTATTTGAGAAGTTCTCAGCAATTATTTCTTTGAACAAGCTCTGCTCCTTTCTCCCTCTCTTCTCTTCTGGAATACCTATAATCCTTATGTTGCTTTTCCTAATTGAGTAGGATATTTCTCAAAGAAGTCTTTCCTTATTTTAAATCTTAGTTTTGTCTCCTCCTCCAACTGTAGAATGTCTACATTTTTGTCCTCTAGGAGACTAATTCTTTCCTCCATAAGATCAATTCTATTCTTAATGATTCGATATTTTTATTTGACTAATTGCGTTTTTCATATCCAGAATTTCTGCTTTAATTTTCTCATAGTTTCAAACTCTTTAGTGAAGAGATTCATTTTATTACTGAACTCCTTGAATTGTCTTTCTGTGTTTTCTTATAAGTCATTAAGTTTCCTTATGAAATCTATTTTGAATTATCTGGCATTTAGGTTGTATATTTCTGTGTCTTCAGTGTTGGTTTCTGGAGAATTGTCATTTTCCTTCTGGACTGAATTGTTGCTGCAGTTTCTCATGGTGTTTGATGAAATAATCTTTTGTCTGGGTATTTGTGGTATTCTTAGGATACAGATTCCCCTTGTTACCACTAGGAGGGAGCAGGAGCTGTGTTTCTGGCCCCATCCAATCTGCTGGAAGCTGTGGGGGTATTATAGGTGCTTTTCCAGCTGGAGATGTGTTCACATATTTGTGTGGAATGTCCTTATTGGGCAGGGCTTCCCTGCTTCTCTAGGGCCACTCTTTGGCACCTCAGGGGCACAAGGAGCTCCCCCTCCCTGCCAGAAAGTGATCAGCAGTGGGCTCAAAGCTACCATGCCTATTCCCACAGCTGCCTAGGACACGGTTCCTTTCTGGAGGCTCAGTTGCACTGTGAGCACTTGCATGCATGCCTGGGATGTATTTGCCCCAGCAAAGAAATCCGATGAGGTCTCTGATTATGGTCTGTGGGGCCACTGTGCAAGGGAGGTTTCCTTGCTAGGACCCAAGCTATGGCTGCTCCTTTATGGCACAGGGACAATGAGCTCCCTCTCTCTACCAGAATACTGACCATCAGCATGGGCTAAGGGTACTGCCTCCTCCTCTTATGGTCACCATGTTGCATGTTCCCACTTTCCAGGTGCTTGCCGCAGGTTGGAAAGCATTCGTGTGCATGCACAGGGCTACTGCTGGAAAGCAGGGTGTGCTCGCCTATCTCTGCCACTTCCTGGGGGGCCAGTCCTTCCACCCTTAGATGTATAGCTGCGTGTGTTTCTCAGGCATCCTGTTATGTTGTGTGGGCTTCCTTCACTGGTCAGCAAATGTCCATTTAGTAATAGTTCAAAAGGGGGAGAGACGAAGAGAACAGCTCACTCCACCATGTTGCTGATGTCCAATTTCAATCTTCTTAAATAAATTGACTTGACTTCTGACCTAGCATGTGATCTGTCTTGGATAATGTTTCCTGTGCACTTGAGAAGAATGAATATTCTGCTGCTAAAGTGTGGAAAGTCCCATATATCTCTGTTTGGTCCATTTAGTCTATAGTGTTGTTCAGTTCTGCTGTTTTCTTATTGATATTCATTCTAGAAGATCTATCCATTATAGAGAACAGGGTATAAAAGTTCTCTACCATTATTTTATTGTTGCCTATTTCTCCCTTCACATCTATCCATTTTTGCTTTATATATTTAAGTAATTTTATGTTGGGTGCATATATATTTATAATTGTTATATCTTCCTGTTGAATTGACCCTTTTATCACTATATGATGACTTTTGTTTCTTTTGACAGTTTTATAGTTAAAAGTCTATTTTTCCTGATATAAGTTTAGCCACATCTACTCTCTTTTATTTACACTTTGCTTGGAATATCTTTCTTCACACCTTCACCTTCAACTTATGTGCATACTTATATCTAAAGTGAATCTTTTGTAGACAGCATGTAACTGAATCTTTTTAAAATCACTTTAGTCACTCTATGTGTTTTGATTGGAAAGTTTAGTCCATTAACATTTAAAGTAATTGTTTATAGATAAGGACTTACTATTCCCTTTTTGTTATTTTTTTATTTCTATTTTATAGTCTTTTATTTTTCCTTCTCTTCTTGCTATATTTCTTTGTGGATTGTTGATTTTTTTGTAGTGGCATGTTTTGATTATTTCTTCTTGATCTCTTGTGTATTATTGTATATTTCTGAGGTGCAGGTACTATGGGGCTTGCAACCAACATTTTATTGTTATACCAGTCTGTTTTAAACTGATAACAACAACTTCAATTACATATGGAAACTATACACTTTACTCTTCATACACAAACAATTTATGTCATTGATATCAGATTTTTTTCTTCTTTCTATATTGATTCTATTAATGCACTTCTATGCTTATAGTTATCCTTTCTACTTCTGTCTTGAAATCTATATACTATTGTTCAAAGTGATTTACAAGTCAGTATTAGAGTATTGTTATATTCTCTTTTTGTCTTTATATTTACTTTTAGCAGCAATATATATACTTTCACTTTTTCACACTGTTGTTTAGTATCTTTTTGTTTCAACTTAAAAAACTTCTTTGGCACTTTTAATAAGGCAGGTCTAGGAGTGACAAACTCCCACAGTTTTTGTTTATCTGAAAAACCTTTATGTCTCCTTCATTCTTAAAGGACAGTTTTGCTTGGTAAACTATTCTTGATTGGCAGTTTTTCTCTTTTAGAACTTTGAAAGTATCATACCCCTCTTTACTGGCCTGCACAGTTTCTACTGAGAAATCAACTGATAGCCATATAAAGACTTCTTTATATGTAATGAGTTGCTTTTGTCTTGCTGCTTTCAAAATTATTTCTCATTGACTTTTGATAAGTTAATTACAATGTGTCTTAGTGTAGTCCTGTTTGGGTTAATCTAATTTTAGAACTGTTAGGCTTCATGAATATGGATGTGCATTTCCCTCCCTAGGTTTGGGAAGTCTTCCATCATTATTTCATTTATACTGTTTCTGCTCCTTTCTCTCTCTCTTCTCTTTCTAGGACTTCTATAATGTATATATTGTTTTATTAATGGTGTCTCATAGGTTTTCTTCCCTCTTTTTCATTCCTTTTCCTTTTTGTTCCTCTAATTGGATATTTTAATTGACCTGTTTACAAGCTCACTGATTCTTTCTCCTGCTTAAGTCTTTTGTTGAAGTTCTCTACTAAATGTTTTCAGGTCAATCATTGTATTCTTAAACTCCAGGAATTCTGTTTGATTCTTTTTAAGACTTCTATTTATTTACTGAATTTCTCATTTGTTCATTTATTTTTTGATTTTTTTATTTGCTTATCTGTGTTCTATTTTAACTGTTTGAGCTTCTTTGGGATGATTATTTTCAATTCTTTGTCAAGAAGATTGTGGATCTACATTTCTTGTATCCATATGTTCCTGTATCTTTATTTATTTCCTTTGGTGGTATCATGTTTGCTTGATTCTTCATGATCCTTGTAGCTTTGTGTTGGTTTCTGTGCATTTGTAGGAACAATCACCTCTTCCAATCTTTACAGACTGATTTCAGAGGTAACAATTTTTGCCAGTCAGCCCATTCAGAGGTTCTGGGCTGGTCAGTTAAGAGAGTTTGTGAGGAAGCCACCTAGCAGTGTCAATTGGTAGGTGTACTGCTGGGATCATTGGGCAGGGCTGTTGCATTCACCAGAGGGTAAGATTGGAGCTATGTCTGTGGACTTTCTGGCAGAGCTACCACCAAGTATGCAATTTGAGGAGACACCTTTATGTCTGTGTGTGGGTGGAGCTGTCATTAAGACCACAGGTGAATCTGGTCATCTCCAGGGCCACAGTTGGATTCATGTTTGGGGGACCTGATACTCTGGGAAGAGGCTGGTATGGCTCCTGCCATGTCTGTGATTGGATGGGACTTCCTCTGGGACTGCATGTAAGTGGGTTTGCAGCTGTAGAGCAGAAGACAAGGGCTGCCTCTTGGTCCATAGCTTGGTCTTGTTTTACATACATAGACATACATCTATATCTTTATGAAAGAAACATCTAGAGAACAAATGAAAAATCTCAATAACAGGGTTAGAAGATAAATGTAAGGGAATTTCCTAAATAACAAAATGATCAGAAGATTAAAAATATATTCCAAGAAAATGATTAGTGGGCCTGTTACCAGTGTCTCAGAAGATGTGGTTCCTGCTGTGTCTGTGAGAAGACAGGGCTGATGGCAGAAACACAGAAAAGTGGGGTTTGAGCCAAGCCCACAGGTGGATGTGATTTCTTCCATGGCTGAAGCCAGGTCCATGGTCAATTAGCTTGCTACCAGGGGTGTGGGTCTGCCTTCTCAAAGCATCTTTCCTTGCTCTTGGGCTCCACTCAGGTTTTCTACTTCTTACCTGGATCCTGAAGCTCCCACAAAGGTACTCTTTCCCTGGATGGTTGATAAATCAGTTTGTCCATGGGAGGACAAGGACTTGGGATCTCCTTATCTACAACATTACTTACCTCACTTCCAAGATTCTTCTTTGTCTTGATTTTGACAAAGGCTTGAAGAAACACAAATATCATATACTGAAGTGATTTTTGAGAGAGATTATCTTGAAATCTTTTCAAAATATCTAACCAGTGACTGGTTGCATGACTGTTTGGAGATGAGTGGAGAAATTGTGGGTAAGATTTCTTTGGAGATAGCTGAGTTGTGAATGCTATGCCATGAAAAGCTAGGATTGGTGGTACCCCTAAAAACACATACAGTAAAGATTGTAGGACCTCATTGAGACAGTGTTGAGAATTTCATAGATGTTTCTTACAGTGAAAAGGAGAAAGTTGTCTAATGTTGGACTTCTGCTAGAAAATGAAGATAATAAAGTTGACTTTAGAGTTGATATAAAGGTAATTGTGAAGGAGGTAAGGATGTGTTGGGTGGCTACACCCCTACAGTTCTATGAAATATTTAGCAAGACAGTGTATGGACAGTTGTAGAGTCTGTTCAATTGAGTGATAGCACTGATGAAGCTTAAGATTTACTTTTACAGATGTATTTCTAGGTCTTATGATAAAGTGATTAACTGCCCGTGTAAATTATGTTTCCCTGGGTCAAGAAAGCAGATGAGATTAAAACAGGAAATGAGAGAACTCCTGCATTTAAATCACCCCATGAGCCATGAGAGATACTTTTATGTTAGTTGTAAGCAGCTGCCAGGTCTAGAAAATACCAGTCAAATAATATCTTTCCTCTCCCCATGGCTTGAAGGTAGTGGATGTTATATACTTATGTGAGTTTTAAGACAGACCATCCTGAAGGATTTTTAATGCAAGATTTAGCCAGAAAATGCTTACATCACTCATGAACCCCATAGTTACACTGGTGATATAAAAGTGTCTAGGAATTGGAAATGAATCAAGAATGTATATCTTGAAAGAGCCAGAAATCAGATAGAGATTGAGAGAAAAGTAAAAAGAAAAAAAATAAGATACCAACAATACCTGCTTTCCCAAAGGCAGGTAGTATTTTAGCAAAAGTTTCTAATTTGCAAAGATGGAAAAGCTTATCTTTAAATGTTTGAAAACTTACATTTAATTATTGTTGCAAACTTTGTTTATTGCATGGGACTGAACATTTTTAAAATCCAAAATGAAATATAAAGTGACTATAGGACTGCATTAACTAAGAGTGACTAGGAAGTCAAAGGATGTGTGGTAGACAGAATTCTAAGATGACCTCCAAAGTCTCCACCCTTTTGTATACACTCTGCCTAACCTCTGGTATTATTATTTATTTTACTCTTATTATTAAGATTATGTTATATGGCACATTTGACTTTAGAAAGAGAGATTATCTGGATGTGCCTGACCTAAGTATATAGACCCTTTAAATCTGGATCTAGAAGCCTGAGACATAAAAAGCCATGGATCTGAGGTATAAAGGGGATTCAATATGAAGGAGAATTTTCATTACTTGCTTTGAAGATGAAGTCACACATGTGGCAAGGAATGCATGTGGCCTCAAGGAGTTGAAAGTGGCCCCGGGCTGACAGTCACAAAGGAAATGGAAACCTCAGTCCTACAATCACAATGAATTGAATTTGTCCAACAAACTCAATGAACTTGGAAGTAGATTCTTCCTCAGAGCCTCCAGATGAAAACTTAGCCCAGATGAGAACCTAGTAGGACTGTAGAACTTAATCTTACAGTCGCTTTTTGTCTCATTTGAAATTTTAAAAATGTTCAGTCCCATGTAATAAACTTTACAAAATTATTCAGAGATAAGACTACTCTCCATCTTTGCAGGTTAAGAGATTTTTGCAAAAAGATCAACGCTTTCATTTCATCTTTATGAAATCACACCATGTCTCTGAGCAGAGAACCCAGTAACATTGTACCTGAATTTCTGGTATACAAGACTGTTAGCTTATAAATTGGTGTTATTTTAAGTCACTAAGTTAGTGGCAATTTGCCATGCAGCAGCAGAAAACTAATACAGATTTTGGTGCCTGGAAGTGAGGTGTGACTATAACAAATAACTAAAAAGATGAATGTGGCTTTGGAATAAGCAGGAAGTGGAGGCTGGAAGAATTTTAAGTGGCATGATAGAAAAGCCTTGATTGCCTTGAACATATTGATAGTAGAAATCTGGACTTAAATGATGCTTCCAATGAGGGCTCAGAAGGAAGTGAGGTATATGATAGAGAACACATTTATTGCTTTAGAGAAAGCTCAAATCACTTTGGAAAGAATTAATTTTTGTTAACTTTGAAGTATTTGTTTTATTTTTCTTTTATTGATTTCAAATTTAATTACATTGTGAAGAGAGAATATTCTGTGTATGACTTGAATAATTTTACATATACAGAGACTTGTTTTATAATCAAGTTATGGCCTATATTAGCAAATGTTCCCCGCACACTTGAAAGGAAAGTACATTCTGCTGTTTTGGGGTAGAGTGTTCTATATATGTTGCTTATGTCAAGTTTGTTGATCTTCTTGTTAGTCTTCTATAATTTTTCTGGCTTTCTGTCTGCTTATTGCATATATTATTGAAAGGTGAGCATGGAAATTTCAAACTATGTCTATATATTTGCCTATTTCTTCACCAGTTCTGTTTTTTTGTTGTTGTTGTTGTTTTGTTTTTGCATCAGATATTTGAATCTCAATTATTAGGTGAAGGAATGTTTAAGAGTGTTATTTCCTCTTGATGAACTGATGACTTCATCACTAAGAAATTACTTTTCTATGCCTGGTAATATGTTTTCTCTGAAACATACTTTACCTAATATTAATATAGTCACTCTAGATTTCTTTTAATGAGGGCTACCATGCAATAAATTTTTTCCATATTTTTAATGGGAAACAATTTGATTCTTTCATTTTTGCTTTCACAATATCTCAGGTGGGAACAGAGCAGTGAAATGTCTAAGCTAATTACTTCCTATTAATAAGCCAATTTTCTTTTGCATACTTCACTTAATGCCCTATGAATTAGATTGGCCTATAGGAATAGGCACCATTCTCATCACTGTGTTAGCTTCTGGCATTGTAATCTTTTTCGTGATGCTTTTCCTGGCATCAGGGAAGTTTCCTCACACTCATGCACTAATCATTACTCAGCTAAATACTCAAGGTAGCACTATTCATATTTCAAGAGTTAACTCTCTGTGTAGCTCTCTACTCTCTGGTACTCCAACCTGCTAACTCTAGCTGCCTTATCCCCTGTGTACATTCAGCTCTGTCTCTCCACTTCAATATGCTGGATTGCTCTTGGGTTTTCCCTACTGTGCTTTGGCCTATAAACCCAGAAGACAGTAAGCTGGGAAATGAAAGGGCTTACCTCATTTGTTTTGTATCATTCAGTGGTTGTTATCCTTTAGTGCTTGATGTCAATTTCCTTGAAAGTCATTATTTCATTTATTTTGTTCTGTTTTTTATTTGTTTCATATGAAAGGGTAAATCTTGTCTACTGTATTCCATGTTGGCTTGAAACAGAATTGCTGATAATCATTTTATTTATTTTGTTATTATAGATATATATTTGACATATAACATTGTGTGATTTAAGGTGTACAACATGTGGATTTGATACATTTATATATTGTAGTATGATTGCCACTGTAGCAATAATTATCACCTCTATCAAGTCATATACTTATTTCTTTTTAGTGGTTGAAATAATTAAGATCTATTATCTTAGAAAGTTTGATGATTATAATAAAATACTGTTGTCTATATTCACTATACTGTGCATTATAAATCTAGGCCTTATTTATTACTTATTGCATGTTTGTACACTTAAAAAACATCTTTCTTATTCCTCTACCCCAGACCTTTGTAACCACCATTTTACTCTCTAAGTTTGAATTTTCAGTTTCCATATGTAACTGATATTGTCTACTATTTGTATTTCTATGTCTGACTTATCTCACTTAGCATAATGTGCTCAAGGTCCATTTATGTTGTCACAAATGGCAGGATTTCCTTCTTTATCACAGTTGAGTAATATTCCATGCAAACAATCTAAGTGCCCATCAACAGATGAATGGGTAATGAAGATGCAATATACATATATTTGTTATGATGTCAATCTTCTTAAATTTGCTATGAAAGTTTGTTTTATACCCTGTCATATTATCTATCCTGGAGAATGTTCCATGTGCAATTGAAAAAAATGTGTATTCATGCTGCTGTTGGATAGAATGTTCTATATATGTCTGTTGGAATCCATTTGGTCTAAAGTATGGTTCAATTCCAAAGTTTCTTTGTTGATTTTCTGTCTGGATGATACCCCATTGCTGACAGTGGGGTATTGAGGTGTCTCACTATTATTATATTGTTGTCTATTTGTCTCTTTAGATCTGTTAGTATTTGCTTAATATATTTAGGTCCTCAGAAGTTGGGTGTGTTTATATTTATGATTGTTATATCTTCTTGATGGAGCAGCCACATTATTATTTTATAATAATCTTCTTTGTCTCTTGTTGCCATTTGTAGCTTGAAGTCTAGAGGCATACCTCGTTTTGTTGGACTTTTCTTCTTGTGCTTTGCAGATATTGCATTTTTTACACATTGAAGGTTTGTGGCAACCCTGTTTTGATCAAGTCTTGATATGGAAACTACTCCTGGTGAAGATGCTGTGAAGATTGTTGAAATGACAACAAAGTGCTTAGAATATTACATAAACTTAGTTGATAAATCAGTGGCACAGTTTGAGAGGATTGACTCCAATTTTGAAAGTTCTACTGTGGGTAAAATACTATCAAACAACATCACATGCTGTGAGAAGGGAAGAGTCAATTGATGTGGCAAACTTCATTGTTTTATTTTAAGAAATTACCACAGCCATCCCAACTTTCAGCACCCACCACTCTGCTCAGTTAGAAAACATCAACCTTGAGGCAAAACTCTCCCCCAGCAAAAGGATTATAATTCACTGAAGGCCCATATGATGGTTAGCATTTTTTACCAAGAAAGTATTTTTTAATTAAGTTATGCACATTCTTTTAGATATAATGCTATTGAACACTTAACACACTACAGTATATTGTAAACATAACTTTTACATGCACTAGGACACCAAAAACCTCGTATGATCTGCTTTATCATGATATTTGCTTTATAACGGTTGTTGGGAAACAAACAGGCAGTATCTCTGAGGTATGCCTGTATTTTGTCTGATATACATGTGAATACTCCTCCTTTCTTTTGGTTTCCACTTGCATGGAGTATAGTCTTCCTTCCCTTCACTTTGAGCCTGTGTGTTTCTTTAGACCTGAAATGAGTCTCCTGTAGGCAGCATGCAATGAAGTCGTCTTTTTCAATCCATCCAGCCACTCTGTGCCTTTTGATTGATGATTTCAACCCATTTACATTTAGAATGATCATTGCTATGTTTGGATTTACCACATCCATCTTTTCATTTGCATACTGGTTATTTTGTGTCTCCATTCTTTCTTTCTTTCTTTTTTTTTTTTTTTAGGAAGATTAACCCTGAGCTAACTGCTGCCAATCCTCCTCTTTTTGCTGAGGAAGACTGGCCCTGAACTAACATCCATGCCGTCTCCCTCTACTTTTATTGTGGGATGCCTACCACAGCATAGCTTTGCCAAGCAATGCCATGTCTGCACCCGAGGTCCAAACCGGTGAACCCTGGGCCGCCAAAGCAGAACATGCAAACTTAACAGCTGCACCACCTGGCTGGCCCGTCCATTCTTTCTTTCACCCTCTGTTTCTGCCTACCTTTGTAAATTGGTGGTTTTCCATGGTGATATGCTCATTCTCCCCTTTTTTATGTTTTGTGAATCTACACTAGATTTTTTCTTTGTGGGTACCATGAGGCTTGCAAAATACATCTGATAGATAAAATAGTCTATTTTCTGCTAATAGTAGCTCATCTTTGTTTGCCTATAGGCTCTAACTATTTATTCTTCCTGTTTTATATTTTTTGATGTCATAATTTACCTTTTTTGTGCTGTGAGTTAATGTTTAATTATGATAAGCTACAGATATTTTAAGGCTATTTTAATTTAACCTTCATGCTATAGTTAAGTGGTTTACACACCATCCTAATATAGAGTTATTTTATAATTCTGACTTTATTTTTCACCTTTACCAGAGTTTTGTATACATTCGTATGTTTTTATGTCAATGAACAGCATCTTTTAATTTCATCTTGGATAACTCTTTTTCTTCCTTGAAAGTATTTCTTTCAAGCAAGGTCTAGTGGTTGTGAACTCCCTCAGCTTTTCTTTAGGTGGGAAAGCCTTTATTTAACCTTCATATCTGAAGGATAACTTCGCCACTGAAGTATTCTTGGCTGGCAATAATTTTTTTTTAAGATTGGCACCTGAGCTAACATCTGTTGCCAATCCTTTTTTTCCCTCTTCTGATTCTCCCCAAAGACCCCCAGTACATTGTTGTATATTCTAGTTGTAGGTCCTTCAGGTTGTGCTATGTGGGATGCTGCCTCAGCATGGCCTGATGAGTGGTGCCATGCCTGCGCCCAGGATCTGAACCAATGAAACCCTGGGCCGCTGAAGCAGAGCATGCAAACTTAACCACTTGGCCACAGGGCTGGCCCCTGGCTGGCAATTTTTATCTTTCAACACTTTGAATGTGTCATTCCACTCTCTTGGCCTGTAGAGGTTCTGCTGATAAACCTGCTCATAGCTTAATCAGGGTTACTTTGTAGTAATGGTGTTACTTTCTTATTTTTCCCTGGCTACCTTTAAGATTCTTTCTTTATCATGGATTTTTGACATTTTCATTATAATGTGCCTTGGAGAAGGTCCTTTGCTTTGAGATAATAGGATGGTCTATTCACTTCACAGACTTGTATGTCCAAGCCTTCCCCATATTTAGAAGTTTCTCAGCTATTATTACTTTAAATGAGCGCTCTTTCCCCTTTTTCCTCTCTTTTCTTTCTAGTATACCAATTATTCTATATTTGGCTTTCTTTCAAATCCAATAGCTCTGTAGGGTTTTTTCACTTTCGTTAAATCTTAATTCTCTTTCCTCTTCTAATTAAATTATTTCTGCATTCCTATCCTCCAAGTCATTTATTCTTTCTTCCATCTGGTCTGCCCTAGCATCAGCGTTCTTTATTGCATTCTTTACCTCATTCATTGAATTGTTTATCTCCAGAATTTCTATTTGGTTCTTTTTTATAATTTGAATCTCTTTGGTAAAGAAATCCTTGTGCTCATTAATTTTATTCCTGAATTCATTGAATCGTCTTTCTGAGTTTTCTTGTAGCTTGTTAAATATCTTCATAATAGCTGTTTTTAATTCTTTATCAGTTTGCAATATTTTATGCTTTTGAGCTCTGTTTCTAGAGAATTATCATTTTTCCTTTTGTGACAGCACATTTTCTTGACTTTTAATAGTGTTTGACAATATTGCATTCTGCTTTCATATTTGAAGTAGCAGATGCCTTCTTTAGTTAAGGATTTATGTTTACTTTGGTTCTTAAAATTGAACAGGCTGACAATCAGAGACCTTTCTTTCGTATTCCAGAAGGTGGTGCTATGGCTCAAATTTGTGATTTCTCTTACTGAAGATGGCTCTCCAGATGCACTCTGGAGCACAAACACAGAGTTGGAGCAGAGCAGGTGGAGGTGTGGGCTTAGAACCTGGGGCTTTGGGGTGCCTACAGCTCAGTTTGGAGATCCTCAAGTGGAGCACCCCCTTATATCCACAGGCATACCTGCTGAAATCTTGAAGCAGACAGCAGAAAGCATGTTCCTTCAATGCCCTTTGATATTTGTGCCTTGTTCTTACACTTTCCTCTCTCTCCCTCTTGTCACAGAGGTCCCTCCTAAGAAATTTGGGTGATATAAAATTAAAATGGGTCCCTCTGGCTACAACCTGCACAAGTAGGGCAGCTGGGCAGTTACTCACCACTTTTGCTTTCCATGTCCTTTGTGGGAGAGGCCACCAGATTCTGCCTCCTCTGCCAGAGAGGTCTCCTCTGATGCTACCGAAAGCCCAGCAACTTGCAGTTTCACCCTGTGGAGGGATGCCACCAAGACAAGTTTCTCCCTCTCCCCTGCATCCAAACTCATCTCTGTCCTGCTAAAATGGCATGATATAGTCTCCCACTAGGCACAATTCCACAATTCTCCACCACAGTTGTATATTCTACAGGCTCCCTTTACCTGACCATAGCAAGTGGGAGTGGGGCAGGCTAACTGACCCCCTTGGATCTGCAGCCACCACAGAGGACCTAGCTGCCTACTTTTGAATGTATGGGTGAATAGAAACCTTAAAGGTGTCCTAGTGCAATGTGCAGAGGCCCTTAGATTTGGTTATGCATATCCAATTAGTTGTAAATCAAAGGGGAAATGAAAAAAAGAAATGATTTATGATGCTGACGTCACCTTATTAAAATATGCTTAAGAAATTTTGTATATATATTTTTGAAGGATGTTGGTCAATATTATTTGTACTACCTCTCTTGCTTTGGTATGGTGGTAAAACCAACTACATAAAGTGTGCTGTGAGATGTTTCCTCCTCTTTTGTTTTCTGGAAGAGTTTGTGTATGATGAGTGTTAATTCTTCTTTGAGTGCTTGATAGAATTCTCCTGTGGTACCATTTTTACATGGAGATTACTTTTATTTGAAATATAAAATTAAAAATTTAACATTTTAAATAATTATAATGCTATTCAAATTATCAATTTCATAATGAGTGAGTTGTGGTATTTTGTATTTTCAGGGAATTGATCTATTTAATCCTAGTTTTCAAATGTATAAGTGCAGAGCTGTGCATAGCATTCCTTTATTATACTTTTTATTTTTGCAATTTTACTTTTTATTTTCTATTTGCCCCTCTATTTTTCATTTCTCTACTTTTTCCTGCACTCTTGTGGGTACTTTTACCATTCTTAGAATTTCATTTTGATTTTTATAGTGTTTTTCAGTGTATTTCCTTATATAGATGTTTAGTTTTTGCTCCAGATGTTACGTTATATTTATAAACTTAACACAGTCTATTGGTGTTGACAATTTACCTGTCTAAATAAACTGTAGAAAACTTACTTCTCTATATTATTTTATTTTTCCCTCTTTATAATATAATTGTCTTAAGTATTTCCTCAACATAGTTTGAAAACCAAATCAGATAGTGTTACATTTTCATTTAAACCACAAAACATAATTTAAAAACTCAGGATGAGAAGGAAAGCTCTTCTTATCTACCCATATTTTACTCTTTCTAAATATATAATTATGGCTGGATATACTATTTTATTATAGGAGTTCTCTTTTAGCACTTAAAAATGTGCATTTCTTGGTAACTTCCATGATTTCTGATGAGAATTTGCTGTCATTGAAATTGTTTTTCTCCTGTAGGTGAAGTGTCATTTATTTCTCACTGCTCTTAATATTTTTCTTTGTTTTTAGTTTTCAGAAGTTAGATTATTATGTACCTCAATGTGGATTTCTTTGTATTTATTGTATTTGGACATTTTTAGGTTCATGTGTTTATAGGTTTATATCTTTTGCCAAATTTGAGATATTTTTGGCACAAATTTCTTTGAATATTTTTCAGCTTCAACCTCTTTGTACTCTCATTTGGGGACTATGATCATATGAATGTTAGATTTTTTTTTTTATATACTATCTTTGGCTCTGTACTTTATCTTTACTGGCACCATGGGGAGTAGAGCTTTTAAATGCCAGTCAGAAATTAAAATTCTATCTCCCAATTTGACCTTCTCTGACATAAGCATGGTTATGAGGGAAGACTGCCTTGTTACAGCTAGGTATGGGTGGAAGTATAGGTTACCCCCTCAGCTGTTGTCAGTAGGTAGGGGATGCAGCCACGTTGTTTTCCCTGTGGTGGTTCTTGGAGCAGGGCAGTCTAAAAGTTCTTTTGCTTTGGAAGGTTGTCCCTTTCTGGATTATCTGGCTGCAGAGATCATACTTTTGTTGAGACATTTTTCCTATGTGTTTTGTCATTCCTAGTTTGCCAGCTTCTCTAGCACCTCATCTGGGACATAAGAGGCCAGAAAAGACCCAAGGAACTCACTTCAGTGTCTATCCTCAGGTCTTGAATTCCATAAATAGTCTGCCTTCTCTCCAACTTTCAACATCTTCCTGTATTTGTGTTACATATTATGTTCTGTGTTGTGAGCTGTACATTTCTGGGGGAACAGGGAGAAGAGCATCTATTCCAACATTTCTCAGAATTGCAAAGTTGCTTTTTCTTCCTCACTGTTGTATTTTGAAAGGTTGTAAGTTTTCTAGATCCAAGTCTTTTGTAAAATATGTGATTTGCAAATATTTTCTGCCTAGATGTAGATGGTGTTTTCATTTTTTCAGCAGTGTCCTTCATGGAACAAAAGTTTTTAACTTTGATGAAGTCTAATTTAACTTTTATTTTTTTCTCCCATGGCTTGTGCTTTTGGTATCATGTCTAAGAAATCTTTTCTTGATCCCAGGTCAGAAAGATTTTCTCTTATGTCTCTATAAAGTTTCATAGCTTTACATTTAAATTTATGACAATTTTTCGAAAGTGAGTTTTTAAAATTTTTTTATTGCAGTATCATTTGATTATAACATTATACAGCTTTCAGATGTACATCATAATATATCTTGAATTCTGTGTAGATTACAACATGTTCACCCCTCAAAAACTAATTATAGTCCATCACCTCACATGTGAGCCTAATCACCCCTTTTTCCCTCCCCTCTCCCCCCTTCCCCTATGGTAACCACCAATCCAATCTCTGTTCCTATGTGATTCTTTGTCATTGTTTTTATCTTCTACTTATGAGTGAGATCATATGGTATTTGACTTCCTCCCTCTGACTTATTTCACTAAGCATAATACCCTCAAGGTCCATCCATGTTGTCACAAATGGCTGGATTTCATAATTTCTTATGACTGAATGATATTCCATTATGTATATATACCACATCTTCTTTATCTATTCGTCCCTTGATGGGCACCAAGGTTGCATCCAAGTCTTGGCTATTGTGAATAATGCTGCGGTGAACATAGGGGTGCATGTATCACTATGCATTTATGTTTTCATGTTCTTTAGATAAATACCCAGCAGTGGGATAGCTGGATTATATGGTAGATCTATTCTTAATTTTCTGAGGATACTCCATACTGCTTTCCATAGTGGCTGCACCAGTTTTCACTCCCACCAGCAGTGTACAAGGGTTCCCTCCTCTCCACATCCTCTCCAACAATTGTTGTTTCCTGTCTTGTTAGTTATAGCCAATGCTGACAAGAGTGAGATAATATATCATTGTAGCTTTGATTTGCATTTTCCTGATAGCTAATGAGGTTGAACATCTTTTCATATTCCTGTTGGTCATCCATATATCTTCTTTAGAGAAATCTCTGTTCAGAGATTTTACCCTATTTTTATTGGGTTGTTGGTTTTGTTGTTGTTGAGATGTATGAGTTCTTTGTATATTTTGGATATTAACCCCTTATGTGATATATGGTTTGCAAATATCTTCTCCCAGTTGTTAGGTTGTTTTTTCATTTTGTTGATGATTTCCTTTGCTGTGCAGATGTTTTTTTAGTTTGACGTAGTCCCATTTGTTCGTTTTTTCTTTTGTTTTCCTTGCCCTGTCAGGCGTGGTACTTGATAATATGCTGCTAACACCAATGTCAAAAAGCATATTGCCTATGTTTTCTTCTAGAAGTTTCATGTTTTGGGATCTTACATTCAAGTCGTTAATCCATTTTGAGTTGATTTTTGTGCATGGTGTAAGATAATGGTCTAGTTTCATTCTTTTGCATCTGATTGTCCAGTTTTCCCAATAACACTTATTGAAGAGACTCTCCTTTCTCTAGTATATGCTCTTGGCTCCCTTGTCAAATATTAGCTGTCCATAAATGTGTGGGTTTATTTCTGGGCTCTCGATTCTGTTCCATTGATCTGTGTAACTGTTTTTGTGTCAGTACCATGCTGTTTTGGTTACTATGGCATTGTAGTATATTTTGAAATCAAGGAGTGTGATTTCTCCAGCTTTGTTCTTTTTCTCAGGAATCCTTTGGCCATTCGGGGTCTTTTGTTGTTGCATATAAATTTTAGGATTTTTTGTTCTATTTCTGTGAAAATTGTTGTTGGAACTTTGATAGAGATTGCATTGAATCTATCGATTGCTTTAGGAAGTATGGACATTTTAACAATGTTAATTCTAATCCAAGAACACTGAATATCTCCATTTCTTTGTGTCTTCTTTGATTTCTTTCAAGATATAGTTTTCGGTGTACAGATATTTCACCTCTTTGGGTAAATTTATTCCTAGGTATTTTATTCTTTTTGTTGCAATTGTAAATGGGATTGTATTCTTAATTTCTCTTTCAGCTACTTAATTGTTAGTGTATAGAAATGCAACTGATGTTTTTATGTTGATTTTCTATCCTGCGAATTGACTGTATTTATTTATTATTTCTAAAAGATATTTAGTGGATTCTTTAGGGTTTTCTAGATATAAAATCATGTCATCTGCAACGAGTGACAGTTTCACTTCTTCTTTCCCAGTATGGATCCATTTTATTTATTTTTCTTAACTGATTGCTTTGACTAGGACTTCCAATACTATGTTAAATAAGAGTGGGGACAGTGGGCATCCTTGTCTGGTTCCTGTTCTTAGAGGGATAGCTTTCAGTTTTTCTCCATTGAGAATGATATTTGCTGTGAGTTTGTCATGTATGGCCTTTATCATGTTGAGGTATTTTCCTTCTATACCCATTTCATTTAGAGTTTTTATCATAAATGGATACTGTTTCTTGTCAAATGCTTTCTCTGTATCTCTTGAGATGATCATGTGATTTTTATTCTTCATTTTGTGAATGTGGTGTATCACGTTGATAGATTTGTGGATGATAATCCATCCCTGCATCCCTGGAATGAAACCTACTTGATCATGATGTATGATCTTTTTAATGTATTGTTGTATTCGATTTGCTAGTATTTTGTTGAGGACTTTTGCATCGATGTTAATCAATGATATTGACCTGTAATTTTCTTTTTTTGTGTTGTCCTTGTCTGGTTTTGGTATCAGGATAATGTTGGCTTCATAGAATGAGTTAGAAAGCCTCTCCTACTCTTCGAATTTTTGAAGAGTTTGAGAAGAATACATATTAAGTCTTTTTGAATTTTTGGTAGAATTCACCACGGAAGCCATCTGGTCCTGGACTTTTACATTTTGGGAGATTTTTGATTGCTGTTTCAATCTCCTTACTGGTGATTTGTCTATTCAAATTCTCTACTTCTTGGTCCAGTTTTGGAAGTTTATGTGTCTCTAAGAATTTATCCATTTCTTCTACATTATCCAATTTGTTGTCGTATAGCCTTTCATAGTATCCTCCTATTATCTTTTGTATTTCTGAGGTGACCATTGTAATTTCTCCTCTTTCATTTCTGATTTTATTTATTTGAGCCTTCTCTCTGTTTTTCTTGGTGAGTCTACCTAAGGGTTTGCCAATTTTGTTTATCTTTTCAAAGAACCAGCTCTTTGTTTCATTAATTTTTTCTATTGTTTTCTTAGTCTCTATTTCATTTATTTCTGCTCTGATTTTTACTATTTCCTTCCTTCTGCTGATTTTGGGCTTTGTTTGTTCTTCTTTTTTCAGTACCTTTAGATGTGTGGTTAGATTGTTTATTTGGAATTTTTCTTCTTTTTGAAGTAGGCCTGGATTGCTATAAACTTCCCTCTTAGAACCACTTTTTCTGTATCCCATAGATTTTGGTATGTTGTATTTTCATTTGCCTCCAGCAATTTTTTTTAAGATTTTATTTTTCCTTTTTCTCCCCAAAGCCCCCCAGTACACAGTTATATATTCTTCATTGTTGCTCCTTCCAGTTGTGGCATGTGGCATGCTGCCTCAGCCTGGTCTGATGAGCAGTGCCATGTCCACGCCCAGGACCCGAACCAATGAAACACTGGGCCACCTGCAGTGGAGCGCACAAACTCAACCACTTGGCCACGGGGCCAGCCCCATGCCTCCAGGAATTTTTCGATTACTCCTTTGATTTCTTCATTGACCCAATCGTTGTTCAGTAGCATTTTGTTTAATCTCCACATTTTTGTGGCTTTTCTGATTTTCTTGCTGTAGTTGATTTGTAGTTTCATACCTTTCTGGTCAGAAAAGATGCATGGCATTATTTTAATCTTCTTAAATTTATTGAGACTTGTATTGTTGCCTAATATGTGATCAATCCTGGAGAATGTTCCATGTGCATTTGAAAAGAATGTGTATTCTGTGTTTTTTGTATGGAATGTTCCATATATATTCACTAAGTCCATCTGATCAAGTGTGTCATTTAAGGCCAGTGTTTCCTTATTGATCTTCTGTTTGGATGATCTATCCATTAGTGTAAGCAGAGTGTTACAGTCCCTTACTGTTATTGTGTTACAGTTTATTTATCTTTTTCTGTCTGTTAATAATTTCTTTATATATTTAGGTGCTCTTATGTTGGGTGCACAGATATTTAAAAGTGTTATATCTTCTTGTTGGATTGTTCCCTTTATCATTATGTAGTCCCCTTCTTGTCTCTTGTTACAGATTTTGCTTTAAAGTCTATTTTGTCTGATATAAGTATTGCTAGTCCCACTTTCTTTTCTTTGCCATTTGCGTGAAATATCTTTTTCTATCCTTTCAGTTTGTTAGTGTCTTTAGGTCTGAAGTGTGTCTCTTGTATGCAACATATATATGGGTCTTGTTTTGTTATCCAATTGGCCACCCTATGCCTTTTGATTGGAGCATTTAGTCCATTGACATTTAAAGTAGCTATTGACAAATATGTGTTTACTGCCATATTGCTACTTTTTTTCTGGATGTTTTAATAGTTCTTTTCTCTTCCTTTCTCTTTCTCTTGCTCTCTTCCCTTTTGGTTTGATGGGTTTCTTTAGCAATATGTTTGATTTATTTTGTCTTACTTATTTGTTTACTTATTATAGGTATGTAATTTATGATTTCCATGAGGATCCTATATAATATTCTACGTATATAACAGTCCACAAGGAGTTGATAGATTCCTTAGCTTGACCTCTTTCTAAAAGCTCTACTTTTTAACTCCCCTCCTCCAACATTTTGTTTTTGAAATCATATCTAATCTCTTGTTTTGTGTATGTCTATGCATTACCCTCTTATCATTGAAATAGGTAATTTTAGTACTTTTGTCTTTTAACTTTCATACCATCTTCATAGGTGGTTGATCTGCTACATTTGCTATAGTTTTACCTTTACCAGTGATTTTATTGCCTGGTCTTTCTGATAAATTTTTTATCCCTATTTGTGGTCATTGCTTTCCCACTTAAATAAGTCCCTTCAGCATTTCTTGTAGAACTGGTTTCTTGGTGATAAACTCCTTTACTTTTTGCTTGTCTGGGAATCTCTTTATCTCTCCCTCCATTCTGAATAACAAACTTGATGCATAGAGTATTCTTGGTTCTATGTGTTTTCCTTTTAGCACTTTAAATATGTCATGCCATTCTCTTCTCGTCTGTAGGGTTTTGACTGAGAAGTCTGCTGATAGCCTTATGGGCTTTCCTTTGTATGTCACTTCTTGCCTTTCTCTTGTCGCTTTTAGGATTCTCTCTTTATCTTTAATTTTGGACATTTTAATTATAATGTGTCTTGGTGTGGGCCTCTTTGGACTTATCTTGTTTGGAGCTCTCTGTGCTTCCTGTACTTGGATGTCTGTTTCCTTCCTTAGGTTAGGAAAAATTTCAGCTATTATTTTTTCAAATAAATTTTCTGACCCTTTCTCTCTCCATTCTCTTTCTGGGACACCTATAATACAAATGTTAGTGTGCTTGATATTGTCACAGAATTCCCTTACACTGTTCTCATTTCATCTAATTCTTTTTTCTTTTTTCTGTACAGCTTGGGTGATTTCCTCTAGTCTTTCATCTAGCTCACTGATACATTCTTCTGTATCATCTACTCTGCTATTGAGTCCCTCTAGGGAATTTTTCATTTCCAGTACTGTAGTCTTCATTTCTGATTGGTTCTTTTTTATGCTTTCCAGTTATTTGTTGATGAGCTCACTGTGTTCATCCAGTTTTCTCCCAATATCTGTGAGTATCCTTACAAGTTTTTGTTTGAACCCTTTGTCCGGTTGGTTGCTTATTTCTGTTTCATTTAGTCCATTTTCTGGGGGTTTGTCCTGTTCCCTTGCTTGGAATGTATTCCTTTGTCTCCTCATTATGCTTCTTTCTCTGTGCTTATATTTATGTATTAGGTGAGTCATCTATGTCTCCTGATCTTGGAGAAGCAGCCTCATGTAAGAGATGCCTTTTGAGGCCCAGCAGTGTGCTTTCCTCTCATCATCAGTCCAAATGATCCAGCAGTGACCCCTTTGTGGGCTACTCATGTCCTTCTGCTGTGGAAGGATTGCTTTTAATGCAGGTACCCAGGGAGTCTAGCCTTTCCTTCCCTGGCCAGCAGTTTGTAAATCTGGTTTGGAGAGCCTCAGCTCCATTGGCTATAAGGTCTAACAGCACCCTCCTATTGATGTTTTCCTATTAATTGGAACCCAGTGTAGCTCGTTGCTAGGCTCAGGGGCTTACATTTGCTATAGGCCTACAGTGCTGTTATCAGTTCTCTTAGGAGTGCAGCTGAGTGGGGCTGGCCCTAGGCATAGTAGAACTCAATTGTTTCAGGCTTTGGGGCTGATCCTTTTTATGGCTATTTGTGAAGCACAGGTCTTCTGCCATGGATAAGCTTCACCCCCCACAGGACCATATGCACCACCAAGACAGTCCTGGTCCATGCACACTTTCCAAACCTCTGGAGTATACCCTGATGCCCCACTGCAGAGGCCCCCACCTCTTTACCAGTGCCCCCCACAATTCACCTGGTTCTCATGCAGTCCCTGCCCCATAGAGGTGGACACACCTGCCTGCCTGTAGAGGATAAATGCACCCAGTCAATGCAGGCTGACAAGTAGCCTGAGGGCTTGCTGTTGGGCAGGGCTTGTCCCTAGGTTGGGCTGCTTGCCCTGGCTGAGCTACTTAACTAGATTAAATCTGTGCTTTAGTGGAGGTGGCAGATCCCTGGGCTAACAGGCCAGGGGAAAAACTTCAATGGCATCTGCCAGGGTCTGTGTCAGTATGCCTGGACTAGGTGACAACAATGGCCACCACCAATGTCTCAGTCTCCAGAGCCCATCTCACCAAGATGCACCCAGAGCCCACCAGGTGAGTCTCTTTTCACTAAAGGACTGTCAGCCTTCTCTCTGGTTATTTTAGGTTTCTCAGACAGGTGAGTTTGTGCATGGGCTCTTTAAGACTGAGTCTTTTTGGCTTTCATCCTATAGCTTTTCCGGGGGTATTCCCCACTGCAGTTAATAGCCTGCAAAACCTGATAGTAAGACCCTCATCTCAGTTGTGCTGAGTCTGAAGGATGCTTATAATAGTATTGACACCCACTCATGACCTCACTCCTCCAGAGAGGACTGCATACCTTAGGGTGGCTCGTGCCTGGCCATGTGAGAAACTCCGCTGCTCCTGAAAGTGGCTTTTTTTCTCTCCAGAAGGAATTTCTGCCTCTT
The DNA here is from genome assembly GCF_037783145.1 of Equus przewalskii. NCBI lineage: Eukaryota > Metazoa > Chordata > Mammalia > Perissodactyla > Equidae > Equus > Equus przewalskii. The sequence continues at coordinate 63,426,392 of NC_091863.1, forward strand.
CTGCCTTAGTCAGGACTGTCCCTTGTTGTGGGGGTTCTTTTAATCTAGTTTTCAGTCTTCTATCCAGGGTAATTTTTCCAAAAATAGTTGTAACCTGGTTGTGTTCATGGGAGGAGATGAGTTCAGAATCTACCTACACTACCAACTTGACTAGATCTTTAAGGTTTATTTTTCTTGCAGATGTATGTCCAATATCTCCAACACTATTTGTTGAAATGACTTTTTCTTCCCCCAATAAATTGCCCTTGTGCCATTGTCTAAAATCAATTTGCCATGCACGTATTTATCTATTTCTAGACTCTATTTTGTTCCATTGATCTGCATATTTATCTTTTCATCAATACCACACTGCCTTGATTACTGTAACTTAATAGGAAGTCTTTAACTCAAGTAATGTGATTCTTCCATTGTATTGCTCTTTGACAAAATTATTTGGCTATTCACATTCTTTTCCCTTTCCATATGAATTTTATAAACAACTTTACACACATAAAAAAATCCTGATTTTTTTGAATTGTGTTAATTTATATAATTTTATGCAGATTTGTAATCTTTGTTATGTTTAGTGTTCCGATTTATTTAAAAAGTATGTCTTTCTACTTTTAGGTTTTCTTTGATGTCTTTCATTGGTGTTTTATTTTTTTCAGAATATAGATCTTATACAGATTTTCTTAGATTTGTATGTAAATATTTCATTTACTTTAAGGTATTTTAAACTGTATTTTATTTTTTGGTTTTAAATATAATGAAAATATTTTTAAAGTACATTTTTAAAATTTCTCTTTACAGATATTCATTGTTTGCATATAGAACTACCATTGTTTATTTTTATGTGCTGACCTTGTGTCCTGTGACTTTGCCAAGCTTATTTATTATTCTAAAGAGGATATTCCTTATAGAATTTTTTTTTACTTTTATATGTGGGAACACTTTTCTGTGAATGGTTAAAGTTTTATTTCCTCATTTTTCAAACTGTATGTTGTTTATTTCCTTATCTTGCTGTATTATATTGGCTAGAACTTTCTCTGTGATGTTGAGTATGTATAGTATAAATGTGTGAAAATGAACAAAGGAATCCTAAATCAAAATAGAGTCAGGAAGCAATGAAGCAAGTATTCTCATGCATACATCACTTAATGAAACTTACAGATCCCAGCAGAAAGGAAGCAAATTTTCTTCAAACCCAGCAATGACAAGCTGCCCACCACTTGCAGCCAATTAGAAACTGACACAGCCCTCTCCAATTTCCTCCTAAAATCTAATAAAAGCTGACTTTCCCTTTGTCTCCTCAGACTTGCCTATGGTTCATCACAGTTTGCTTGTCCCAAATTGCAATTCCTCTGCTATTCCAAAATAAGCTCATTTTGGCTAGCTAAAGACCTTGCTATTTCATTTTTATGGCTGATATTTTATGGCAAACATGAAGGAACCCAAAGACGATGAAGCCCTAAGGGACTAATGATTTTTAGAACTGTGTGTGGTACCTACTTGAGCCCCTTGTTGAGCTCTGCTTCCCTATATCATCTTCCTCTTGGTTCAAGAAGTCTTCTCTCAGGTTCAAGCTCCCTACTTTTGGTGAAGGTCTCTAACCTTATTCAGGATCTGTTTTTTTGAAGGCATCATCTTTCTGGTGAGTACTCATATTTTTATGAACTTCTAAGTTAAGATTATGGGATCCCAATCCTGTAAATACTCACAGAATGGCCCTCCTTCTGGGACCCCAGCCAGCATTATGTTTAGAAACAAGGGTCTTTCCTCATGTGCATGTTTAACTAAATGGACTGACTTAACCAAAGATAATTTAGATCTTCGATGGCCATTATGGGGAAACTTTGATCTCCCCAAATTTGTTTTTCTCAGAACTGAACTTGAAGACTGCAGCACTAAAATAAAATGAACTAAATGGGGGTGCCTATTTCAATTGGTATCTTGAAGCTTCCAAGTGTTTTCAGGACTCTAAAATTGCCTCTTTACAAAATACCATTTCTAAGTTGACCAAGGCAAATAAACAATTGAAAGAAGATAAAATGGGATCAGAGGCCTCTTTATCCCTTCACCCTCCACTCTAACTTCCTCTTCCCTTACTAAACCTATGCCTCCTTTTTTGTACCCTCCACTTTCTCATGCCAACCTTCTCACTGAACTTCCATTTTTAGCTGAATCTCTCCCTACTTCCTCCTCATCCAAACACATTAGAACCTGACCCTTTAAAATCAGACCCTCTGAGGATCCTAATGCTAAGCCCCTAACTTCCAATGTCCCCTGGACTAGGGCCAAACCTCAAGCCAAAGTCAAGGATTTTCTTAGAGTTACTAAAGAGTCTCATATATTTTCTGAGGAATTTAACATAGTCCTTCAGACTTACCAACCAGGTTTCTCCGATCTAGACCAGCTAGTTTACATGATTGGTGACAAAGGCCAATCCCAAGAATGGATAAAAACGGTTAATTAAGATGATCTTAAAAAATATCTAGAACTACAAATGGGAGACTAACTCCCTGCCTTGTTATATGATTAGGCTTGGGCAATTACTAAATGACTTCACCTGGAAATCCCTACAACGTTCCCAATACCGTTGATTGGAATAAGATTCAGGCTTTCACTGAGAAATCCACTAAATCTGTGCACAACTGTTATAGTCAACACCAAATTGTTTTTAAGGAGAATTCTAGTCTCCCTATGGATGTCAAATCCACTTGGATAGCCTTCAAGTCTATGTTAATTAATAGGCTAAACCGGGACCTTTCTCTATTGATGAAGAGAACCAGAATAGAATGGGAAACTATAGCCATGCCAGATTTAGTTAATTTGGCAAACCAATTAGCCCACACCCTAAATGATTCTTCTAAGATAAGGACCACTAAAATCCTTAATTTCCAACTTCAACAGATGAAGCCCCTTAAGTAAAATCCTTTTTGCCTCTGTCATTGTTCTAAGAAGCTAGGACACTGGAAAAAAGATTACTGTGAGCCAGCCCTGATGGCCTAGTGGATAAAGTTCAACACTCTCACTGCTTTGGCATTCTGGGGTCGTTTCCTGGTCACAGACCCACACCACCCATTTGTCAGTTGTGTTGTCATGGTGGCATCCCACATAGAAGAACTAGAAGGACTTACAACTAGGATATGCAACCATGCACCTGGGCTTTGGGAAGGGACAAAAAAGAGGACAATTGGCAACAGATGTTAGCTCAGGGTGAATCTTAAAAAAAAAGACTGAGGTGAACTAAATTGCTTTTCTGTCACCCAACCAATCTTTCTAATGTCCTCCCACTTCCCAATAATGGGACTCTAAGGAATCACAGGAACTTTTCCCAGTCCTTCCTCTAAACTGGCTTGGAGGAACAATTCTCCAGAATCAAAATAAATTTCTATCCATTCTTATTAATACTGATTGATACCAGAGCTATACTTTGAGTGCTCAACACCACAACTATTAAACAGCCCCTGCCTTGGAGTACGAAAATAATTTAAATAGTGGTCTCTAATAAACCTCAACAAGTCAATAAAAAAGTGCCCTTTTCCACTGCTGGGTATTTATCCAAAGAATTTGAAAACACAAATGCATAAAGATACATGCACCCCGATGTTCCTAAGCATTATTCACAATAGCAAAGACTTGGAAACAACCTAGGTGTCCATGAAGGGATGAATGGATAAAGAAGATGTGATATACACAATGGAATACTACTCAGCCATAAGAAATGATGAAATCTGGCCATGTGTTGTCACATGGATGGACCTTGATGATATTATGCTAAGTGAAATAAGTCAGAGGAAGAAAGTAAAATACATTACAGTCTCACTAATAAGTAGAAGATAAACACAACAACAAAGAAACACATAGCAACAGAGATTGTATTGGCGGTTACTAGAGGGGAAGGTGGGGGTGGATGGTGAAAGTGGTGATTAGGTACATGTGTGTGCTGATGGATTGTCGTTAGTCTTTGGGGGGTGAACATGATGTAATCTACATAGAATTTGAAATATATTATGATGTACACTTGAAAGTTGTGTAATGTTATAATCCAATGTTACTACAAGAAAAAAAGTGTCCTTTTAACAGGAGGGAATAGGGAATACATTTATGGCCAGACTGGTGATCGCAAAGTGAGGGAGCAGGTTTCCATGCTGTTTAAAGTATTGCACAATGTCAATTTTAATACCGGTGTTCAGGCTTTAATGTTGCTTTTCCAAGTAATAAATTCTCAGCAGATGATATTATACTGATAATATGCAGCATTATATAGGAAGATGTTGGAACCAGGGTTAATGTTGTGTTCCCAAAATACAATCCAAGAAAACATGTCCACATGCTCTTGACCACTTTAAATTGCCTAGTCTCATTGGACTGAACCTTTTCTATGTATACAGGCCACTGCAGTCTCCACGGCTAAGATCCTATTCGAAAGAATCACTCCTACCTGGTGTGAACCTCTCTTGAACTTCATAGTGATCAAGGAACCCACTTTACTGGTCAAGTGCTACAAAAAGTCTGTGCTAGTTCTACAATATTTTTACTTTGTTTATCCTCCCCTTTCTTCAGGACTAGTCTAACATACCAACAGAATCCTCAAAACCCAAGTGGAAAAATTTGTAGCGACACTTCAAATATCCTGGCCAAAAGCATTGCTGTTGGTCATTCTGAAGCTTAGGGCCACTCCCTTTGGAACCCACAAACTCTCAAGCTTTGAAATGATTACTGGGCATTTGATGCATCTAACCCCTGCCTCTTTTGATTCACAGCTGATAAAAAAAAAGATATACTTCAATATTTTAAAGGCCTAATTGTATCTATTGAGAGTAACTATCCTTTGGTAAAATAATCTTTCCACAGCATGCTCCATGGAGACAAAAACCTTAAGTATCACATGTTACAACTCAGAGATTTCATCTATTGAAAAAGATATCTCCAGAAAGACTCTTTACAACCCCATTGGAAAGGCCCCTATGAGGTATTGTTAACCAACCCTTGTACCACTGAACTCCAAAGAATAGACTCTTGGATTCATGTGTCACATCTAAAGAAAGCACCAAACCTTAACTGAGCCTGCATGCCAACTGGTGACCTAAAAGTAAAAATTTCCAGGAAATGAAACAGATGACAGCTAAAGGAGATAGCTTTCCCAAGATGACTGGACTAGGCCCGTATATCTTTTTTCTCACTCTTACTTCTTACCTTATTTTCTCCCTCTCTTTCTTGGAAAGACAGTGCTCTTATCTGTATTTCCCAATCTGTTGCCAATGGAGAGACTTTTCTGATTGTTGGATTTGCCACCAGAAACCCCAATCTGTTAGTGATGGTGGTGACCCTCTAGAGTTATCTTGAATCTTCCTTCTGTAACAAAATGACCCTTCTCTGTGCAGCCTTTGGGCACAAAGTGCACAGAACAGGATAGTTTCTACCCAAATATTCCCCAAATACCACTGACTATTGACTTATAAGGACCAATTGATAAATCACTACTAATAATCAAACCCTGGCAGGAGTTTTATGTGTGTCACCTTGTTTTATCTTTGTCTGTGGCAAATAGAACCCTCAATGGGTCTATAAATGTTTGGACAGATGGTGAATGGGAGGCTAATGTTTACTAGAATATTTAACTATCCCCATTAGTACCCATAATAAATCTGAAGCTTCCCATTGAACTTCCTCACTGAACCTTCTTAAGTATCTTAAATGAGAACTACCTGGGCTCGTACATGACTCTGGGTTTGCCTCCATAGGAAGAGATTCTCTCACTCGGGTTGAAGTGTCAATGAGCCTATGATAAGAAATCTTTCCCTAACATTAGGAGATCTAGCCAATTCCCTAGCCAAAGCAATAGCAGCCTAGCAACGATCACTTGATTCATTGGCTAAAGTACTTTTAGACAATCACATAGGCTTTCATTACCTACTTGCTGAACAAGGTGTTTGTGTGATAGCAAATACCACCTCTTTCATGTGAATAAATGCCTCTTGAGAAGTAGAAACTCAAATAAGATCAGAGAAGAAGCACACTGGTAACAAAAGAGTTCACCTGACACTCCATGGACCTCTTTATTTGTTTAGTTGGCTACCTTCTGGTCTATGGTCATTGTTTAGAACCATCATACAAATTGGATTTGTCATATTCCTTTTAATTCTGCTTTACATAACTATTTTTGAGCTTTGAACCTGTTGCCTGCCAAATCTCTGAAGAAGTGATGCACTGAATAGAATGATATTGGCTCAACACTTTGAAATGATTGACAATGTTTATAGCCTTGAAAAGATATGACCTTTAGAGTGAAAATGGCTCAGAGTTTCCTACATCTACCTTCCTTGTGACTCAATTGTGGTCTCAAATGATGTCTGATCACCATGCACTTTTCCTCCAATGTGGGAAATGACATCCAGGAAAGGTCCTTCCTGGCATGGAAGACAAAACATAATTTCACTAAAATTGGATAGCCTGTCTGTAGATCTGTGAAATTTTCAGGAAAAGTCTTGATCAATAGGGGAAAATGTGAAAACAGACAAAGGAAACTGAAATCAAAATGAAGTCATGAAGGGAGGGCTCTCATGCACTTATCACTCACTGAAGCTTACAGATGCCAGCAGGAAGAAGATTTCCCTCAAACCCAGCAACAACAAGCTGCTCACTGCTTGAAGCCAATGAAAAACCATCACAGCTTTCCCCAATTTTCTCCTAAAATCTAATAAATGCTGACCTTTCCATTATCCCCTTGGACTTGCCTATGGTTTGCCATAGTTTGCTGGTCCTGTATTGCAATTCGTCTACTCTCAAAGAAACTCATTTTGCCTAGCTAAAGACCTTGATATTTCATTTTTAAAGTTGATAAAGGGAAATCCTTGCGTTTTTCCTGATCTTGGGTAAGAAAATTAATCTTTCACTAGTAAATATGATATGAGCTTCACATTTTCTTAGATACCTTTAATTAGGATTAAGAAATTTTCTTGTATTCCTAGTTTGCTGAGAGTTTTTCTTGTGAATGTTGACAATTTTTTCAAATGGTTTTTCTGCATACATTATTATCATGTTATTTTTTTCTTATTTAGATTGGTAACATGGTAGGATGAAAAATGACCCCATGTGTCCACATCCTAAACTCAAGAATCTGTGATTATGTTATGTACTTGGTAAAAGGGATTTTGCAGATATGATTAAATTAAGCATTTTGAGATGGAGAGATTAGACTGTGTTATTCTGAGGGGCCCAATGTAATCACAAAGGTTCTTATAATAGGGAGGAATAGGAATAGGAATGGTGAATTACATTGATAAATTTTTACCATCTGTATTGAGTTATAATTCAACCTTAATTTAATGATTTTCAATATATTCACAGAGTTATCCAATCATTACCAAAATCTAAACATAGAATATTTCATCACCCAAAAGCCAAAGCCTGTACCCATAATTAGTCATTCTCCAAATCCCCACCAACCTCCCAGCCTTAGACGACCACTGATCTGCTTTCTCTCTATAGATTTGCCTATTCTGGATGTTTAGTGTAAAATGAAACCATATAATATGTGAAATTTCCTGATAGGCTTCTTTCACTTAGCATACTGTTCTTGCTAATCCATGTTGTAGTATGAGGCAATACTTCATTTTATTATATAGTTGAGTAGTATTCCATTGTGTTGTTGGTTAAAGTGAATACCTCCCCCAAAATGTTGAAGTCCTAACCCTGGTAGTTGTAAATGTGATCTTGTTTGGAAACAGGGCCTTTGGAAACATAATTGCATTAAGATGAGGTCATGAAGGGTGTGCTCTTAATCCAATATTGCTACCCACTAGTTGCCCCAAGGAACTCAAGGGTGGGTTTGGAAGCATTTAACCATTGTTCCAAATTGGGTTTTTTCCCTTTTGTTGTGTTAAGGAGATGCAATCACCAACCACCCTGAACCAGACCAAGCCTCACCACAACTACACCTATGACATTTTCCTTATTTTTAATGCTAAGAGCTCTCCAGAAGGAGCTTAGGCCTCATTACCATAAACTGCAGTGTATGAGAAAGCATATTTTCCAACTGAGCCTGTGCAAGTGAATACACAACTCTCCGTTTTGAATATTCATTCCCCATCCAAAATAAATGTCCCTGCTTCGCTTTGTTCTGGGATGCCAAGACTCTGGAAATGATTCCTCATGGTCTCCTATTTGCTGCAAATATACTTTATTTTGTGAGACAATTTACTTCTGGTGGAGAGTCTGATTTAACTTGCCAGAAGGGAACCCACTTAGGTTTTGGTAAGAAAATGACTCGTGTCCATATAAGAATAAGAGACACTGAGACAGGCACACACACAGAGGAGAAAACCATGTGAAAATACACGTGCACAGAGGGAGGATGGCCATGTGACTATGGAGGCAGTAATTGGAGTTACGCATTGCAAGCTAAGGAATATCACGGACTGCTTTTAAGAAGCAGAAGCTAGGAGGGAGTGTATAGCCTTCCCAACACCTTGATCTCACACTTCTACCCCTGTAACTCTGAGAGAATAAGTGTATGTTTGTTTAAATCATCCAGCTGGTGGTATTTTGTTACAGTCGCCCTAGGAAACTAATGTACATTTTAAGAATATACCACATTTTATTTATCTGCTTAACAGTTTGTGGACACTTGGTTTGTTTTGAATTTTTGTCTGTCCTAAAGCTGCTAGGGACATTTGTGTAGAAGATTTTATTTTTGGTGTCTGTGAACATGTTTTCAGTTTTTGGACATATAACTAGGAGTAGCCAACATGAATACTCTGTATTTAAATTTTGATTATATGCCAAAATATTTTCCAAAGCAGCAGTACCATTTTACATTCTATCAGTAATATGTGAAAATTCTGCTTTCTCCACATCCTTGCCAGCACTTGTATCTATCTTTTAGATTACAATCATCCTAGTGGATATAAAGTTGTGTCTCATTGTGGTTTTATATATCTGATTTGGAGAAATGTCTATTTAATCATTAGTCCTCTTTAAATTTGGGTTACTTGTAGTTTTGAATTTTAAGTGTATTTTGTATATTTTGAATAAAAATTCCTTATTAGATATAAGATTTGCAAATATATTCCTGTGGTGACTCTTTCTGGTTTCAGTATCATAGTAATACTGGCTTCATAAATGAGTTGGGATGTTACTCTCTTCTATTTTTTGGAAGAGTTTGTGAAAATAATTGTTCTTATTTGAATGTTTACTAGGATTCACCCATGACACCATCTAGGATTGGGCTTTTCTTTGGGGGAGTTTGTTTTTCATGAATATGATATGTTTCTCCATTTATTAGGTTTTCTTTAATTCTTCCCTATAAAATGTTCACTTTTCTCTGTACAGATTGTACATGTTATTTGGTTAGATTTGGACCTAGCCATTGAATAATTTATGATGTTTATTGTAAATAGAAACTTTTTATTAGCGTAAAATTCAGATTTTTAAAGTATACCTACAGAGCTGTGCATCAATCAAAACTTTCTATCAGGTTGTGTGAATTCCTTATATATTTTGGACGATAACACTTCATAAAATATATGGTTTTATATATTTTGGAAAATATATATGGCATATATTTTCTCCCATTCTGTAGGTTTTCTTTTATTTTGATTGTTTCTTTTGCTGTGCATTAGGTTTTTAGTTTGATATAGGCAAACTTGTTTCTTTTTATGCTTTTGTTGCCGGTGCTTTTGGTGTCAATTCCAAAAAATGTCATTGCCAAAACAAATGTCAAGGAGATTTTTACCTATGTTTTCTTCTAGAAATTCCGTAGTTTCAAATCTTCTGTTTAAGTCTTTAATCTACTTTGAGTTGATTTTTCTGTATGGTGTAAGATGAGGATCTAATTTCATTCTTTTGTGTGTGTATATCTGGTTTACCTAACACTATTTAATGGAGAGATTATTTTTCCCATTGTGTGTTTTTAATGCGTTTGCCAAAGATTAGTTGACTATGGGTAAGCAGGTTTATTTCCAAGCTCTCTATTCTCCTGCATTGGCCTGTGTGTCTATTTTTGTGCCATTACCATACTTTTTTTGTTACTACAACTTTGGAATGTAGTTTGAAATTAGGAAGTGTGATGCCTTCAGCATTGCTCTTCTTGCTTGATATTGCTTTTGCTATTTGGAGTCTTTTGAAGTGCTGTACAAATTTGTGGATAAATTTTCCAATTTCTGTGAAAAGTAACATTGGAATTTTGATAGGGATTGCGTTGAACTTATGGATCGCTTTGGGTGGAATGGTCATTTTAACAATATTAATTATTCCAGTCTATGAACATGGGTTATCTTTTCATTTATGTTTTCTTCAATTTCTTTCATCAAGGTTTTATAGTTTTAAGTCTACAGATATTTCACCTACTTCGTTAAATATATTCTTGAGTATGGTATTCCTTTTGTTGATGTTATAAATGGTATTTAAGAAAAATTTTAAATAGTTTATTGTTACTGTATAGAAACACAACTGATTTTGCATCCTGGAACTTTACTGAATTCATTGATTAGTCCTAAGAGGTTTTTTGTGGAACCATCAGGTTCTCTCTACATAAGATCATGTCATCTCAAATAGAGACAAATTTATTTGTTTCTTATTTGGATGCTTTTTATTTCTTTTTCCTGCCTAGTTGTTCTGGCTAAGTCTTCCAATACTGTCTTGAGTGGAAATGGAAAGGATAGGTATCCTTGTGTTATTCTTGATCTTGGAGAAAAAGCTTTCAATTTTTCACCATTGAATAGGATATTAGCTGTTGACCTTTACTAAGCTCATGTACATTTTTTCTATACTTAATTTTCAAGAGTTTTCATAATAAAATTATATTGGATTGTGTCAAATGTTTTTTCTCTGCTTAGTGAGGTGATAATATCATTTTTACCCTTCAGTTTGTTAGTGTAGTATGTCACATTTATTGATTTGCATATGATGAAATATATTTGCATTGCAGGAATAAATACCACTTGATCATGTATGATTCTTTTAATGTGTTACTGAATTTGATTTGCCATAATTTGTTGTGGGTTTTTGCATCTATGTTCAACATAGATATTGGCCTGTGGTTTTCCTTTCTTGTAGTATCCTTGTCTTACTTTGGCATCAAGGTAAGGCTGATCTTAAATATTTTTGATGTTTAAAAACGATAAGCATTAATTCTTCTTTAGATCTTTGATAGAATTTACCAGTGAAGCCATCTGGTCCTGGACTATTCTTTTGAGATTTTTGATTATTCGATTTCTTTGCTCATCATTGATTTGCTCAGATTTTCTAATTCTTCATGATTCAGTCTTGGTAGCTTGTGCATTTATATCAATTTCCTCTAGTTTATGCAATTTCTTGGTATATAATTGCTGATAGTAATGATTGTTTTTAGTTCTGTTTGTATCAGTTGTAATGTCTCCTCTTTCATTTCTGATCTTATTTATTTTAGTCTTTTTTCTTTTTTCCTAGCCTGGCTAATTGTTTGTCTATTTCCTTCTTTTCAAAAACTCAATTTTTAGTTTTGTTGGCCTTTTCTATTTTATTTTAAGCTATTTTATTTATATCTGCTCTAACTTCTGTTTTTCACTCCTTGTGCTTATTTTGGTCTTAGTTTGTTCTATCTCTAGATCCTTAAGTTGTAAATTTAGATTGTTTTTTGAGATCTTTTATTTTTCTTAATCTAGGCCTTTATTGCTATAAAATTCCCTCTTAGAGCTGCACCCCATAAATTTTAGTCCTCTGTCTTATTTTTTCTTTTACCAATTAGTTGTTCAAGAATCGTATTTTCACATATTTGTAAATGCTCCACTTTTCTTTCTGTTATTGATTTCTAGTTTTATACTATTGTGGTCAGAAAAGATACTTGATATGACTTCAATCTTTTTAAATTTGTTAAGACTTGTTTTGTGACCCAACGCATGGTCTATCCTAGGGGATGTTTCACACGTGCTTGAGAAGAATGTCATGCTGTTGTTGGATGGAATATTCTGTATTTGTTTGATCAACTTAGTCTAAAGTGTAGTTCAAGTGCAATGTTTTCATATTGATTTTCTGTCTGTATTATTATTGGAAGTGAGATAATAAAACTACTTACTATTATTGTATTACTATTTCTACCTTCGTATCTGTTAATATTTGCTTTATATAATTAGAAGTTTTGATCTTGGGTGCATATGTATATTTAGTATTGTTATTTCCTCTTGGAGAATTGTCTCCTTTATCCTCTGATGACCTTTGTTGTTTCTTGTTATCGTTTTTTACTTAAAATCTATTTTGCCTGATATAAGCATAGTTAACCCTGCTCTATTTCAAATTCCATTAGCATGGAATATCATTTTCCATCCCTTCACTTTGAGCCTATGTGTGTCTTTAAAGCTGAGGTGAATCTCCTGTAGAAAGCATATAATTTGGTTCTAGATTTTTATCCATTTACCTTCTCTATGAGCTTTGATTTGTTAATTTAATCTGTTTACACTTAAAGCAATTACTGATAGGTAAGTATTTACTATTGCCCTTTTGGTAATTGTTTTGTGACAGTTTTGCAGTTCCTTTCTTCTTTTCCTCCTCTTTGCTGTCTTCCTTTGTAATTTGATAATTTCCTGCAGTGGTAATCTTTGATTTATTTTGCTTTATCCTTGTGCATCTACTCTATGTTTTTGCTTTGTGGTTACCATAAGAATTACATAATATATGTTGTAGTTATAAAATTCTATCTTAAGCTGACAAAAACTTAGCTTCAATCACATATAAAACCTCTACACTTCTATTTCCCGCCTCTGCATTTATGTTTTTGGATGTCACAATTTACGTCTTTTTAGATCATGTATCCATCAACAAATTATGGTAGTTACTTTTAATATTTTTCTTTTAATCTTTATGCTATAATTAAAAGTGATTTACATACAAACATTTCAGTATTAGAGTATTCTGAATTTGACTATGTACTAACCTTTTTTATTTTTACATGTTTTCATGTTATAATTAGCATATTTCTTTTCAACTTCAAGAACTCCCTTTAGCATTCCTTGTAAAGCACATCAAAAATCTAGAGTAGATTCAAAGAACATAAAAAAGGGGAAGAAGAGTATGCTACCATGGAAAACTACCAATTTACAAAAGTAGGCAGAAACAGAGGGAAAAAGAAACAATGGAAATACAAAACAACCAGAAAGCAATTAATAAGATCTCTAAATATAAACAATAAATCTAAATGTAAATGAATTGAATTCACCAATCCAAAAGACAGGGTGCCTGGATGGATAAAAAAAAAACAGACCCAACTATGTGCTTCCTCCAGGAGACTCATTTCAGTTCTAAAGAAACATGTAGGCTCAAAGTGAATGGGTAGAAAAAACGCTATTCCATGCAAGTGGAAACCAACAAAGACAGGGATAGCCATATCTATATCAGACAATATAGACTTTAAGCCAAAACCAGTAAGAGGAGACAAAGAAGGTCATTATATAATCATAATAGGATGAACACATCAAAAAGATATTAAAAAAGTATAAATATATATACGCCCACCCAACATTGGAGCAACAAAATATATTAAGCACATACAAACAGATCTGAAAGGAGAAATACACACCAAAACAATAACCGTAAGAGGCTTCAGTACTTCACTGTAAGCAATGGATAGATCAATCGGATAGAAAATCAATAAGTAAATGTTGGAATTGAACCATAATTTAGACAAAATGGGCCCAAAATACATCTATAGAACATTCCATCCAATAGAAGCAGAATACACATTCTTCTCAAGTGCACCCAGAATGTTCTCCAATATAGATCAAATGATACGAACACCAAACAAGTCTTGGTATATTTATGAAGACTAAAATCATACCAACCATCTTTTTTCACCAGAATGGTATGAAAATAGAAATCAACAAGATGAAAGCTAAAAAATTCACAAAAATGTAGAAACTAAACAATGCACTTCTGAATAACCAATGGGTCACAGAAGAAATAAAAATGACAATTTTAGAAAGAACTCTCAAAACAAATGAAAATGGAAACAAAATGTACCAAATACTATTGGCTGCTGTAATGCTTTTCTGAGAGGAAAGTTTATTGTGATAAACGTGAATATTAAGACATTGGAAAGAACTCACTAAAGAAGATAAATTTATACCTAAAGAAACTAGAAAAAGAAGGAAAAATTAAACTCAAAATTAGCAGAAGGAAGGAAAAAATAATGATCAGAGTTGAAATAAATGAAATAGAAACCAGAAAAACATATGAAAGTATCAACAATAATAAGAGCTGGCTCTTTGAAAAGAAAAACAGAATTGACAAACTTTTAACTAGACTAAGAAAAGAGAGAAAACTCAAATAAATACAATTAGTGATGAAAGAGGGGACATTCCAATTGATATTGCAGAAATTCATAGGACCATAAGAGACTACTATAAAGAAGTATAAGCCAAAAATTAGATAAGATAGAAGAAATGGGTAAATTCTAGAAATGCACAACCTACCAAGACTGAATCAGGAAGTAATAGAAAATATGAACAGACCAAAAACTACTAAAGTGATTGAATTAGTAAACAAAAACTTCCAAACATAAAAACCCCAGGAGCACACAGCTTCAATGGTGAATTCTAACAAATATGTAAAGAAAAATTAACACCAATCCTTCTCAAAGATTCCAAAAAATTGAGAAGGAGGAAATACTTTCAAACTCATTCTACAAGCCAAGCATTACCCTGATACCAAAACCAAATAAGGACACTACAAGAAAACTATAGACCAATATCCCTGATGAATATAGACATAAAAATACTCAACAAAATATTAGCAAATGAAATTCAAGAACAAATTTAAAAAGATTATACAGAATGACAATGATTTATCCCAAGGATGCAAGGATGGTTCAACATATACAAATCAATAAATGTGATACACAACAGTAATATTATAAAAGATGAAGCCATGAGTTGGGGAAGCAGTGGGCGGGGTGGCGCAGCCAGTGGGGCCCGGGGAGCCGCTGCCACCGCCGCCTCGATGGGGTGTTGAAAAGTCTCCTCTAGAGCTTTGGAAGGATGAATGATCTCAACATGAAGAGCTTGAAAGCGAACTTCAGGAAGAGCGACATAATTAAAGGTGGAGAAGATCCAAGATGGCACCGTGAGTAGTCCTCTTTGTCTCCCCCCCTTCGAGTCTACAATTATTTGGACACTATCGCTTGACAAAGGATATCCAGACAGCATCTCAGGACGTCTGAGAGACCCACGCGACTATACATCGGAAGGCGGATGGACTTTCCTCCGGGAGGATGTGGAAATAGGTGAAAACTCTCCGACCCCGACGAGCAGCCTAGTACCCGCAAGTGGCTTTCTTCCAACGGACGCCCCCAGAGGATCTACACACATCTAGGGCAGGAGCGAGCACACAACAGAGGAGCGACGGTGGAAACAGGTGACCAGAACCCTACCTAAACCCCCCACAATTACTCCTAAACGCAGAGGGAAACTTTGGAGTTGCACACCTGAGCCCGCGGGGAGAGTCTCTCCCCGCCATTGGCGGGGAGTCCCCACCGGGTGTTCGCAGTGCCTGGAGGTTCCCAGAGAGAGTTGCTGAGGGTACGGAGGTATCCCAGCTGCCGTTGCCTGCCCTGTGGGACTAGGGATTGCCGGAGATCTCGGAGAGGACCGGGGCTGGGGGAAGTTTCAAAGGCCAGCTCTACAACCCGGACGGGAAGCGCGGGAGTTCAGCCCGGGCAGCAGACAAAACTCTCTGTCTGCCACTAGCAGAGGGGCCACGCCGAGCATTCACGGCTCCGGGAGAGGCACGGAAAGAATCCCAGAGGGCTGGGCGACCCCCAGCTGCCGTTGCCCGCCCCGTGGGACTAGGGATTGCTGGAGATCTCGGAGAGGACCGGGGCTGGGGGAAGTTTCAAAGGCCGGCTCTACAACCCGGACGGGAAGCGCGGGAGTTCCGCCCGGGCAGCAGACAAAACTCTCTGTCTGCCTTTAGCAGAGGGGCCACACCAAGCATTCACGGCTCCGGGAGAGGCCCGGAGGGAATCCCAGAGGGTGGGGCGACCCCCAGCTGCCGTTGCCCGCCCCGTGGGTCTAGGGATAGCCGGAGATCTCGGAGAGGACTGGGGCTGGGGGGAGTTCCAGAGACCCAGCTTCGTAGCCTAGGGGGAAACCCTACAGGCTCACAGCAGCCTTAGGGAAAGCCTCCGCACAGCACCAGTAGAAGGCACCCAGCCACCAGCCACAAAGCTGGAAGACCCCAGGGCAAAAGCAGCATAGCTAGGTGAACTAACCACAGACTGTAGAAGATACCAATAGCTCTCCTACGACCCATAGAGGACAAGTGAGATTTTGTGGGCGCCGACAGCAACGGAGCGACAAATATAAGTGATCCCACCCCTGGCCGCTGGAAAAGCCCATAACACCGTTGCAGACCCCAAGGAGAGAGCACATCTAGGTGGGCTGCAACAGTAGGCACCAGCAGCCTGAAGCCCCCCTGTGACGGCCCCCACAGCAGAGGAGGGAATCCAAAGGGCCACTGTGGCTACAATGAGGGGCCCAGGCCCAGTTAGCAACTGCGGACAGGGTTCCTGGTTGGTGCAGTATAAACAGCTGCTCCCGCACCGCAGCAGCTGAAACAAGTGAAAGGAGCAACTAAAGTCTATCTCCATGCGGAGGCACAAATCAACAACATCAAGCAATATGAAAAAATACACTATATCTCCAGAACAGAAAGAAAGTAACAAATACACAGAAATCAATCCCAAAGAAAATGAGATGTCTAACCTAAATGATGATGACTTCAAAACAGCCATCATTAAAATTCTCAATGAGTTAAGAGAGAGTTCTGACCGTCAACTCAACGAGTTCAGGAGCTATGTCACAAAAGAGTTTGATACGATAAAGAAGAACCAAACAGAAATATTGGAAATGAAGAACACAATAGAGGAGATTAAGAAAAATCTAGATGCTCTGAACAGTAGGGCCGATAATATGGAGGAAAGAATTAGCAATTTGGAAGATGGCAATATAGAATTGCTGCAGGCAGAGGAGGAGAGAGAAGCAAGACTAAAAAGAAATGAAGAAACTCTCTGAGAATTATCAGACACAATTAGGAGATGCAACGTAAGGATTATAGGTATACCAGAGGGAGAAGAGAAGGAGAAAGGGGCAGAAAGCCTAGTCAAAGAAATAATGGCTGAGAACTTCCCAAATCTGGTGAGGGAGATGGATCTTCAGGTGACAGAAGCCAATAGATCTCCAAACTTTATCAATGCAAGAAGACCAACTCCACGCCATATAGTAGTGAAGCTAGCAAAAGTCAACGACAAGGAGAAAATACTAAGGACAGCCAGGCAAAAGAAACTAACCTACAAAGGAACCCCCCTCAGGCTATCAGCAGATTTCTCAGCAGAAACTTTACAGGCTAGAAGAGAGTGGAATGATATATTCAAAAATCTGAAGGACAAAAATCTACAGCCGAGAATTCTCTACCCAGCGAAAATATCCTTCAAATACGATGGAGAAATAAAAACTTTCCCAGATAGACAAAAATTAAGGGAGTTCATTGCCACAAAACCTCCTCTTCTGGAAATCCTCAGGAAAACCCTCATTCCTGAAAAATCCAAAAAAGGAAAGGGGCTACAAAACCAAGAGCAGAGGAGATAAGTAGAAGGACAACAACAGAGAGTAGCAGCTCTACATCAGAACAGATTAAACCATGGGACGAGAAACAAAGGAATCTGAAGAAAAGCAGAAAACAAGACACAAAATGGTAGTGGTAGGCCCCCACATCTCAATAATCACTCTAAATGTAAATGGATTGAACTCCCCAATCAAAAGACACAGAGTGGCAGGATGGATCAAAGAACAAGATCCAACAATATGCTGCCTCCAGGAAACACACCTCAGCCCCAAAGACAAACACAGACTCAGAGTGAAGGGTTGGAGAACAATACTCCAAACTAATAATGAACAAAAGAAAGCAGGTGTCGCTATACTAATATCAGACAAGGTAGATTTCAAAGCAAAACAGATAAAGAAAGATAATGAGGGACAGTTTATAATGATAAAAGGTACTCTCCACCAAGAAGACATAACACTTATAAATACATACGCACCCAACACAGGAGCACCAAAATTTGTAAAGCAACTCTTAATAGAACTAAAAGAAGACATCAACAACAATACAATAATAGTAGGGGACCTCAACACACCATTAACACCAGTGGACAGAACATCCAGACAGAAATTCAACAAGGAAATAATAGAATTAAATGAAAAATTAGACCAGATGGACTTAATAGATATATATATAGAACACTTCATCCAAAAACAGCAGGTTACACATTCTTCTCAAGTGCACATGGAACATTCTCAAGGATTGACCATATTTTGGGAACCAAAGCAAACATCAATAAATACAAGAGAGTTGAAATAATATCAAGGATCTTTTCTGATCATAATGCTATTAAACTAGAAATCAACTACAAGAAAAAAGCAGAGAAAGGTGATAAAATGTGGAGACTAAACAACACGCTTCTCAACAAACAATGGATCATTGAAGAAATTAAAGAAGAAATCAAATTTTATCTGGAGACTAATGAAAATGAGAACACGACATACCAAAACATTTGGGATGCAGCAAAAGCAGTCCTAAGAGGGAAATTCATCACAATACAGGCCCACCTCACTAAACAAGAAAAAGCTCACATAAGCAACCTCAAACGACACCTAACAGAACTAGAAAAAGAAGAACAAACAAAGCCCAGAGTCAGTAGAAGGAGGGAAATAATAAAAATAAGAGCAGAAATAAACGATATTGAAACAAAAAAGACAATAGAAAGGATCAATGAAACAAAGAGTTGGTTCTTCGAAAGAATTAACAAAATTGACAAACCCCTAGCCAGACTCACCAAGGAAAGAAGAGAGAAATTGCAAATTAATAAAATTAGGAATGACAGAGGAGAAATCACAACAGATACCAATGAAATACAAGAGATCATAAGAGAATACTATGAAAAACTATATGCCAACAAATTGAACAACCTGGAAGAATTGGACAAATTCCTAGACTCCTACAATCTCCCCAAACTGAATCAGGAAGAAATGGAGAATCTGAATAGGCCAATCACAAGTAAGGAAATAGAAACGGTAATCAAAAACCTCCCCAAAAATAAGAGTCCAGGACCAGACGGCTTCTCTGGAGAATTCTACCAAACATTCAAAGAAGACTTAATACCTATTCTCCTCAAACTGTTCCAGAAAATTGAGAAAGATGGAGAACTCCCTAACACATTCTATGAAGCCAACATCACTCTGATCCCCAAACCTGACAAGGACAACACAAAGAAGGAGAACTACAGGCCAATATCACTGATGAACATAGATGCAAAAATCCTCAACAAAATTTTGGCAAACCGATTACAGCAATACATCAAAAAGATTATACACCATGATCAAGTGGGATTTATACCAGGGACACAGGGATGGTTCAACATCCGCAAGTCAATCAACGTGATAGACTACATCAACAAAAGAAAAACAAAAACCACATGATCATCTCAATAGATGCAGAGAAAGCATTCGACAAGATCCAACACCCATTTATGATAAAAACCCTCAGTAAAATAGGTATAGAAGGAAAGTACCTCAACATAATAAAGGCCATATATGATAGACCCACAGCCAACATCATACTCAATGGACAAAAACTGAAAGCCATCCCTCTGAGGACAGGAACAAGATAAGGGTGCCCACTTTCACCACTCCTATTCAACATAGTACTGGAGGTGCTGGCCAGAGCAATTCGGCAGGAAAAAGAAATAAAAGGAATCCAAATAGGTAACGAAGAAGTAAAACTCTCGTTGTTTGCAGACGACATGATCTTATATATAGAAAACCCCAAAGAATCCATAGAAAAACTATTAAAAATAATCAACAACTACAGCAAAGTAGCAGGGTATAAAATTAATGTGCATAAATCAGTAGCATTTCTATACACTAACAATGAACTAACAGAAAAAGAACTCAAGAACTCAATCCCATTCACAATCACAACGAAAAGAATAAAATACCTTGGGATAAACTTAACCAAGGAAGTGAAGGATCTATACAATGAAAACTACAAGACTTTCTTGAAAGAAATTGATGATGACATAAAGAGATGGAAAGACATTCCTTGCACATGGATTGGAAGAATAAACATAGTTAAAATGTCCATACTTCCTAAAGCAATATACAGATTCAATGCTATCCCAATCAGAATCCCAAGAACATTCTTCACAGATATTGAACAAACAATCCTAAAATTCATATGGGGCAACAAAAGACCACGAATTGCTAAAGCAATCCTGAGCAAGAAAAACAAAGCCGGCGGAATCACAATCCCCGATTTCAAAACATACTACAAAGCTACAGTGATCAAAACAGCATGGTACTGGTACAAAAACAGGTCCACAGATCAATGGAACAGAATTGAAAGCCCAGAGATAAAACCACACATCTATGGACAGCTAATCTTCAACAAAGGAGCAGAGGGCCTACAATGGAGAAAAGAAAGTCTCTTCAACAAATGGTGCTGGGAAAACTGGACAGCCACATGCAAAAGATTGAAAATTGACCAGTCTTTTTCACCACACACCAAAATAAACTCAAAATGGATCAAAGACCTAAAGATTAGGCCTGAGACAATAAGTCTTTTGGAAGAGAATATAGGCAGTACACTCTTTGACATCAGTTTCAAAACAATCTTTTCGGACACTGTAACTCCTCAGTTGAGGGAAACAATAGAAAGAATAAACAAATGGGACTTCATCAGACTAAAGAGCTTCTTCAAGGCAAGGGAAAACAGGATTGAAACAAAAAAACAGCTCACTAATTGGGAAAAAATATTCACAAGCCACTTATCCGACAAAGGGTTAATCTCCATAATATACAAAGAACTCACACGGCTTAACAACAAAAAAACAAACAACCCGATCAAAAAATAGGCAGAGGACATGAACAGACATTTCTCAAAAGAAGATATGAATATGGCCAATAGACACATGAAAAGATGTTCATCATCGCTAATCATCAGGGAAATGCAAATCAAACCTACACTAAGATATCACCTTACACCCGTTAGATTGGCAAAAACATCCAAAACCAAGAGTGACAAATGTTGGAGAGGTTGTGGAGAAAAAGGAACCCTCATACACTGTTGGTGGGAATGCACACTGGTACAGCCACTATGGAAAACAGTATGGAGATTTCTCAAAAAGTTAAAAATAGAAATACCCTATGACCCAGCCATCCCATTACTGGGTATCTATCCTAAGAACCTGATATCAGAAATCTCAAGAGTCCGTTGCACCCCTATGTTCATCTCAGCATTATTTACAATAGCCAAGACGTGGAATCAGCCTACATGCCCAGAAACTGATGATTGGATAAAGAAGATGTGGTATATATACACAATGGTATACTACTCAGCCATAAAAAAAGACAAAATTGGCCCATTCACAGCAACGTGGATGGACCTCGAGGGTATTATGTTAAGCGAAATAAGCCAGTCAGAGAAAGACGAACTCTATATGACTCCACTCATAGGTGGAATTTAGTATATTGATAAGGAGATCTGATCGGTGGTTACCAGGGAAAAGGGGGGGTGGGGGGAGGGCACAGAGGGGGAAGTGGTGTACCCACAACATGCCTAACAAAAATGTACAACTGAAATCTCACAAGGTTGTAATCTATCATAACACTAATAAAAAAATTAAAAAATTAAAAAAAAAAGATGAAGCCATGTGATGATTACAATAGATGCAGAAAAAGCGTTTGGCAAAATACGACATCTTTTCATGATAAAAACCCTCAACTTATTGTGTATAGAAGGAACATACCTTAACCTAATAAACATGATATACAGCAAACCTACAGCTTATGTTATACTCAACAGTAAATAATTGAAAGCTTTTTCTCCAGGATCAAGAACAAGACAGGAATGTCCACACACAAGGATGCCCAAGAACACCTAACAAAGAAAGAATAGTCTTTTCAAAATATGGCATTGGCAAAACTGGATAAACACATGGAAAACAATGAGACTGGAATCCTATGTAATAGTCCTCACAAACGTTAACTCAAAATGGGTCAAAAACTAGAACATAAGACCTGAAATCTTAAAGGTCCTAGAAGAAAACATAGGGAAGAAGCTTCTTGACGTTGGTCTTGGCTATGACTTTTTACACATGATACCAGAAGCACAAACAACAGAAGCTAAAAAAGAAGTCCTAGCTACTTCAACTAGGCAAGACAAAATAGTAAAAGGCATTCAAATCAGAAATAAAGAAATAAGACTGTCATTAGTTAAAGATATGATTTTGTATACAAAAAAATTTCAAAGACTCAACTAAAAAACTGTTGGAACTAATCAGCAAACTCAGAAAAATTGCAGGATATAAAATCAACATACAGAAATCAATTACATTTATATACACTAATAATGAAACATCTGAAAAAATAATAAAAACTGTCCCATTCATAATAGCATCAAAACTAATAAAATGCCTACAAATTAATTTAATCAAGGAAGTGAAAGATCTGTACAATGAAAACTACAAGAGTTTGTTGAGAAAATTGAAAAAGGCACAAACAAATGGAAGGACATCTCTGTTCATGGATCAGAAAAATTAATATAGTTAAAATGTTCATACTACCCCAAACCATGTATAGATTCAACACAACTGTTATGAAAATATCAATCCCTATTGAAAATACCAAGGGCATTTTTCTCAGAAATAGAATAAAAAATTCTAAAATTTTTGTTGAACCAAAAAAACTCCAAGTAGACAAGGTAATGCTGAGAAAGGAAAACAAAGTCAGGCATCACACTTCCTGATTTAAAACTGTTATTTCATAGATGTAGTAAATAAAACAGTATGGTGCTGGAATAAAAATAGACACATAAACCAATGGAGCAGAATAGAGAGACAGAAATAAGCCCCCACATACACAGTCAACTAATGTTCAACAAGGGAGCCAATAACATCCAATAGGGAAAGAATAGTCTCGTCAAAAAATGGTTTTGGGAAAATTGGATGAACACAGGCAGAATATTGAAATTGGACCACTATCTTACACCACTCACAAAAATTAACTCATAATGAATCAACGATTTAACCATAAACTTGAGTCTTTTAATCTCCTAGAAGAAAGCATACAGAAGAAGCTTCTTGACATTGGTCTTGGCAAGGATGTTTTAGATATGAAACAAAAAAGCACAAGCAACAAAAGTAAAAATCAATAAATGAGACTATATCAAACTTAAAAGCTTTTGCACAGCAAAATAAACAATCAAGAACATGAAAAACACATAGAATGGGAGAAAATATTTGCAAACAATGTATAGGATAAGGGGTTAATATCAAAAATATATAGAGAACAGATGCAACTTAATGACAAAAAAATGAAAAATCTGATTAAAAAACAGAGGAACAAAATAGACATTTTTCTAAAGAAGACATGCAAATGGTCAACAGGAACATGTAAAAATGCTCAATATCACTAATCATCAGGGAAATGCAAATCAAAACCACAATAATATATCACCTCATGCCTGTTAGAATGACCATCATCAAGAACAAAAAAGATAAGTGTTGGTGAGGATGTTGTTAAAAGGGAACCCTTGTATGCTGTTGGAGAGAATGTAAATTGATTCGGTCACTATGGAAAACAATATGATGGGTCCTCAAAAATCAAAAATAGATCTAATACATGAAACAGCAATCTACTTTTGAGTATATACCCAAAGAAATCAAATACAGGATATCAAAGACATATATGCATTTACTTATTTATTACAGAATCATACACAATAATCAAGATATGAAAATAACCTAATTGCCTTTCAAAAGATGAATGGACAAAGAAGATGTGCTATATCTATACAATGGAATATTATTCAGCCATGAGAAGGAAAGATATCTTACCTTTTGTGACAACATAGATGGAGCACACTATGCTAGGTTAGATAAAGCAGACAGAGATAAACATAGACTGTATGAAATCACTTATATGTGGAATCTAAAAAATGTCAAATTCAACCAAACAATGAGTAAAATGGTGACTACCTGTGGCTGAGGGCTGGAGGAAAAGACATATGTTTAAAGACATAAACTTGCAATGAGAAGTAAACAAACCCTAGAAATATAAATCACAGTATAGTGAATATAGAAAACATTATTTTATAAAATCCTCAAACTTGCTAAGATATCAGATTTTGATTTTTCCAACCACTAAAAAGAAATGGTATTTTTTTGACATGATAGAAGTGCTAATTATCACTGCAATGACAATCATATTGCAATATGTAAATATAACAAATCAACATGTTGTACACCTTAAATTGACACAATGTTTTATGTCAGATATATTTCAATAAATAAAAGAACCCAGTAGAAATTTTGAGCTGAAGAATACAATGATTGAATTAAAAAATGCAATAGAGACTAAAATTGTAGATTTAACCAAGCAGAAGACAGCATCAACAGACATGAATACAAGTAATTCAAAATTATGCAGTCAGAGGAGAAAAAAGAATGAAAAGGAATTAAGAAACCCTATGGAACTCATGGGAATACCATGAGGAATCTGCATTTGCATTATGGGAATTCTAAAAGGAAACAAGAGAGAAGAAGAAGCAGAAAGCTTATTTAAAGTAATAATGGCTGAAAACTTCTGATATCTGAGAAATGATATCAATATCCAGGTATGTGAAACTCGAAAGCTCCCAATCACTGGCCCAGTGGTGTAGTGGTTAAGTTCATGCACTCTGCTTCAGTGGTCCAGGGTTCACAGTTTTAGATCCCAGGCCTGGACCTAGCACTATTCATCAGGCCATGCTGCGGTGGCATCCCACATACAAAAAGTAGAGGAAGATTGCCATGGATGTTAGTTCAGAGACAGTGTTCCTCAAGCAAAAAGAGGAAGATTGGCAACAGATGTTAGTTCAGGGCCAATCTTGCTCAAAAAGAGAAAAAAAGTCCCCAATCAAGTTCAACCAAAATAAGACTACACAGAGAGACATTATAATAAAACTGTCAAAAATCAAAGACAACAAGAAATGCTTGAAAGCAGCAAGAGAAAAAAGTTCTTTACATAAAGGGAGCTCACATAAGACTATAAGTGGCTTTCTCAGCAGATACTTTACAGACCAGAATACAGTGAAAATATATATTCAAAGTGCTGAAAGAAAAAATCCAAAGTAAGAATACTTTACTTTACAAAGCTACCCTTCAGAATTGAAGGAGAAATAGAGAGATTCCTGTGGGCAGCTCTCAAGTAAGCAGAATAAGTTAAATGATAATCTTTCTGTTATACATAGGCATTAAGCTTTGTTCTTATCTTTTTTTTGCTTGCTTTTTTTTGTGGTGGGGAAGATTGGCCCTGAGCTAACATCTGTTGCCAATCTTCTTCTTTATTTTTTATCCTCAAAGCCCCAATACATAGTTGTATATCTTAGACTTAGGTCATTCTAGCTCTTCTATGTGGGATCCTGCCACAGCATGGCCTGATGAGTGGTGTGTAGGTCTACACTCAGGATCCAAACTGATGAATCCCAGGCTGCCAAATTGGAGCGTATGAATTTAACCACTTAGCCACTAGGCCAGCCCCTCTTATTATCTTTAAGCTAAATCAGGGTATAAGGACTTGAGTTGGTCTCTGATGCATGTCCAGTCTCTTGGAGAGTAGGAGCTTCAGTCACAAGGCAGGACAAATGGAAGACTATCAGGAATTGAGACAAGACCTTGAGGCACACCAAGAGGCCAGAAGTCTGAAGAAACAGAACTCCAAAAGTAGTTACATGCATGACTTCACATCCTCCCTGCTATATAACTGGCCCATAGTCTTTGTTCTGGCATGATGGGCTTTGAGGACGCTAGGCCACCATCTTTTGTCTTTTCTAGCAAAAGTGAATAAACCCTTTTTATTCCACCAACTTACTTCTGGACCTATTGGCTGGTCTCACAGCAAGCAGAATGAGCCTGATGTTCAGTAACAATCCCAGACAAACAAAAGCTGAAATAATTCATCACCACTAGACCTGACTTATAAGAAATGTTAAAAGGAGTTCTTCAAGCAGAAAGGTAATAACTAGTAACATGAAATTATATGGAAGTTCAAAACTCAATGGTAAAGGTAAAAACACAGTCAAATTCAAAATATACTAATATTGTAAATCACTGGTGTGTAAATTACTTGCAACGTTAATATAAAGGTTAAAAGAAAAAGTAGTTAAAAATAACTATAGCTACAATAATTTGTTAATGGATGCATAATATAAAAAGATGTAAATTATAATGCCAAAGGAAAATGTGGAAAAGGAATAAAATTGTTGAGCTTTTGTGTGTGAACAATGTTAAGTTGTTGTCACTTAAAATAGACTGTTTTAACTATAAGATGTTTTATGTAAGCCTCATGGTAACAACACATTCAAAACCTATAACAGATACAAAAAAGATAAATAAAATGGAGTCAAAGCATATCATTATAGAAAATCACCATACCATAAAAGAAGACAGCAAGGCAGAAAGAAAGGAACAGAGAATCTATAAAACTCCCAGAACATGATTAAAAAATGGCAATAGTAAGTCCTTACCTATCAATAATTACATCTAAATGGATTAAATTCTCTAACTAAATGATAAAGACAGGGACGCTGTCAAGATGATGGTGTAGTGGACTCTGAGCTCACTTACTCCTACAGACACAACAAGTTTACAACTACTCTTGGAAAAATTACCCCTGAGAGAGAAGTGAAAACTGAATGAAAAAATAAAAACACAATAAGGGATGGTGTTGACTGAGGTGGAAGAGGCAGAAATTCCTTTCTCAAGAGAAAAGCCATCCTTGAGCCATGGTGTTTCACAGCTGGCCAGGAGTGATCCTGAGGAACAAAGCCTTCCCTGGAGGAGTGAAGGATCTGAGTGGGGGAAATTTACCACAATAAGAGGCTTTTGGGCTCCGCACATCTGAGACAAGGGTCATAATATCTGGCTTTGCTGGCTATTAACAACAATGGGGAATACCCTCAGAAAACATATCGGACATAAGGGGAATAAAAGCCTACTATTAAAGGGCTCATATGCAAATTCGCCAATTTCATAGAGCAACCTAAAATTACCAGAAAGAAAGATGCACAGTCCTTTGGTGAAAAGAGGCTCACTTGATAGGCTCTGCATGCATCTCAGTGAGAGATGAGGCCTCTAAAGGGACTGAGACATTGACAGCAGACATTATTGTGACCTGGTACAGGCATGCTGATGCAAACACTGGCAGATATTATTGGAGTTCTTCCCCTGTTCTGTTAGATGAGGGGTCTGCCACACCCACCAGATTACTGACTTAATCCAGCTCAGCCAGGACAGGCAGCCCACCCTAGGTACTGGCCCATCCAACAGAAAGCACTTGGGCAACCTATGGGCCCACATAGGTGGGGTGCCTGAAAACTCTGCAGCCACATGAGTGGGTCTGCCTCTGTGGGGCAGGGCATTCATGAGGGGCAGGATTGCATTGGTGGAGTGTGTGGGGCCTTTGCAGTGGGATGACTGGGTCTACTTCAGTGCATTGGGGCACATGCACAGGCAGCACTGTGTGTTGATGGGGTATGTCACCCTGAATGCAGTGGTGCTTGTGAGCTGCAGCAGACATGTGCTTCTCAAACAACCACATAGAGCATAGGCACCACCTTCTAAAGCCTGAAACAAATGTGTACTCCCACACCTAGGGCTGACCCCACTCAGCTGAAATCCTGAGAGAGCTGACAACAGCCTTGCAGGCCACGGGCTATAGCAATCGTAAGCGCCTGAACCTAGCAACCAGTCATGCTAGAGGCCTACTCACTTAAAAGAAAAATTGCAACAGGAATGTGCAATTAGACCTTGCAGCCAACAGTGCTGGACCTCTCCAGGCCCATCAAAGTGACTGAAGGGTCCATAGGAGCCTCACACAGCTGAACATTACAACCAGCTGGTCAGGGGTATATCCTAGCCTCACCAGGCACCTGCAGCAATAACAACCCTTCCAAAACAGAAGGATACACATATCCCATACAGGGGATGCTCCTGGAATGCTTGGAACTGGTGATGAGAGGGAAACACATTGCTAGAGCTCATAAAGCATCTCTTACATAAGGTCATCTCTCCAAGATCAGGAGAGGTTGCTGACATACCTAATACATAGATAAAAACACATAGAAAGAGGCAAAATGAGGAGACAAAAGAATATATTCTAAGTAACGGGACAGGACAAAACCCCAACAAAATAATTAAATGAAACAGAGATAAACGGTCTACCTGACAAAGAGTACAAACTAAGAGTCATAAGGATACTCCCTGATCTTTGGAGAAGAAGGAATGCACTCAGTGAGAGCTTCAACAATGAATTTGAATATATAAGAAAGAATGAATCAAAAATGGAGAATACAATACAGAAAATAAAAAATTCACTAGAAGGACTCAAAAGCAGAATAAATGATACAGAAGAATGGATCAGCAATGTGGACAAAAGACCAGAGGAAGTCACCCAAGCTGAACAGATAAAAGAAAAAAGAATTAAAAATGGATGAAGACATTCTAAGGGACCTCTGGGGCAACATAAAGTGCACTGACATTGGTATTATAGGTGTCCCAGAAGGGGAAGAGAGGGACAAATTGGCAGAGAATCTATTTGAAGAAATAATAGCTGAAAACTTTCCTTACCTAAGGCAGGAAACAGCCTTGTACAGGAAGCACAGAGAGCACCAAACAGCATAAACCCAAAGAGGCCCACACCAAGACACATAATTAAAATGTCAAGTATTAAAGATAAAGAAATAATCCTAAAAGTGCAAGAGAAACATAGTAACACAGCCAAAAGTTAGCAGTGAGAAGAAAATAACAAAAATCTGAGCCAAAATAAATGAAAAGGAGATCAGAATAACAATAGAAAATATAATGAAACTAAAAGCTGGTTCTTTGAAAAGACAAACAAAATTGACAAACCTTCATCTAGGTTAAGAAAAAAAAGAGAAGACTCAACAAATGTAATCATAAATGAAGGAGGATATATTGTGACTGATACTACAGAACTGCAAACAGTTATGAGACACTGCCATGAAAAATTGTATGTCAACAAACTGGATAACTTAAGATAAGTGGATAAATACCTAGAAACATACAACCTACCAAGACCTATTCAGAAAGAAATAGAAAATCAGAGCAGACCAATACTAAATAAGAAGATTGAATCAGGAACCAAAAACTTCCAACACAGAAAACCCCAGGAACAGATGGTTTCACAGATGAATTCTACCAAACATTTAAAGAAGAATTAGCACTAATCCTCCTCAAACTCTTCCAAAAAATTAAAGAGAACACTCTAAGACTTATTTCATGCGACTAGCATTACCCTGCTACCAAAGCCAGAAAAAGACACTACATGAAAAGAAAATTACAGACCACACTATCCCTGATGAATATAGATGTAAAATTTCTCAACAAAATATTAGCAAAGTGAATTCAACAGCATAGTAATATGATCAGCTACCACTATCAAGGGGTATTTATCTCTGAGTTGCATGGGTGTTTCAACATATGCAAATCAATAAATGTGATATGCTACATTAATAGGTTTAAAGATAAAAATCTTATAATCATCTCAATAGAAGCAGAAAAAAAGCATTTGACAAAACACCACATCTTTTCATGACAAAAAATGCTCAATAAATTGGGTATAGAAGAAATATTTCCAGGATAATAACTTCCATTTATGACAAGCCCACAGCTAACATCATATTCAACAGCAGGAAGTTAAAATCCTTTCCTCTAAGATTAGGAACAAGACAGAGATGTTCTCTCTTGCCATTTCTATTTAACATAGTCCTGGAAGGCCTAACCATAGCAGTTATGCAATAAAAATAAATTAAAAGCACATACCAGAAAGGAAGAGTAAAATTATCTCTGTTTGCAGATGACATTATCTTATATAGAGATAAAACTCTAAAGACTTCACTAGAAAACTGCCAGAAACTAGTAAATGAATTCAGTAAAGTTGCAGGATAGAAATCAACATAGAGAAACCAATTGCATTTCTATACACTAAAGCAAACTATCTAAAAGAGAAATTAAGAAAACAATCCCATTTACAATAACATCAAAAGCAATAAAATACTTAGGAATAATTTAACCAAAGAGGTGAAAGACTTTTACACTGAAAACTATAAGACATTGATAAAAGAGACCAAGGAAGACACAGATAAATGGAAAGATAAACTATGTTCATGGATTAGGACAATTAATATTGTTAAAATGTCTATTTTACCAAAAGTGGCCAACAGATTCAATGCAATACCTATCAAAATTTCAATGCCATTTTTAACAGTAGAAATATCATTCATAACATTCATATGGAACCACAAAAAAACCCTAATAGCTAAAGCAATTTTGATCAAGAAGAACAAAGCTGAAGGCATCATTCTTCTCAACTTCAAACTACATTAGAAAGTTATCGTAGTCAAAACTATGTAGTACTGGCATAAAAACATAGTCCGATGGGACAGAATAGAGCATTCAGAAATAAATCCACACATACATAGTCAATTAATTTTTGACGAATGTGCCAAGAATACACAATGGGAAAATGATAATCTCTTCAGTAAATGGTATTGAGAAAACTGGATATTCACATGCAGAAAAAATCAAATAGGACCATTAGTTTACACTCTACACAAAAATCAATTCAAAGTGTCAAGATGGCTTAAAGATTTAAAAAAGATCTGAAACTGCAAAGTTCCTAGAAGAAAACATCAAAGGAAAGCTCCTTGTCATTGGCCTTGGCAATGACTTTTTTGGATGTGGCACCAAATGCACAAGGAGCAAAATAAAAAACCAAAGATTGAGACTACATCAAACTAAAAACTTCTCCGTGGCAAAAGAAACAATCAACAAAATTAAAAGGCAACCTATGTAATGGGAGAAAATGTTTGCAAACTGTGTGTCTTACAAGGGGTGAATATCCAAAATATATAAGAAATTTATTCAACGCAGCAACAAAAAGACAAATAATCCAATTTAAAAATGGGCAGAGGACCTGAACAGACATTTTTCCAAAGAATACCTGTGAGTGGCCAACAGACACTTGAAAAGATGCTCAACATCACTAGTCATCAGGGAAATGGAAATAAAAACCACAACGAGATATCATCTTACACTTGTTAAGATGGTTTTTATAAAAAAAATATAAATAAAAGTGTTGGCAAGTATGTGGAGAAAAGGGAACCCTTGTATACTGCTTATTGAAATGCAAATCAGCTCGGCCATTATGGAAATGGCTGTATGCAGACTCCTCAAAAAATTAAAAAAGAAAGCTATCATATGATTCAGCAATTCCATTTATGCACATACATCCAAAGGAAATCAAATCACTATCTCAAAGAGATGTCTGCACTCCCGTATTCATTGCAGCATTTGTCACCATAGCCAAGATAAGGAAACAACTGAAGTTTTCATCGACCAATGAATGGATAAAGAAAACGTGATATATAGGAGTGTATATATTTATACCTGCAACTTTAATATTATTTATTAAATAAATGTTATTCAACTTTTTAAAAGGAAATTCTGTCATTTGTGACAACGTGGATGAACTTGGAGGACATTATGGTAAGTGAAATAAGCCAGACCCCCAAAAGTAAATATTGCATGATCTCACTCACACAGAATCTAAAAAAGAAAAAGTAAGTCAAACTCATAGTAACAGAGAGTAGAAACGAAGTTACCAGAGGCTGGGGAGTGGGGAAAAGGAGGATTATTGATCAAAAGGTACAAATTTTCAGTCATAAGATGAGCAAATTCTAGAAACCTAATGTACAGTATGGGAACTGCAGTTAACACTAATGTTTTGTATACTTGAAATTTGCTGAGAGAGTAGACTTCAAGTGTTCTCAGCCCCCTCAAAAAAAGGTAACTATGAGAGGTGATGTTTCTGTTATATATTTTGTTTCTGATAATATATCAAAATGTTAATTGTATACCTTAAATGTATACAATTTTTATTTTTTCAAAAATAAATAAAAACATATAGACAAAAATGTGCATACACAACAATTAGTTTACTTGAATATATGTTGGCAACCAATAGTTACTACACTGTGGACTGTAATACACATTTCCTTTTTTTCCCCTCCCCAAAGACCCAGTGCATGGTTGTATATCCTAGTTTTAAGTCCTTCTAGTTCTTCTATGTGAGCTGCCACCACAGCATGGCAACTGACATATGGGTTGCGTGGTTCCACGACCAGGAAATGAACCTGGGCTGCTGAAGCGGTAAGGGCACCCGACTTTAACCACTAGGCCATCAGGGCTGGCTCTAATACACTTTTCTTAAATTCTTAGTTTTAGGAGTTATAGTTTAATAGAGTAGCTAAACATGAACACAAATAATCACACTACAAGATTATATATGTGATGTGGTTTAAGAGAGGTGCAGAAATTTTAGTATGGAAGTTCACAGGAGATGAAGTGATGCTTTTGGCTGTAGACATCAGGAAAATGTAACATATCAAGTGATAGTTTGAGTTAATTTGGCTTAGACAAATTTTTAGTACGAAGTAGAGGATAAAGAAGAAGGGAGAGAGTATTCTAGTCACAAGAAAATTAAAGATCAGAGGCAATGAGAATCAGAAAGTGAAACATTGGAATTAAAGTAGATGTTCTAAAATGATTTACTATTCATTACTTCTTTTCTAGTAATTCCTCTTACTCACACATACAAACTATCTTTGTCTGGCTTTCAAGGTATTCTACCCCATTGTAAAAGGAATTTTTGGATACATAAAACCCAGGGCCAGCTATGCACTCTTTTCACATAAATTTATGACCTAAGGCTTGGTGTTAAAGAGATGCCATGCATCTTCTCACTTATTGCTCTAAAGGATAGACCACAAGCATTTCACTCTCTTTTCCACATCCTGAAAATAAAAGAGCTTACTAAATATTTCAATGCATCCATCCCAAGTGGAAATTTTCTCATTGAATTACCTACTTTAGTTTTTGAAGAAAGTATATTAATCCAAGTTCTAAGTACAACCAGTAGAAATCAGAGAAGTAAACTGTTGAAAAGGTCAGAAAAAATTCTTATATGAAAGATCCATGACTCTAATTTCTATCTTCTAATGTATTTTAGTGAAAATGACTGGCTATATTTTAGCCACTCAAGTAAGAAGTATAACTATCATATGACATATACAAATATGATAATTCACTGTGAATACAATAAGCTTTGATTTTAGCCAATGTTGTTCCTTGATGCCAGCTTTTGACATCTTTTAAGCTAGAAATGAAAGAGAAGATGAAAAAGCTCTATGATTTTACCCTCCAAAGAGATGTCTTCCTAATCTGGAACACTCTTTCAAGAATGGCCTCCGATAGCTTAAACAAAATAGTTTGGATAAACTCTACTGACTGCTTGCCTGACTTAATAGATCAATGTTTTCTATGAATATTTGGAGGGCTTTTTTTCTTGTATCATATGACAGCATATTTGTCACATTTTGCAAGCGGTATTCATATAGTTTTCTCTATGGGCTAAATTTGGTGATGGATTAGAAAATTAATATAAGTGACAGGATTACTGAGTGTATTACAGAAACTTGATCAACAAATAAACTTTAACCACAGTTCCTTAATAGTACATATATGTAGGAGATGGTTAGTTTTTTTTAAATAAATTCTAGCAATAAACATGTGAGCATTTGATTTATGGAATCAAATTCCATATTCTTTATTATAAATTATTCAGGCATCAACCTTTATTCTTGCTTCAACTGTTGCTGAAGTAGTCACTACTGGTGACAACTGGGAACTTTTTTTTCATGATGTGCAAATACTTGCTGACTCACCATTGCCTTGGACCTTTCTGGTCCTGTTGCATCCTCTTAAGCCTGGCTATGACTTCCTTTGGAGTTCTGATTTGCACAGTTTGCCCTCTGATCTTGTACAACACATCACATTTCTCCCTCACCATGTTGATCTACCCACCTACCTCACTCAAAGATTGTTTATTTGTACCCCAACTAACTTTCATGTTCCCAACTCAGGGGGTTGTGAGAATGCCTGGATCTGTTACATACAAATTATGGGCTCTGAGGAAACATATATAATCTTAGATACATCTCCCCATAAAATGTATACAACTATTTCTACTCTTCATTCAGATGCCATGTTGAATGTTGTTTGAAGTCCAGGAAGACTATGTAGGAATCATTCTGCTCTGATATTTCTCCTTTCTGGATATTTGTGTCATAACCTCACCACTTCTTTCCACATAAAGGAAACTCAAATCTGTCCTTCTGTTCTTATCTTTCAGTTACCTCTTCCTTACAATGGAAGAAATTTTCTTCCCTGCATGATAGTGATTTCCTTTATGTCATATTCTTGTCCTTTTTACTTAAGGTTTATTTTGTGTTCACTATATTAGACTTTGGTTCTTGATATTCTTTAAAGGCTTTGGGATTTAAAAAATAGAACAGAAAACTAACCAAGCTGTGGACATTTAAAAAGTTAAATTTTAAATTAGAACTGGGAAATAACTATTTTAAGATGTATCTATCCTTCTCTTACCTGTTTTAAACTTATTTTATGAGTCATATACAGTTGGTGAACTGTGTATGCACATACTTTTATGAATGGAATTTCTATCTAACTACCTTACTGACCAGAGTTAAAGTTTGAAACTGCAAAATGAATGTGCAGCTTTCTGGTCACTCAGGTTTTAGGAAGGATTCTATTCTAAACATTGTTTGGATAGGGATCATTTGATTTTCTGGAATAAGTTGAGAGATATTCCACATAACTACCCAGGACACACCTGTTACTATATAATCCATAATTTACAGATCATGTTGATTAAGCTTTACTTTGGGTCAAAAATTTGTATTCATTTGCCACTAGCAAGCCAAAGAGATATAGTCACATTGTTTTTTGGATGTGTCCTACAAGGATCGTTTTAATAGTATTCTCCTAATAATGCTGAGAAAATGACTTTTTAATAGATATTTTAAATAAAATAATTATGCCTCCACAGGAAATTGCAAGGATATTACAGAGAGTTCTCTTGTATCCTTTATCCAGTTTTTCCTGATGGTTACATCTTCCATAATTATAGTACAATATACAAAGTTATTTACTTTGGTGTAATGAGTGTATATATAGATCTATGTCATTTTATCACATGTGTAGATTTGTGTAACCACCACTACAAGCAAAATACAGAACTATTTATTACCACAAATGTCTCCCTCATGATATCCCTTTATATTTTCCCTCACACTTATCAACTTCCCACCATCCCTAACTCCTGGCAACTTAACCAACCTGTTTTTCCTTGCTGTGTTTCATCATTTCAAGAATGTTATATAAGTGAAGTATACAATATATGACACAAAGATTGGTTTGCAAAAAGTGTTTACCATTATTTTTTGTGAAATCTCTCCAAGTTGTTATGCATGGATAGTCTGTTCCTTTGTATTGCTGAGTAGTAATCCATGGTTTGGATGTAATACAGTTTGTTTAACTGCTCATCTGTTGACATCTGGATTTTTGAAGTTTTTTGGCTATTATAATAAAACTGGTATGAACATTCCTGTAGAGGTTTTTGTGTGAACATAAGTTTTATTTATCTGACATAAATGCCTAGGAGTCCAGTTGCTGGAGTGTATGGTAATAACATGCTTAGTTTTATAAGAAATTGCTAAATTGTTTTCCAGAGGGTGTGTACCATTTTACATTCCCACCAGCAATGTTTGCATGATCCAGTTTCTGTGCATCCTCAC
The DNA here is from genome assembly GCF_037783145.1 of Equus przewalskii. Classification (NCBI taxonomy): domain Eukaryota; kingdom Metazoa; phylum Chordata; class Mammalia; order Perissodactyla; family Equidae; genus Equus; species Equus przewalskii. The sequence goes on from NC_091863.1 coordinate 63,462,173, forward strand.
CAGAAATTGATGTTATTACTATTTTTTTAATTTTTGCCTTTCTGACAGTAAAAAATATCATTGTAGTTTTAGTTTACATTTTCCTAATGGCTAATGATGTTGAACATCTTTTTATATGCATATTTGTCATCTGATATTCACTTCAATGAAATATCTCTTCTTGACTTTTGCCTATTTTCTTATTGAATTGTTTGTTTTCTTACTGTTGAGTTCTGAGAGTCTTTTACATACTCTAGATATGAGACATTTCGTAGATGTGTGGTTTTCAAATATTTTCTGACTTTGTAGCATGACTTTTTATCCTATTTGTAGGGTACTTCACACCGTAAGTTTTTAATTTTGAGGAAGTCCAATGTATTAATTTTTTTTATAGAGAGTGCTATTGGTGTCATGTCTAAGGGCTCCTTTGTAAGCTCCAGTTGCCAAAATTTTTCTTCTATATTTTTTGCTAAAAATTTAATATTTTACATTTAAGTCCATGAGCTATTTTGAGTTAATTTTTACTAAAGGTATGAGACTTAGGTCAAGGTTCACTTTTATGCTGATGGATGTCTTATTGCTCCAACATCATTTATTGAAAAGATTGTCCTTCCTCCTGTGAATTGCTTTTGTACCTTTGTCAATAATCAGTTGATCATATTTTTTGTGGTTCTACTTCTAAGTTCTTTATTCTGTTCCATTTATCTACGTGTCTATCCTTCTACTATTACTACACATTCAGGATAAGCGCAGCTACATAACAGAACTTAAAGTCAGTTAAAATGCTTTTTCCCAATTTATCCTTCTTTTTCAAAATTGTTTTAGTTATTCTAGCTCCTTTGCCTTTCTATATACACTTTAGAATATTTTCAGGTCCTCTATTTCTAAGAGAAATCTTGGTGAGATTTTGAAAGAAATTGTGTTAAATCTGTATATTAACTTAGTGAGAATTAACATTTTACTATGTTGGTTTTTCCAATCCATGAACATGCTTTGTCTCTCTGTTTATTTAGATCTTCTTTGATTTCTTTCATCAACATTGTGTAGTTTTAAAACTGGTAGCCTTATTCTGTAGCACATTTTTTATTTTTACATTTACAACTAACAATTTCATTTTCTGAGGAATTTTGGGTGATATATTTTAATTTTTTCTTCCTATTTATTGCTAATATATACAAATATAATCTTTCTTTATTCCAATGGTTTTTCTTGTTGATTTCTTGTGTTTTGTACATAGACCACCATATCATTTGCAAATAGGTACAGTTTTATTTCTTTTTTTCAATCTGTATGACTTTTATTTCTTTTATTTCCTTATTATATGGGCTAGAATGTCCATTGAAATGTTGGACTGCAGTGATAAGAGTGGATGTCCTTACCTTGTTCGTGGGGAGCAAGTATTTAGTCTTTTACCATTTTATCAAGTAGTATATTAGCTGTAGTTTTATGTTTTTATGGGAGTTTTAGTTCCTTTATATTTGTTCTCTCATGAGTTGAAGAAGTTTTCTATTCCTAGTTTTCTGTAAATTTTTATAATGAATTTTTGTTGAATTTTGTCAAATATTTTTTTCTACATAAATTTATACGATCATGTGTTTTCTTCTACTCTACTCTGTTTATATAGTGGATTATACTGGTTGATTTTCAAATGTTGAACCAGACTTATATGCCTGCAATAAATCTCACATGATCATGATGTGTAATTATTTTTGTATATTACAGAATTCTCTCTACTATTATTTGATTAACAACTTTTGTATCTATATTTGTGAGAGACATTGCTCTGTATTTTTCACTTTTTTTCCTGTCTTTGTCTGGTTTTGGTATCAGGATAATGCTGGCTTCATAAAATGATTTGGGATGGGTTCCATCCTCTATTTACAGAAAGAGATTGTGTAGAATGACTGTTAATTCTTTTTTAAATATTGGCTGGAATTCCCCAGTGAAACAATCTGGGCCTGCAAACATTTTTGGGAGGGGAGTTCTTAAATTATGAAATCAATTTCCTTCACTGTTAAAGGGCAATTCAAATTATCTGTTTCATATTGGGTGAATTGTGGTGAATTGTACTTTTTGAGGAATTGGAACGTTTCATCAAAAAGCTGTCAAATCTGGGGCTGGCCCTGTGGCCGAGTGGTTAAGTTCACATGCTCTACTTTGGCAGCCCAGGGTTTTGCTGGTTTGGATCCTGGGCGAGGACCCAGCACTGCTCATCAAGCCATGCTGAGGCAGAGTCCCACATTCCACAACTAGAAAGACTCACAACTAAAAATATACAACTATGTACCTGGGAGCTTTGGTGAGAAGAGGGAAAAATAAAATATTTAAAAAAAAGTTGTCAAATTTAACGTTTGTAGGGATATTTACATCATTCTCTAATCATCCTTTTGCTCACTGCAGCATCTATACTGATATCTTCTGTTCCATTCCTGATATTGATAGTGTGTAGGTTTTTATTTTTTTTATCAGTCTAGTTAGGAGGTTGTCAATTTATTGATCTTTTCAAAGAACCATCTTTTTCATTCAGTAATATTTCTCTACTTTTTTGCTGTTTTCAATGTCATTGAATTCTGTGATTATATTTATTATTTTCTTCTTTCTCTTTGCTTTGTGTTTATTTTGCTTTTGTCCCCCTAGTTTCTTAAGGTGACAGTTTAGATGACAGATTTGAGAGTCTTTTTGATATAAACTCCCAATACTATTTTAGCTGTGTCCCACAAGATTTTTAGAGTGTATTTTTATTTTCCCACAGTTCAATGCATTTTTTATTTATCTTGTGATTTCTCATTTTCCCCATGGATTTTTGTTTGTTTTGTTGATTTTTTTGAGTTTCTTTTTTTAATTTTAATTTTAATTTTTGTTTTTATAACAATAACATTGGATTATAACATTATATAACTTTCAGATATACATCATAATATATTTTGAATTCTGTGTAGATCAGATCATGTTCACCCCCCAAAGACTAATTACAATCAATCACCAGACATGTGCCCAATCACCCCTTTCACCCTCCTCCCACTCCACTTCCCATCTGGTAACCATCAATCCAATCTCTGTTGCTATGTGTTTGTTTGTAGTTGTTTTTATTTTCTACTTATGAGTGAGATCATATGGTAGTTGACTTTCTCCCTCTGACTTATTTCACTTAGCATAATTCCCTCAAGGTCCATCCATGTTGTAACAAATGGCTTGATTTCATCCTTTCTTATGGCTGAGTAGTATTCCATTGTGTATATATACCACATCTTATTTATCCATTCGTCCCTTGATGGGCACCTAGTTTGCTTCCAAGTCTTGTTTTTTTCTTTTTAGAAATGTTCCTTTAGCTTCCTACAGTACAGAGATTTCCTTGTTAATAATTTCTAGTTTGATTCCATTGTCATCAGAAAACAAACTTTATATAACTTCAATTCTTTTAAATGTGAGGGTTTTTCGTTTGTTTGTTTCAGGATATAATTTATCTTGGTGAGTGTTCTATGGGAAAAGAATATGTATTCTGTGGTTTGGGTGAAATGTTCTGTAAATGTAAATTAGGTGCTTTTGGTTGATGTTATTGTTAAGTTCTTTAGTAGTCTTGATAACTTTCTGTTCAGTTGTTCTACCAATTGATGCAAGAGGGGTGTCAATGTCTCCAACTATAATCATTGATTTATCTATTTCTCCTTTCAGTTCAATCATTTTTTGCTTCACATCTTTTCCAGCTCTGTTCTTTGGTGAATACACATTTAGAATTGCTATGTTGTGTTGGAAGATTGACACTTTTATCATTTGTCTATCTCTCCCTATGACTGTCCATGGTAATTTTCTTTTCTCTGAAGTCTACTTTATCAAAAATTCATATAAGTATTCTTGCTTTCTTTTAATTATGTGATATATTATTTTTATCCTTTTTCTTCCTATGTGCCCATGTGGTTACGTTTGAAGTGAGTATATTATAGACAGCATAGAGTCGGATCATTTACTTTTATCCATTCCGTCAATCTCTTTTAATTGGTATATTTAGACAATTCATGCTTAATAAAATTATTGATATTTCAGACCTCAAGTCTGACATTTCAATTTTTTGTTTCTTTTTCCTGCTTCCTGTTGGTTAATTGAAAATGTTTTAGAATTCCATTTGATTTTACCTATACTGTTTTTGAGCTTATCTTCTAATAGAAAAGGAGAAAGAGAGTGAGGCTGGCAAATATTCAAAAAAATAAGATCTGAAATTTGACAAAAGGCATAAAACTACACATTTTAAAAACTGAGAAAAATCCCAAACAGGATAAACCCTAATAAAGCCATGCCAAGACACATCAAAGTTCAACCTAAACTAAAAGCAAAGGAAAACGTCTTAAAAGCAGCAATAGATAAATGACATCTTTCCTATGGGAGAAAGATAATTCTAACAACTACAGGTTTCTCCTTAGGAAATATGAAGAAGCACAACATTTTATTTAAAGACAAGAAATAACAGTTTACTGGTGTTTCTGGGTTCCTGGAATTTTCAGTATCAAATCTGGGATATATGAGGCAAAAAACAACCAAGAAACTCACCATATGTCCTTCCTCAGGTTCTGAGGTCACTAGTAGGTCTAACTTCTTGTTTCTATCCTTCATATTTTTCTTATAATGGTTTTGTGTATAATGTCCATGATTTTTACTGGCACCTATTGGGAGGAATACGGAAAAATATGTCTACTCTATTTTTCCTGAAGCAGAAGTTCAAAACTAACTTTTTAAATTTTGTTTTAATGTTTTTATTTTACTGATGTTGCCCTTTTAAATAATTCTTCCATTACTCAGCAATACCTATACATGTTCCATTGATCCTATGAACTTCTTTCTTCTCTGGGATTTTGTTTTGTCAAATAGCTCATTTTCTCTTATATATATTCAATTTCTCCTTTCCAATGTTTTTCTCTCAAAGTATACAGTTTCTTAGCTGACCTACATCTTAAAAGAAAAAGAAATGACTACTGCCTTCAATCTTTGTTCTTCTCATAACACCCATCTCCTTTATTATTGCAATGAAACTTCTCTAAGCCATTTCTACAGTCACTGACCCAAGTGACTTGAGTTCATGTACCAGATCTGCCTTTAATTAGTTAAGAAATCACAGGCATGTCACATAACCCTTCTTGGACTTGCCTTCCTAATGGGTAAAACAGTTCAATATAAAACAATTGTTTTAACTTTTTGTGAGGCTATTAATCTATGAAGATTTTGATATTACTGACCATACGTTCCACTTGAAAATTTTCAAAAAGCAGGAAAATGACATTTGAGTTATTAAAATATAAAACATTTTTTCTTCTTTCTTCAGTCTCTTTATTCATATGGCATGATATTTTTTTATCTTCTATTTAAGGTTCTGGTCTCTTGAGTCTAGGGATACTCAAGATGCAAGTATAGACCCCCACAGGTGTCCAAAGAACCTACTCTACAACTCAACACATTTGTGTGGCCCACTTGCTGCTGAGTTTCTCCTCCTACCAGTTACTTCCCTGCCTCAGCCAGGAGTGGAGAAGTTGACCCAGGATTTCTTCTTTCCACAGACCCACTGCACCAATGTGTGATAGGTGGGTGACCTCTAAGGGTATTGTCTTGGAGAGATGAGGAGGCTGGAGGAGGCTGGACCATGCATGAACTGAGGCTCCAATTCTCCAGAGACATGCTGCATTGTACCCATGATTTCACTTACAAAATTACAAAACAAATTTAAGGATAAAATTGCTAAGGATTTTAAAATGACAACCACAGAACGTTATTCTCAAGCACAGGGCCCTCATGAGTATGAGTCCCTGTGTGGTGATACTGGTTACATGCCCTTTGACAGCCCTAATATAATATAATCCTCTGATTATAACCTTTATTAGCTCCCAACCTCTTACAAAAGTAATCTATGATCCTTAGACTGTAAGTCCTAAATTCCTTCTTATTAGTTATAGAAGTGACAGGATAGATGTAAAGAAAGAAACACTATGTAAAAAGATCCACAAGTCTTGGGAAATGAATATGGAGCAGAAGATAAAAGTAGAATTCAAAGGTAATTTACTATCTTGAACTAAAGGAACTGGGGAGATGATAGTGTCATTAAGGGAGTTGAATTTACCCAGTTACTGGAGCCCATTTGTTTGGGAGATTAGAAAAGAGAGATGTGATAGTGACTTTGAAGTATTGATAGGACATCAAGTTGTATTAGTTGGCTTCAAAGTTACACTTAAATGTACAATTTCATATATCTGTTTCAAAGAGGTATTTGAAAAAGACTTGGAAGAGGAACATGTATACATTAGACATACAAATTTCTGAGTCATTCACATAAAAATGATAGTGGAGCTGTGTTATATATAAAAGGAGAAAGTCAACAAACTTTTCTAATTCCAAGAGGATAAATGGGCTGCAGCTCATAAATGGAAAAGCCACAGGATATTGTTCCATTATTATTACATTTGATCGTGCATTTGATCGTGTTTTAGTTTTTGAAGTTAGTGAACACAGTGTTTTATAAAGCAAAATATTTATATGTGTTTTAAGATGTGGGTAAAAATAGTACAAACATAGATATTTGTCTGAAATATTAAAATAAATATTTTTTCCTTTTTGGTGTAAAATGCTAGTGTATCTCTCCATACTAAATTCTGAAATAAATTCTCAGTGTGTATTAATTGAGCTCTTCAACAAAGTTCTAATATTAGTAGATTCAGTGACCTGTAAATCACCATCTAAAACTAGTAAGAAAGATGTTTGTTAGAGGAAGAATGAGTTTGCAGTTAGCATATGACATACATTGAGACCCCAGTTTTAGTCTTAGTTTTTCCAGAAATTTGTTTTATGACATTGGATAACACACTCCATTTTGAGCTTTATTTTCCCACAACTTTTTTTAAAACATGAAACAGTTTATTGCAGGTACAGTGGTCAGGAAGAAATATATGGTAGACCTCCCATTCCCTTATACGCTTCTTTGTCCAAGAGTAAACCATTTCTTCTGGACTAAACTTGGCCCACTTGTGAGTACTCTGATTCATCAAACAGATAAAATGTTTTATTCTTTGTTGTATTGGTCCTGTGTGCCTTGACCCTAATTGTTATATCAAAGAAGAAATAATTTCCAGGATTGTGAAGACCTGGTTGGTCTCCTTCTGGTGGCATGTGTGCCCTAGCCATATTGGCTCTGTTATGACTTAGTAGAGTAAGTTTAAGCTTTTTTATCTTCCAATTATTTTTTTTTTAGTAAAATACACATAACATAAAATTTGCCATCTCACCCATTTTTAACAGTACAGTTTGGTGGTATTAAATACATTCACAATGTGCTACTATCATCTCCATCTCCAGAGCTCTTTTTATCTTGTAAAACTGAAACTTTGTCTCCAGAACTCTTTTCTGATTTATTGAATGATACTTTAATAGAGTAATGACAACTTTTGTTCCATGTAGTTCATCCTAACTTAACTTGGCAATAAGGGTGACCATCTGTGTTAACTTCTTGGCTTTATCCAGAGGAAAATTTCTCATGTCTTTATGACAGGAGGTAGTCTGCAAATTGGAGCAAGGCACCCACAAAAGTTAGGCTCTTACTCTTCCACTGGAACTGAGAGATAGTGGAGCTATCATCCCTGATGTTTGCATTTTAAAAAGATGGCTCTCAAAGTGTTTGCCTTTTAAATATATGAGGAAGCATAAATTTTCTAAGGTAAATTATTTGAAAATAAAAAAGGGAGGAAAATCTCTATCCTCATTTTCAAAAAAGAAAATGAAGCCTCTTATTTTTAATTTATATTTGTCCTTATAGTATGAGGATAATATTAATAATATTAATTATAATTATTATTCTTGTTTATTATTATCAGTATTATAAATTAAAAGCTACCATTGCCAAGCACCTACTATGTGCAAAGGACCAGGCAAAATACTATGTAAATATTATTCCATTTGCTTCTTAAAACCCAATGGGATAAGCAGTATTATTCTCGTCAAACAGGGGAGAAAATTGCTGTGCAAATATTCTAAGTGGCTTGCCAGAGTTCAAACAACTACAAAATTGGGAAACCAAATTTACAAACCTAGACTTATCTGGTTCCAAATTTCTTACAATCTCTTCTACACAACACCCCATAAACAGAAGTAAAACTTACAATGTTCGACTTGGTAGTGAGACAGTGAGCTGCTGACCTAAGGCAACAGCCCACTAGAGGAAGAACCAGAGTTTGGGCACCTGAGTGAGGGTTAGGTGTCTCCAGCCAGGAAGATTAGAAAGCTGTGTGAATAGGAAGCCAAGCATACCATTATACAATCAAGCAATTTGCACATTTAAATTTTGGTTGAATTATGATAATAGTCAAAAGCAGGGGGTCCTTCCCCTGAATTAATTCAGGAAGAAAATACCAACTGCAAAGACACATCTAAAGTTCCTGTATAATTTACAATTAGGATGAAGATAAGATTCCCCATCTTGAGGCCTACAAAAAAGAGCAGGAGACCTGGTCTGGTAAGTCATTTTGCACTAAAAGGTAGTATTTATCATTTTACCCTATTATAAAAATGATTTATACTTGACACAGAATATTTGAAATATTTAGAAAAGTTCTAAGAACGAAACAAAAATCACTCTAATCCTATTATCTAAACATAACCCCTGTTAACATTGTGATGACTGTCCTTCCGAAATTTTTTGTTCTTTTTAATGAGCACTGATGCACATGTTTAAAAACCTCTGCTTTCTATGAGTGATCACAAGTCCCTGAAACTATGTGGTTAAGAGGCCAGAGTTCTATCATTAAGGCCCTGACAACCTTGCCCACTTGGCCCCAGTGGTTCTCAGAACCAGTCAATAATGATAAAAATTACTTTCCATTAAGGGGCTAAGCTATCAAAGCTTGTCTTGTTTACAGACCTCATCAGCATTTCCTAGGAAGTTTGACAATTAGAACATCAAGGTCTGTTTAATCAACAAGAACCAATTGCAAAATTCTCTTCTGATAATTTGTGCAAGTCATAATTGAAATAGATATAAGCAGTTCCTTTAGCCACTTCAGGCTTATAAAAAGGACTTAATCCTTTAGACCACCAAATCCTAATGGGCTTCTGTAAAGATTGTTTTCAGTTGAAGCTCCTGAATAAAAAAGACATTTTTTATAAAGAAACTACCAAATTCTATAAAAGAGATGAAAGAACTGTGGGGAAAATGACTTGTAGAATTTAGCCAAATTCCATTAGCTAGTGTTGAATAGAAATTAAATAAAAATGACAAAGTTGGATCAACACAAGAGATGTGAAGGAACAAACGTACTGCAAGTATTATGCCTGTTTTGAAAAGTCTCAACTTCCAGCAGTGTCAAAGGATAAAACTCATTGTGGTTCAAGATCAAGACAAATCAAAAAATTCTGGTGTCATATCTCTAGAGAAGATTCAGAGTAGTGCAAAAGCCTTATGAAAGATCAAAAAGCAATCCTGCTAAACATTTATGTAGTATTTTATAGTCTTCAAAATACTTTTATATGTACTATTTTAATAAATCATTAGTTGATATTATTCATGTTATTTTTAAAACACTGAGGCTTACAGAAATTAAACAGCTTACTCGAGGACAGTTACAATTAAATTTAGGTCAATCTAATTACACAGTCTTGACTCTAAACCACTGTGCTATCTCACACTTAGACTAATTTAAATCAGTCATGTCCAATACTTTACTACTAAAGAATCCTTTTTATTATTTCACTTTCCCCATAGATCCCTTATCTGAAATATTTTGCTTATAAAAATTTGCTTCTTCTGATTGAAGACATATCACCGGGTTCATTGAATTGTAGTAAAAAGCCAAATTAAAAGGATAATTTAACCAATGTACTTTATCAATCCTATATATAATCCATTTATTGGGCTATTTGAGAAATTGAAAATACTTTTTTAAAACTTGTGGGAGCTTTATTATAATTACCTTCAAAGACTCTCATTTGGGAATGAATGATTACCGTGTTAATCTAAGGCCATTTCTAGATATAATATATGATGATATTGATAGAACAAAGAGGTTTCATAACTTTCTCAAGAAAATACAGCTAGTGAAACTAGGAATTAAATTTACTTCTCTTTGCAAACAATTTTTGTTTTGCCATGCTTTTGCTTTGTGATTGTCACAGGAGAGCCAGTGACCAAATTGACACTATGTCGTAGTCTTCCTGAGTTTCCAGTCCCTATCAAATTAATAGAGGACTTCTTCAGAACAGATGGGCATGGTTTCAAGTGCAATACTTTGTAGAATTCAACCATGTAAACTAGCATCTTTAATGGAATTTCCAGAGAGGGATTGTACTATAGGCAGTATCAAGAGTAGTTAGGTACCTGAGGGGTAGAATGAGGAAGGCAGAGTATAAAGGAAAGAGAAGATTTAATATTTTTAGTTTGATAGTTGTTTTATTATGATGGATGTCACTATGAATGAACCTACCAATTCCTTTAATACTTCAACTTACATTTAAATGGATAGATCCTATATGGAGTAACTTTTACTGAACGAATGACTATGCAATTGAATATACTATAAATTTAAATGTTACTTATATGCCCAGGTAAATCCATCACATAGTCATCAAATAGTGGAGAGTTCTCACCATGTTGTAAGTGTGAGTGGCCATGTAAGAGTCCACCTAGTTTTCTTGCTCTACAATTTTATAATGATAATCATCTTTACCAGGGAACATTGGTAATGATCAAATGCATCTTTTAGGAAGATTAGCCCTGAGCTAACATCTGCCACCAATCTTCCTCTTTTTGCTGAGGAAGACCGGCTCTGAGCTAACATCCATGCCCATCTTCCTCTACTTTATGTGTGGGATGCCTGCCACAGCATGGCTTGATAAGCGATGCATAGGTCCACAACCGGGATCTGAACTGGTGAACCCCGGGCCACCGAACCAGATTGTGCGAACTTAACTGCTGCACCACCAGGCTGGCACTGCTAATGACCAATTTTTGGTATTCTTTTTATTCTATCTTTAACAGTGGTAATTCGGTTCATATTTATGCACATATGTACCTAAACATATATCAAATACTTATTGGTGATTTGAGATTTTTTTTGGGCATTGCTTATCTTCACCATTACTTCAATAAGGTTGCATATAGTACTCATTCCATATGCTGGGGAGAAAACATGCAGGGTTACATGGACCTTGATTAGCAAACAAACAAAAAATTTTGGTGATTCTTTTAGCAGACAGAATAGCAATTGCCAAACAAGACTACAACAGATATAGCAATAGACATAACTGTCATAACTGAAAGAGAGATAGAAAAGTGAAAATACTGTGCTAAGCAGCACTAAGTTCTCCAGACTACGCTGGGCTGAGAGGATTTCTTCTAGTCACTTAATAGCTTTAGCTAGTGGAAATTTTCCCATATGTACTTTAGCAAATTTAGAAAAACAGCTATCTCCCATGTGCCACAGCAGTGTTTCCCAGCTTTCAGTCATTTGAATCCCACATTCAAGAATTTTAGAATATCTACATGTCATCATTATTATTATTAATGTGACATTTAGGAAAAATTTTTAAATCACTCTGTAAAATAAGTGTCATTATTAATAATAATATTCCAGATGGAACACTACAACAAACCTTGTCATTCATACAATATATCTTTATGTAGAATTCATGGAGCTCACAAATTCCTAAAGTGTGATACAACATATTGCATATGAATGAGTGTTAGGAGTGACAATGGTACCATGGATTTTCAACAAATATTAGAGAACTACCTCACTTTACTCAATTATTTCAAGTATTTAAAACACAATCTCTGAGAATGTATCAAACTCCTCCAGGGATCTGAAATGACTATTAAAAATCCTGCATTTTTTCATAGCCTTGCCTCTTATTTAATATACAATTTTAACAAGCTCCATTTTTGTCAGAGTTAAATAACAAATTAAGAGGGGAGGTGAGGCCTATTAGAGGCAGGCATGGTAAAAGCAAGAGAAGCAATGACTGAACTTCTGATGTTGTGAGAAGTGACAGAAAGAAACAAAAGCGAGCTATCTTCCTATATTTTCCAATAAAGAACACTCATAATGGTGGTAACTTTAAATAATCAGGAAAAATATTCAATTAAATTTAGTAGTTTTTACTTGAGAAAGCAGACAAACATATAATTAAAAAATCCATCCACAAAGGTTAAAATAAAAAATACGAGTTGCTTGCAGAGAAATACTTCAGTTATCTGTAAAATCCACATATGCAGAACATTGCATTTGTAACATGGCCAGGCAAATGAATTGTCATTGTATTTTTATAAAGAGAAAGTAGGGATTCTCTGAATTTCTGATTATTTTTGAGTCATTATAATTCACCTAGATGAAGTCAAGTTCATGCTATATATTTTTTTAATCATAGAGAGATTGAATCATTAGGTAAAACAAAGTCCAAATCCTGAAGACCTTCCATGCCATAGAATTATAAACTACTACATCCTAATAAGCTTGAATGAATAGTGAATTGTGAGCCATTGCTGGTGATCCGTCAGAGGTAGAGATTTTGGCCCAGGCTAGCCATACAAGAAACAGGGAATAATAAAACCCTAATTGTCAGCCAGATCACAACTATACAGTGTGATTGTATTGTGAGATATCATTTCCCTAATATTAAAAGTTACTTCTCCTGATCAGAACAGAAAAATACAAACCAGTCATAAAATGGAGGCAGGAAGGAAGAAGTATACAATTTCCTCTATAAAATAAACTTCAATGCTTCTTCAAAAAAGTCAATGAATATGATAAACCTTTAGCAAGACAAAGGGTCACTTAGATAAAAAAAAGAGAAGACAAAAATTACCAACATCAGGATTGAAACAGGATAACAATACTGCTCTTATAGCAATTAAAAGGACAATAAGGGAACACTACAAATAACTTTACACTAATAAATTTCACAATTTAGAGGAAATAGAATAATTTCTGGAAAAACATAAAGTACTAAAACTCAACCAAGATAATCTGAACAGCCTATAATATTAAATAAACTTAGTTCATAATTAACAAGCTCATAAACAATACTCTTGGCAGAGTTGGCTTCACTGCAAAACTATGATAAATATTTAAAGAAGAATTTATGTCAATTTTATACAATCTCTTTCAGAAAATAGAAAAGGAAGACCCTCTAAAATTCATTTCTTGAGACCAATATTACCCTGATAACAAAACCAAAGACACTACAAAAAAGAAAGCTAAAGACCAAAGTTTCTCATAAGCTTAAAAACAAAAATACTCCACAAATATTAAAAAATGAAATTCAACAACACATAAAGAGAATTATACACCATGGACAAGTGAGATTTATTCCAGATATGTACGATTGGTTCAACATTTGGAAATCAATGTAACCAACCATAACAAGACACTGAAGAAGAAAAATCATATGATCATATAAATTGATATAGAAAAAACACTTGACAAAACCCAATACCCTTTCATGATTTAAAAAAAACACTCAGAATATAAGGGTATTTCCTAAAAACTAATAAATACCATCTATGAAATACTAATAGGTAACATCACATTTAAAGATGAAAGATGTAATGCTTTCCCCGTAAGACTGAGAAAAAGTCAGGAATGACCACCACTGCTATTTAACATAGTATTGGAAGTTCTACTGACTGTGATAAGGCATTACTAAGTAAGTAAGTAGATAAATAAATAAATAAATAAATAAGTAAAATGGCATGGGGGTTGGAAAGGAAGAAATAAAACTCGCCTTATTTGCAAATGATATGATTGCTTAGAAAATCCAAAATAATTTACAAATACCTGCGATAATGAGTTCAGCAAAGTGGCAAGATATAAAATTAACACACAAAAATGAATTGTATTTCTACATAGTAACAATTAACATGTAGAAACTGACGTTAAAAAGACAATGTCATTTACTATCACTCCGAAAATATGAAAGACAGATATAAATTCAGCAAAATATGTACAAGATCTGTATACTAAAAATTACAAAATGATGATGAAGGGAATCAAAGACCTAAATATAAAGGCAGATATGTCATGTTCATGCATTAGAGGACTCAATCAAGAAAAGATATCAGCTCTCTTCAAATTGATATACAGATTTAATGCAATTTTTATCAAAACCAGCAAAGATTTTTGTAAAGTTCAACAAGATTCTTCTAAAATGCATAAGGAAAGGCCCTAGAGTAGCTAAAACAATGTTAAAAAAAGAAGAGTACGGTGGGAGGAATTACTCTACCCAATAGTAAAGTCTTCTATGCATCTACACTAATTTAAATGTGTGATATTGGTGGAAGGATAGACGCATAGATCAATGGAACAGAGTAAAAAACCCAGAAATAGATCTACACAAATTGGTCAACTGATTTTTTAAAAAGCTTCAAAAGCAACTCAATGGAAGAATGATAGATTTTTTAACAAATGGGGGTGAAGTAATTGGATGTCCACAGGGCAAAAAAAACAAAAAGAAGAACCTTGGTCTAAGTCTCACATCTTTTACAAAAATTAACTTAAAATGGATCATAGACTTAAGTGTAAAATGATAAACTAAAACTTTCAGTAAAACTACATAGGAGAAGATCATAAGTTTCAAGGGCTAGGAAAAAAAATTCTTAGACTTGAGTCCAAAAGCACAGTCCATGAAATGAAACATTGATACATTGTAACTTCATGAAAATTGAAATATTTGCTCTTCAAAAGATCCCATGAAGAAGATAAAAAGACAAGATACAGACTGAGACAAAATATTTGAGAAGCACATATCCAACACACGATGAGTATTTAGAAGATATAAAGAACTGTCAAAACTCAACAGCATAAAAATAAACAATCCAATTACAAAACAAAACAGGCAAAAGTCACGAACAGATATTTCCCCAAAGAGGGTGTGACAAAGACCAAAAAAAACCAAATTGTACATCAAGTTGGTTTGGAGAAAGTATGTTAGATGTACCCAGGTTTCTTATTGTAAAATATTACTTTCTAAGGACTTGAATATATCATAAAACATATTAATTTTGGACCACTTCCAAGGGAGCCTAAAATAATTTAACCATAAGGTTCTTTCACTTGAGGCAGGTCTCCTAGCTCTAAGGAGAGCTTTTACAGTAAGGCATGAGTGCTTTCTTTAAAAGTCACTTTTACCTGAAAGAAAATGTATGAATCCGTAGAAGAAAATACCAGACAAGTAGTAAAAAATTTGCAATACTAATAAGGGAAGGAAACAAAATTCCTCAGGGTAGGAAAGAAAAATTAAGCAATCCAGAGGTCATCTATAGTGGTTATAGTAAACTTCCATCACATCATGTGAAAAACTAGAATCACCTTGTAAAAATATAGCTATTTGCCACTCGTAAATAAATATTTATCTCTTTAAATATGTGTATTATGTTTTAAAATCAGTCAATTGACAAGGGCATGTTGGCTTATGGTTTTCAAATAAAATAAATCTATGGAAAACTTAGCTATCCAGAGCTTGAGGCCATAGCTCCAGATGTTACTGTCTACCTGGTAACAATTGATGTAAATTAGAGACATAGTATCTAAAAAGAAAAATTAGCCTATAGAAAGTAATTTCACACACCCAAACTTAAAATGTGTTAGGAAAAATCAGATTTTCAACTTCTGAGTTGTGCTGAATAAAAAGTAAATTGCAAACATTTTACTTTAGCTATAATTTTCACAGTATAGTCAAATAATGCCAAACATACGGTAGATTAAGTGCATTATTATAAGTGATAAGCTATTGCCAAACTGATTTTGGAAGACAGGAGGGTTAAAAGAAGCTACCTACTCAGATGCGAGCCAGATGGAATCTCTAAACTTTAATTCAAAAAGTTCCATGTGCTGGTCTTCATGGTAGTCTTTCCACATTGATCTCAAAGACCCTACCTACCTACAAAAGAATTCTAAACCTTGAATGAGATGTTTGAAGTAAGTGCTTCCAATGGGTGAGAGCTCTTGCATCCAAAATGCCTAAGCCCATCAGCATGGGCAGCTGGACAGCAGCCTTTGTGAGGAGAGCTCTTCACTAATAATTAACAGAAAGGACTGCAATCAAGTCAGGAAACCTCTCACAGCTCCAGTGTCACTGAAAGGGCACTTTGGCACTGTTTTCCCTAGTAAACTAATGAAACAGGAATTTGTAGGATATGAGATCAGCACTACCTTAAGTGGATCTTGTATTGTTTGGTTTACAAAAGCAGTTTTACTAGCTTTTTCTCCCTGCTATTTCTAGCTTAAGTTTCGTGATCAGATTAGGATAGCAGAAAAGCACTACATTTAAAGGACCTTTGTAGGTGGAGATACTTGCTAAATTCTTTGGATTTCTCAATAGATTGAACATGGGATATAAGCTTTTTGGTTAGTAAAAGCTTTGTTGATGCAAATGTCCACTTTCAGGAATTTCAGAAGCAAGTTTAGCTTCTGAACAAAATGTGAATGAACAAAATTGTGAATAGAAAACTTTTGTTTTTGGTGGCTTCCATCTCATCTTTTAATGACCTGTCTTGCCATTTCCCAAGCACCTTCATCTCACTAAGAACTCAAAGCCTTCATGCTGCCTTCCAGCAATCCAGGCCTTCTTATGGCCGGGTCTCCTAAGCTTTCTTTCTATATAAACATGCAAAAATGTGTATTGTGGACTTTTAACTCTTTCAATTGCCTTCCAAATTTCATTTATCTGTGTTCTCTTTCTGCCCGAATCTTTAATAATTAATTTTATAAACTCATTCAACTACTGTATGATATTATAATAGGTCGCCGGTTAAAATGTTTGAATTTAAACAAGGCATTCACAGGTCAAATATTTTAACCACAAAAAATTTTGATAGAAATATACTAGTGGGGAATATAGTTGACAGAAAGGCAAGCTCTTTTACATCCTTCAAATCGGACGTGTAAACAGCTGCCTACATACTAACTTATCACCAATAGTCATTTAACTTGGTAATAATTCCAACAACTTCAAGTTTCCAAAGCAAAAATTGTCCTCAATGTAACAGTTTATTTTAATTCGCAAAGTCTGTAAATCAAAATTATATGCAGAAAGGAAGAAAATAACCAAGATATTTGTTATAACAGGGAGAATTTATAGAACGCAAAGATGACCAAAAAGGGCAATTCCAGGAAGCCCTCAAATGATGCTATTACTGCTTTTGGGTTTACAGAATATGTTCATACCCATGATTTCATTTGATCATTGCAACAATCATATGACATAAGCATGACAAGGATAATTATATAATTTTACAGATGAGGAAATGCAGCTGAGAAAGGTTAATATCTTTCCCAAGATATCACGGGGAGTCAGCAGCACAAGTTTTTTGACATATTTTAATGTCATATCCACTGTAATTATACTTGTCTGGCTAAATTTTCCCAAGCCAAGTTTTGATCTTTGCTTGTCATTGATAACTTTCCATTACCAATACTTCCTATATCGATTATTCTTAAAAAATCACTCATGGTCTTTTATGATTTTTCTAATAAATGCAGTCTATCATCTCTCGGCTTTCTATAGGTATGTGGCACTCAGTATTACCTCTTATATGAAGGAATTGCAAGTGTTTAATGATATTTAACTGATCTCAATTATAAACACAGTCTTATATGCATTTTGCATACTTGTTTAAAATCATTAAACCACCTACCCTGGATGTTTCAACATTATATTTTCCTTAAGTCATTCTCTTAGCAGCAATTCTCAGAGTCACAGATTATGCTGATACTACCAGATCCTTCTTTAATTTGATCAGTAATTTTGGGCCCTATAGAAGCAGGCTCATTTCCTGTTGACCCCAAGTCAAAATTATTCTCCTCAAAGTTACCTACTTAACTGTCTGGCTCCTGGGATTGACTTATAATGCTTTTCTCACACTTCTTTTTTTGTAAAATTAATTTTTATGATGAAAATTCCCCATTCGTCCATTATAAGACCAAATTTTCAAGGACCTTAAGAAAGTAGATGCTGTTATGACGCTAGCAGTGCAAGAGATTTATTTGGTGTAATGTCTAGAAATATAAAATGAGGAAGAAGCCTTTAGTATTCAAAACTGATCTGACATGTGTGAAAAGAAAAGGGTAAGGGACATGTTTGGACAGGCAGACCATCAGACCATGATGCAGTTCTGACATCTTGGCTAGTTCAAGGGAGATCTCCAGAGCAAAATTGTCTGTGAGAGAATTCCAAATTGGGTACTTCTGCCATGCTCAGTCATTGGCTATGACTGTCTGGAAAGAACAACACGTCATTGCTAAATGGAAGGTGGCACCTGAAACTGTTAACATCTGGAGGATGACAGTTAAGTGCATTCCTTGTATCTGGGCAGTGAGTTCTTACTTTAAGGTAGATCCAAGTGGTACTATGGTTACCACAGCTGTACTAGGTCTTCACAACTCCATTTCCCTCCTCAGCATATCACTATAATTTTTAAGAAAGAAGATTTAATTAGCCCAAGAAACATCAACAGATGTCAACCTCAAGGTAACAAAGGAAATTAATTATTTTAAGTGTGAGAAAAGCATAATAAGGAGAGTTCTTAAAGGACTTGTTGAGTAGGTTAAGTTTGATCAACGTGGCCCTTGAGAACAATTATATCAAAACAAAGGATCATACTTTGAACTTGAGCATGGCATATTACAAATGCTTTATAATAATTTCTACTGACATGCAATTTATGAGTGAGAGGTAAATAAAATGAAGTGAGGATGATCAGCAAGAAAGCTACTTTAACAGTAATGCAGTTATAAAGCTACTGAGCCTAGATGAACATAGTCCCTGTAGGAATGGAGTGGGAAGAACAGATTGTAGAGATGTGATATAGAAATATCTGGCAGGATTTGAAGCTAGGAAGAGTGATAACTCCCCAGACGGGAGCATTAAAAAGGAGTACAATCAAAATCAAAGATATTTCAAGCTCCTCTCCCACCAAAAGCTGGTGTATATAAGAGAGCATCAAATCTCTAAAATCACAGAAAGGGATAGAAGGCAATTTTTGAATGAAATGTAATTAGTACTTGAGTCATAAGATGCAATACAAAATTGATTCAATAGTGCAATGATAGAAAAGCTGAAAAAATGGTAAAATATTATGGAGGATTGAATGTAGTGCTCCAAAAGATAATATTTTACATTATTGGTTAAAAATAGAAGACTTAAATTTGAAGAATAACAAGTGCTAATAAGAATTAATACAACTAAACTGATATTTAGACATCTCATAAGAAAATTACAAATTTACATACTACAAAGAGAAAACCTTAAAAGGAATTTGATTATTTATGGAAAAACAGCAATTAAAATGGCAGAAGACATCTCAATAGCAAAAATAAAGAAAAGGAAATAAAAGACTAATGTATATAAAGTGCTGAGGTACATTACCAGCCATTTTAGAATTCTTTATGCAGCTATACATGTCTAAAATATTATTCATGATAGGACTGTAATAAAAACATTTCAGGGGCCAGCCCGGTGGCACAGCAGTTAAGTTTGCATGTTCTGCTTCAGCAGCCTGGTGTTCACTAGTTCAAATCCCAGGTGCAGACCTATGCACCACTTGTCAAGCCATGCTGTGGCAGGTGTCCCACATATAAAGTAGAGGAAGATGGGCACGGATGTTAGCTCAGGGCCAGTCTTCCTCAGCTAAAAGAGAGTGATTAGCAGCAGACGTTAGCTCAGGGCTAACCGTGCAAAACAAAAATTAACAGGAAGAAATTCAAAGACTTTAAACCTGAAAAATTTTCACTAAAATAACTGTTCATGTATGTAACTTAAGAAGTAGAAAAATGAACCAAAAAAGTAAATGTAAACAATGAACAAGTGAAAATTGAGATTAAAAGACATTTATATTAGCAGCCTTAAAGAAAAGATTTAGGTACAAATTTTAAAAATAAATACAATAAGTATGAAAAAAATTACAAAATTCTGATAAAAGATCAAAAGAATTAAATAAAAGGAGAGATATACCATATTCATGGATAAGAACATTCAATAGTGTCAAGTTGTCTGCTCTTCCCTATGTGATCTATAGATTCACTGAATTCCCTAACAAAATCTCAGCAAGTTATTTTGCAGATAAAAACAAAAGTTTATGTGGAGAGGCAAAAGACCTAGAATAGCCAACACAACATTAAAGGAAAAGAACAAAGTTGGAGAACTGATACTACCTGACTTCACACTTAGTATAAAGATACAGTCGTTAAGACCGTGTGGTATTGGCAAAAGAATATCAAATAGATCAATAAAACAGAATGAGAACCAGAAACAGACTCACATCAATATGGTCGACTGATCTTTGACAAAGGAGCAAAGGCAGTAAAATGGAGCTAAGAGTTTTTTCAACAAATGGTGTTGGAGCAACTGGACATCCACATGCAAACAAAAATAATAAAGACACAAACCTTACACTTGTAACAAAAAATTAACTCAAAAAGGATCATAGAACTAAATGTGGAACACATAATTATAAGACTCCTAGAAGATGACGTAGGAAAAATCCTAGATGACTTTGGGCATGGTGGTGATTTTTTGATACAATAAGAAAGGTACAGTCTATGAAAGAAAGAATTGATAGTCTGGACTTAATTGGAATTAAAAAGTTCTCCTCTGCAAAAGACAAAATCAAGGAAATGAGAATACAAGCCAAAGACTGGGAGAAAATATTTGCAAAAGACATATATGAGAAAAGACTGTCATCTAATATATACAAACGAGTCTTAAAACTCAACAATCAGGAAACAAACAATCCTATAAAAAATGGATTAAAGACCTAAACAAGCACCTCACCTCAGATGGCAAATAAGCACATAAAAAGATGCTCCATATCATACGTCATCAGGGAAATGCAAATTAAAACAATATGATACCACTACACATATATTACAATGGTTAAAATCCAGAACACTGTCAACATCAAATGGTGACAAGCATGTGGAGCAATAGGGACTCTCTCATTCATTGATGTTGGCAATGCAACATCATGCATTTAAGTGATTTAAGTGATTAAGTGAAGGAAGCCAATCCGAAAAGGCTACATGCTGTATTATTCCAACAACATGACATTCTGGAAAAGGCACAGCTATGGAGACAGTAAAAAATATCATTGGTTTCCATTAGGGCAGTGAAACTACCTTGAATGATACTATACTTGTGGACACATGTCATTATACACTTTTCTGAACCCATAAAGTGTACAATCCCAGGAATGAATCCTAGTGTGAACTATGGGTGATAGTGATGGGTCAACATAGCTTCATCAATTTTAACAAATGTACCTCTCTGGTGTGGAATGTTGATAATGGGGAAGGCTCAGCATGAGTGGACAAGGAGTATATGAGACATCTCTATACCTTACACTCAATTTTCCTGTGAACCTAAAACTGCTCTAAAAAAATAACATCTATTATTTAAAAAGATAAATGTAAGGTGCAAGAAGAAATGATAAGAGAATGGACCCTCATATGATGAAATCAGGAGCTTAGCAGACCCTCAGTCAGCAAAACAACACATTAACTAACAAAAATTATTTTTAAAATAATTTAAATCTCTGGAAATCGTCCTATTGGCACACAACCAATGGAGAAACTTTTATCCAAGAAAATCTACTAGTGATGTTAGTGAGAATGGCAGAAAAAGGACCCCTGAAAATTATCTCTCTATAGAGGAAACAAGAATTTTGGAAGAACTTTTCAGTCAACTTTTCATAACTCTGGAAATGAACTAAAACTTGTAACAATTCAGGGATTGCTTGTTCAGGCAAAAGAGCTAAATCTTGGTAAGAACAGCAAGGTTGATGGTGTTTTAGCTTGCTCTACTAATCTGCTCTACTCTTCAGTTCCGTGGTAGACTTCAAAACTAACAGCCCATAATCCTGCTAAAAACCAGTAGCCTGGAAGTCACTGAAGGAGACAGAATGGAAGTGGACCACTGTGTAAGCTCTGTTTCCAGAGAATGGTTGTTATTTGACTTTTCTAGAGTTTCTCTAGAATATCCCACATGCAAGGCTTGTCTTTATTTGACTTGAACATGAATTCAACGAGTGCTTTTTTTTCTCCAGGGATGTTTGTTCAAAGAAATTGATGGCAGTTGCTTAATATCACAACTGCCTGAGGCAGTAGACAAGAGTTAGGACAAATAGGAGGCTAACCAAAGAACTTAAACTAAGATATGAGATTTCCATAGGAGACTTTTAAAAGCTTCACCATATTCCTGGGGATATAGAAAGCCACATGCATGTGTATGTTTGTGTGTATGTTCAGGGTCATGTGCAAGCTCAGGACTGTGTATGTGCTGAGAAAAGACATGAGAAAACCCTGTGTTCTCACCTCTGGTTTTCCTTTAGTCTGTGAACAAGCAAGAAATAAAGGTTAAGGCAATGTTGTCAACTACTTAATTGAATGTTGAAGGAGTGCACTAACACACACAGAGCCACTCTACAAAAACTGGGAGACAAATTGTTTTACGATGTTTAGTCTTATCAGTGTCCAATTGTTAACATACCGCTAAGATAAATGACCAGAGACTGTAGTGGTCACATATGAAAAAGAAAACAGACATCACAGAATTAGTTCAGGGAAGTAACTAAGCAAAACAACAACAGCAAACAGCAAACAAAAATAACTCTATAAACAGAGGAGAATCTGATATCCTGAGTTGGCACATTCTATTATTTATAATATCTATTTCCAAAAAGAAGAGCTGGATATACAAATAAATGAGAAGTTATGACTTATATATGGGAACAGATATATATCTCTTTTGGATGAATAACAACTTAAATTAGAAGGTATACAAAAAGTTTGCCCCTATATACCTGCATTCACTCCTCTCTTCTTTGTGCTATTATCACCATAAAATTGTTTGTTTATGCATTGTATGAACAACACAGATTAATAATTATTGCTTTATAAAGTTATCTTATAAATCACATGGAGGCAAAAATATTACAAACAAAATGTATATATACATTTATATATATATAAAAATACACACACATATAGGAACATAAATATATAATGTTCCTAGGAACAAAAGATATATATATATAAAATACATATATATACAATAACAATTAATAGAAATTTCCTGAGGAAGCCCAGACATTGTATTACTAGACATAAACTTTACATCAGCAAGTTTAAATGTTTTGAAAGAAATAAAGGAAACTGTGTATACAGAACTAAGAAAAGAATAGAAGCAATGCCTCACCAAATAGAGAATATCAATAAACAGAATATATTTTAAAAAACTAAACGGAAACTATGGAATTAAAAAATTCAATAGCATAAGTAAAAAATTTACTAAAAGGCCTCAACATCAAATTAGAGCAGGCAGAAGAAATAATCAGCAAATGTGAAGATGGATAAATTGAGATTATCCATTCCGAAGAAGAGAAAGAGCAGAAACAGACAAAAAGAACAGAAAGAAAAATTAACAGAATCTCAGAGACCTGTGGGCCACCATCAAGATTACCAATATATGCATAATTGAAGACTCATAAGAAAAGAAGATAGAGAAAGAAATAGAACAAAAATGCTTTAAGAAACAGTATCTTGAAGATCCCCCAATTTAATGAAAAATATTCATCTACACATTTAAGAAACTGAGTGAACTTCAAATAGGATAAAATCAAAGACAGCAACACCTAGATGCATAATATTCAAATTTTGAAGGCCAAAACAAAGATAGAATTAGAGAACCAATTAATCATATATGAGGGGTTCTCAATAAAATTAACAATTGACTCTTATTAGAAATAATAGAAACAGAGGAACAAAAAGACATGATCTATAGAAAACAAATAACAAAATAGTAGACACAAACTCTACCTTATCAGGCACTACAATAAATGCAAAGGCATTTAAAACTCCAACCTAAAGACAGAGATTAACAGAATATACTAGAAAAAACTCATGATCCACCCATATGCTGTATACAAGAGGTAAAGACATAAATTGGTTAGATGTAAAAAAATGGAAAATGACTTACCACGCAAACATCATCCAAAAGAGAGTAGGCGTGGCTATAGTAATATCAAACAAAATGGACTTTAATACACAAGTTGTTACTAGAGATAAAGAAAAACATAATGATAAAGGCTCAATTCGTTGAGTATATAAAAATTATAAACACATATGTACCTGTTATGAGCTGAATTGCATACCCTCAAAAGTTCATATGTTGAAGTCCTAACTCCCAATACTTCAGAATGTAACTTTATATGAAATCTTTTTTTAAAAAAGTAATTTAGTTAAAATCATGTCATTAGAGTTGGCCATAATCCCATATGACTGGTGTCCTTATAAGAAGAGAAAATTTGGACACAGGCAAAGACAGAGGAAAGATCCATGAGAAGACATCCATTTACAAGCCAAGGAGCGAGGCCTGGAACCTATCATGGCCTTCAGAAGATGTCATGGCCTTTAGAAGGAACCAACACTTCCTCCAAAATAAAATAAATTTCTGTTGTTTAAGCTACCTAGTCTGTGATACTTTGTAACGCCAGTCTTAGCAAACTAATACAACACCAGCAACAGACCTCCAAAATACATGAAGCAAAAACTGTCAGAATTGAAGGGAGAAGTAGACAATTGAAAAATAATAGTTGGAGGGGCTGGCCTGGTCCTGTAGTGGTTAAGTTCACACATTCCTCTCCGGTGGCCCAAGGTTCGCGGGTTTGGATCCCAGGTATAGACCTAGCATCACTCATCAAGACACACTGTGGAGGCATCCCACATAAAATAGAGGAAGATTGGCACAGATGTTAGCTCCGAGCAATCTTCCTCAAGCAAAGCAAGGAAGACTGGCAACAGATGTTAGCTCAGGGCCAATTTGCTTCACAAAAAAATAAATAGATAATAGTTGGAGAATTCAAAACCTTACTTTTATTAATAAATAGAAAAACTGGCAGAAGAACAGCAAGGAAACAGACTTGAAAACACCAGAAAATAATTATACCTAACAGACATCTATGGAACACTCCTACTAAGAAGAGTAGAATACTCAGTCTTCTCAAGTGCACATGAACATATTTTAGAATAGATCATAAAGTGGACCATAAAAAGTCTCTATTAATTTAAATTGATTGAAATCATACAAAATATGCTCTGCAACCACAGTAGAGTGAAATTAGAAATTAAAAAGAACAATATTTGGGAAAACCACAAATATGTTGAAAATAAGTCACACAAGCACAAATAACCAATGGGTCAAAGAAGAATTTATGAAAGGAAATTAGAAAACACATTAAAATGAATAAAAAGATAGAAAAAAGATACAATAGCATATGGATACAGCTTGGTCAGACTTGTCTTCCTTCAAAATGTGAGGTTCATTTTAACCTCCACGTTACTATCCATATTCTTTTCCATATCTGTCACCTCATGTATTTACCTTTTTTGTGCTGAGAATACTTCAGATCTACTCTCTGGGTAAATTTCAAGTATATGATATATTATTATTAACTATAGTCACCATGCTGTACATTAGAGCTCTAGAATTTACTCATTTTATAACTGAAAGTTTGTATCCTGTGGCCAATATCGCCCTATGTTCCCCACCCCCAGGCAGCTGGCAATCACTGTTCCACTCTGATTTTATGAGTTCAACTTTTTTAGATTCCACGTATAAGTGAGATCATATGGTATATCTCTTACTCTATCTGACTTATATCACTTAAAATAATGTCTTCTTGAGTCATCCATGTTGTCACAAATGGCAGGATTTCCTTCTTTTTTAAGGCTGAATAATATTTCATTGTATATATATGCCGCATTTTCTTTATACATTCATCTATCAATGGACATTTACATATTTCGGCAGTTATGAAGAGTGCTTCTATGAACATGGATGAGCAAATATCTTGTCAAGAACCCACTTTCAATTTTTTTGACATATATCCAGAAGTGTGAATTCTGGATGGTATGTTAGTTCTATTTTTAATTTTTTGAGGAACCTCCATACTGTTTTCCACAAAGGCCGCACCAATTTACAATCTCACCAACAGCATAAGGCAGCCATTTGCCCCTAGTCCAGCAAGAAGGTGCTCCTGCTTAGCTATGTTGTTTCTCAGAGAACTTGATCTGGACATTCCTACATCAGATCCATGTGGTCTTTGGTGCAGAGCTACATTAAGATATTAACTTTAGGGCCGGCCCGTTGATGCAACGGTTAAGTTCGCACGTTCCACTTCAGCGGCCTGGGTTTCACTGGTTTGGATCCCAGGGGCGGACATGGTACCACTTGACAAGCCATGCTTTGGTAGGCATCCCACATATAAAGTAGAGGAAGAAGGGCACAGATCTTAGCTCAGGGCTAATCTTCCTCAAAAAAAAGCTTTTGAGGGGCAATGTTCATGCCCACATTTCTTTCTTTAATGTGGTAAATATATATATATATCATAAAATTTACCATTTTAACAATTTCTAAGTGTACAGTCCAGTGGCACTGAATACATTCACATTGTTGTGCAACCATCACCACCATCCATCATTAGAGCTTTTTCATCTTCAAAACTGAAATTCTGTATCCATTAAACAATAACTCTCCATTCTTCTCTCTCCTTGACCCCAGGAAACCACTTATCTACTTTCAGTTTCCATGAATTTGACTACTCCAGGTAACTCATGTAAACGGAATCAAACAATATTTGTTCTCTTGTGACTGACCTTCATCATTTAGCATAACCTTTTTGAGGTCTGTCCATATTGTAGCATGTGCCAAAATTTTATTACTTTTTAAAGGCTAAATAATATTCCATTGTACATGTATACTATATTTTGGTAATATGTTCATATGGCACTGGACATTTGGACTGTTTCCACCTTCTGGCTAGTGTGAGTAATGCTGCTATAGAACATTGGTGTACAAATATGTGTTCGACTCTCTGCTTTCAATTTTTTTAGGTATATACCCAAAGGTGAATGGCTAGGTCATATGGTAATTATACATTTAAGTTTTTGGGAAACTGCCATACTGCTTTCTACAGAAGCTGCACCACTTTATGTTCCCACCAACAGTGCACAAGTGTTCCAATTTCTCTATATCCTTGCCAATACTTGTTATTTTCTAGGTTTTCTTTTAAATAATAGCCATCCTAATGGGCTTGAGCTGATCTAATTGTCATTTTGATTTGCAATTCCCTATTGATTGGTGATATTGAACATCTTTTCATGTGCTTAATGATCATCTGTATATCCTTTTTAAAGAAATATCTTTTCAAGTCCTTTGTTCTTTTTTTCCCAACAATAATTACAGTAGACATTTATTTAAATTAATACGTTTGCAGCCCTAATAGTTCTAAATTGTACATTTCAGGTTTAACCAACTTCATAAAAATACTTTGAGGACAGGCGCACCCACAGATTTCAACTACATTCTTATTTCTTTGCCCATTCTTCTCTCTCTTTTCTTTCCCAAATAAACTCTTTCAGATATGGTTCAAGGTAGAATATATCCTCCTCATATTTTGTCCACTGGTCTTTAGGCATGATCTGCTGCCTCATGGTCAGATCCAGTGCTCTTTTAGTGTGAAACGCCCTGTCATTATAAAATTTCTCAGGAAGCCTTCTTTATGTCTTCTCTTACATCATCATCCTCATATATTGTATCATCTCACATTAACCCCAGTTTATTAAACCCAGCAGCATAGTAATTCCATTTTTGAATACCCTCCAGCCACTGGCTTGATGCTGCAATGACAGGCCTGCTCACCATTGTGACATGAGACTCTGAACACTTTTTAACTAGGTTTTTCTTTTTTTGTTGTCATTGAGTTGTAGGACTTTATATATTCTCGATATTAATCCTTTATCATATAGATAATTTGCAAATATTTTCTCCTTTTTTGTGGGTCCCATTTTCACTCTGTTGATATTGTCTTTTGGTACACAATTTTTTTTAGTTTTGATGAATTCTATTTTTTTCTTCTGTTGCTCTACATTTCTTTTTCACCCCTCAAAGCAGTTAACAAATTTGGGTTAATTCTTGGTACTCAATATATGATTGAATTACATTCAAAGAAATAGCTTTGCTACCTTTTTAATGAGTTATATTTTTCCATTATCATCCAAAACAGCACTGCCAAATCCAACATAAAAAGATAAGCATCTCTCATATCGTAATATTCATATATTAAAGGATTTGCACTCACTCAAAATCATTATTTATATCAAACACAGATATGTCCAGGGTGGCATTCTATCTTTAATCAAACAGTATGCAAATTATTACATATGAGAAAATTGGGAATAATTGAAAAACAAAAGTAAAAACTTTACAGGGCAATAAATACCTTGTCCCTACAAATAAGGACAATATTAATCCAGAAAACAGGAGTAAAGATTCTCTGTTGTTAAAAGTGACTGCAACATGGAAATGGAAAACACACTAGTTAATTCAAGTGCTTAATTTTGCTAGCTATGGTAACTTGTGTGATTCAATATGTTTAGCACATAGAAAATTATCTCATATATTATATAGTTTTGAATTTTTAATCATGGCAAAGACCATTCTTTTAAATGTGTAATGGGCAGAGCATTTCTATGTCAGGCAACGTGTAAGGTACTATGAGAGTGAGGGGTTTGTATAGATAAAGAGATGAAGAAAACACAATCTCTCTTTTCTGGCAAATATTTTATTTATTCTTTTTCAAATCGTATAATTATGTTGTTATACTATTATATACTCAGAATATCATGCAATGTCTGGCACATATTAAGCACTTAATAGATATTTGAAAAAATGCATAATTAAGAAGGCAACATAGTCTATTGGAAAGAGTGAAACCTCAGTTCAAACATATCAAGCACTTATGGCATCATTTAACTTTGTGTTAAAAACAGTAGTATGAATTCGCTCCAAGTACATTGGTATGTCTGAGCAAGTAGTCAGGAGAACAAAGTAACTTTGATACTTCAAGCAAATCAGCTGACACAATTGTTCCTAGGAAGCAGACATGTTCAATTAGTATATTCTTCTGGAAAAACACAAAATCTGCAACTAACCTAAAACATTCAAACTACAGATATATGCATTTTTTCCAATGATCAAAGGCTGGGAAATCCAAAAAATTCAAGGGGAAATAATTCAACAGTGAAGTAAAAAGATTAAAATGAAGTAAGATACATTATTAATCATTAACCCATTTTCTCAAGAAAGTTAAAGGATCTAAGTAATATGAAAGGTATGTGTGTATGTACATGTGTATGTATGCATAAAGAAATATTTTAATCCATGAATTTCTATAAACACATTGGTGAATGTGTATATAAAGCTGTATACCTGCATTCACACCTGACTGGAATATTCTCTCTGTAATTTTTAACAGCAAAAAGAATATTAAGACATTAAGAGTATTAAAAATAGAGATTCCATATGATCCAGCTATCCCACTACTGGATATTTATCCAAAGAAATAAAAAATTCAAAGAGATTTATGCTCCCTATGTATATCACAGCATTAGTCACAATAGCCAAGATGTGGAAGCAACCCAAGTGCCCATGAACTGATGAATGGATAAAGATGTGGTGTATATATACAATGGAATATTATTTAGCCATAAAAAAGACAAAATCAATCATGCCATTTGCAACAGTATGGATGGAACTTGAGGGTATTATGTTAAGCAAAGTAAGCCAGACAGAAAAAGACAAATGCTGCATGATTTCACTCATATGTGGAAGATAAAGGGAAAAGGGGCACGTATGTATAGTGATGGATAAAAAATAGACTATTGGGGGTGAGCACGATGCAGTCTATACAGAAACTGATATATAATAATGTACACCTGAAATTATACCTCAAGAAAATAACTCAATTTAAAAAAAGACATTGAGTATTAAACAGAAAAAAATGTGAATGTGAAGTGTTACTGGAGGGTCAGGCATCAGTTAGCACAATCTATAGTCCAGAGAAGCTCAACTAAAAAGATTTAAAGGATGGAGGCTGTTGTATAAGAAAGTACTTAAAAGTTTAGGGTTCCTTGTTCTATAAAGGGAGATGTAATAGTCTATAATTTATGAAAGAGGTGGTAAAGGAGAGGTATGGCACTTGCAGACTGAGTTCTTCTTCAGATAATAGCTAATATTCATTGAATGTTTATTATGTACCAGGAATTATGCTAAATATTTAATAAGCATTGTCTCACTTAATATACATAACATACCCGTGAGACACAAAGTATTTTTACCCATTTTTGATACTAGGGTTTAGGCTCAGTGGGATGAAATAACTTGCAGATCGTCTCACAGCCACGAGAAGAGGCAAGATTTGAATATGGATCCAGTTACTGTCATACACAATGTTCTTAATTACTGTGTTACATGCCACCAGTGCAGGTGTGTGTGTGTGTGTGTGTGTGTGTGTGTTAGGCAGAGGATTGTTATGTATATGAATGTTTCTGTTTGTGACGGGGTAATGTTAGAAATAAGCAATTTTAAAGACTTAAGAGACAAATATTTAAAAATTAAAAAAAAAGATTGAGAAAGTTTATACTCCACTGAAACTCTGCACTTGCAATCTGCCTTTTTCTTTTTTCCATACAATTTTTCTCCTTCTAAGATACTATATATATTTTTGTTTGTTTCTCTGACTAGAATTTAAACAGTATGAAAGTGTTTATCTTTGTTTTGTTTGCTCATATGTTTCAGGAATCTAGAAAAATATGTAGAATATAGTATGCACTCAATAAACATTTGATGAATGAATGAATTTACAGAATATGAAATATTAAAAAAACTTATGAAAGATGTTCAACCACATTCAAAATAAGAGAAATGTAACAATACCACAAACCATACAAATGTCACCCATCAGATAGATAAAAACGGAAAAATTGTTGATATCATTTTTGTCAAGGTGTGGAAAAAACATACCCTCATACATTGCTAGTGAGAATGTAAATTATTAAAACCTCTATAAAGGGCAATTTAGTGATAATTAGCAAAATATAAAATATACATGTGTTTTGTTGCAGGAATTCCATCTGCCCAACAAATGATGGTTTAAAATGTTATTAATTTCAGTATTGCTTGTAATAGCAAATGAATAGAAACCGCCTAAATGTCCATTAATAGAAAACTGGTTAAATAAATGATGATCCATTCACATCAGTGCTATCCAATAGAAATGTAACGTAAATTGCATATATAATTTAAATTTTTCTAGTAATTGCATTAAAAGAATTAAAAGATAATAGTCAAATAAAATTTAATAATATATTTTATTAACCAAATATATTCAAAATATTATTGTCTCAATATGTATTCAACATAAAAATATTGAGATATTTTACATTTTTTTATACAAATTCTTTGAAATCTGGTATATTTTACACTTCTAGCACAATTCAGTATAGATAAGCCACATTTCAAGTGTTCAATATCCCCATGTGTCTAGCGGCTGCCATATTAGACAGTGCAGCTCTTTATAGGAAACTATACAAATATTTATAAAAACTAAGGTAATTTTTTTCTGCTTATGTGGAATTATCTCAAAGATATGTTGTTAAGTGGAAAAGGCAAGGAGCAGAGTAATGAGGCTGCTAGTATTTGTACTAAAAACAAGTATGCCTATATATTTGCTTAAATATACACAGATTATCTCTGTGAAGTGACACAGAAATGGATTACTGTGCCTGCCTTGGAGGAGGAGATCTACGTGGCTGCTGCACAGGGAGTGGGAAGGAGGAGGACTTCTTTTCAACCCACACCCTTTGTACCTTTTGAATTTGAACTATGTGAATGTATGAGAAATAAAAAAAGACAAATACAAAAAATACTCCTCTACCTAGTGGGAAAAATCTTTGAAATAGGGATACCAAGTGAGTATACAGGCTTAAAATATAATTAGCTTCATAAAGACTTTAAATAAATTTACGGATAGCAGACCCATAGTAGATTATCAAAGGAAATCTGCAATGTTTGGTATACATTAGTGGCCTTATTTCACTCTAACAGAGCTTTTGCTTTCATTCTCAGAGACAGAAGACTATATAGACATAGGGTCTAACTCAATATGTGCTTCTTATGTTAATATGGTTAGTATGGTTCATTGTTTCAGGCAGTTATGTTTCCATAAACAGGTCAATCCTGGAATAGAAAAGGTATGGAGTGCTTTCTACTTGCATAGCAATTGAGATAATGTATGCAAAAACACTGTGTGCTATGCAAATGTAAAGTATTATTATTATAATCATTATCATCAAGTGGTGGAACCAAGACCTCTTGCTCTATGCATAGAGTTATTCCCTCTGTGTGTGTTCTTACCCATTCTCCTAGGAATCAGTTTTTGTTTTTGTTTCTATTATTCTTAATAGGTTTCAGCAGATTCTCAAAAAGCCCTTAGTAAAGACGTATTATGACTGTGGGCAAATGGAGATAACACTTGGTTGTCCGTCTTTTTAAGTTTGGGCTAGTCCTGAGTTCTTAGGCCACTTTTTCATTATACACACAGAGCTGCTAGGGCTTAGTTAAGAAGGCTTAGAACAGAAGAATGAGTGTGAATTTGGATGATGCATCAGAGTGCCTCATGGTTAGATAACAATGTCTTTGAAAATATTCACTCTATTTATAGATTGGCAGGTACTTCTTTCGTAAAGAATAAAATGAATTATTTGAGTTTCCCATCACACAGAGAAAAAGACAGAAAGAGTACTCTGGTTGGTCATTTAATTTCAAAATAAAACCATTTTATTTTTATTTTAGGGTGATTTAATTAAGGTGGAGAAAACAATCTTGGTCCCTTAGTAAATAGATGGTAGATTTTAGTAACATGATTTAATATCTTAACAATACCTACTTCCTCATCCCAACTTTATCTTTCTTAATTTAGCATAACATTGTGGTGGCTGATGTTTCTAGCAGCATATTTTCATTCTATTCCTTTGGGGGAATTATTTCATCATGTAATATCTTTTTGTTTTTTTCTTTTTTGCCTCTTTTTCTAAAGACATCATTCCATTAATTGAAAAAAGCAGTGCTGCCTACCAGAATGTGAAAATAGTTTCAATCAATTGATGAGCTGAAAACAGGAAGACATTCCATAGCAAATGAGGTTTGCGTATGATAATGCTGGATTTGTGATATAAGAGATTGACTCCTTTCAATTCTCTAAAAAGACTATATTTTGCTTTTGTAGAGTCTATATAATGCCAATAAAAAAGAACTAGACAAACCATAGAACAATAAGATGAGTGTATAATAATTTTAATAAACAAAAATTATTGTTAATTTTTTTTACAAAGGTAGACCAGTGCCAAACAGTAAGTAGCTCAAAAAGCCAAAAAAAGGAAGTATGAAGGAATTAGAGTTCTGGTTCTGCAGTGGTGGTGTAATTATAACCACTTTCTTACTGTCTCACCAGAAAAAATAGGTGATAAGATAGTGAAAACAAAACCTGCTTTATTTTACGTCTTGTGCTTGTCCTATGATACTTCAGTGTGATGTTGCAAAGTATCAATGTTTTTAGGCTAATAAAACCAGTAAAATCATCATCTATAGATAATCAAATCACTCTCAATTAACTTCAGGGAGATGTTCAGTAAAATACAATCAATTAAGCACAAGCATTTGTTTTCTTGAGGTTACTCTTAAGAAACCATTGGACAAAATTTTTAGGTAAGCCTGTGAAAGTTGAGAGGGTAAGTTCATGCTGTATTTCCTAGCCCATCTCAGAGACTTAAGGAATCAGCTAGGTGTTTACAGAATTTAGAGGTTTTGATTTTAAAATGTCAGCTTATCAAACTCATGTTTGTCTTACCACTTTCATTTGCTACAAGTCTATATTAAAATTTCTGTGATGATTTCTTCTTTTACAACAAAATCAAAAACCAAAATGGTATAGTACATAAACTACTGCTTGGAACTCCAAATGTTGCACAGTTGACAGTTGCAGATAATAGAACCATTCTCCTGAGGAAGAGATTATTAGGATATTTGTCTATTTGCTTTAAAACATCTTAGGAGCCGGCCCGGTGGCGCAGCGGTTAAGTTCACACATTCTGTTTCGGCCCAGGGTTCGCCAGTTCTGATCCCGGGTGCGGACGTGGCACCAAGTGGCAAGCCATGCTGTGGTAGGCATCCCACATATAAAGTAGAGGAAGATGGACATGGATGTTAGCTCAGGGCCAGCCTTCCTCAGAAAAAAGAGGAGTATTCGCAGCAGTTAGCTCAGGGCTAATCTTCCTCAAAAAAAATAAATAAATAAAAAATAAATCCTAAAAGCTTCAAAATTTCCTTTTGGCCTTTAAGAATTGTTTTTCAAGGGTATCTTCAAACTATGTATTTTTTCCTAGATGGCATTTTTTCTTAGAAATTCCAAATGCCAGTATTCCTGGTAGCCTGGGAAAGTATCTCTCAAGTGTGGAATCAGAATTTTTGAGACTAAGCACTTTAACAAGCTCCCCAGGTGTTTCTTATATTCATTGAAGATTGGGAAGCACTGTTCTAATAATTACAAGATATATAATACAAATAGCCATCTTTGGCGGATCTATTTAATTAAGAAAATACTTGTAAAAAGAATTTTGCAGGTACTTCTGCTTTATGTTACCTTTCCAGTGGTCAATGGAACAATATTACCTTTGTTCAACAATCTGATTTTTTGATTTATGTAAAACCAATTTAAAATATGATAAATATAATAAAATATGCAAGCATGTGTTGCTGTTTGTGTATTTTTTTCTTTTATTTTTGAAGACTATTTTTAGAGCAGTTTTATGTTCACAGCAAAATTAAGTGGAAGGTACAGAGATTTCCAATATACTCCTTGCCCCCACCCATGCATAACCTCCCCTGTTATCAATATCCTCCACTGGAGTGGTACATTCGTTACAATTGGTGAAGCTACATTGACACATCATTATCATCTACAGTCCATAGTTTACATTAGAGTTCACTCCTGGTGTTGTATGTTCTATAGGTTGTGACAAATGTATCCACCAGTATAATATCATTTAGAGTAATTCCACTGCCATAAAAATCCTCTGTGTTTTGCTTATTCAGCTGTCCCTCCCCCTTAACCCCTGGCAACCACTGATCTGTTTATCTCTCTAGTTTTGTATTTTCCAGATGTCATGTTGTTGGAAATATATAGTACATGGCCTTTTCAGATTGGCTTCTTTCACTTAGTTTAAGTTTCCTTCATGTCTTTTTGTGACTTGATAGATCATTTCTTTTTAGTGCTGAATAATATTCCATTGTCTGGATGTACCACAGTTTATTTATCCATTCACCTACTAAAGGACGTGCTTGCTTCCACATTTTTGCAGTTATGGATAAAGCTTCTACAAATGTCCATTTGCAGGTTTTTGTATGGACATAAGCTTTTAACTCCTTTGGGTTAATTCCAAGGAGCACAGTTGCTGGATCATATGGTAAGACTATGTTTAATTTTGTAGAAAATTCCCAAACTATCTTCCCAAATGGCTATACCACTTTTCAGTTCCACCAACAGTGAATGAGAGTTCTTGTTGCTTCACATTCTTGCCAGAATTTGGTGTTGTGAGTGTTTTGGATTTTGGCCATTCTAATAATTGTGTAGTGTCCTCATTACATTTTTTTCCACCTAGAAGTATAAGATTGTACCATTTAACAGCTTCCAACTATAGGTCCCATAATGATCATACAGCACCTGAGTTGATACAAATATATCAAAGTAGCAATTATATTTTATCTGAACTTGTGACTAGATACAACACAAAACACCAGGCCATTGTTATCAATTTGAAAGGATATGTAAATAATGGCAATCTTTGCATGGATATAAAACATCCTCCTTGTTTCATGACTGGCTTAAATTCATTTTCCCTAGAATGTTCAGGAATACATCAGTAGCTACTAAAAACTTTATCTTGTTAATATGGATATTTGAAGTAACAACCACTATCCAAATTTCATTGAATATCTCCTGTTGTTTAGTTACACACATACTTAGCTGGCTCACTATCTTACTCCAATCCCTCAATAGCTTAGAAAGCAACAGTAAACATAATAAACAAAACTATTGAGGATTATAGGAAATTGTATATAAAACATTACACACAAAGGTTGCTATGATCGGAAATACAGAAAGTATCAAGCTATCATCTTCTTCATTGTCTTAGGCAGTTTAGGCTGCTATAACAAAATAACCTAGAATGGGTGGCTTAAACAACAAACATTTATTTCCCACAGTTGTAGAGGATTTCAAGTCCAAGTTCAAGGTGCTGCCAGATTTGGTGTCTGGTAAGGGACCACTTCTTAGTTTGCAAATGACTTCCTTCTTGCTGTATCCCCAATGACAGAGAAAGAGAGGGCTCTGGACTCCTTTACTTCTTATAAAGGTACTGATCCCATTATGGAGGCCTACCCTCATGACTTCATGTAAGTTTAATTACTTCTCAAAGGACCCACCTCCAAATACCATCTCATTTGGGGATAAGGCTTCAGGAAAAGAAATTTGGAGGGACACAAACATTCAGTCCATAGCATTTAACCCTTGGCTTCCAAAATGCATGTTCTTTTCACATACTAAATACATTCACTCCACCCCAAAATTCCTAAAACTTAACTAATTCCAGCATCAACTTTAAAATCTGAAGTTCAAAATCTAGCTTAAATATCATCTAATCAGATATGGGTGAGACTTAAGGTATGATTCATTCTGTGGTAAAATTCCTCTCTACCTGTGAATATGTGAAACCAAACAAATTATGTTATTCCAAAACACAATGGTGAGATAGACATAAGGTGGACATTCCCATTCAAAAAGGGAGAAATAGGAGGGAAGGAATGAGTAATGGGTCCCAAGCATGTCCAAAACCTAGCAAGGTAAATTCCATCAGATGGTGAAGTTGGAGACTAATCCTCTTCAGTCTGATGGTCTGCCCTGTAGGCCCACTGGGGTGCCAAATCATCTCAGGTATCAAGGGGGCACCATGACTTTTTTCAGGGCTCCTGTCCACTCTGTGGCTCTGAATGGCATAAATCATGCCCCTGGGGCTCTAGGTGGCCTTACTCCCATGATTCCTATGGCCTGAGGAAGGAAGTCTTTGGTTGGAAGCTGTCTGATCTGTTGAAACTGAAGTAGTGGCCCTTATGATCTCTGAATCTCCTTTAAATCCACTCTTCCCTTTTATTGAAGAATATGCAAGTCCAGAGTTGAATAGCTTTGTTATGCTGTCTAGTAGAAGCAAAGGAGTCCATCAGCTTTCCTTCACTATATCCCACCTCATTCCCCTTCAGATCAAGCTGCTAGCATTCATGCTTGGAGAGCTGATTAGGTCTGTGATTCACACCATTACTAATAACCTTATCAGATGTTAGCTTAGCCGCACTTTTAGTATTCCCTTCAGAACACATTTCCTTACTTTTTGAAATATGGATAAATTGATAATTTTCCAAATCTTTAAGTTCTGGGAGTTTTTTGCTTAATAATTCTTTCTTCCATTCATTTCTCCCTTCTTGTATTTTACTATAAGTGGTCAGAAGAAATCAAGAAACTCCTTCACATTTTGCTTAAAAAAATTCCTCAGCTAAATATGTAATCTCATTGCTCACAAATACTACCTTCCACAAATTCTTAGATGATGAACATGATTCACACAAGTTCTTTATAACTTTATTGTAAGGATGGCCTTTCCTCCTTTGTCCAATAATATATTCCTCATTTTCATCTGAGGCCTCTTCAGAATGGCCTTTACTATCCATATTTCTACCAACATTCTGTGCATTATTATATATCCTTTAAGAAGAAGGAAGCTCTCTCTAGAGCTCTAATTTTTCCTTTCTGAGCTCTTATCAGAATCACCTTTAACAGTACCTTTATGGCAATGTTGGCTTTTTCTAGCATGCACCCCAAAATTCTTCTAGCTTTTAGCCATTACCCAGTTCCAAAGCTGCCTCCATATATTTAGGTATTTATTACTGGAGCGTTCCACTTCTGATATCAATTTCTGTCTTAGATAAGGCTGCTATAAAAAATAACCTAAACTTGGTGGCTTAAACAATAAATATTTATTTCTCATATTTCTGGAGGCTAGGAAGTCCACAGTCAAGAGGTTGGCTGATTTGGTGTCTGATGAGAGCCCTCTTCCTGGTTTGTAAATGACCACTATTATTCTGGGTCCTCATATGGTGGAGAGACACAACAGGCTCTGGTCTCCTTTTCTTATAAAATACTAATCGCATCATGGGGGCTCTATTTTCATGACCTCATCTGAACCTACCTACCTCAAGAAGACCCCACCTCCAAATGATATCACATAGGGGGATTAGGGCTTCAATATGTGAACTTGGGGAAAGGATTTGGTTTACAGCACTTATCCTCCTTTTTAATCTCAATTCAAAGCTCAATTTTTCAAGAATAAACCTTTTGTGGTAGGCAGAATAATGCCTTCCCAATGATGATCATATTCTAATTCTCAGAATCTGTGCTTACATGGCAAAAGCAACTTTGCAAATATTACTAAGTTAAGGACATTAAAATGCGGCTATCATTTGGGATTCCTGGGTGGACCCAATTGAATAAAATGGGTCCCTAAAATTGGAGAAATTTTTTGGCTGTTGTCAGTGTAGGGGAGGAAGACATTTCCTCTAGCCTCTCTAGGTCCTTCTGGCTGGGCTACAAATTAAATTCATACTAGACAGAATAACACGAGGAAATTAAACAAAGCTTTATAACATTTATACATGGGAGAGACTCAGGAAAACTGAGCAAATCGCCAAAATGGCAGAGGTTCTCATCTTAAATAACCTCTTCAGGTACAAAGGAGGATGTTGGGGGTGGGGGGAATCAGTTATGGAAGATTACCAGAAAAGTGCAGTAAACAAAAGTAAGGTTATTATGCAGATGTAAGTCCTTGCCTTCCACATTGACAAAAGTTTTTAGAGATAAGGTCATCCCCCTTATTCCTGATACAGAGGGAGATACCTTTACAGATGGAGATTTCCCTTACAAGTGTAAATGTCTCTTGCAAAGGATAACTTCCACTTTTCAGAGTTTCTCTCATGTCTGCAGCTTTTAAAATTAACCAACTCAAAATAATCCCTCATGCCAAAAAGACCTATCTTTGGGTGGCCAATTCCAATCCCTCACATCAGAGAGAGGTATAACTAAGGGAGAATGGTAGGAGAGATGCAACGTTGCTGCCTTTGAAACTGGAGGGAGTCACAAAAATACAACATACAAAAATGTCTAGGATGAAGCTAACACAGTGCTTAGTGGGAATTTATAGTAGGAAATACCTACAATAAAAAAGACAATCTCAAATCCATAACCTACCCTCCCATATTAAGAAACTAGAAAAGAGTAAACTGAACCCAAAATAAGCAAGGGAAAGGGAAAAAAAAATCAGAGAGAAAATAAGTAAAATAGAGAGTAGAATCCCTGTGACATGCAAGAGAGAACTATGAGTTTCATGAGAATATTCTATCTTCAGAAACACTTCCAGGTTGGAAGAAAAGAGACTCAGAATGTAAGAAATAAAAGAAGGCTGTTGGGCCTCCAAGATTCTATTGGCTGGAAACAATCTGATAAAATGATTCAGTTGCAACATGAGCTTACATTTCGTAAAATAGGAAGCGTGACTCAGTGTTTTGAAAGATCAACCCAGATGAAAGCTATAAGCTCAGAGAATGGAGTCACAAAACACAGATGATTTTTTCAGACTTTGAAACCTAAAAGAATTTGCCTGCTTGGATTTCAAAGTTGCTTTGTACTGATGACTTCTTTCTTCCATTTTCTTTCCTTTTGAACCAGACAGTTTATAACTGTTAGCCCGTGCTTTTCCCAATGTTGTATTTTGGGAGAATATGTTTCTTTAGTTTAAAGATACACAGATGAAAAGAAATTGTGCTCCAGGATGGATTATATGTCTACTCTTGCCCATACCTAATTTATATTATTTAGAATATGAGGTTTTGGACATTGGAACTAATAGGATTTGAATGAGATTTTGGACATTGAGCTGATGCTTTAAAGGGATGAGACTCTTGTAGACCTTGGAATGTGGTGAATGTATTTTTTATGTGGAAATGTATGTGGAGGGCAAACGGTGGACTGTGGAACATAAAAAAATGACCACCTAGTTATTCATTTCCTATCTCTACAACCTGTGAACTGCTACTTTACTTAGCAAAAATACCTTTTCTGATGTGATTAAATTAAGAACTTTGAGATGAAGTAATTATCCCGTATTATTTGGGTGGTCCCAGTTTAATCACATGAATCTGTAAAAGTGGAAAGAATTTTCCCTTTTTTTGGGGAATTTGTAAGATTTTTATCGAAGTAAAAGTTACATACTGTGAAATGCACATATGGTAATTGTACAACTTCATCAGACTTTTTTTATTGAGATATAATTGACTTAAAATATTGTGTAAGTTTAAGGTAAATGTGTTGATTGGCTACATTTATATATTGCAATGTAATTACCACCTTACCAGTGTAACATTAGCTAACACTTCTATCACATCACATAATTATGTTTTTACTCTGTGTTGAGAAAAAATAACATCTGATGTCTTACGAACTTTGAAATTTGTTGTGTTGCTGACTATAATTACTGTAATGTATGTTAGATGTTCAGGACATATTTTCTAGTCGCAAGTCATACCCTTAAATATCATCTCCATGATTCCTGCACTTCACCCCCTAGGGCCTGCTTATCACCCTTCTTCTGTCTGTTTTTACAAGTTTGGCTTTTTTAGACTCCACAAATGAGTGATAATACACAGTATTTTTCTTTCTCTGTCTGACATCTCACTTAGCATAATGAACTCAAGGTCCATCCATGTTGTTGTAAATTCCAAGATTTCCTTTTTTTCTCATGGATGAATAATATTCCATTGCATATACATACCATGCCTTCTTTATCTATTCAACCCCTTAAAGGACAAGTAGATTGTTTCCATATCTTGGCTATTATGAATGATGTTACAATAAACATTAAAGTGCAGATATGTTTTTGAATGCCAGTTTTCATTTACTTTGGACATAGACTCAGGAGTGGGATTGTTGAATCATATGATAGCTGTCTTTTTTTTTTTTTGGAAGAAACTATACCGTTTTCCTTAGTGGCTGAACCAATTTACATTCCTACACAAGGGTTCCCTTTACTCACATCCTCACCAACACTTGTTATTTCTTGTCACCTTGATGATAACCATTCCCATAGGTGTGAGTTGGTATCTCTTTGTGGATTTGACTTGCATTTTCTGGGTATTGAGTGATGTTGAGCATCTTTGGCTGTGCCTGTTGGTCATTTGGATGTCTTTATTGGAAAAATGTCTATTAAGTTCCTCTGACCATTTTTTAATCAGACTGTTTTTTTGTTATTGAGTTGTATGAGTTTTTTATATAGTTTGGATACTAGCCCCTTATCTAATATATGGTTTGCAAATATTTTCTCCCATTTCTTAGGCTGTATTTTTATTTTGCTGATTATTTCTTTCGCTGTGCAGAAACTTCTTAATTTGGTGTAGTCCTAGTTGAGTTTCGCTTTTGTTGCCTGTGCTTTTGGTGTCATATCTAAAAAGTCATTGCCCAAACCAATGTCAAAGATCTTCTTTCTTATGTTTTCTTCTAGAAATTTTACAGTATCACGTCTTATGTTTAAGTCTGTAACCCACTTCAAGTTAATTTTTGTAAGTGGTGTATGCTAGGAGTTCCATTTTATTTTTCTGCCTATGGTTATCCAGTTTTCCCATCACAATCTGTTGAAGGGATTATCTTTACCCATTGAATACTCTTGGTTCCCTTGTCAAATATTAGTTGACTGTATATATCTCGGAGTATATTTCTGGATTCTCTACTCCGTTTCATTGGTCTAGATGTCTATCTTTACACCAGTATCCTACTGTTTTGATTACTATAGCTTTTAGTATAGTTTGAAATAAGGAAGAGTGATGTCTCCAGCTTTGTTCTTCTTTTTGATTGTTTTGCCTATTTGTCCTCTTTTGTGATTCTGTACAAATTCTAGGATTGTTCTTTCTATTTCTGTGAAAATTGCCATTGATCTTTTGATAGGGATTACATTAAATCTATAGATGGCTCAGATAATATAGATTATTTAACAATATTGATTCTTCCAATCCATTGACACAGAATATCTTTCCATTTGCTTATGTCTTCAATTTCTTTCATCAAAGTCTTATACTTTTCATTGTACAAGTCTTGAACTTCCTTGGTTAAATTTATTCCCAAGAATTTTACTGATTTTAATGCTATCATGAATGGGATAGTTTTTTTAAAAAGAATTCAGGTGTTTCTTTGTTAGTGTATAGAAATGCAATGGAGTTTAAATGTTGATTTTATATTCAGCAACTTGACTGAATTTGTTGATTAGTTCCAGCAGTTTTGGGGTTGAGTCTTTGGTGTTCTCTACATAGAAAATCACACCATACACAAATAATGAAAATTTTATTTCTTCCTTTCCAATTTGGATTCTGTGTATTTCTTTGTTTTGTCTACTTGCTGGAATTAAAACTTCCAGTACTACATTGAATAAGTGATGGGTGTACACACCCTCGTTTTGTTCCTGTTCTTAAAGGAAAAGCTTTCTTTCAGCATTGAGTATGATGTCAGCTTTGGGTTATGCTCTATATGGCCTTTATGATGTTGAGTTATGGTACTTATATCAATTTATTGAGGGTTTTTGTTATAAATCCATGTTGTATTTTGTAAAATGTTTTTTTCTGGATCTATTGAGCTGATCGTGAATTTTATCTTTCACTCTATTTACATAGTATATCACACTTATTGATTTGATTATGTTGAATCATCTTTGAATTCCAGGGATAAATCCTAATTGGTCATGATTTATAATCCTTTTAATGTGTTCTTGAATTTGTTAACTAATATTTTATGGAGAGTTTTTGCATCTATATTCATCAGAGTTATCAGTCCATATTTGTCTTTTATTGTAGTGTCCTTATCTTGCTTTTCTAACAGGGTAATGCTGTCCTCATAAAATGAGTGTGGTAGTAGACCCTCCTCTTCAATTTTTTGGAAGAGTTTGAGAAATATTGGTGTTAATTTTTTATATTTTGTTGAGGTGACATTGGTTTATAAAATTATGTAACTTTCAAGAGTACATAGTTATATTTCAGCTCCTGTATAGACTGCATCATTTTCACCACCAAAAGTCTAGTTTCCATACATCACCATACAAATATGCCTCTTTCCCACTTTTGTCCTCTGTCCACCACCTCTGTGTCTGGTAACCACCAATCTGTTCTCCATATCTATATGTTTGTTTATTTTACACATATGAGTGAAGTCATATTGTGATTGTCTTTCTCCCTGTGTATTATTTAACTTAGCATAGTACTCCAAAGGTCCATCCATGTTGTTGCAAATGGAAAGATTTCATCTTTTCTATGGCTAACTAGTATTCTACTGTATATATATATATATATATATATAAATATATATATATATACACACACACATATCATCTTTATCTGTTCATAAGTTGAGTTGCACTTAGTTTGCTTCCAAGTCTTGCATATTGTAAATATTGCTGCAATGAACGTAGGGGTGCATATATCTTTCTGAATTAGTGTTTTTGTATTTTTTGGATAAATATCCAGCAGTGGAATAGCTGGAGCATATGGTAGTTCTATTTTTAATATTTTTGAGAAATCTTCATACTATTTTAAAGAGGGGCTACACCAATTTACATTCGCACCATCAGTGTATGAGAGTTCCCTTTTCTCCACATCCTCTCCAACATTTGTTATTTCCTGTGTTTTTAATCATAGCCATTCTGATGGACATGAGGTTATATCTCATTGTGGTTCTGA
Organism: Equus przewalskii; assembly: GCF_037783145.1. NCBI lineage: Eukaryota > Metazoa > Chordata > Mammalia > Perissodactyla > Equidae > Equus > Equus przewalskii. The sequence continues at coordinate 63,505,934 of NC_091863.1, forward strand.
ACATCTTTTCATGTGCCTGTTTGCCATCTGTATATCTTCTTTGCAAAAATGTCTGTTCAGATCCTCTGCTCATTTTTTGATTGGGTTGTTTATTTTGTTGTTGTTCAGCTGTATGAATTCTTTATATATTTTGGACATTAACCCTTTATGTGATACATGATTTGCAAATATTTTCTTCCAGTTCGTGAGTTACCTTTTCATTTTGTTGATGCTCTCCTTTGCTTTGCAGAAGCTTTCTAGTTTGATGTAGTCCCATTTGTTTATTTTTTCTGTTGTTTCCCTTGCCCGGTCAGACATGGTACTTGAAAATATGCTGCTAAGACCGATGTCAAATAGCATACTGCCTATGTATTCTTCTAGAATTTTCATGGTTTCAGGTCTTACATTCAAGTCTTTAATACATTTTGTGTCAATTTTTGTGTATGGTGTAAGATAATGGTCTTACTTTCATTCTCTTGCATGTGGCTGTCCAGTTTTCTCAACACCATTTACTGAAGAGATGTTCCTTTCTCAATTGCTCTTGGTTCCTGTGTTGAAATTAGGTGTATACAAAGGTGTGGGTTTATTTCTGGATTCTCAATTCAGTTCCATTGACCAGTGTGTCCATTTTACGGCCAGTACCATGCTGTTTTGATTGCTATAGCTTTGCAGTATGTTTCGAAATCAGGGTGTGTGATACTTGTACATTCATTCTTTTTTCTCATGATTGGTTTGACTGTTTAGGGTATTTCGTTGTTCCATATAAATTTTGGGATTATTTTCTCTGTTATTGTGAAAATGTTATTGGAATTGTAATTGTGATTGCATTGAATCTGTAGATTGCTTTAGGTAATATAAACATTTTGACTATGTTAGTTCTTTCAGTTTACAAGCATGGAATATATTTCCACTTCTTTACATCTTCTTCAATTACTTTCAACAATGTCTTGTCGTTTTCAGAGTATAAATCTTTCACCTCCTTAGTAAAATTTATTCCTAGGTATTTTATTCTTTGTGTTATGATTATAAATGGGATTGTATTCTTGATGTCTCTTTCTGCTGGTTTGTTACTATTGTATAGAAACACAACTGATTTTTGTATATTGATTTTGTACCCTACAACTTTACTGTATCTGTTAGTTATTTCTAATAGTTTCCTTGGTAGATTATTTAGGGTTTTCTACATATAGAATCATGTCATCCACAAATAGTGACAGTTTTACTTCTTCTTTTCCAATTTGTATAACATTTATTTCTCTATCTTGCCCAATATCTCTGACTAGGACTTACAATACTGTGTTGACTAAGAGTGGAGAGAGTGGACATCCTTGCTTTCTTCCTCATTTTAGAGCACTATCTTTGAGTTTTTCACTATTAAGTATGATGTTGGCTATGGGTTTGTCATATATGACTTCTATTATTCGAGATATGATCTTTATTATGTCGAAATGTTTTCCTTCTATAACCGTTTTATTGAGAGTTTATATCATAAGTAGATGTTGAATCTTGTCAAATGTTTTCTCTGCATCTACTGCTGATTATGTGATTTCTATTCTACATTGTGTTAATGCAGCATATCACATTTATTGATTTGTTGATGTTGAAACATCCCTGCTTTCCTGGAATAAATCCCACTTGATGGTGGTCTGTGATCCTTTTAATGTATTGGTGCATTTGATTTGTTAAAATTGTTGAAGATTTTTACATCTATGTTCTTCAGTGATATTGGCCTATAATTTTCTTTTTTTCCATTTTCTTCGTCTGGTTTTGGTATTACAGTTCACCTCATAAGATGAGTTAGGAAGCATCTCATCCTCTCCAATTTTTTGAAAGAGTTTGAAAAGGATAGGTATTAAATCTTTGAATGTTTGGTAGAATTCACCAGAAAAGGCTTCTGGTCCTGAACTTCTGTTTTTTGGGAGTTTTTTTTATTGCTATTTCAATCTCTGTACTTGTGATTGATCTATTCACATTGTCTATTTCTTCTTGATTCAGTTTTGGGAGGTTGTACAATTCTAAGAATTTATCCATTTCTTCCAGGTTATCCAATTTGTTGTCATATAGCTTTTCATAGTATTCTCTTATAGTGCTTTGTATTCCTGTGGTGCTTGTTGTAATTTCTCCTTTTTCATTTCTGGTTTTATTTATTTCAATCTTCACTCTTTTGTTTCTTAGTGAGGCTACCTAAGGGTTTGTCAATTTTTTCTCTCTTCAAAGAACCAGATCTTGGTTTAATTCATCCTGGTTATTATATTTTTAGTCTATATTTCATTTATTTCTCCTCTGATTTTTATAATTTTCTTCTTTCTGCTAACTCTGGGCTTAAGTTGTTACTTTTCTAGTTCTTTGAGCTATAATGTTAGATTATCAATTTGTGATTTTTCTTGTTGCTTAAGGTAAGCCTGTATTACCACATACTTCACTCTTACTACCACTTGTATTGCATCCCATAAGTTTTGGTATGTTGTATTTTCATTTGTCTCCAGATATTTCTTCAGTTCTCCTTTGATTTCCTCCTTGATCCAATAGTTATTCAGTAGCATGTTGTTAATCTCCACATATTTGTGACATTTCCAGCTTTCTTCTTGCAGCTGATGTCTAGTTTTACGCCATTTTAGTCAGAAAAGATGCTTGATATGATTTCAATCTTCATAAATTTATTGAGACTTCTTTTTTTCCCAATTACGGTCTATCTTCAAGAATGTTCCATGTGCACTTGAAAAGATGAAAATAGAAGAATGAAAAAAGATGACAAGAATGTGTATTCTGCCGCTTTTGGATGGAAGGCTCTATATATGTCTATTAAGTCCATCTGGTCAACAGTTTCATTTAAGGCCACTGTCTCCTCATGCACTTTCTGTCTAGATGATCTATCCATTGATGTAAGTGGGGTGTAAAGTTCCCTAATATTATTGTTTTGCTATCAGTTTCTAACTTGAGGCCTGTTAATAGTTGCTTTACATACTTTGCTGCTCCTATATTAGGTGCATATATATTAATAAGTATTATTTCTTGATACATTGTCCCCTTTATCATTGTATAATGTCCATCTTTGTTTCCTGTTATCTTTTTTGGCTTGAAGTCTATTTTGGTTGATCTGAGTATAGCTACACCTGTTTTCTTTTGCTTGCCATTTGCTTGGAGTATCATGTTCCTTCCTTTCTGTTTGAGCTTATGTTTGTCTTTAAAGCTGATATGGGTCTCCTGAAGGCAACATATTGTTGTGTCTTGTTTTTTAACCCATCCAGCCACTCTGTGTCTTTTGATTGGTGAATCCAATCAATTTGCATTTGGGGTGATCATTGATATATGAGGACTTAATACTGCCATTTTATCTTTTGTTCTTTGGATGCTCCATATTTCCATTTTTTCTTTTTCCTTGTGTTTCTGTCTGACATTTCAGTTTGGTTGTTTTCCATGATGTGTTTCTCAGTTTTGTCTTTTTTTAATATTTCATGACTCTGCTCTGAATTTTTGTTTTGTGGTCACCATATGGTTTGTGTAAAAGATCTCATAGATGAGATCGCCCTTTTTCTGCTGATAGCTTCTTATCTTCATTAGCCTATGCAAGTTCCATTCTTTTCCTCTTCCCTTTCCGTTTTCGTTGTCACAAATTATTCTTTTTTGTGTTGTGAGTTGGCTACCAAATTGATTATAATTATTTTTGATGCTTTCTTTTCCTTTAGCCTTTATGGTATAATTAAATGTTTACTAACCTATTCTGATATTGAGTTGCAATTTTCTGATTTTTTCTATTTATCCCCTTAGTAAAAGCTTTGTAATTCTTTGACTTTTTCTTTCAGACAGCAAGGCTCCTTTCAACATTTCTTGTGAGGCTGGTGTAGTGAACTCCCTCAGCTTTTGTCACTCTGGGAAAGCTTTCATTTCTCCTTCATATCTGAAGGATAACTTTGCATGATAAAGTATTCTTGGCTGATAGTTTTTGTCTTTCAATATTTTAAATATAGCATTCCACTCTCTCCTAGCCTGTAGAGTTTCTGTTACCAAATCCACTGACAGCCTGATGGGGGTTCCTTTATAAGTTACATTTTTCTCTCTGGCTACCCTTAATAATCTTTCTTTGTCATTGACTTTTGACAGTTTTAGTGTAATGTGCCTTGGAGAAAGTCTTTCTGCATTGAGATAATTAGGAGCTCTATTAACTTCATGTACTTGTATGTCCATTTTCTTCCCCAGGTTTGGGAAGTTCTTCACTATTATTTCTTTGAATAAGCTCTCAGCTCCTTTCTCCCTCTCTTTTCCCTCTGGAATACCCATTATCCTTATGTTGCTTTCCCTAATTGAGTTGGATATTTCCTGTAGAATTTATCCATTTTTTTAAAAAATCTTAGTTCTCTGTTTTCTTCCACCTGAATCATTTCTAGATTTCTATCTTCAAGCTCACTAATTCTCTCTTCCATATGGTCTGCTCTATTTCCATTGCTTTCTATTTTATTCTTCATCTCATTTCTGTGGTCTTCAACTCCCTCCAGAATTTCTGTTTGGTTCTTTTTTAGAAGTTCATCTCTTTGGTGTAGTACTCCTTCTGTTCATTAATTCCAGAGCTCATTGAACTGTATTTTGGTGTTTTCTTTTAACTCATTGAGTTTCTTCATGACAGCTATTTTGGATTCTCTGTTTGTTAGGTTGTAATCATCTGTGACTTCAAGATTGGTTTCTGGAGACTTGTCATTTTCTTTCTATTCTACTGTGTTACTGCAGTTCTTCATGGTGCCTGATGTGTTGACCCTCTGCCAGAGAATCTGTAGTAGTAAACAATTTTTTCATTTGCATAAGATTTTGGTTACTTTAATTCTGAAATGCTTCTAGTTGTATTTGAGAGCCTTCCCTTTTCGTGCTCCACTGCCTCTGCCAGAGGCATTGTCAGTATCCTCCTTGTGCTGCTGTACCTCTGAGGTTGCTGGTGCCTTGCTGCTTATGAAGTCACTGAAGTCTCAGGTGTAACAACTGGGGTCACCAGGCTGTGAGCACTTTTGCTGCTTTTGGGGTCATCTGTGTCTCATGTTGGCCCACTGGCTCCCTGTGGGCTCTCCCTGGGTTAGGGTGCTACTTCTCTGTGCACCATCTACACTGCTGCTCCTGCATTATCTGAAGGTGTTGAATGCACTGCTGTTGGGGTGCTTGACTTACAGGTGCTTCTCCCAGCATCTTCTATGCAGCCCCAGGTGCTGCTATAGCCTTTGTCAGGGGTGCCATTGCTGTGGGCTGGATCACAGGTTATCCTGTGGCTCCTGAAACCTCAGGTCATGGCTTTCACCTACTACTGCTGTGGGATGCAGAGGGACTAAGCCATGAATATCACTGATACTCCTGCAGCCTCTGGTCTCTGGCTTTGGTGAAATTTTTGAAATCTCAGGTCAGGGCATCACTGCCTGTGCCTGGGGTATCCATGTTTCAGATGCAACCCTTGCTACTGGAAAGACCTAGGTCAGAGTCACTGCTTCCTGGGAAGGGGGAGAGGCTTGAGTCATCCACACTGCTCTGTTCTCTGAAGCATTAGGCCGTGGCACCACTTGCCACCACCAGAGGAGGGGCAGGGGCTAAGCTGCTGGTGGCATTGCTGCTCCTGCAGCCTCTGGTTGCTAGAACAACCCAGTGTGCTTCCTGAAACCTCAGGTCAGGGCTCCACCACCATTGCCTGAGGTATCCATGTTTTGCATGCTGTCCCCACTGCTTCAAAGACCAGCACCACTGCTAGGGGAGGGAAAGGAAGCATGATCACTGACACCACTGTGTTTCCTGAAGCCTCAGATCATGGGTACCACCCACCACAGCTTGGAGGGTGCAGGGGCTAATCTGTGAGTGCTCTTGCTGCTCCTGAAGCCTCTGGTTGCTGGTGCATGCTGGTGTGCTTTTTGAAACCTCAGGTCAGCACCACCACTGTGGGTATTCATGTTTTGTATTGCCACCACAGGCAGAGGGAGAGGGGGCTGCTCCCTTAGTTCTACTACCTCTTGGAGGTCCAGCCTTCCCACCTTCATATGTATAGGTGTATGGATCTCTCAGGCATTCTAGTGTGCTGTGCAGCAAGTCCTTTCTTGGTCAATAGATGCCCTACTCGTTGTGACTTAGAGAGGAGAGACAAAGGGAACAAATCACTCTGCCATGGTGCTGATGTTACTCCACGGTTAATTCTTATTTAAATGTTTGGCCGAATTCATCAGTGAAACCATCTCGTCCAGGGTTTCTTTCTGTTTGGAAGTTTTTGAATACTGATTCAGTCTCTTTGCTCATTATTCTACTGTTCAAATTTTTCTCTTTCTTTCTGATTCAGTTTTGGTAGGTTTCAAGTTTATAAGTATTTATGATTTTTTTCTAAATTACCTAATTTGTTGGCATATAATTGTAGTTTCATGACTCTTTGAATTTCTGTGATATTCGGTGTAATAGCTCATCTTTAATTTCTGATTTTATTTGAGTCTTCTTTCTTTTTTCATAGTTCGTCTAGCTAAATGTTTGTCAATTTTGTTTGTCTTTTTGAACTAAGAGATAGAAGGGTTTGTTGGAGAAAATGTAACTATAAATAATCAGGATTTCAAGAACAAAGAAGAGATTGATGGGCTATAGAGGAAATAAAGGTAGATATTTATTGCCAGAAGAGTTAGAGATTTCTAAAATAATTATATACATATGTGTATAGTTTACCAAGAAACAAAGGATGGAAATAAAATATTGATCCTTCCTCGCTATCTACCCTTCCTCCCTAAAATAATAGGCTTGTATCACTATAAACTGTCCTCTTAGAACTTCCTTTATTGCATCTTATAGATTTTGGAAATTGGTGCTTTCACTTTCATTTGTCTCAGGTATTTTTTAATTTCCTCTTTCATTGCTTCATTGACTCATTACTTGTTTAGTAGTGTGTTCTTCAGTTTCCATGTGTTTGTGGTTTTTCTAGTCTTCTTCTTACAATTGTTTTCTAGTTTCATAGTGTTTGATCAGAAAAGATGCTTGATACAATTTCAACCTACTTAAATGTATTGAGACTCATTTTGTGGCCTAACATGTGATCTATCTTGGAGAATGCTCCATTTGCACTTCAAAACGACATGAATTCTGCAGTTTTTGGATGGAATGTTCTACATATATCTATTAAGAACTTCTGGTCTAGTGTGTTTTAAGGACAATGTTTTCTTATTGATTTTCTCTCTGGATGATCTATACATTAATGTAAGTAGAGTGTTAAAGTCCACTACTATTATCATATCAGTCAATTTCTCCTTTTATACCCGTTAATATTTGCTTTATGTATTTTGGTGCATTTATGTTGTGTGCATAGATATTTAAAAGTGTTATATCTTTTTGTTGGGTTGATCCATTTATCATTATGTACTGCTCTTCTTTATCTCTTCTTCCAGTCTCTGTTTCATTTATTTATTTACTTACATAATTAATTATGTTTGATGTAAGTATTGGTACCCCAGCTTTTTTGTTTCCATTTGCATAAAAGATTTTTTTTTATCCCTTCACTTTTGATTTCTGTGTGTCTTAGAACTCAAGTGAATCTCTTGTGGGCAGCATTTTGGTACTTTTTTCTTTTAACCTTTAAACTAGCTATTTAGATGGTTGATTTACTATATTTACTATATGTTTGACATTACCAGTGAGTTTTTTCTTTAATAATTTTTTCATTTCTAGTTATGGTCTTTTATTTTCCATTTTAAAAAGTTCCTTTAACATTTCTTATAAGGCCAGTTTAATGGTGATGAACTCTTTTAGATTTTGCTTGTCTGAGAAACTCTTTATCTCTCCTTCAATTATTAATGATAATCTTGCCAAGTAGAGTATTCTTTGTTATAAGTTCCAGCACCTTGAATGTATTAGGCCACTCCCTTCTGGCCTTTAAATTTCTGCTGAAACTTAGCTAATAGTCTTATGGGAGTTCTCTTGTACGTAACTATAGTCATGTGTCAGTTAACAATGGGAATGCATTCTGAGCAATGCATAGTTAGGTGATTTCATCATTGTGAAAACAACATAGATGTACTTTCACATACCTAGAGAGTATAGCCTACTCCAATTAAGCTATATGGTACTAATCTTATGGGACCATTGTCTTACATGCAGTCCATCATTTACCAAAACTTTATGTCGCACATGACCATACTTGTTTTTCTCTTGGTGATTTTAAGGTTATCTCTTTATCTTTAACTTTGATATTTTAATTATAATGTATCTTGGTGTAGGTATCATTGGGTTTATCTTTTTTGGGAATCTCTGTGTTTCCTGAACTTGGATGTCTGTTTCCTTCTCCAGGTTGGGGAAGTTTTCAGCCATTATTTCTTCATATAGGTTTTCTGTCCCTTTCTCTCTTTTTCTTCTGGGACCCCTATAATGTGAAAGTTAGTATGCTTGATGTTGTCCCATAGATCCCTTAAGCTATTCTTATTTTTTTATTCTTTTGTTTTTGTTGTTCTTATTGGATGATTTCCATTACTTTGTCTTCCAGATCATGAATCCATTCTTCTACATTATCTAATCTGCTCTTGATTCCCTGTGGTGTGTTTTTTATTTTCATCATTGTATCCTTCAGCTTTGATTGGTTCTTTTTTATATTTTCTATCTCTTTGTTGAAGTACTCACTGTGTTCATCCATTCTTTTGTTAAGTTCAGTGAGCATCTTTATGATCATTGCTTTGAACTTTTTATCTGGTAGATTGCTTATCTCTGTTTTGCTTGGTTCTCTTCCTGAAGTTTTGTCTTTGTCTTTTGTTTGTAACATATTCATTTATCTCCTCATTTGCCTAACTCTTTGTGTTTGTTTCTATGTATTATGTAGAGAAACTACATCTTCTGGTCCTGAAGTCATGGTTTTATGTAGCAGGAGTCTTGTGGGACGTAGTAGCAGAATCACCCCTGGTCACGACAGCCAGGTGCTCCAGTTGTGTCCCTTGTGTAGGCTATGTACATCCTATTTATGTGTTTTGGCTGAAATTGCTGCAGGCTTGCTATTGTGTGTGGTTGGTCTACTGGGGTTAAAACCACTTTGCAGTGGCTTCAGGGCTGGCTGATGCAATCTTCTAGGTGGGGCCAGGTGGAGATTCCTTTTGAGGGGCTTCAGTGCTGGCCAGGGCCACCAACTGGGTGAAGTGGGGCTAGTGTCACTTCAGAGGGGCTTCAGTACTGGCAAGGGCCATCCACCAGGTAAAGCAGGGAGAGGGCTGCTTTTGAGGGGCTCTGGGACCAACCAAGTCTGCCTTCCCAATGGGGTAGGGTGGGAACTGCTTTGGAGGTAGCTAGCGCAGGGTGGTCCTCAGGGGAATACCAGGGTAGGACAAGCAGTGCTAGTAAGGTAGATGGGCAGTGTCAGAAATAGCACCCACAAGGGCCGGGTCAGCTAGGTAGAAGGAGAATAAAAGAAATGGCAACTGATAGCATTTCTATCTCCAGAGAAATTATCAACAGATCATTACCCCTGTGGCATATACCCTCAAATTATCACTCATCAATGAGTCTCCTTCATGTATAACCTGGGCACTTTTCAAACTGCTGCCTCTGCTTGTAGCAGAGGGGCTTGTAGCTAGTGAGTTTGTGCATGTGCCCTTTAAGAGCAAAGTCTCAGTTTCCTAAAGCCCTCTAGCTCTCCTGTATGCAAACCCCATTGGTTTTCAAAGCCAGACATTATAGGAGTTTGTCTTCCTGGTGCAGCTCCCTCAGGCTGCGGGTCCTGATGTGGGACTTGGGCCCTTCACTCATCTGGGAGGACCTCCACAATTGTAATATCACTTCCACTTGTGGTCCTGAGTGGACTACATCTATCCTTAGTTGTAGAAAATCTGTTCTGCTATTCTTCAGGGTGTTCTCAGTGATAGTTGTTCTATATGTCAGTATAGTTTTGTTGTGTCAATGGGACAATGTTAGATGAAAAGCTTACTAATCCACCATCTTTACATAATCATCTATTTGCAGTTTTTGGAGGACTGCCATACTGTTTTCTACAGTGGTTGCACAAATTTACATTCCCATTGACAGTACACGAGAATTTGTTTTTCTCCGCATCCTCCTCAGCATTCATTATCTCTCATCTTTTGGATAATAGCCATTTTAAAATATGTGAGGTGATATGGCATATGGTTTTGATTTGCATTTCTCTGATTATTAGTGATGTTGAGCATCTTTTCATGTACCTGTTGGCCATTTGTATGTCTTCTTTTGAAAAACTTCTATTCAGATTCTTTGCCAATTTTTTAACTGGGTTGTTGGCTTCTTTTGCTATTGAGTTGTATGTATTCTTTACATATTTTGGATATTAATCCCTTGTCAGATATATGATTTGCAAATATGTTCTCCCAGTTGCTAAGTTGTCTTTTTGTTTTGTTGATTTCCTTTGCAGTACAGAAGCTTTTTAGTTTTGTGTAGTCCAATGTATTTATTTTTGCTTTTGTTGCCCTTCTGTAAAATCTAAAAAATATCATTGCCAAGACTGATATCAAGGAGCTTACTGCCTATATTTTCTTCTAGGAATCTGATGGTTTACAGTCTTACATTCAAATTAACAAATTGTGCTAGAGCATTAGATGTGCACAGGCAAAAAAATAAGCCTCAACTTAAGCTTCACATCTTACAGAAAATATAATTCAAAATATATCTCATATATATAGGTGAAATGTAAAAATATAAAACTTACACAGAAAACAAAGGAAAAATTCCTCTGGACTTAGCATTTGTTAAAGTATTCTTAGATATAAAACCAAAGACAAATCAGGGGCCGGCCCAGTGATGCAGCGGTTAAGTTCGCACATTTCGCGGTGGCCCGGGGTTTGCCAGTTCGGATCCAGTGTGCGGACATGGCACCACTTGGCACACCATGCTGTGGTAGGTGTCCCACATATAAAGTAGAGGAAGATGGGCACAATGATAGTTCAGGGCCAGTCTTCTTCAGCAAAAAGAGGAGGACTGGCAGTAGTTAGCTAAGGGCTAATCTTCCTCAAAAAATAAAAAAACCAAAGACACAATCCATGAAATGAAAAAAAATCAGTATGTTGCACTTTATCAAAATGAAAAATTTTAGCTGTGTCAAAGACTGTGGTAAAATATTTTGAAATCACGTATGTGGAAGATGACTCATGTAAAATAAATTTTAAAAATCCCAAAATTCAAAGGTTAAAATCTCCAATTATTAATTGGCCGAAGGCATAAAGAGGTGTTTCAGTGGATGTGACATAGAGATCACAAATAAGTACATGAACACCCGTTCAATATCACTAACCAATGGACAAGTGCAAAATATTGCACTGATACCACAACACAACTTTTAGAACATCAAAAATAAAAAACAATGACAATATCAAATTATGTGAAGATTTACAGAGACTGGATCTCTCATACATCACTAGTGGCATGTAAAATGGTACAGCCATCCTGGAAAATACTTACCAGTTTCTTAACAAAACAATGATGCATTTACAATTCAATCTAACGGTTGTACTCACGAGGATTTATAGTAGAGATATGAAAATATATGTCCACCCAAAAACCTATATATGAATATTTATAGCAACTTTATTTGCAATAGCCCAAAACATGAAACAACCAAAATTTCATTCCAAAAATGAATGATTAAACAAACTGTGGTACATGCCATGGAATACTACTCACCAGAAAAATAGGAATGGACTACCAATACATGCAACAATTTGAAGGCTCTCAAGGGAAGTATGCTGAATGAAAAAGCAAATTCAAAAGACTATATGCTATATGAATCCATTGATATAACAGTCTCAAAATGACAAAGACATTACTATGGAAAACAGATAAATGATGTCCAGGTGTTAGGGATGGTGTGATGAATGAGCAAGTTTGGGGTGGTTTTAATGGGGTAAAAGGAGGGAGATATTTATGGTGATGGAATAGTTCTGCATTTTAATTATGGTGATGTTTAAATGAATCTACACATATTATAAAATAGTACAAGGTCATACACACACATTATGGCCCAGGTTAATTTTCTGGTTTTGGTATTGTACTATAGTTATGTAATCTGTAAGCATTGTGAGAAATTGGGTGAAGAGTATACAGGACTTTTATGTATTATTTTTGCAACTTCCTGTGAATTTAAAATTATCTTTTAAAAGTTTTTAAAAAGTAAGCAAAAGACTTAGACACTTCACTAAAGGGGATAGATGACAATCATATGAAAAGATGTTCAATGCTATTAGCTAGTAAGAAACTGCAAAATGAAACAATGATGAAATACCCCTGCAAGAATATTAGGATGGCTAAGATGAAACATACAGAAAATATCAAGTGCTGAAAAGGATGTAGAGAAATTACAACTCTCATATATGGCTGGTGGGTATTCAAAATGATACAGCTGCTCTGGAAAATGGTTTGGCAGTTTTTTATGAAGTTAAACACAAACTGACCATATCATCCAGCAATCCTACTCCTGGATACCTACTCAAGAGTTATGACAACTTATGTTTACATAAAAAATACACATAGGTGCTTATAACAGCTCTATTTATTTCCACTCCAAACTGAAAACAACTCAATTAACTTCAATGAGTGAGTAAACAATCATTGACCTGTCCATACAATGGGATACTACTTAGAAGAAAAAGAAGCAATCTGTTGTGCAGACAACACCTGGATGATGAATTATTTTAGAGGAAAAAAGCCAGGTTCAAAAAGTTAAGTACAGTATGGCTTCATTTGTTTAGTAATCTCATGAACACAAACCTGTAGTGATGAAGTAAATGTCAATGGTTTCCAATTGTTATTGTTGGGGGTAGAGTGCAACTACAGACACAACACAAGGAAGTTTTTTGGGGTTATAGAAATATTCTGTATCCTTCTCATGTTGGTTGCTACATGAATCTGTACATGTGTTAAATTTTCTTGAACTGTACAACTTATGCATAAATCAAGTCTATTTTGTTCTAATTAATTGTAAAACAAATAAAACAACTTTCTACATATGAGTGGTCTACTTCTGCATATTTTATTCTGTTCTACTGACATATGAGTCCTTCCATTTGTTAATATCACACTTTTGAATACTGTAGCTTTAGAGTAAATCTTGAAATCAGGTAGTATAAATTCTCTAAATTTATTCTTTATGTGTATATTTTTTCTTTGCACCTAATTGTACATTTTAGAATGCACTTGTCATGTTCTATGAAAAAGCCTTTTGGGATTTTGAGTGAGATTGCATTGATTCTACAAATCAATTTGGAAAAATTTTGTCTATACAAAATTGGTAATATTAAATATACATGCCATGTACTTCTTTTGATAAATTTATCCCTATGTAGTTGATATTTATATGATATTGAAAAGGTATTTTTAATTAAAGATCTTATTTAGAAAACAAAATTGTAGATTCACATACAGTTGTAAGAAATAATACAAAAATGTCCTTTATACCCTTTACCTAATATCCTACCTGGTAATATCTCATTTTTATTGAGGTAACATTGATTTATAACATTATATAAATTTCAGGTATACATCATTACATTTTGCCTTCTGCATAGACTAGATCATTTCACCACCAAAAGTCTAGTTTCCATCCATCATCATACACATGTGCCCCTTTACCCCTTTCACGCACCCACATCCCACTGTCCCTTTATCACCAATCTGATCTCTGAGTTTTTATCTTCCACATATGAGTAAAATCATGTGGTATTTGTCTTTCTTTGTCTGACTTATTTAAGCTAGCATAATATTCTCAAGGTCCATCCATGTTCCAAACGGAAAAGCTTTCATTTTTTTATGGCTGAGTAGTAGTCCGTTGTGCAGATATGCCACATCTTCTTTATGCATTTGTCCCTTGATGGGCACCTAGGTTGTCTCCAAGTCTTGGCTATTGTGACTAATGCTGCAATGAACATGGAGGGGCATATATCTTTCCTAATTATTGTTTTCATGTTCTTTGGATAAATACCCAGTAGAATAGCTGGATCATATGGTGGTTCTATTCTTAATTTTTTGAGGGATCTCCATACTGTTTTCCATAGTGTCTGTACCAATTTACATTCCTACCAGCAGGGTAGGAGGGTTACCTTTTATCCACATCCTCTTCAACTCTTTATATTTGTCTTTTTTAGTAATAGCCATTCTGACAGGTATGACGTGATTTCTCATTGTGGTTTTGATTTGAATTTCCCTAATAATTAGTGATGTTGAATGTCTTTTCATGTGGTTTTTGGCCATCTGTATATCTTTGGGAAAATGTCTGTTCATATCCTCTGCCCATTTTTTGATCAGGTTGTTTTTTGTGTGTGTTGAGTTGCGTGTGTTCTTTACATATTTTGGATGTTAGCCTCTTATCTGATATATGATTTGAAAATGTATTCTCCCAATTGGTAACTTGTCTTTTTGTTTTGTTGATGGTATATTTTGCTGTGCAGAAATGTTTTAATTTGATGTAGTCTCATTTGTTTATCTTTTCTTTTGTTTCCCTTGGCTGAGGAGACACATCAAAAAGATACTGCTAAGACTGATGTCAAGAGAGTATTGCCTGTGTTTTCCTCTAAGATTTTATGGTTTCAGGTCTTACATTCAAGTCTTTAATCCCTTTTGAATTTGTTTTTGTGTAAGCTGTATGGTATCCAGGATCCTGGGCTCTCCCTCTGCTATTTCTCTGTTTAGCCTCCTCTATTTGCTCTAACCCACCCACATTTGTATATACTGACATGTGGATCTCTCTGGTGTTCTGGGGTGTTGTGCAAAGTAGCCTTTGTTGAATTATGGATGTTTTACTCTCTGTATATTGAAGGGGAGAGATAAAGGGATCCTCTCACACCACCATGATGATGATGTCTCTCCAAAATATTAATATCCTGCAGCATTATAGAAGAAGAGAAGACTTCCAAATTGGCAATGCAAGGAGCTCTGCAGACCCTCTCTCTAGTGACACAATCACGACTTGTGAAAATTATATATATATAAAATCAGCCATTTAAAATCTTTAGAACTTATACTAAGAGTATACATCAAATGAAGACCTATTAAAAGAAACTGCTAAATCTCAGTTAAAACAGCAAGTCTGTGGTATTTTGGCCTCCACACATTTCCTCCCAAACCTCCCATCCCAGCTCAGTGTCTGTAAATTCCACTACAGACGTGTGTGTTCAATAAAACAGGACTCCCTCTCCCACTAGGTCTCAGTCATGAGCAATGGTATATCTCAAGGAGAGAGAGGTCACCAATGTTTCTTATGCCTCTGCCCTGCTTGGTGTAGCAAAGGCTAAATTACAAATGAGGGAGGTTAAGAGTTTAGAGATCCTTTAGTCCACTCAGCCCACAATCATAGGAAGGGGGCTCTGTCGCAGGTGCAGCAGTTAGACCTGTGATCCTAATTGCCCTCACCCAAGCTCATTTGGGCAGGGTTTTCACATCAGAAGAGGTAAGCCAAGACCAAAGGTTACTGACCTTGCCAGGACCCTCCTTATAAGACAGGAGTGTCATTTTGTGAGAAATAGGCAACTGTCCCTGTCCTTTATCTCTGAGAGCATTGGTGAAGAGATTTTGCCCAGGGAGAGAAGCAGGCCAATCAAACAGATCCAAAACTCTCCCTAAGGAAACTGACATTATTTGAAATAGAGTATGAGAAAGTTCAAGTCTAAGGATGGTCTCCGAAACAATGATGATTTTGATGGTGAGCCATTAAGAGGAGGTGATAGCTCCATGAAATTAGTAATATAAACCATAAAACATTCAGTTTATCAGAGAGAACCAGAATAAGGAGCTCCATCAATAGGCCTAAAGTAGATTAGTTGTCTCCTAGAGCTAGGGCCATTGGAGAGATAATGGAGAATGACCACCAATGAGTGTGGTGTTTTATTGAGGGGTGATGACAATGTTCTAAAATTGATTGTTGTGATGGTTGCACATTTCTGTCCATATGATTTTTATATCACATGTTATTCACTTAGATGAATTTGAGGGCATGTAAAGTATACCTCAGGAAAGCTGTTATATGAATGAATGGGGGAAAAAACTGTACAGCAATATCACAACCATGTTATTGACATTGATGAAGTTAAAATTAGGAACAGTTCAATCCCTACAAGAGTACTGCTTCTTGTGCTTTTATAGGCACGTTCAACCCGTTTCCTCCATTCTCCTACCTAACACCTGGCAACTGCTAATCTCTTATCCAATTCTGTATTATCATTTAAATAAATTTATATAAATTTAATATTACAGTATACGACTTTTTGGATTATCATTTTTAACTCAGCATAATTCCTTGGAGATTCAGGCAAGTATCAATAGTTCATACCTTTTATTGCTTAGTAGTAATTTCATGCATAGATGAACCATAGTTTAAAGGTTCACCTATTGAAGGCATCTGAGTTATTTCCACCTTTTGTCAGTTATGAATAAAGATGCCATGAATATTCATGTATAGGTTTTTCTGTAAAAAAAAAGTTTCATTTCTCTGGGATCAATGTCCAAGAGAGCAATTGCTAGGTTATATGCTATGTGCATGTTTAGTTTTATACAAACTGTCAAACTGTTTCTAGAGGAGCTGTATCATTATCCATTCCCAATAGCAATATATGAGTGATTCACTTTCTCTACATCTTCACCAGGATTTGATGTTGTCACCATTTTTTTAGTCATTCTGATTGCTTAGTCGTGATATCTCATTGTGGTTTTAATTTGCATCTCTTTAATGGCTGATTATGTTGAACATATTTTCATGTGCTCTTTTGCCACTTGTAAATCCTCTTTAGTGAAATGTATGTTCATAACCTTTACACATTTTCTAATTGTTAAGTTTGGGGAATTCTTATATAAGTTCTAGATAATAGTCCATTGTCAGATATGTGCTTTGAAAGTATTTTCTCTCAGTCTTTACCTTGTTTTTTAATCTTCTTAAAAGGGTCGTTCATAGAGCAAAAGTTTTTAATTTCAACGAGGTCTAATTTACCATTTTTTTCTTTTATGGATTGTGCCCTTGTTGTCAACTCTAAAATCTCTTTGCTTAGCCCTAGATATTAAAACTTTACTCCTAAGTTGTTTATTCTAACTGTATTCTTACAGTTTACACTTAAGTTCATGATCCATTTTGAGTTGACTTTCGTATAAAGTATGAGAACTGATTGAGTTTTTTTTTTTTTGCCTTTGAATGTCCACATGCTTCTGCACTATTTCTTGAAAAGGCTATTCCTCCTACATTGAATTGCTTTGCACCTTTTTCAAAATCAGTGGATCATATTTCTGTGGGTCTTCTTCTGTTTTAATCTATGTCTTTTTATTGAGGAGTTCAATATATTTACATTTAAAGTAATTATTAATAGTTAAGAACTCACTATTTCCATTTTGTTGTTTTCCATATGTCTTACATCTTGTTTATCTCTCATTTCCTCCCATATTGTGTTCTTTTGTAATTAGTTGGGTTTTTTGTACTGGAATATTTTGATTCGTTTTCTTATTTCCTTTCATATATATTCTATAGATACTTTGTTGCTACAATGGGCATTTCATATAACATCATATAGTTATAATAATATACCTTAAACTAACATCAACTTAAATTTAATCACATTAAAAAATTACTTTTACAGTTCAACACCACTTGTGTTATTGATGTCACAAATTACTTCTTTATTTAATTAAATAAATTAAATTAAAATAGAATTTATAATTATTCTTGTGCTTTTACTTTATATTTTATAGAAAAATAAAAGGTAGAGTTATGAAACAAAATGGAAATAATACTGGTTTTTTATTTGTCTTTATCAGAGAAGTTTATATTTATTGGCGTATAGTTATTATTTAACAGTCTCTCATTTCTACTGGAAGGACTGCTTTTAGTATTTCTCATAGGACAGGTCAAGTGGTAATAAACTTCCTCTGCTTTTGTTTATCTGGAAATAAGTTATGTTCTCCCTAATTTATGAAGGAAAATTTCACCACATACTTTTGCTGTTTCAGTATTCTCTTTTAATCGTTAGCTTTTGACAGCTTGATTATAATGTATCTCAGTGCAAGTCTCTTTTTATATATCCTTCTTGGTATTCCTTTAGCTTCTTATATTTGTATATCTGTGTCTTTCCTCAAGTTTTGGAAGTTCTCAGCCATTATGTTTTCGAATAATACTCCCTGCCCTTCTGTCTCTCTCTTCTCTTCCTAAGACTCCCATAATGTGCATATTTGCCTTTTTGATGGTGTTATGTAATTCCTTAAGATATTTTCACTTCTATTCATTTGTTTCTTTTATTTTTGCTTCTGCAAATTGATAACTTCTAATGACCTGTCTCTTGAAGTACATGGATTCTTTATTCTGCCTGTTTGAGTCTACTTTTGAACCCCTCTAGTACATTTTTAAATTCAGTTATTATATTTTTCAGCTCTAGAATTTCTATTTGGCTCTTTTTGTAATTTTTAATTTTGTCAATATTCTCATTTTGTTAATATGTTGTTTTCCTGATTTCTTTTAGTTTTCATCTGTGTGTTCCTTTAGCTCTTTGAGCATATTTAAAACAGTTGATTTAAAGTTTTTGCCTAGTAAATCTGGAGCCTGTGTTTCTTCCTGGATGATTTATTATGTTCCTTTGATGAATTATGTTTTGCTATTTCTTTGTATGCATTGTGATCCTTTATTCAATATTGGGCATTCAAAAGTACTATTACTTCCAGTCTTTGAATACTGGTCCCATTCAGGGGAATATTTTTACCAATATGCCAAACATGAAAGCTTAAAGTCTTCTCTGGCCTATTCTGTGCATGTGCCTTCCCTGGGCATATGCGTGCATTTTTTTCCAATTCTCCTTAAACACTTATGCTTTTAAACGTCTTAATTTCTGTAAGGTTCTCAATTTTGCTTCTACACAGAATCTTAGCAGTTCTCTTGCATATGTCAATGAGTAATCTCTCGTTCGTTATGTTTATGAGACTGACTTTTCCAGTGGCATTCATGAATCATACTGCTGATTCCTGTGTTTTTCCCTAGCCTGAGATCCCAGCTCATTTTGGCCATCTGAGCTCTAAGTTAGGCATCACAAAGACCAATTACTCAGGAAGCCTGCAGACAAGTTAGAACATTGAAAATTTGGCCCACTTTACCCTCTCTGGCTCACAGAAGGGAACTAAAGATTGGGTTGCTGCTTCCCTCAAACCATTCTGCACCACATTGGGAAGGGTGTGGTGCAAGTTTGAGTAAAAGCACCATGAAATTTCCTACCATGTTGAATGTAGCTTTATCTTAATTAAGTGTTCATTTGTTTGCTGTAGGTTTTTGAATAATTTTCAGTGCTCCTATTAAGTTATTTTAATCAGTTTTCTGTCATTTATTTAATGTTTCCAGGGGGAACATGGACCTAGATGTTCTTAGTTTACCATCTTGTTGACATCATCTACCCTATTAGTTTTTGATAAATATATTTTGAAGATAGGTAATTTGGTGCATACAGATTTAAGATAGTTATTTATTTTTTATTAATTTACCATTTTATTATTTTGAAATATCTCTTTTTTCCTATGGTAATATTCTTTCTCTGAAATATGTTATCTCACATTAATATATCCACTGCAAGTTTCTGGACTTAATTGTTTTTCATGTAATAAGCGGGTGAGAATGAAAGCCTAAATGATCTCTACAGTTGCTAGCTTTCTCTGTTTCTATGAAATACACACCTTGAAAATCATTTCAAACTTAACCATCATTAGCCTTTTCTGCATGTATCTTCTCAAGCCCAAGGAAAAACTCTCATTGAAAGAGATATTTTCTTGAAAGTCAATCCTATAATCTAGTTGGCTTTACTACTGTCTATGGCCAATTTATTTACTCTCTCTGAATTTTAGTTTCCTCCTCTGCAAATGTGCTGTACAATGGACCTAACTTATCAAATCACTCCCTGCTCTCACATTTCATGAATCTGGTCCTTTGTTACCATCTCAAGTTTTATTCTATTAGGCAAAATGCCCAAGTGTCTACTAGAATTTTCATTACCCAATCATCCAGGGTCACAACTGGTATGAAAAATAGAGCAAGAAGGAAAAAGTATAAGAAATTAGAAATTCCTTATGTCTGATCTGATCAAGAGATGAATTAGAATAGATATGAAAAGCTCAATTACTTAAAGTTGTTAGCTTATAAATAAACAGTTTGTATAATTTCTAGCATGGAATAAGGAAGCATATTCTGAGAGTATGCTGGTCTCCTTTCCACAACAACTATACCACCAGTACCCATTTCTTCATGTATCATCATTGTCAAAAAAATTTTGGAGTAATGAAAAGCTCTGTAGCAAAATGTTGAGGATCCTGTCTCAGGTTTTAGTTCATTTTCCATGAAGAAAACCTTGAGGAAATGACTCAGCAAAAACATATTCTAATTACTCCTATCGTATATTATGTATCATTTTACTGACACAGTCTGAATTTCTTTGCTTAATTTGTTGTTCTTCATATTGTATACCATAGAAAAGACATTCTTATTACAAATGTGACTATCAGTCTTCATGTTAAGTTTTTTTTTTTTGATAGAGAACAAAGGTAGAATGGTGACCCCTTTGACTCTTCTTCATTGAATGAACTCCAATACACCAAATTTTTTATTACACTGAAAACAAAGATTACATTTCCCTTTATGTGAAAAAAGGTTGTTAATGAATAAGGATTTCATTGACTTTCATAAAGCCAAATTGATGATTACAATTTTCTATATTTTCCCCTAATATACTTCATTATGAATTCTGACATAATTTTTACATCAAAATCTATTTCTTTTCTAGCTTTGAAAATTTTGAAATGCAATCAACTACAGGAAGAAAATTGGAAAAGTGACAATAATGTGGAGATTAAAGAAAATGCTACTGTACAATGATTGGGTCAATGAAGAAATCAAAGCAGAAATCAAAAGGACCTGGAGAAAAATGAAAATGAAAATACAACATGCCCAAAGTTAGGGATACAGCAACAACAGTTCTAAGAGAGACGTTTATAGCAAGACAGGCCTACCTCATCAAACAAAAAAAGCTCAAATAAACAATCTAACAGTGCACCTAAACAAGCTAGAAAAAGAAGAACAAACAAAGCCCAAAATTAGTAGAAGGAAGGAAATAATAAAAATCAGAGTAGAAATAAATGAAATAGAGACTAACAAAACAATAGAAAAAAATCAATGAAATGAAGAGCTGGTTCTTTGAAAGGATAAACAAAGTTGACAAACCTCAGGCTAGACTCACCATGGAAAAAATAGAGAAGGTTCAAATAAATAAATGCAGAAATTCCACAGAACACCTCAGAAATACAAAAGATCATAAGAGAATACTATGAAAAGCTACACACCAACAAATTGGATAATCTAGAAGAAATGGATAAATTATTAAAGTCATACAACCTTCCAAAACTGAATCAAGAAGAAATAGATAATTTGAATAGACCAATCACTAGTAAGGAGATCTAAACAATAATCGAAAACCACCCCCAAAAATAAAAGTCCAGGACCAGATGGCTTCCCTGGTGAATTCTACCAAACATTCAAAGAACAGTTAATAACTATCCTTCTCAAAGTCTTACAAAATTTGGAGAAGAGGAGAAGCTTGCCAACTCATTCTACGAAGCCAACATTACCCTGATACCAAAATCAGATAAGTACAACACAGAAAAAGAAAACTACAGGCCAATACGACTGATGAACATCGATGCAAAAATCCCCAATAAAATATTAGCAAATCAAATACAATAAAATATTAAAAAGATCATATACTATGATCAAGTGGGATTTATTCCAGGGATGCAGGGATGGTTCAACATCTGCAAATCAATCAAGGTAATACACTGTATTAACAAAATGAATAAGAAAAACCACATTATCTGGGGGTCAGCCTGGTGATACAGTGGTTAAGTTCACATGCTCTGCTTTGGTGGCCCAGAGTTTGCAGTTTGGATCCTGGGCATGAACCTAGCACTGCTTGTCAAGTCATGTTGTAGTGGTATCCCACATAAAATAGAGGAGGATTGACACAGATGTTAGCTCAGCAACAGCCTTCCTTTTGCAAAAAGAGTAAGATTGGCAACAGATGTTATCTCAGGGCCAATAACCCTCACACACAAACAAACAAAAAAAATGATCATCTCAATAGATGGAGAGAAAGCATTTGACAGATACAGCATGTATTTATGATAAAACCCCTGAATAAAATGGGTATAGAAGTAAAATATTTTAACATAATAAAGGCCATATATGACAAACTCACAGCTAATATCATACTCAATTGAGGAAAACTGAAAGCTATCCCTCTAAGAACAGGAACCAGACGAGGATGCCCATTTTTGCCACTCTTATTTGACATAGTATTGGAAGTCCTAGCCAAAGCAATCAGGCAAGAAAAATAAGTAATGAGATCCACATTGGAAAGGAAGAAGTGAAACTGTCATTATTTGAAGATGACATGATTTTATATAGAGAAAACCCTAAAAAACCCACCAAAAAACTCTTAGAAATAATAAATAAATAGGGTAAAGATTCAGGATACAGAATCCACATACAAAATTCAGTTGTGTTTCTATACACTAACAATGAAATAGCAAAAATAGAAATTAAGAATACAACCCCATTGTCATTTGCACCAAAAACAATAAAATAGTTAGGAATAAATTTAACAAAAGTGGTGAAAGACCTGTACACTGAAAACTATAAAACATTGTTAAAAGAAATTGAAGAAGAAACAAAGAAGTGGAAAGATATTCTATCCTCTTGGATTGGAAGAATTGACATAGTTAAAATGTCCACACTTCCTAAAGCAATCTCCAGATTCAACGCAATCCCTATCAAAGTTCCAACAACAGTTTTTACACAAATAGAACAAAGAATCCTAAAATTCATGTGGAAGACTGAAAGACCCTGAGTAGACAAAGGAAACTGAGAAAAAAGAACAAAGTTGGTGGTATCACACTCCTTGATTGCAAAATATACTACAAAGCTGTAGTATTCAAAACAATGTGGTACTGGCACAAAAACAGATGCACAGATCAATTGAAGACAATAGAGAGCCCAAAAATAAATCCATACATCTGTGGACACCTAAATTTCAATGAGGGAGCCAAGAACATACAATGGAGAAAGAAAGTCTCTTCAGTAAATGGTGCTGAGAAAACTGAATACCCACATGGAAAAGAATGAAAGTAGAACATTATCTTACACCATACACAGAAATTAACTCAAAATGGATTAAAGACTGTAATACTTGAAACCATAAAAATTCTAGAAGCAAACATAGGCAGTACACTCTTTGACATTGGTCTTAGCAGCATATTTTCACATACCACTTCTGACTAGGCAAGGGAAACAATAGAAAAAAATAAACAAACGGGACTACATCAAACTAAAAATCTTCTGCACAGCAAAGGAAACCATCAGCAAAATGAAAAGACAACTTAACAATGGGGATTAGATATTTGCAAACTATATATCTGATAAGGGGTTAATATTTAAAATATATAAATAACTCCTATATCTCAACAACATAAAAACTATCAACCCAGTTAAAAAATGTGCAAAAGACTTAAAAAGACATCTTTCCAAAGAAGATATACAGATGGCCAATGGGCACTCGAAAAGACATTTAACATAACTAATTATTAGGAAAATGCAAATCAAAACTACAATGAGATATAACCTTACACCCATCACAATGGCTATAATTAACAAGACAAGAGATAAATTTTGGAGAGGATGTGGAGAAAAGGGAACCCTCATACACTGCTGCTGGGAATGCAAACTGGTGCAGCCACTATGGAAAACAGTATGGAGATTCCTCAAAAAATTAAGAATAGAACTACCATGAGATCCAGCTATTCCACTTCTGGGTATTTATCCAAAGAAATAAAAAGACAAATGCTTAAAGATATACACACTCTTATTTTCATTGCAGTATTATTCACAATAGGTAAGACTTGGAAGAAACCTCAGTGCCCATCAAGGGAAGAATGGAGAAAGAAGATGTGGTTTATATACACAATGGAAAACTACTCAGCCATAAAAAACAGATGAAATATTACTATTTGTGATAACATGGATTGACCTTGAGTATATTATGCTAAGTACAATAAGTCAGAGAGAGAAAGTCAAATACTGTATGATCTCACTCATAAATATAAGATAACAACAACAACAAACAAACACGTGGAGCCAGAGATTGGATTGGTGATTACCAGAGGGGAAGGGGCGAGGGAGGAGGGTGAATGGGGTGACTCATATGTGTGTATGGTGATGGATGGTAATTAGTCTTTCAGTGGTGAACATGATGCAATCTAGGCAGAATTCAAAGTATAATGATGTACTCCTGAAATTTATATGTTATAAACCAGTGTTACCTCAATTAAAAAAAAAGAAAAATTTAAAATGGACCCAAATTAATCAATGTTTTTATTTATTGAATACTTATACAATTCAAATTGAAGGAACTAAAATATTTTCAAAGTATACTATGACAAATTTTCAAAATTAAAAATTGTAAGTATATTGACAAAATTAATTTTGTGTGTAAAAATTTAAAAAGTCACTTCCTATGGTGGTATTTTTATTTTTTTTCATGAAAATTGTGTCGTCTCAATTATTAGGAATAGAAAAGTTATGTTATACGATGAAAAGAAATTTGTGCTATTAATAAAGCAAAATGACCCTACTATTGATGACTAACACCACTTGAATTTACAGAAATGCTTGTAATAAATTTTTCTTATTGCATGTTTGCAAAACATAGACAAGATGCTATCTTTCATGTCTTTTCTGGACAAAGAAGAACTTAGTGTTTTAGACTCAATAGAATGCTCCTTGTACAGGCTGTGTGCATATTTTGTATATATTTTCATGCTATATACTTTCCAAGTTCTTCAACAGAAAATTTACCAAACTTGTGAGGTACCCAATTTTTGTCAGTAGTGGAACAGAAATATTTTTTCTGTAGTGATTCCAGGCTTCTACAGTATCAGAATACAGTGCTTAGAAGTTGGAAGGTATTGAGGGGGTGGAGGAAGTGTTATGTTTGGGTGAGTTTGGGTTGAGGAGAATAGAGGTAGATGTGCCAAGATTTCCTCTGGCATTCTGAACGACATAAAACATTTGGCATTGGTTCTGGAAATTTTGTTTGCCACCTATTCAGAAATAGAGAAGCCCAAAGGAGGCCTCATATGTTCTACTAGAAAACAGAACAGCTTTTACTGCCCTGCCTCATGTATATTCCTCATAGGATTTACCAAGTACAAAGAGAATAGCAAGTCTGCCAGCTGCTGAGGTCCTATGCCAGTAACACCTAAGAGGGGGTGGCAGACACTTTCTCTGGTGCAAGTACCCCAGATGCTAAGGGTGGCCAGGAATTCTGGGAATCCTTAAATACTAGGAGGCTTAGTTTATCTGAAAAGAGCAAATGTCAAATTGAAATCCCATGGAGACAATTTTGTTGGTCTTTTCCCTCCCCTCCCCTGCTTCTTTAGATTTTTTCTTTGTTCTCTTTCTTTTGAGCATCTGCTTTACATTCCTGTGTTTTTTCAGAGCAAGTAACATACATTTTAAAAACTATACTATGTACAACATTCTCTGACAGATCACAATGTGACATTAATACTAGAATAAACAGAATTAAAAAATGTTAAATCAAACTTCATAATTTGTTTTGTATTCTCTCTCTCCCTCCCTCCCTCCCTCTCTCTCCCTCTCCTCTCTCTTTCTCTCTCTCTCTCTCTCTCTCGCTGCTATTTAAGTATATTTTAAGTGTTTAAACTAGACCAATTATAGTTAGAATCTACTTTACTTAATCCTCTTCTTTATCTCATGGGAAAAACCACTAAAGCAGCTCTCAAAATGTCAAAATCTCACAATGTGCATTAAAGAAGAAAGTAAATCTGTTTCTTCTCAGGCAAACCTTCAGGAGTCTCCTGGCATCTTTAATTAAAGTAGCAAATAGGTTGATGTCTCTTGTATCCTGACCAACATACTGCTTGGGAAAAAATAGATGAAAAAGAATGATTAATAATCCAAATCACAATGGCTATGTCCAAAGCAGGAATTCAATCATGGATTGCACAATATAGTTGGCAACAGGCTCTTTCATTTTCTATAGCTACAAGTGCCTTTTCAATGACTGAATCTCATGCCATGAAAATTAACCAATAAATGAGAAAGGGCAATAGGTGTCTGAAAAAAGGAAAAACAATGTTCAAAAAGATAGAGAAAAAAATTCAGAATTTTTATTTTTGTAGAGAGCAGGGCACAGATACCTTTATATAAAGCACTTGCCATGAATCCCTCCTAAGATAATAAAAATGGATGAAAGAAACAAATTTCTTCTGACCTGAAGATGTAAGCATTTCCTATAAATCATGAGCTTTAAGGATTGGCTTTGACTAGGTCTTTTTGCAGTATCTTAACAGACTTTTTAAAGAGTTTGCAGTTCCTTTTTAAAAATTCAAAATCACACTGTGTCAAGAGAAAATCAGAACTTGTTGTTAGGCTTTGTTGAATGTTAACAGCAGCTATTGTCCCCTTAAAGAGTCACTTCACTTTCGTATGCAGTAAGAATTAGTATTTCCAACTAGGAAATTATATCTTCATTTATAGATACTAATACTATAAGGAAAGTACATTTCTCTATGGAAGAAGATTTTCTGGGTCTGAGTAGCAGAGAGAGCAATTAACCTGAATACGCAAGTGTATGAGTTTGATAGTTGAATGAGCTATTATTTTGAACCAGGACAACAAATTATACATAAATGTTGTTTGAACAATTACAGAATTGCATTGTAAATGTGATTAATCATCTCAAGATATCAACTCAAGGAGTTTCCCCCTCAGACTCCATACCACTTGCTCCATAAACCATGGCTTAGCATGAAGACTTCAGTATCAGACATTACTAATACTTTAATTTGGGGATATAATGGTTGGGCAAAATCTGACAATATTTTATTATATTTTCCAAACATGAAACTATTAATTTAAAAGATAGTTTTAAAAGACGCTCGTTTAAAATTATCAGTCTAAATGTGGTACTTCACAAAAAACACTGAGTCAGAGATCAGAGGCACCAACAAATGTAATGAGGATTTTCAGTGGCTTAAAGCACATTGACCATTGATGTATGCTCAATACTACCTAGTACATCTTGTTAGTAAAATAATTTAATTTTTAATATGTACAATTCTTTTAACAATATAATGTTTGTAAGAGGATTTCAATCAGAGGCAGTTGTATGTTTACATAAGATCCCTCATCTAAAATATACAAAGTATATTTTCATCTACTTGCAATTATCAACTGGAGATTTGCACAAGCATAATGAACATATGGGCTGAATAATATTTCTTCTGCCATAACATATATTGAATTTTTTTAAAGTTTTTATTTGAAAATCACCTTAGTAGAAATCAAAGACTGTGATGTCTTTAGGAACTTGGTATACATTTTGTTAGTGGATGAGACCAGAGAGTACCAGGAAGATCTAGATCACTTGAAGGGTGTAAAGTAGAGCTATTTTGTTTGAGTAAAGTCAAGAATTATTGGGAAGCATTAGAGAAATATTAACTTTCCTGTGTGGAAATTTTTAAAAAGCTGAGAAGATAGGGGATTCTGAATAAGACAAAAAAGTCGTTAGAATATTTCCTATTATTTTAACAGAGACTGAGAATCTGGAATATTTTAAATACAAAGGGAAGAGTTTGTCTAGAAAGAAGGAATTAGAGATAACAGAGAAGTGTTGGAAAAATGTTGAAAGCCTTGTACATAAAAATAAAGGAAGCATGTAGATGATTTTAAGATATGATCAGAAATTTGGTAGGTAATTTTACTGAGCAAAATTATGTACATGAAGATTATCAATAAGTTCATCATCTGTCCTTTTGGGAAGCATTACTCTTATGATTTGGAAGTTGTAACTGTCAATGACTGAATAGGGTTGTAATGAAAATACAACCAAAATTAGGGTAACCTATCAGAATCTTTCCCTGGTGAAATGTAAATACTGTACTTTTTAAATTATGAATAACCAACTGTCATATAACTACTTTGCTAGATAGCTTGCATTTACCTCTCCAATTCCATTCTCACCATTTCGTGTCCACAAGTCTTACCTGTATAGACTATATCTGTGGGTTCCTTTGCCCTCTGACTTGACGTTAACCTTTATTAATGGAGAGCCCAGTACAAGATTAGAATGAGAAAGAAGAGTGAATTCAGGATATGTATTCCTCTCAGCTTTCTCCTTGTAGAGTCTCTTTAATGGGGATGTGATCCTCTAGAAGTTCTCAACACAAGTAAAAATATTGTAACTATGTGAGGTCATGGACAGAAACTAAATTTATTGTGGTAATCATTTCACCATATATACATATATCAAATCATTATCTTGTACAACTTAAAATTATATGATATGTCAATTATATCTCAATAAAATTAGAAAAAAATAAAAAGGAATGGCATTGGTCCTCAGAAGGTAACATCTCTCTCCATGACTTTTTAAAGTTCCAACAATTTCTTCCCTTCATCATTTCAAATCTGGTAGTGGTGACAGCTATCTTGCTATTATGATACTATTGCTTGTTGTTTCCCTACATCTACTCCATATTTTGGTGAAAAATCATATATTAATCTCCTTCAAATTATCCTAATCTGTGTGTCCTGTCTTCTTTCTGCAGGAACCCTGATTCATATACCTACAAATGAACACAGTCTCTCTTCTTCATTCCGTCCATTTCAACAGTACTTCAAACAATAGGTATGTTGTTTATTCCAACCTTTCTTTTTGACGACTAGTATAGAAGGCTGTCTGGCAAAACTTCTCTTTAAATCCTTGTTCCTTTCCAACTCTTTTATTGACTCTCAGTGGAGAATTAAACACATGCACAGGATTTCTGCTTATACACCTTGTTCCAACTTATCTTTCAACTCTTAATATTTTCTCTTCTTTCAACACTACACCCTGTTCCAGTTTAATTTATATACTCAAATACTGACAAGTGCAAAAATATGACTAGTGATATACCTGAATTGAAAGAAAAGGAAAAACATACATTTTTAAAGTAACTTTATTGAGATATAATTCACATACTATAAAACACACTCATTTAAAGTGGGCAATTCAATAGTTTTAATTGTATTTACAAAATTGTGCAAAATAATACCTTGTTTTGGATATTGTGAATAATGCTACTAGGATAATCTGTGTACAAGTTTCTTTTTGTAGATATATGTTTTAATTTCTCTTCAGAATATACCTAAGAGGAAAATCAGTGGGTTAAATGGTAACTCTATGTTTAAATTTGTGGGGAAATACCATACTGTTTTCAAGTGGCTATTCCATTTTAAATTCACACCAGCAGTACTTGATGGCTCTGATTTCTCCACATCCTTGCCAACACTTGTTTTTATATAAAATTTTTATTATAACCATCCTATTGGGTGTGAAGTAGAATCTTCTTGTGGTTTCAATTTGTATTCCTCAACAACTAATCGTGTTGGCACATTTTCATGTGCTTATTGGCCATTTGTACATCTTCTTTGAAGAAATATCAACTTACATCCTTTGCCCATTTTTTAAAAAATGAGTTTTTAGTCTTTTTATTATTGAGTGGCAAGAGTTCTCTATATATTCTGGATATGTCTCTCTTACCGGATTTGTAAATATTTTCTCTCATTCTGTAGGTCGTCTTTTCACTTTCTTGACAGTATGATGGTGTCCTTTGAAACACAAACATTATTTTTATGAAGTCCAATTTATCTATCTCTTTTTTGCTTACTGTGCTTTTGGTGTCATATCTAAGAATCCATTGCCTTATCCAAGATTATGAAGAGTTACCCCTATATTTTCTTCTATGAGTTTTATAATATTGGCTTTTACATTTAAGTCTTTGATTGATTTGAACTAATTTTGTGTGCTGTATGAAGTTAATTATTTTACACGTGGCTATACAGTTGTCCTGGCAACATTTGTTAATACCTTTCTTTCCCCCACTGAATTGTCTTTGTGCCTTTGTCAAAAATTAATTGACTGAGGATACAAAGGGTTATTTCTGGACTCTTAATTCATTTCATTGATCTACATGTCTACACTTTGCCCAGTACCACCCTCTCTTGATTAAAGTTGCTTTAAGTTTTGAACGAAGAAGAATGTGTCCTTCAACATGGTTCTTTTTCAAGACTGTTTTTGCTTTTCTATGTCCCTTTCATTTCCACATTGCTTTTATTAACAGCTTGTCAATTTCTGCAATAGAGACATCTGGGATTCCAATATGACTGTGTTGAAACTTTAGATCAATTTGGGAAGTATTGCCATCTTGACAACACTAAGTCTTCTGATTCATGAGCATGGGATATCTTTCCATTTGTTTAGGGCTTCTTTAATTTCTATCAGAAAATCTTTATAGTTTTCAGAGTATAAGTTTTACACTTATTTTGTTAAATATTTTCCTAAGTTTTTAGTTATTTTTTATAATATTGGAAATGAAATTTTCTTAATTATATTTTTTATTGTCCATTCCAAGTATATACATATGCAATTGAACTTTATACTGGTCTCATATTCTGCCACTTTGTTAAACTTATCAGTTTGAATAATTTTTAGTGAGTATCTTAGGATTTCTATATACAGAGTTATGTCATCTGAAAATAGAGAAAATATTAATTGTTTTTAATATAGATGTCTTTTATCTCATTTTCTGTCTAATGGCACTGACTAGAACCTCAAATACAATGTTGAATAAAAGTAGTAAAAGCAGACGTTCTTGTTTTGTTCCTGATCTTAGGGATGAAGCATCCAGTCTTTTGCCATTAATTAGAATGTTATCAGTGAATTTTTCATAGATGCTCTGGAACAAGATGTGGACATTTCTTTCTATTCCTAATTCATTGAGAGTTTTTATCATGGAAAGTGATTGATTTTTGTCAAAATATTTTTCCACATCTATTAATATGATCATGTGGTGTTTGGGTTTTTTATTCTGCTAATATGATACAGTATATTAATTGAATTTCTTATATTAAACCAGCTTTTAATTTCTGGGATAACTCCCACTTGGTCATGTTATACAGTTCACCTTATTTTTTATCTGTTTTATTTTAATTTTATTGAGGTCACATTGGTTTACAACACTGTATAAATTTCAGGTGTACATCATTATATTTCAACTTCTGTACAGACTGCGTCATGCTCACCACTAAAAGTCTAACTTCTGTTCATCACCATACATATGTTACCCTTTACCCCTTTCACCCTCCCCCTACCCCTTCTCTTCTGGTAACCACCTGTCTGTTCTCCTTATCTATGTGTATATTTGTTTGTTGATCTTCCACATATGAGTGAAATTCTATGGTATTTGTCTTTGTCTGACCTATTTCACTTAGCATAATACCCTCAAACTCTATCCATGTTGTTGCAAATGGCATGATTTAATCTTTTATATGGCTGAGTAGTATTCCATTATATATATATATGTATATATAAATATATACCATAAATATATACCATATCTTATTTATCCACTCATCCATTGGTGGGTACTTAGGTTGCTTCCAAGTCTCAGCTATTGTGAATAATGCTGCAATGAACATAGGGACACATATATGTTTTTGCCTTAGTGTTTTTGTATTCTTTGGATAAATATCCAGCAGTGGAATAGTTGGATCATATGGTAGTTCTATTTTTAACTTTTTGAGAAATCTCCATTCTGTTTTCCATAATGGCTGCACCAGTTGGCATTCCCATCAGCAGTGTAGGAGGGCTCGGCTTTCTCCACATCCTATCCAGCGCTTGTTATTACTTGTCTTGTTAGGTATAGCCTTTCTGATTAGCAAGAGGTGATAGCTTATTGTGGTTTTGATTTGCATTTCCCTAGTAATTACTTATGTTGAACATCTTTTCATGTGCTTGTTGGCTATCTATATATCATCTTTGGAGAAATGTCTCTTCTGATCCTCTGCCCATTTTTTTATTGGGTTGTGCATTTCTTTTGTGGTTGAGTTGTACGTGTTCTTTATATATTTTGGAAATGAAGCCCTTCTCATGTATATGATTTGCAAATATATACTCCAAGTTGGTGGATTGTCCTTTTGTTTTTTTGGTGGTTCCCTTTTCTGTGCAGAAGCTTTTCAGTTTGATGTAGTCCCAAATTTTCTTTTGTTTCCCTTGCCTGAGGAGACATGATATTGAAAAAGATACTGCTAAGACTAATGTCAAAGAGTGTGCTATGTTTTCTTCGAGAAGTTTCATGGTTTCAGGTCTTATTTTCAAGTATATAGACAGCTAATCTTTGACAAAGGAACCAAGAACATATAATAGAGAAAAGAAAGTCTCTTCAATAAATTGTATTTGGAAAACTGGATAGCCACATTCAAAAGAATGAAAATGAACTATTATCTTATACTATACACAAAAATTAATTCAAAGTTGATTAAAGATTTGAGTATAATTAATTTTATATGTTGCTGGATTATGTTTGCTACTATTTTCTTGAGAGTTTTTGCATTTCTATTTGTAATACAATTTAGTCTCTAGTTTACTTTGATGTCTTTGTGTAGTTTTAGTATCAGAGTAATACTGGCCTATAAAATGAGTTACTAAGTATTTCCTCCTCTTCCGTTTTTGGGAAGAGTTTATAAAGAATTGTTATTAATTTTTCTTTCCATGTTTGGTTGAATTCAACAAACATTGGAGCCATCTGCATGTGTGCTTTGTGAATAATTTTTCTACTACTAATTTAATATCTTTATTTCTTATGGGTCTTTTCTACTTCTTAAGTCAGTTTTAAGAGTTTATATCTTTCTAGTAATTCGTCCATTTCCCCGAAGTTATGTAATTTATTGCACACAATTATTTATAGTATTCCTATTAAATATGTTTGAAAATTTCTGTAATGTCCTCTCTTTTGTTTCTGATTCTAGTAATTTGAGTCTTCTCTCTTTTTGAGAGGGGAGTCAATCTAGCTAAAGGTTTGTCAAATTTCTTAACATTTTAAAAGAAATAGCTTTTGCTTTTGTTAATTTTCTCTATTAATTTTCTCAACTATATTTTATTAATTTTCACTCTTATTTTTATTATTTCCTTCTTTCTACTGGTTTTGATTTAATTTCTAATTCTTCTTCCAACATCACCATATAAATGGAGTCCTTCTGGAGAGCTGGGAGACAAATCATATAATGACAATCATCTTTGCTTGGGGCTTTTTCATGAGCTTCAACCCCAGCCTCTTCCCTTCACTGACTGCAAGGCTACTGTTTTCATAGTTATCATGGCTGTGAGGCTGCTGAATTGCCAGACTACAACATAACTGAGAGAAGGGAGATAGAAGTAGAGCAATTACAATGCCATGATAGACCTTTCTGTTCTTAATGAGATTCAGCAATTGTTCTTGAATTAGTGATTCTCAGATTGTTGTCAGCCTTTGGTTAATTGCAGGAGTTCTGAAAAAGTTGATTTTGAAATTGTTTAGCCAGTGCTTTCATAGAGAGGTGGATTTATGGAGGTCTTAATTTAACCAATTTGGAAGTCCCTTCTCAGGAAACCATAAATTTTGGAGTAAATCAAAAAAAAAAAAATAAAGCAATTCTCTCTTTAAATGTTGTGGATGATTTTAATAGAAAGGCCTCTAACCTGTGAAATCTCTGTTTAATAAAGTGACAAATGAATTAAGTCATGTAACAATTCAGTATTTCACCAAAATCTTTAATGGTTATTCTATTTCATTATGGATCAATTGTATCAATTTATATTTTCAAGAATATTTTTATTTTAATATGTGTTAATTTTTTTGGTTTCAATTGATTAATAGAATTTTATTATAATTTAAAAAAATCTTGACTACATTTGTGTCCTTTTATCATTCTTGATATTATTTGCTTACACTTTCTTCCATTTTGTTTCTTGATTAGCATTTCCAGCTTTTAATTTTGATGTTCATTTATTTGGATTTCATTTTGTGTGTTTATTTTATTCTTTCATTAAATATTTGTTTTATTTTTACACATTTTTAAAAACCTTTATTTTATTGAATGGTGTACATTATTAATCAATTTCTGAATAGACGTCATTGTGCTCACTACTCATAGTCTAATTTTTGTCCATTACCATACATATGTGCCTCTTTATCCCTGTTGCCCAGCCCTCAACCATCTTCCCCTCTGGTAATGACTAATCTGTTCTCTTTATCCATGTATTTGTTATCTTCCACATATAATTGAAATCATGTAGTATTAATCTTTCTTTTGCTTATTTTGCTTAACATCATATCCTTACCGTCTATCCATGTTGTTGCAAATGGGAATATTTTGTCTTCTTTATGGCTAAGTAGTACTCCATTGTATATGTATTCCACATCTTCTTTATCCATTCATCCATAGAAGGGCGCTTGGTTTGCTTCCGCATCTTGGCTATTGCGAAAAATGCTGCAATGAACATAGGAGTGCATAAATCTCTTTGGATAATTGATTTCAAGTTCTTTGGATAAATAGTCAGTAATGGGATAGCTGCATTTTATAATATCACTATTTTTAATTTTTTGAGAAATCCCCATGCTGTTTTCCATAGTGGCTGCACGAGTTTGTACTCCCACCAGCAGTGTATGAAGGTTCCCTTTTCTCAACATCCTCTCCAACATTTGTTGTTTCTTTTCTTGGTAATTATAGCCATTCTGACTGGTGTAAGGTGAATCTCATTGTAATTTTGATTTGCATTTCCCTAATAATTAACGATGTTGAACATTGTTTCATGTCTCTGTTGGCCATCTGTATATCTTCTTTCAAAAAATATCTGTTCACATCCTCTGCTCATTTTTGGATCAGGTTCTTTGTTTTATTGTTGTTGAGTTGTATGAGCTCTTTATATATTTTGGATATTAACCCATTGTTGGATAAATGATTTACAAATATTTTATCCCAGTCAGTGGGTTGTCTTTTCATTTTGTTCATGGTTTCCTTTGCTTTGCAGAAGCTTTTAGTTTGATGTAGTCTCATCCTGTTTGTTAACTTTTTCTTTTGTTCCCCTAGCCTAAGTAGACATGGCATTTGAAAATATGCTGCTAAGACTGATGTTGAAGAGCATACAGCCTATAGTTTCTTCTAGGAGTTTCATGGTTTCAGGTCTTAAATTCCAATCTTTAATCCATTTTGAGTAATTTCTGTGTATGGTGGAAGATAATGGTATACATTAATTCTTTTTCATGTGGCTGTCCAGTTTCCCCAACACCATTTATTCAAGAGAATTTCCTTTCTCTGTTGTATGTTCTTGGCTTCTTTGTTGAAGTTTAACTGTCTGTAGATGTGTGGCTTTATTTCTGGGTTTTCAACTCACTTGAATTCATCTGTGTGTCTGTTTTTATGCCAGTATCATACTCTTTTGATTACTATAGCTTTGTAGCATATTTTGAAGTCAGGGATTGTGCTACCTCCAGCTTCATTCTTTTTTCTCAGGATTGCTTTGGCTATTCAGAGTCTTTTGTTGTTGCATATAAATTTTAGGATCTTTTGTTCTATTTTAGTGAAGAATGCCATTAGGATTCTGATTGGGATTGCATTGAATCTGTAGATTGCATTAGGTAGTATGGATATTTTAACCATTTTTATTCCTCTGACCCATGAGCATTCCACATCTTTCCATTTCTTTATGTCTTCTTCAATTTCTTTCAATAATGTCTTATAGTTTTCAGTGTACAGGTCTTTCATCTCTTTGGTTAAGTTTATTTCCAGATATTTTATTCTTCTTGTTATGATTATAAATTGGATTGTATTCTTGATTTCTCTTTCTGCTAGTTCATTGTTAGTGTTTAGAAAGGAAACTAATTTTTTTTTAAGTTGATTTGATACCCTGCAATGTTTTTGTACCCTGTGACTTTGCTGTAGTTGTTGATTGTTTCTAACAGTTTTCTCTTTGATTCTTTAGGGTTTTCTATAGAGAGAATCATGTCTTCTGCAAACAACAAGAGTTTCACCTTTGCTTTCCAATTTAGATTCCTTTTATTTCTTTTTATTGCCTAATCTCTCTGGCCAAAACCTCCAGTACTATGTTGAATAGGAGTGTCAAGAGTAGATAGCCTTGTCTTGTTCCTATTCTCAGATGGATGGCTTCAATTTTTCAACATTAAGCATGGTGCTGTCTGTGGGTTTGTCATATATGGCCTTTATTATGTTGAGGTACTTTCCTTCTATACCCAATTTGTTGAGAGTTTTTATCATAAATGGATGTTGGATCTTGTCAAATGCCTTCGCTGCATCTATTGAGATGATCATGTGATTCTTATTCTTCATTTTGTTAACGTGGTGTATGACATTGGTTGATTTGCAGATGTTGAACCATCCCTGTATCACTGGAATAAATCTCACTTGATCATGGTTTAAGATCCTTTTAATGTATTGTTGTATTCAGTTTGCCAATATGTTATTGAGGATTTTTGTATGATTTTATCTTTACATTTTGCCTTTATTCTTAGGGTTTGTTCTGTTCATCTTTAAATTACTTTGATGAGTAGTTAGTGTATTTTCTTTCATTTTTTTCTCTTTCCTAATCTATTTATTAACCCAAAGTGTTCCTTTGAATGTGAATGAATGTGTTGTTTCCCAAAATGTTACTATATATTGTTCTCTTCAAATTTAGTGGCTGACTGGAATAGGCAAATGAAATGCAACTCATGGTCATTTTCCACAAAAACTTTCTAATAAGATAGTGTAACCAGAACATCCAATGAGCAACATTCATAGGAAGCAACAGAAAGCGTTTGATTTTTTTTTCCAAAGCTCATTTAAACTTTAATCCTATATGAATAGATATTCTCATTATTTTTATGGCAATATTTTGAAAAAATATCTGGTTACTAACTTCCAAAAGAATCTTAGTTCGGTAAGAAATACATCCATCCCTGTGTTTTAATAAGCAAATATAGGTTTTCTGTATAAGACAGGGCCTTGGCAGGGAAACATCCACACTATGAAATAAGGTCATTGACAAGAGTTTAATGAATAAACTATTTTCAAAACATGGGCAAAATTGAGGAAATCTTCAAGAGATTGTAATCTACAGATCTAGCAACAGTTGTCATAACTACTGCTGGGCCTGAATGGGCAAAGAGAAGGAGTAGTAACTAAAACCATGAGACCTGTAGCTGAGGAGAGAGCTGCCCAGCAGAACCTTTGTCTTTTGTTAGAGGAAGAAAACTGCCACTTTGTGCTAAGAGGGAGATATACAGGGGAATAAATAGCCAGACTTCTTTCTTCTATCCTGTGATCTTAGTAAGGTGACTCCCGTTGAAGGATACCAATCCAATGCCAGAGATACAGGAGGCTTATCAATCCAGTCCATAGAAATTAGCCTTATCAGACACAGAGCAGGGGGAATAAGGTTGGAGAATGGGTCTGCATTATTTCCCCATAATAAACTGGAACCATAAGTATAATAGCTTTTAGTGACTCCTGTGAGTTTGTCTAGCAAATTATCAAATCTGAGGGTATGTTTTGGAACCCTTGAACTTGACATTGGTGTCAGGTGTAAAGGCAGTCTTATGAGGACTCTTCTAACTTTGCATTTGGCTCAACTCATCAGAGCCTCAAACATCACAAATACCAAAAAACTACCTATTTGTTTCTTATCTTTCTTGACTGTATCACCTTTGATCATTTTTCTCTATGGCAATCAGTTGTTAATGCCATTTTCCATAGAGACTATAGAAAGACAATTTTGTCTTTCCTTTAGCTTGGTTAATAAAATCTAAGTTGGAGAAAGCAATCTTTTGAGCAAATATTTCAAGTTGAGAAACTAGAAGTTTGTGCTTATTCAAGGCAAGTGTCATCTTTTATAAAAACTTTTTGTGTGGAGGAAACAAGTAAGAGAAATTAAGAGAACTTGTTTCCATACTTCAATTAATATTTACTTGACCACTAAAAGTTTCTTTAAAAGACATAAAATTACAGTTTTAATACCCTTTAAAAAGATACCTGATGAAACAAAGATCACTTAGGAAAGCTATTGTAATAGTTCAGGCAGCAAATGATGGGTTCCAAAATGTTGAAATTGAAAGAATGGAATTGAGAAAACAAAAGTAAGAAGTGTGGTGAAATTTTAATCCAGAAGGCTTGGATGCAGAAGAAATTTAAAAAAGAGTAACTGAAACTACTCCCACAATTCCATCCTGGATGATTAAATTTAATGTTATTAACTGCAGTAAGAAGCATAGAAAAAGTAATGGGTTTCATTGGAGGTTGAGAAGTAAATAAGTTCTGTTTGGGGCCCTGAATTTGATCTATATTGAAGTATCTACATAGAGAACTCTAAGAGTCATTTGAAAATTTGATTTTTGATTTTAAGACAGTAGTCATGGCTGGTAATGTAGGTTTGAAAATCATGAAATTATACACAGAGGATGCAACTGAAGAGACAAGAATCAAGGATACTAAGTCAGTAAAGAAATACAAAATAAGAAAGTTAGCAAAGGTAGAATCCAGGGAAGAGCTGAGGTAATAGTTAAACAAGAAGGTGTGAATCTAGATTAACTTAGTTAAAATTTGGGCTCCACTACTTAAAAAATATATATGTTTGGCCACATTACTTAACCTCTCTGTATCTCAGTTTCCTCATCAATTAATTGGCATAATAATAGTAGCATTCTCATAGGGTACTTGGTAAACGCTCAATACATTTTAATTGT
Organism: Equus przewalskii; assembly: GCF_037783145.1. NCBI lineage: Eukaryota > Metazoa > Chordata > Mammalia > Perissodactyla > Equidae > Equus > Equus przewalskii. Next base: position 63,544,517 of record NC_091863.1, read on the forward strand.
TATTATCAATATCACTATTATTACTATTATCATTCAAGGAGAAGAAGGAAGATATAGAAAGAAATGTGAAACCAGTTAAAAGGTCACAGTAGGTGAAGAAGAGGAGGAAGACAGTGAATAGAGGTCACTTTTTCAGATGGTTTTCAAGTAAAGGTAAGAAGAAACAGAGCAGTACCCTGAAGTGAAGGCATAGTTAGGCATTGTTTATAGGTTAGGAAGATTTCTTTGGTTGTTTTAGAAAGATCTGACCAGCTTTGTAGGCTAATAAAATGTGTTAATGAAAAACAGAATAAAGATATCTAAGACTCCATAAGAATAATTTCTGGAGGGGATGGAAAATGGAGTGGAGGTTGAGCCTGGGAACAACAGTAGACATTTCATTCCCCAAGACAAGAAAGTTGAAGAAAAAGGTGAAGATAAAATATTTGGTGTGAAGGAAGTCACAGAACCTCATATGAGAAGGACTTGATCTTCAGTAACAAATTGCGGTAAAGCAAAGAGCACCTTTAGTGAGAGTGAAGGTTTAAATGAAGTTGAAAGACTGAAAACTATGGTCAAATATGGGCTTTCATATTTTAAAATGTTGGAGTTGGAGTAGCTGTGAGTGATATTAAGTTCTATGAGGTGGCTTGGTATATTATTTGATGAAATGGAGAAGTAAATATATGCATGCAGAGGTGTTGAGAGATTTTGAGGCAGGAGTAATAGGCATTGATTCTGCAAAAGGAAAAAATGAGAGGGAATGGGATAGGGAAATGTCTACTCTGGCCAAGAATATTTAATAAAAGCAATTAGATAAAAAACTTACTGCTGGTTTAGGACAATTGACAAACATGTTAAAGTGCCTTAACGTGGTGTGGGAAAAAATCAGAATGCACTCCCTTTCTTTAAATAGAGGAGTGAAGGGGCTGGCCTGATTGCACAGTGGTTAAGTGTGCATGGCTTGGGGTTTGCCGGTTCAGATCCCGGGTGCAGACATGGCACAGCTTGGCATGCCATGCTGTGGTAGGCATCCCACGTATAAAGTAGAGGAAGATGGGCATGAATGTTAGCTCAGGGCCAGTCTTCCTCAGCAAAAAGAGGAGGATTGGCAGCAGTTAGCTCAGGGCTAATCTTCCTCAAAGAAAAAAAAAATAGAGTGGTATGATCACCATAATATATAGGATGATCAGAAGAAGAAAAAATGATGCTAGGCAGGGAGATCAGTTAGTAGGCAGTTTTAGTAATCTTCCTCTGAGCCAGAAATAATGATAGAAATACATGGAAATAGATAGTTGAAAATGACATTGTGAATAAAAAAATCAGTCATTTAAAACTTGCTATGTTAAATAAAAATTCTCAATTGCCCTACTATAATTACATTTTAGGTAATTTCACGAAACTATGTATGAAATGAAGAACATCATAGTGATAAATTGTATAATCTATTTTCACAATGTTAATATTAAAAATAATTTGAGGTTGACATTGAAATTTATTAGTGAAAGTGCTACCTTTTACTTTTTAAATTGAACTTGAGAGAAAAATTGCCATTTCACACATAAATTTAACTTACAGACCCTCATAGATTTAGTCTTATCAAAATTAATTACAAGAGACACTTAAAATTCTAATGCAATAAAAATAAATTTAAAATATGGAAAACAGAAAAATGTTATACTCTAATTTATCTCCATCCTCACCCCCACTAATCCCTGCGTTTAACATTGTCATAACTTCCGCAGGATCTGTAATCAGTGTGATTAATCATTCTATATTTTCCTTAGCGAGGAATGTATATATTATTTATGGCTTAAATAAAATGTTTAGAGGCTATACCTTTGTCCCTATATGATCTTCAGAAGAAGTTATTTCCACTATTCTCTCAAAGTGAACATTTATATTGCATTATATATCTCAGTTTGAAATCTTAGCAAATTGTAAAATGAGGATACCAGAAGAGTCTTCAAGTAATTTTTCAACCCATCTCCTGTCTCAAAAGGTGATTGATCTGAATCATGCCAATTATTTTATTCCTAGCGAAGAAATATTTTCCTTCTTTATAGGCTGGGAGTCTGCTCTGTGATAAACTCACATTTTTTTCTCTTTTTGTTGTTATGAGCAAAAGCTTTTTGTTATTCTTTTTTTTTTTTAAAGATTGGCACCTGAGCTCACAACTGTTGCCAATCTCCCTTTTTTTTCTGCATTTTCTTCCCAAATCCCCCTAAAACATAGTTTTATATTTTAGTTGTGTGTCCTTCCAGTTGTGGCATGTGGGATGCCACCTCAACATGGCTTGACGAGCAGTGCCATGCCCGCGCCCAGGATCCAAACCAGCAAAACCCTGGGCCAGCGAAGCAGAGAGCATGAACTTAACCACTCAGCCATGGGTCTGGCCCCTGCTATTCTTCATGAAATGGCACTTCACTTAGTTGAAGTCTAATATTAGTGACATTTGACACAGGGCCACTGTGTCAAATGTTTTGGTCAAAAATATTTTTATCCAAAACAAAGCTGCAATAATCAATATTTAGAAAAAATGGACAATTTGGAAGGTGTACTTTGCTACTTGTTTAAAATATTTGATTCAGTGGTTATAGACAATGTCTTTAATAATAATAATAATTGTTCCTCTTTTTTTGCATTGACAGAAGAGAGAAAAGGTCACTTCACATACTGAAATAAACATGAAACTGTAAATGTGCACACTTGCATGTATTTTACTGTACAACCAAATTAAACTTGCAGGAAAATTAATCTGACACATATTTAATGTACAAATTTTTATTGTGAGACATGAATTAGTTATAAGGTAAAAAGCCTGCATAATGACTGCCATCACTTTTATTCAAGCATAGCAAAGCTCAAGCAATTTTTTAAAACTTTTCTAAGCTATGGCATGTAAAAAGTTTCTGAATGCTATAAAGATTAATCAAATATAAGATGATGGCTGTGGGGGGCATCTTTAATCAGTGTTTGATATTAATAGCTTTTCTTGATATTAGGGATAATTTAATTTCAGCATTTTCATTACACTTATGTCCACCAACATTAAAAGACAAAGAGCCTGTATCTAATTCTTGTTGGCTGAAGATGACTATAATTCCCTGTCAAATGTTTATTCCATCAGTCCTCTTCTTCTTTCAAGTTTATTAATGAGAGCCATCACTATGATGGAAGCCTCAGAGGATCCCTTTGTCTATCCCCTTCAATCTACAGTGAGTAAAACATCCATAACGCAACAAAGGTTACATTGCATAACACACTAGGATGTCAAAGAGATCCACACATTGGTACGTATGAAGGAGGGTGGGTTGGAGCACACAGAGGAAGCTACACAGGGGAACAGCAGAGGCAGTGCCCAAAACCATAGCCCCTTTGGCCGTGGCAGCTGAGGCAGCTATCTCCAGCCACAGAGAACACAGTAGGCAACAGTAGAGGTGCACATGCATTTTTGGCCAGCCAGCTTTGGTGGTACCTGCAGCCACAGGGAGTGAAGCAACAGAAGAGGTGGAGCTCCATGATCCTGGGCCACTGGCCATGGCTCAGAGCCTTCTATCAGCATTAGAGCTGCACACAGCACTCCACATTCTCAACTGCAATGATGTCTTTGATCCCAAAGCAATGGACAAACCAGAGGTAGTGCACCATGAACCCAGCTCCATGTCTACCCTCTCCCTCCTCCAACCACAGCAGCAGAGCTTCTGACACAGGTGATTCCAGATGTGGCAGAGGCATCAGCCATCCCTGTACCCCTGGGAGCAGAGCCAGTGACCACAGTGATGCTGGCAACAGCAAGGCACCAGTGACCACCAGAGGTAGATGTGGTGACAATGAGAATACCAGTGATACCCTGAATAGAGACAAGGGACGGGAGGGTGGAACCTGTAGATCCTCAAATATAATCAGAGGCAGCTCCAGTAAGAGAAACTAAAATCTAGAGCTATAATGCCACTTACTAAAAAGTAAAAGAAAGGCCTCTAAGCTCCAACCAATTGAAAAGTTTGAAACAAAGCCAATAAAACTAAACCTAAGTTAGAAAAATGTTAGCTATGACAAATGTGCCTGCAGAAGAATAACTCAGCAAGCACCACAAAAAGCCATAGTAACATGGTATTACAAAAAGAAAATATCAACTCTCCAGAAACCAAACATAGTCATGGAAAATTGTGATCTAACTGATAAAAAATTCAAAATAGCTGTCATGAAGAAACTCAACAGGCTACAAGAAAACAGAGAAAGGCAGTTTAATGAGCTCAGGAATAAAGTCAATGAACAAAAAAAGTACTTTACAAAAGAGATTGAAATTCTACAAAAGGAACTAAACAGATATTCTGGAGGTGAAGAACTCAACAAATGAGATTAATAATTCATTAGAAATCACTGGAAATAAAGCAGACTATATGGAAGAAAGAATTAGATCAAAGATAGAAACCTAGAAATGATGCAAGAAGAAGATGAGAGATAACTAATATTTTTTAAATGTAGAAATTCAAAAAGTATTATCTGACTCTATGAGAAATGGAAACATAAGGATAATGGGTAACCCAGATGGAAAAGAGAGAGAAAAGAGAGAATACAGCTTATTTAAAGAAATAATAGATGAGAAATTCTCAAATCTGGGGAAGGAACTGGATATACAAATCCATGAAACTAATAGAACACCCAATTAGCTCAATGCAAGAGGACCTTTTCCAAGACATGATAATAAAATGGTCAGTAATCAATGAAAAAGGAAGAATATTAAAGGAAATCAGAAGAAAAAAAAACCTAAAAGGAAATCCCCATTAGGATATCAGTAGATTTCCCAGCAAAATCTCTACAAGCCAGGAGAGAGTGGAATGATATATTCAAACTATTGAAAGATAAATCTGTCAACCAAGAATACTCTATCCAGCTAACTTATCTTTTGCATATGAAGGAGAAATAAAGGCTTTCCTCGACAAACAAAAGGTGAAGGAGTTCACTGCAAATAAACCTGCTTTACAAGAAATATTAAAAGGAGATCTACCTGAAACAAGAAGGCAAAAGTATACAAAGCTGCGAACAAGGTGGTAAACATACAGACAGAATCAGAAAATTGCAACTCTATATCAGAATAATTTAGTAAAAAGTTAAGTATAACATAAAAGTTAAAGGGAAAGGAAGAATTAAAAATAACTATAACCACTCCAATTTAGTAATGAACTCACAATACAAAAAGGGATAATTTGTGACAACAAAAACATAGAAGGGGAAGAGAAAGAGAATGGAACCTGCATAGGCAAATGAATATAAGATGGTATCAGCAGAAAGAGGACTATCTCGTCTATGAGTTCTTTTATACACGCCACATAGTGACCAGACAAAAAAATTCAGAGCAGAGTCATGAAATATTAAAAAAAGAGGAAACTGAGAAACACATCATGGAAAACCACTAAACTGAAATGCCAGATAGAAACATAAGGAAAAAGAAACAATGAACAGATGGAGCACGCAAAAAAGAAAAGATAAAATGGCAGTATTAAGTCCTCATATATCAATGATAACCCCAAATGTAAATTGATTTAATTCACCAATCAAAAGATGCAGTGTGGATGGATGGATTAAAAAATAAGACATAGCAATATGCTACCTCCAGGAGACCCATCTCAGCTCTAAAGACAAACATAGGCTCAGAGAGAAGGGATGGAAGATGACATTTCAAGCAAACGACAACCAAAAGAAAGTGGCTATAGCTATACTTACATGAGACAAAATAGACATTAAAACAAAAAAAGATAACAAGAGGAAAAGATGGACATTATATAATGATAAAGGGGACAATCTATCAAGAAGATATAACATTTACTAGCATATATGCACCTAACATGGGAGCACCAAAGTTTGTAAAGGAAGTATTAACAGACCTAAAGGGAGAAATTGATGGCGACAAAATAGTAATATGAGACTTTAATACTGCACTTACACCAATGGATAGATCATCCAGAGAGAAAGTCCACAAGGAAATGTCACCATTATATAAAAGACTACAAAAGAATGACTTAATAAATATATATAGACCATTTCATCCAAAAGCATTAGAATATATATTCTTCTCACGTGTATATAGAACATTCTCAAAGATAGGCCATATGTTGGGAAACAAAATCAGTCTCTCTAGGGACTGGCCCCATGGCTGAGTGGTTAGGTTTGCATGTTCTGCTTCAACAGCCCAGGGTTTCGCCAGTTCAAATCCTAGGAACAGACATGGTACCACTCATCAGGCCATGCTGAGGCAGCATCCCACATGGCACAACTAGAGGCACTCACAACTAGAATATACAACTATGTACTGGGGGCCTTTGGGGAGAGGAAGAAAAAAAAAGAGAAGATTGGCAACAGTTGTTAGCTCAGGTGCCAATTTTTTTAAAAAAAGAAAAGAAGTAAAATATTAAAAAATAAGCCTCTATAAATTTAAGAAGATTGAAATCATGTCGAGCATCTTTTCCAAACACAATGGTATGAAACTAGACATAAGCTAAAAGAAAAACCTAAAAACTAAAAAATATGTTGAGACTAAATAGCATGCTACTGAACAACTATTGGATCAATGAAGAAATCAAAGGAGAAATCAAAAAATATCTGAAGACAAATGAAAATAAAACACAACATGCCAAAATATATGGAGTACACCAAAAGCAGTACTAAGAGGGAAGTTTTAGCAATAAAAGCCTACCTCAAGCAACAAGAACAATCTCAAATAAGCCATCTAACATTACACCTACATGAACTAGAAAAACAACAAACAAAGCCCAAAATCAGTAGAAGGAAGGAAATAAGAAAATCAGAGCAGAAATAAATGAAATAGAGACTAAAAAGACAATAGAAAAGATCGATGAAACTAAGAGTTGATTCTTTGAAAAGTTAAAAAATTGACAAATCTTTAGCTAGACTCACTAAAAAAAAGAGAGAAGGCTCAAACAGAATCAGAAATGAAAGAGGAGAAATTACAATGGATACCACAGAAATGCAAAGGATTCTAGGGGAATATTATGAAAAGCTACATGCCAACAAATTGAATAACCTAGAAGAAATGGATAAATGCTTAGACTCATATAACCTTCCAAAACTGAATCAAAAAGAAATAGATAAGCTGAATATATCAACCACTAGTGAGGAGATTGAAAGAATAATCAAAAACCTACCAAGAAACAAAAGTCCAAGACTAGATGATGTTTTGGTGAATTCCACCATACATTCAAAGAAGATTTAAAGTCTATCCTACTGAAACTCTTCCAAAAAAAATTAAAGAGGAAGAGAAGCTTCCTAACTCATTCTACAAAGAGAACATTATGCTGATACCAAAACCAGACAAGGACGACAGACACACACACACACAAATTGCAGGCCAATATTGTTAATGAACGTAGATGCAAAAATCCTCAAGAAAATATCAGCAAATTGAATACAATAATTTAAAAGGATCATACACCACAATTAAGTGGGATTTATTCCAGAGATGCAAGAATGGTTCAACATCCACGCATCAATCAACATGATATACCCCATTAACAAAATGAAGAATAAAAATCACATGATTATTTCAGTAGACGCAGAGAAAGCATTTGACAAGATTCAGCATCCATTTTTGATAAAAACTCTCAATAAAATGGGTAAGAAAAGTACTTCAACATAATGAAGGCCATATACAACAAACCCACTGCTAACATCACAGTAAATGGTAAAAAACTAAAAGCTGTCTCTTTAAGAACAGAACCAAGACAAGTATACCCACTATTGCTGCTCTTGTTCAACATAATATTGGATGTCCTAGCTAGAGCAATTAGGAAAGAAAAAGAAACAAAAAGAATTCAAATTGGAAAGGAAGAAGTAAAACTGTCACTATTTGCGATGACATGATTATATATATAGAACAACCCAAAGAATCCACGAAAAAACTATCAGAAATAATAAACAAATACAGGAAAGTTGCAGGGTCGAAAATCAACATACAAAAATTGGTTGTGATTCTATATACTAAGTACAAACTAGCAGAAAGAAAAATCAAGAGTACAGTCCCATTTACAATCCCTACAAAAAGAATCAAATACCTAGGAATAAATTTAACCAAGGAGGTGAAGAACCTATACACTAAACTATAAGACATTGTTGAAAGGAATTGAAGACACAAAGAAATGGAAAGGTATTCCATGTTCATGGATTGGAAGAATTGACATAGTTAAAACATCCATATTACCTAAAGCAATCTACAGATTCAATGCAGTATTTATCAAAATCTCAATATTTTTTATGAAAACAGAACAAAGAATTCTAAAATTTATATGGAACAGCAAAAGACCCTGAACAGTTAAAGCTATCCTGAGAAAAAAGAACAAAGCTGGAGGTATCACACTCCCTGATTTCAAAGTATACTACAAAGCTATAATAATCAAAACACGACAGTGTTGGCAGAAAAACAGACACACAGATCAATGGAACAGAATTTCGAGCCCAGAAATAAACCCACAAATTTATGGATAGCTAATTTTCAACAAAGGACCCAAGACTATACAATGGAAAAACAAAAGTCTCTTCAATAAATGGTGTTGGGGGAAACTGGACAGCTACATGCAAAAGAATGAAAGTAAACCACTATCTTATGCCATCCACAAAAAGTAATTCAAAATGGATTAAAGACTTCAATACAGAACCTAAAATCATAAAACTACCAGAAGAAAACATAGGCAGTATGCTCTTTGACATTGGTCTTAGCGATATCTTTCTGGATATGTCTCCTCAGGCAAGGGAAGCAAAAGAAAAAATAAACAAATGGTACTACATCAAACTAAAAAGCTTCTGCCCAGCAAGGAAACCATCAACAAAATGAAAAGATAACCCATCAGCTGAGAGAAGACATTTGCAAATCATAGATCCAATAAGGAGTTAATATCCAAAATATACAAAGAAATCATACAATTCAACAGCAACAAAACAAACAACCCAATTAAAAAATTAGGAGAGGATCTGAACATTTTTCCAAAGAAAATATACAAATGGCCAACAGGCACATGAAAAGATGTTCAACATCACTAATTATTAGGGAAATGCAAATCAAAACCATAATGAGATATCAACTCATGCCCATCAGAATGATTATTTTTAAAAAGACTAGAAATAACAAAAGTTAGAGAGGTTGTGGAGAAAAGCGAACCCTCATATACTGCTGGTAGGAGTGTAAACTGATGCAGCCACAATGGAAAACAGTATGGAGACCCCTCAAAAAGTTAAAGATAGAAATACCACATGATCCAGCTATTCCACTCCCAGGTGTTTATCCAAAGAACACAAAAACACTAATTTAAAAAGACATATGTGCCCATGTGTTCATTGCAGCATCATTTACAACAGCCAAGAGTTGGAAACAACCTAACTTCCCATTGATGGATTAATGAATAAAGAATATGTGATATATATACACAATGGAATACTACTCAGCCATAAAAGAGATAAATTCTTGCTATTTGCAACAACATGGATGGACCTTGAAGGTAAAATAAGGAAAAGGTCAGATAAAGAAAGACAAATATCGTATTATTTCACTCATATGTGGAAGATAAAACAACAACGATCAAACACAGATGCAGAGAATACATTAGCAGTTAACAGTGTCCCCACCATGGGTTATGGAGTGAGGGCAAAAAGGGTAAATGGGGACGTTTGTATGGTGATGCATTGAAACTAGACTTTTGTGGTGAACATGATGTAGTCTATACAGGAGGTGAAATATAATGATGGATACCTTAAATTTGCATAATGTTATAATCCAGTTACCTCAATAAAAAATAATAAATTAAAAATTTTAAAAACTAAAAAGGCAAAAAAAGTTTCTTCTTCAAACAATGGGTACATCCACTTCCCTACAATTTTTCCAGACACCACAGTACTAGAGGGGTCCAATTAGCAGAACTCTTGTCCAAGATGTTGGCAATTTTCTCCTGGAGGAGTGACAGTGCTATATTCTTGAGGCAGGTGGGACTATCTGATCCAGACCAGGTAAGTTCCATGAGTTCTTCCATTGTCAGATTCCCTCTCTCCTGTCCTCTAATACAGTGAGTTTTTACTCTGCAATAGGGCAGCCTCTGCTCATTATATATTCTTCCAAATACATTATTTATGAAATAAATTATAAACCACGAAGCTTTCAGTTTTGTCTTTTGGAAATCTCTATCCTACACTCTTGGAAATTAAAAACCTATCCTACCAAGCTTTTTCTCTGTAAGAAATGAATTATTTCTTTTCTCTTTGCATTTTTCTTTCAATATGTCTTTCCTGAGAATGTGAAGGTGGAATGCCCTAGTTGCCTGACCTGGATGAATGGCCACTGGTATAAGTAAATTACATTGAGAGAAAGAGCAAAGAAAATTCATAATTAGTATTTCAAATTAATATTTCAATTCAATTTACCTCTAATTTGCCTCTTTTATCCTCCACCAAGGAGAATGTTGTTCAGATTCCTCTTCAAAAGAACAGATAATGTTTCAAATCTATTTCTATTTCTCCATTGTCTAGTACAGTGCTAGGAATTGAATAGGTGCTCAAAAAAATTTTTGTTTTTTCATGTTTCCATAGGTCCAGAATTCCACTATGGTCTTTAGTGGAAGCCTTAATTTCGTTAATTCAGTCAATATTCCACAGATATTCATTAAGATATTTTTATATATTAGCCACTGATAGGTTATAAGGATAAAAATACAAAAGTATGAATGTCACTGCTGTGCCCTTAAAGATATGACAGTCTAGTAATGAAGACAGCTACGAAAACAGAAAATAACAAGAGGTATATAAACTTAATGTGAGCTGTCATCAGGTTGCTTCACTAATATATCCCCAGCATAGTGTCTGCTCTAGAGTAGCTGTTGCATAAATAATTACAGATTATTTTATGGTTAAGTACTGTAAAAGAGCAACAGTTCTCACTAATGAGTCATGATTAGGTTTGAGGTATGTCACAAAAAAGATGTAACATTTACTGCCAAACTATCAATATTTGCAAAAGATTTCCTTTGTTTTTTTAAAGTGTTTACCCTTATAGTAACATAATTCTCACTTACCTGTGTTACAAAGTACTTAGGCTGCTGTTGTAGAATACAATCTGCAAAAGTGAGATCTTCTCTGAATCTTACTTCTAATTCTTATTAAAATGTTGCTTTGGGGATGTTACCTAATCTCTGAGTCTTAATTCCCTCATCTGTAAAATAAGGATAATAATAGTACTACTTCATGGAAGTGCAGTATGGATTAAATGCTTAATATACACAAAGTACTTGGAATAGTCCTGGCATACAGTAAGTGTTACATAAACATTGTCTATTCCTATTACCATATAAAAGTTTTTTCTACAAGAAATTGATAATTATCAAGAGGACAGAGTCCAGGCTAACTTGTTGGCAGTTGCGTATTATCCTAGATGGTCCCAAAAGAATTATCATGCTATGAGAACTCTGTCACTTGATCATAGTAGAAAAACAGATGAGAACAACCGTGAAAAAATAGGTACAGGATATCTGGAAAGCCTGTAGGAGCAGCATCTGAGGCCCTCACATCCTCACTAGCTGACAAACATAAATTACACAGGCTGAATTTTTCTTTTAGGATAATTAATTTCTTTTAGACAAGTTGTCTATTAGCCCTTAGGCTTCCTACCTGATTTCTTGTATTTTCATCCAATATTCTTTCTCATGGTCTGGAGTTAAAATAATCTATTTTAATGTCTGAATTAAAATAATCCATTCCCTAGATAGAAGTTAGATAGTAAAGAAAGATTTATTTTATTTTACTTTTATTTTTTTACTTTCCTAGTTCTTTTATCCTGTGCTCTTAAGGCAGTTCTGACAATGCCTGTCTTAAACCTAGGAAGTGACTTTTTTAAACTTAAAAATCCTGATAAAATATGTTAAAAATCTTACATTTCTTCCAATCTCTACAGCTCTTGTCACTCTGACGTACACCTGTACTATGCATTACTATAATTAGAGGTGTATTTTTCCCCTGTTATCTAGATATAACCAATGCAAGAACCAGGAGGAAAGGCCCACCTGGGCAAAGGTGGAAGGAAAAAGTATGGCTGTCTGCTAGTCATCAGGTAGTGATTACTTTTCACTGCAGTCTACCCCAGGTCTGTCTGGCTATAAGTTTTATTGGCATCCCTCCTTATACTATGGATCAGCAAATTTCCTGACTCCTGCGGAAGAGCTTTGTTAACTTGTGCAGTTGGTAAGTCTGAATTTTCAAAATGCCATAGCTTAGTTTCAGAAATTTAACTGGCAATGGTGACTGGAAAGCTTTCATAAAAGGTAACTTCAGGTGTTTCACATTTACTACTTGTATAAATTTCACTTAAGCAGACATGGGTTTTATTTTAATAACCTCATCTCTCTGCATAATACGCGAAATAAGCAAAAATACAAGTCAGCAATGTTTTCTTGGTTTATTCCTTTTACAAGTTTGTATAGCATATTAAAAGAAGATGCAATCCCCTAATCTATAACGTGGACAGATATGTCATTATTTTTCTAGATCTTAAAAGTATGAATATTAGGATTTGTTCTTCATATATATTTCTGTGTACAACACTCTCACTTAGACATTTCTATCACTTAGAAAAACTCACTGCAGGCATGCATGCAGGTGCGCACACACACACACGCAGCTCTTCACATTAAAATAATAGCGGTTTTGGAGCTAGTTTTACTCATAGAAAATGTATTCAATAAGAAAGCAATATTTCACCATCTAAAGCTTGGCAAAATGTTTTCTAGAGATGTCTGCTATATTCCTCTCTATATTTAGGTCTGTGCCTTGTCTGTGTTTGCATCTAATTTTGTTTTCATCTTTATTTTTAAAGATGTTTAAAAATAGACATAGGTGTTTAGAGACACTATATGATCTTGATTTGGAGCCTCAGTACAGTGGGGAACTTTGAGTTTTAGTACATCAGTAGCCAAGAAAAATTGGGTCATAATAGGGACCACAAGGCAATTTCAAATATGTTCTTTCCTACTTTGAAAGTAGGTTTTTCAAATTTCCATTTATCACAAAATTATATTTGTTCCACATTTATGTCTGTATGTCTAGACTGTTAGATAAGGTATGTGTCTGTGTGCGTATGTGTAATCTGTAAAACATGGAAATTGACATCCATTGAGGTACATTTTTAGCAACACAGAACATAGATGATTGACAGAACAAAGCATATGGAAACGAAGAAGAATCTAACCCACATTTAGATCTAAGAAAAAAATATTTGCCTGAAGGGAAAATATTAATTAGTTTGTCTACATGCAAGATATAAGTCTGGAAGACATATCCATCAAAAGGCAGTGGAATAAACAGCAAAATGGAAATTATTTGTAAATTGACAGTAAACTTGGCAAACATTGAGGGGGTAAACAAGTTATTTGGCATGCAAAGCACTTCAAAATCACAGCCTCTGTCAGGAGGCATCTGTGCATAGATTCACTTATTTGACAGAAATTAACATTTTGCAGAAATCTTTGTTGCATGCTAAAGATTTCTTCACCCTCCTTAATTATTTTAATTGCTGTTTCAAAATGTTCCATATAAACACTCAAAACATGCTAAAATGAACAAAGTCCAATTCAATTTTATCAATAATATACAGTTATTGCACTCTGGAATTGACTAAAACACCTACCAAGAGGTGAAGTATTTAAGTCAATGGACCAAACTTATTTTTCTTGGGTGAGGCATAAGAGACACATAAATCAAGTAAATATTCTTTTAATATTATGAAAACTAAAATTGCTTTTTCAGGAAAAGAAATCACTTCACACATCTTTATCTACCTGTAAAGTAATTAAAATCATCCAGAGGTCCAAAAGTCTACAGACTAAAATGTTTTTCACTATCTTCAATTTCTGACAAAATTTTATATCACTATTCATATGAATGAATAAATATGAATAGTATAAAGAATATTATCAGGGATTCAGTAGTCCTATCTCTGACACTTACCAACTCTCAGCTAACTTCTCTGGTTCTCAGTCTCTTCACCAATAAAGAGGAAATGAGTGAATTCATCTTCTGAAATCTCTTCTAATCTGCAATTTGGAGGTTGCAGGTTATCTGGAATTTGAGTATTAATTCTCAAAATCTCTTATGTTTGATCAAATGGAAACTGTCTCGACCAAAAAACAATTTTACGTTCTTTTTAAGCTTATTTACTGCTTTTGAGAGATATTTGTCACCAAATTCCTAGGTTCTTTCAAAATCATGCAATCTTTAACTTTAAGGAAACTGAAGTCTGGAGAGATTAATTGATTTGAACCTAAGTGTTATGTTTAAAATAGCTCACTATTATATTCCAGGCCCTTTGTTAAGTACTTAACTTTTATTAACTCACTCAATTCTTAAAACAGCATATGAGATAGGAGGGCAGTCTGGTAATAGAATCAGAATTAAAACCAAGTTCCTTGATTCAAAGACTAGTGTTTCAACACCACTATATTCATAAATTAAGTAGGCACTTGCCTATTTAAAGTATACTTTAAGGGACTCTCTAGTCTGCTATTATACCATTAGATTCATTCCTATGTGTTAACAGTTCAGAATCTCCTTCTAGGAAGTTCCCATTAGAAGCCTCAAAAATGAGCTAACACAGTGATTCCTTAAGTACTTGTCTATAACAAAGATTTTACTTGTCAAAGCAAAATTAATCAGTTTTTTTATAAGGGTAGATTTCATTGGTTGTAAATATTCATTATTCTAAATTATCCTTTTTACTATTTTGGTGTTAAATGGTGTTTCTCTTATAAAATAATGGTCTGAGTTTAAGGTAGTATACTACATCTAGCCTGGCAAAAGCAGTTTGGCATGATAGTTAAAAAGTTGAGCTCTGGCTTCAAGCTATCATGGTTGTAGGGCACCCATTTTACTTCTAATTCTGCAACCTTGTACAAGTGGTTAAACCTCTCTAAAACTTTCTCAGCTCTACGGTGTGGTTAATAATGGTACCATTTTCATGACATTATTGTGATGATAACCTGAGTTAGTGCACGTGAAGTGCCTTGAATAGGATAATAGCATGATAAACATTTGCTGTTACTTATATAGTAGAGCTTGGCTGTATGTGTGTCAATATGTGAATGCACAAGCATGCAAGTGTTATTTATATCTTTGCCTGTTGAAATAAAAAATTTGCAAACGTGTCAGTTACTTTTTTAAATTTTTGCTGTTTTTTTTTCACTGGTACATGCAATAAAAACATCTGAGTATCGATGGACTAACTTTTCACATCATTGTGGTTTAATTTCAGCATCTTGAAACTACATAGAAAATGGGAAGCATGTTTTGGAATTTTAGTTTGAGACTGAAGAAAAAACTAAGAGATCGGGACCAGGAAGTTTAATGCAAGTTGTAAGTTGAGGAAGGGGAGGTGGAGAGCACAGAAAAAGCAGTGGGTGGTGATTGGGGAGTAGGAGTTGGTTAAAATGGAGGTGTGAGGAGGCAGAAAACCAACTTAGCTCACTTCCTGGTTTTACATACATACTTTTCTGTGTATATTTGCCATCTAGAATGCTTTATGAACACTCTCTATAGAGTGATCCTAGATCTAAAAAGATTGCTTCTTTGCAGAGGAGAAAATCATATGTAAGCAGGTCAGCCTCTTTCCTTGCCCCAGTCTTGTATTGTCCCCTGGAGGAGATTTGGACTAGGTGAAATATACTCATAGTCCATGTATAAGTAAATGAAAGTACATGAAGAAACCTCACAAAATACGCAAAAATGGAAACCCTAGAAGACTGTGAGCTGGAAAACTCTAAGAGTCAGCTTAATCTATTCCTCTAATTACTGTTGGGAGACATATATGATGTTGTCTGGGTCATAGTGAGAGAGAGTTGCCTAGAGACAGCGAACAATGAGCTAGACAGAATCAATTGAGAGTTAATGGCAATATAATTGATAAAAATACTTCTTACCCTAACTTATGGTTATATTTGGTGCAATCCTCTTTTTGTCTAGAACACTAATATGGAAAATGGCAATTATAGTCCTTTTGATTTTTTTTTATTTCTGAAGTGCATGGAAATATTTAAGTTATCTCTTATTAAGATACACTTACGTGGAATGAGTCAGTAAAATTCCGTATTATATGTATTATTAAAGTTAAGTATTTTAAGAGAATAAAACTGTCATTCATTGCAATATTTTGAAGATATTTTGTGAAGTTAAAGAGCTATGATTGGTTAACATAGTACAGATATAAAATCAAAATATGTTAACTGTGATTTTATCTTTTAATGAACTCTAATAATATTTTCAATTTGAGAATACAAATGTCAAGATATTTAAGGAAAAAAATAAATATAATTAACTTGTTAAAATATACCTAGGGTTAGTCTTGTCCCACTTCTGTCACTGATCCCTGAGATAAAAGATCCCAGGATAATTAAAATTGGAATTTGTCAAACAGCTTATTCCAAGAGATTCCAAGAAATATAGGAAATGCCATGTTATTCCTGATTAAAACCTTACACAATTAGAACTTGGACAAATATTTCTTCTCATTAATTAAAAATTAAACAAAAACAATGACAATACATTCTCCTTTAATTGATGTGTGTCCAGAATTAAAATGCCTAGTATTCAGATAAAATTGAAGTGTTACGGATGATGGATTATTTAAAAGCATTCTTACAAGCAATGTAAGCATAATGATTAACGTATTGATAATATCTTAAGATAATTCTTTATGTTATGCTGAAGAAAAAGGAATCTAGTGTGACCTGACGCAAGTAATTTCACCTCCTTAGGCCTCAGGTGCCTTCCAGTGCAAGGGAAATATTTGAGATAATACTCTTGCGTTGAGTAGTATAGCTCAAGACCAAATTTTAAGAGTAAAATAGCAGAACTGTTTACACCAAGGACTTCAGTAACGAGCAAATAGTGTTCTTATTTTTCTTATTGTCACCCATTTTGTAAACCAAGAATAAAGGGGAAAATCTCACTCACTAAATTTTGTCATGTCAGTGGCAAAAATCAAGCTAATTTTTGAGCATCATGTACTGCTTCTAGTAGTGCTTACCCTAATCACTAATACTTCCTCTATTTTATCTCATTGATGCTTAGTCCAAACAATCTTTCACTCTTTCTCTCCCACAAACAGTCAAAAATATAATTAGGACATTGTATACACCTAGGACATTTAAATATATGTATTTAGAAAACCATGGGTTGTGCCCCCAGGAAGGCAAATTTCATGGTGCCCTATAGTTCTCAGACAGATTTCAGTGCATGCCTTTTCTTTCTAATTAAATATCAACACCTCTTTATTTCAAATGGCTTCTTTTGATCAATAAGTTACTGAGCTTAATGCTAACTAACAATGGTGGCAAAATAAATAAACCTTGGGGATGTAATGTACAGCATGGTGACTATAGTTAATAATGTTGTATTGTATATTTCACAGTTGGTAAGAGAGTAGATCTTAAAAGTTCTCAGCTCAAGAAAAAATAATTTGTAACTCTGTGTAGTGATGAATGTTAACTAAACATTTTGGTGATCATTTTGCAATATACATTCGTATGTCACTTGATGATGGGGATAGATTCTGAGAAATGGGTTGTTAGCTGATTTTGTCATTGTGAGACCATTATAGAATGTACTTACACAAACCTAGGTGGTATTGCCTACTACACACTAGGCTGTATAGTATAGACTATTGCTTCTAGGCTACAAACCTCAATGGTGTTTTACTGTACTAAATACTGCAGGCAATAGTAAAACAATGGTATTTATGTATCTAAACATATCTAAACATAGAAGAAGTACAGTAAAAATACAGTATAAAAGATAGAAATTGGTACACCTGTATAGGAACTAACCATGAGTGGAGCTTGCAGGACTGGAAGTTGCTCTGGGTGAGTCAGTAAGTGAGTAGTGAGTGAAAGTGAAGGCCTAGGTCAGCATTATACACTACTATAGACTTTATAAGCACTGTACACGTAGGTTAAACTAAATTTATAAAAAAAATATTTTTCTTTCTTCAATATAAATCAACCTTAGCTTATTGTAACTCTTTATCTTTATGAACTTTTAAATTTTTTCAACTTGTTGACACTTTTATAACAGTTTAAAACACAAATACATTGTACAGCTGTAAAAATTTTTTTCTATCTTTATGTTCTTATTCTATAAGCATTTTTTACTTTACAAATTTTTATTTTCTTTTTCTTTTTAAACTTTTTTGTTAAAAACTAAGATACAAACACACACACTAGCCTAGGCCTACATCGTCAATATCACTGTCTTCCCATCTTATCTTACTGGAAAGTCTTCAGGGACAATAACACACAAGGAGATGTCACCTCAAATGATAATACCTTTTCTGAAATGCCTCCTGAAGGACTTGCCTGAAGCTCTTCTTGAGGAGGTGTCATTTTTTTTCAGAAATATGTCAATGGTGGTTTGCTTGTTTTGCTTTTTTTCATCATAGATTTGCTTGTAAGAAGATAATGTACCAACAACATTCCTTTCTATTAATGAAAACATTTTGCTGTTGGCGGTGATGTTTCTAAAATTTTAAGGAGTTTATTGAAGTCTGAAAAAGCCTCTGCTAAACCCTTCACTGTGAATTTTCTTGGGACTTCTTTTTCCTCCCCTGTACTTTCCTTTTCTCTTGCACTTCTTCAGCTGTGCATTCCTGGTCCAGTTTCAACAACTACATGTTAGTAAGCTTCTCAGGAACCACCTCTAGGAGCTCCTCAATGTCATCCTCATCCACACCCAGGTTAAAGTTGTTTGCCATATCAACCACAGCCTTCTTGACTTTTGCAACCTCTTCATCTTTGGAAAATCCTTTGTAGTAATAGATGAAACTCTTAACTGTATTCTTCCAAATGTCATTCATACGCTCCTTGGTGACATCAACCCAAGCCCAGGCAAGGTTTTTGATGCAGACATAGATGTTGTAAACATTCCAGAATCGCATCAGTGTCTTCTCAGTGTCCTCCTTGGTTGCAGCAATAGCCTGGGGGAAAACTCCTTCTCAGTTAATAATCCTTAAAAGCTGCTATAACTCCTTGATTCACTGGTTAGATCAAAGAGATACTGTTTGGAGGGAGAAACACTGCTTTGATATTGGGATGAAAATCATCAATTAAAGGAGGATAACTGGGAGCATTATCCACAATAAGCAAAATCTTGAAAGGTATGGTATTCTGCAAACAGTACTTCTCCATTTTGCTGGCATAACAATTCAGGGGGACATCTTGGAAAAGGAGGTGGGTCATCCATGACTTCTTACCATTCATGTAGTACACTGACAGTGTGTTGCTTACTGATATGCTTGAAGGCCCTGGGGTTCTCGCTGTGCCAGATAACAAAGCGTTTCAATTTTGTAGCCTGTAACATTGCCCCCAAGCAAGACTGTTATTCTGTCCTTAAAAACCCTGAAACCTGACACTGACTTGGCCTCCTTGTGGATGAAAGTCTTTTCAGATGTTCAGTTCCAGAATAGGAAGGTTTTATCCATATTTCATATTTTCTCTGACAAGTAATTTTCCTCCACAATCTGCTCATTTAGACCTTATTTAGAGTTACTTCTTTAATTGCCTTCACATCGGCACTTGCAGACTCATGACTCACTTCCACATCATGTGATAAATAACAATTCTTGAATTGTTTAAACCACCAAGAGCTAGCAGTAAATTAGACATCATAGTTGTAACCATCCTTTTCTTTTAACATCATGAAAAACCTTTTTCTTTTGGCTGTGATCATCATGGTGTTGAGAAAGATACGCTTCTGTGTCTGGTCTTCAATCCAGGTCAACAGAAGTTTGTCCATGTCTCATATAGGACCTTCTCAAATTTTTGTTAGTCTTGTTGCCTTCAATGGAGCAGATCCTCTAGCAGTTTTTCCATCACTCCGTTCTTGTTCTTCGAGACAGTAGCTATAGTGGAATGAGACATGCCTGACTGGTGGACAGTAACTGTCGCTGATTTTTCACCTTCATAGTCCTTAATCACTTTTAGTTTTGTTTCCAGGTAAATCACTTGACATAGCCTCTTATTGACAACATTAGCAGTGAATTTTGTATGTGCAGGGGCCATGATCATGTTGAACAGACAACATAAAACTAAGTCAAGCACAAGAGAAAATGATGAAATCAAGAGATGCAGTAAACACAAGATATATAAGGCTGTTGCCAGTGTAACACGGCATACTGTTTTAGAGTAAAATTTATATTTTATAAGTAGAAAGAGTAAACTCTAAAATAACAATAAAAATATAGTTAATAAATACACAAATCAGTAACATAGCTATTTGTTATCATTATCTAGTGTTATGTGCTATACACAATTGTACATGCTATACTTTTATATGACTGGCAGCATGGGTTTGTTTACACCAACTTCACCACAAACGTGTGAGTAATATGTTGTGCTCCAACATCACAATGGCTATGACATCACTAGGCAATAGGATTTTTCAGCTCTATTATAATCTTATGGAACCACCATTGTATATGCATTCTGTCATTGACCAAAATGTTATGTGGTGCATGACTGTATGCAAATATCAAATCATTATGTGATACAACTGAAAGTAATATAATGTTATATGTCAATTATATTTCAGTAAAACAACTGCAAATAAAAAGATAAAATAGATTATAAATAAATGCTATGGACATATACCAACAATTTAATAACCCACATAAAATGGGCAAATTCATAGAAAAACACAAACTACTGAAACTGACTCAATAAGTAAGAGAAAATATGAATAAAGCTACAAAAAGTAAAGAGACTTAACTAGTGATCAAAAATTTCTCAAAAAGAAAAGCTCAGGACAAGATGACATCACTGCTGAATTCTATCTAATGTTTAAAGAAGAATTAACACAATGGAGTGACATAATCAAAATGGCAAAACAGGAGTTTTCTACCATCTTTTTCCCAAAAAACACTGATTTTGATAATCATTCATAGATGAGAGAGCCTTTGTGGAAGTCCAGGAATCAAGTAGAGATGCTTCAGCAGACCACTGGAACAAAAAGAAAAAAAAATATGAGATTGGATGTATTAAAGAGGGTAAGAAGAATTTTACTTTACCTGCATCATCACTTCCTCAGAGCAGTTCAGCTCAGTGCCAAGAGAGACATTCTTAGTCTTAATTTATCCCATGGGGGAAGCTGAGAGCATGTAAGGGAGCATCTGGCTTTCTCAGTTGTACAGGACACTCTCAAGGATTCACTTTTTTCTTGCCCCATCCAGAACACTGAGATGCTGCTGCATGACAGAGGGGCAAGGTAAAGCTGGCAGAATAGCAGTCAGGGCTCTCAGAAGGCATCAGAGGGACATGGATCCTACAAACTATGTAGTAGATAACAACAGGAAGCCTGACTATAAGCTGCCAGGGATGCTTTGCCTGCAGATTCCCCAAAGTGGCTCATGGGCAACCCCAATGCTCCTTGAACCATGACTAGGTAGCCAGCTTCCTGTAAGCACCTCCAAGGGTGATGAGTGTGAGCCTTTGCAAACAGCTAGTGAGCTTGCACAGAAAGCTGGCCCAACTTTGTGGGATTTGGAGAAAGCTCACAACTTAAGCATTCATAACTGCCCTAAGGAAAGCAAAGAGGAGGCTGTCAATTCTCAGCCTGGCTTTACAAAATCAAGAACAGGCATCCAATCTTATGAATCCTTTCTTCTCAAGAAGAAAAAAGAAGTGCAGAACAGGAATGGACTGAGAAAGCCTCAGAATCCCTACCAGACAGATAGAAGGTATTACTCTCTAGAAGCAAGTCAGTAAAGAATGGAGAAGGTGATTGCTTCTTTAAATGCAAAGAGTACAATGTAAGACTACAACAATGTGAAAACTCAAACATGACCCATAAAAGGAATATGATAATTTTCCAGTAACCAACTTCGAAGAAATGAGAGATCTGTGATTTGCCCAATAAAAATTCTAATAAAAAATTTTAATAAAGCTCAATGAGCTACAGAAAATAGAAGAATTATTCAGTGAAATCAGAAAAGCAACACATGAACAAAATGAGAAGTTTAACACGGAAATAATAATTATAAAAACGAACCTAACAGAAATTCTGGAACTGAGGAATACAATGAATGAAATTAAAAAAAATGCAAAACAGAGCATAAGAGCAGACAATAAAACAGAATAAAGAATATCTGAAATAAAAGACGGGCCATATAAAATTATCCAGAGGAGAACAAAGAAAAAAGTAAAAAAGAGTGAAGACAGCCTATGTGGATTATGGGATACCATTAAGGGAAACAAAGTATTGGAGTTCCAGAAGGAGAAGAGAGGGAGAAAGGGGCAGAAAGCTTTTAAAAAAGAAATGGCAGAGAACATCACAAATCTGAAGAGATATGGTCATTAAAGTTCATGAATGAAGCCAATAGGTTCCCTAAAAATTGAAACTCAAAAAATTCTTTTCCAAGACATATTGTAATAAAACTATCTAAAATAAAAGACAGAGAGAAATATAAAGGCAGCAAGACAAAACATTACCTCACATACAAGATAACCCCCATAAGGCTATCAGTGGATTTCTCAGCAAAACTTCGCAGGTCAGGAGAAAGCATGATATATTCAAATTGCTGAAAGAAAACATCTGGCAACTAAAAACACTTTACCCAGCAAAGTTGTCCTTCAGAAATGAGGGAGAGATACTTTTCCAGACAAACAAAAGCTGAGGAGTTCATAACTGCTAGTCCTGCCTTACAAGAAATCCTGAAAGGAGTTCTTCAAGGTGAAATGAAAGGATGGTAATTAGTAACAGGAAAACATGAAACACACTGGTAAAGGTTAAATTATGAAGTCAAATTCAGAATATTATAATATGGTGATATGTTAATTATTTTGCTCTGGTATAAAGTTAAAGGACAAAAGTATTACCAAAAACTATGGCTGCAATAATTTTTAAATGGATACACAATGCAATGACAGATAAGTAATGACATTAAAAACCATAAAATATGGGAGGGAGGAGTAAAAAGGTAGAGTTTTCGTATATTACTGAGGTTATATTATTGGCTAAAAATTGAGTCTTATACCTATACGACATTTTATGTAAGCCTTATAGTAACCACAAAGCAAAACCCCACAGTAGAAAAAAAATGAATTGTTGTAAACTTTAATTTTTCTGACATTCAACAGTGAATAGTTTCCTTTTCTCTAGCATGTACTATGAAACTGAATAATGGAGAAATTGTTGTGAAAATATGCCCACAGATATTTGGCTGTGTCATCTCAAATGATCTTCCTATATATGTGAGCTACATATATCCCACCATGAATAATGACTGAGACCCTTGACAGGATTATTTAGTTGGCTTGTTTACATGTTTTTTCCCCAAATGATCCAGTTTGACTATTTACATTGATCAAATGAAACTGAATTCACTTCACTTTGCAGCTGTGTACACATAGATGCAAATGAGTAATGTAGAAAAGTAAAGCAATTAGACAGCAAAGGCCTTCTTGTTAATGAAATATTGCTGTAATTGAAATATTTTGTCATACTTTTAAAAGTCAATACTTCTCTTTACCAGCAAGAAAAATATTTTGTGTTGAAAACTGATGTGACATAAATAATATAATTAAAAGTTGGATCATCCAACACTATACTAACCAGAAATCTTGAAAAATCAATATTTCTTACATTTCCCAGCACAAATCTTTAGTCTACTAACCCAGGCTAATTCCAGAGCTAGAGAGAATCAGTGCCAAAAGAGTGTAATATTCTATGTAAATAGTTTTGAATAGTAACATTAATTTTTATGTAGGAGCCTAAATGCATATTTTGTCACATTTACATAAAGGTCAATGACTTATTGATTATTTATAAACTTCTATATATACTGAAGAGTAGTTCATTCTTTACCTGCAGAACTTTGGTACCTTTGCTACAAATACCTTTTAAAAGCCTGAGAGGCTGTGCCACAAAAGTCCAGTCCTCCAAACAAGTCATTGGAACATATGCTGGAAAGTTAAGCAGTAACTTATAGAATATATAATAATTTATTCTTTTCATGAGGGCATGTATTTTGCTCTGGTTCATCTATGAATTCCCATAGCACAATACAGTGTCTGGAATATGGTTTTAATTGTTAGTGCCATCAAGTATATTCTGATTCCTAGCAACACTGTGTAGAGTAGAACAGAGCCCTGCCCCATCTTTTTGTGCCATCCTCTCACCTTCTGTAGCTGTATCAGACAATACTTCACTGCTATTCATAGATTTTTCATGGCCAATTTTTTTGGAAGTAGGTGGCCAGGTCCTTCTTTCTAGTCTGTCCTAGTCTGGAAGCTCCACTGAAACCTGTCCACCACGGGTGACCCTGCTGGTATTTGAAATACTGGTGGCATAGCTTTCAGCATCACAGCAACATGCAGCCTCACAGTATGACAACGGACAGATGGGTGATGTTCCCTGACTGGAAAACAAACCCAAGCCACAGTGGTTAGAGCACCAAATCTTAAGCACTAGACCACCAGGGCTGGCTCTGGAGCATAACAGATACTTAATAAATATTTATCAAATGAATGAATGCATGAACATCTGTAGTGAATATCTACGAGCTTATCCCTCAGTAAGATGCATGAATTTTCTTTCCTGCATTCATTCAACCAACCAAATAAGCACCAAAAATAATGAATTTCAAATATGCATGAAGCTGTGAGGAATACAAATATATACATACCACATAATCCCTATCTTCAAGTAGGTTTTAGCATCAAAAGGAATTTAAAAGTTACACATAAAGTTATAATAAACATGAAAATAGTGAGAGGTATAAACAAAATAAATTGAAAATGCACAGAAGTAATTAACTTTGGCAGCAGAGTAAGAGAAGGCTATGTCTAGGGAGTGACATTTGAGTTGAATGTTGAAGGACAGGAAAGCTCGATGACAATGAAGATAGGAAAAAGAAAACCTCAGTAGAAAGAAGAGTAATCAGCAAAGCACAGTAATGGGAAAATGTATGTTTGAGAAGTAGCTATTCATCCAGTTTGCTTGGGAATATGACACATATTGTAGAGAGAATAGTGGGAGAAGAATCAAGAAAGGTAGGATGGGTAATTATTATTGGGATTCTCAAGCACTAGGCTAAGGATTATTAAGTTCTACTATGGAGTACTTGAAGACTTTGGGTAAGGGAAGATATATGCCAGAGCTCTTCTTTAGGAAGATTAATCTAATTGTGTAGGGTGAATTGGAGGAAGGAACAAATAAAAGATGGAATGTCATGTAGGAAGCAATTACAATAGCCAATAACAAACAAACATCAAAAGTAGTGAGAATAGGAAGTGATGTCACTACCATAGCAGTGTAAGACACTCCTCTTTATTATCCCCCTTTTTAATCAATGAATTAGCCATCTATATGTGAACAAGAGCATGTTTGTGGGAGTTTTCAGACTTTGCACCTTGCTTCAAGAGACCCAAGAAGAATTTTTCCCACAAGTGTGACAGTAGGAAATAGACACACCCCCATATTGGCTACAGAAACAAAGGAGCCAGTGAGTCTCTCTGGACAATTCTAGCTGCTGTTGGGCAAGAATTGGCTGAATGCTACATTGGGTAGGCACTCATCTGCAAGTGAGAACTTGCAGGAGTCCAGCCCTCCTTAAGGGAGAATCCACCACACCATTGGAGAAAAAAGAAGAAGAAAAAGAAAAATATGACTTTGGTCACAGGAAAGGTGAGTTTTGTCGCAGCAGAGGTAGTAAGAAATACTTTGCTGGTGCTGTCTCACTTCAAAGAAGGTGTTATTCGGGACTGATTTATCTGGTAGAGTCACTTTTACTTCAGGGAGAGATGAGGCAGTGAGAGAAAGCCCAGCTACCCCAGCTGGGTTGGAGGTAGCTAAAGAAACCCATTTTGCTCCAGTTGTACCCAGAGTACAAAGGTGGGAGCTCTGCCACTGGGAGAGAGGGAAGATATTGAGAAAGAGTCAGATAAGAATTACAAATGGCCTTGAAGGGATTGCACTCAGCAAAAAGTCCACCCACATGCCTCTGGGAGTCTCACCCTTGGGGAATTTTCTGCCACGTCTGTGGGCAACTCAAACACACCAAGTGCTAGGCCCACACCTCCCCCCCATGCTACTGCTGATTCCTTGCACACACTTGTGAGGGTGTCCATGAAAGTGAGCTCCAGTAGACAGACCATGTGCTCAGAAAATAGGCCACAGTTGGTGGGCAAAGGAGAAACCACAAACTTGAGCTTAACACCACCTTCTGGAGTAAAAAAGAAAAGGATCCATTAGCTATCCTGGTGAAATGTAAGAACCAAAGAGGACATAAAATCTTACTTAAGGTGGTACCTGCTACTTCAAATGTGAAAGCAGAAGTGCACAGCTACAAACAATTTGAAAAATCAAGGAAATATGGTATCACAAAAAGAGAGTAATAATTCTCCAGCAATTGAACTCAAAGAAAGGGAATATTGCAATGCAACTCACAAAGAATTTAAAGCAGCTGGTATGAAGAAATTTAATGAGCTACAAGAAAATTCAGAAAGACAATTCAATGAAATTAAGAATAAAATTAATAAACAGAAAGAATTCTTTACCAAGGAAATTGAAATTATAAAACAAATGAAAATTCTGGAGGTGAAGAATTCAATAAATGAAATGAGGAATGAAATAGAAACCACTGGTAACAGGGAAAACCACATGGAAGAAAAAATAAGTGACTTAGGAGTGACATCAGCAACTTGGCAGAGTGAGCTCTTCCCTTAGACTCTTCCCCTAAGATAAAATGAAAAGGACATTCATTTACCAACAGAAGACATTCACATAACACAAAAGACATCTGAGAGACCCACACAGTCATACATCTGAAGGTGGGGGTTTTGGACCCACTGGAGGAAGTAGAATACACTAAAGGGATCTTCTGTCCCTCCTCGAATGGTAGCAACCCAGGGCATGGGGCTGCACACAGCTCTGAGAGGAGAAGGGGAACACATGGCTATCCATGGGAATACCTTCACTCTCCAAGTTCCCTCAGCCTGTGGGAAAGCCCCACACAGAGGTGGCTAAACTATTGCAGGAGTGCCTTCATCAAGCCAGCACCCCAGGAGAGCAGATAAGTGAGGGCAGAGTGAGAACACCCTTGGCATCATGCAGACAAGAAAAAGAGCCACTCCCCCAGGGTAGTGCTTGAGCTCCGCAGGTTGGCCAGAGTGCCCGCACATACAATAGAAAAGCAGTAGGTGTGAGCAAGCAAGCTGTGGATTGTGGCAGGCTCAGAATACACAGTTCTTGACCCCCACCCTGTGGTGGCAGTTGGAAGCTGCAACTACATATTATCACTATGTGGAGGCACAAATGCACACCATTGAACCTTATGAGGAAATATAATACCATTCCAAACCAGAAGGAAAATGATGAGCACCTAGAAATCAATCCTGAATGCACAGAAATTTATAGTCTAAATGACAGAGAATTCAAAATAGCTGTCATGAAAAAACTTAACAAGTTACAGGAAAATACAGATAGACAGTTCAATGAAATCAGGAACAAAATTAATGAACAGAGGGAATACTTCACAAAAGAGATTGAAACTATAAAGAAAAAACAATCAGAAATGTTGGAGATGAAAAACACAATGGATGAGGTAAAGAAAAACCTGGACTCCCTGAATAATAGAGCTGATATTATGAAGGAGAGAATTATCAGTCTCTAGGACAGAATTATAGAAATGCTTCAGATGGCGGAAAAGAGAGAACTAAGACTAAAACAAAATGAAGACATTCTCTGAGCAATATCTGACTCAATTAGGACATGCAACATAAGAATTATAGGTATTACATAGAGAGAAGAGGAGGAGAATGAAGAAGAAAGCTTGTTCAAAATAATAATAGCTGAGAACTTCCAAAATCTGGGGAAGGAGCTAGAAATACAAGTTAAAGAAGCCAATATACCTCCTAATTATACAATGCAAAAAGACCTTCTCAAATACATATAGCTATAAAGCTGGCAAAAGTCAATGACAAAGAAAAATTATTAAGGGCAGCAAGGCAGAAGGAAATAACTTACAAAGGAATGCTGTCAGTCTTTCTATGGATTTCTCAGCAGAAACTTTACAGTCTAGGAGAGAAGGGAATGATATATGCAAAATTCTGAAAGACTAAAACTTTCAGACAAGAATACTCTATCCAGCAAAAATATCCTTCAGATATGAGGGAGAGAAAAAATTTTCCCAGATACACAAAAGGCAAGGGATTTCATCACCACAAGAGCCCCCCACTACAAGAAATGCTCAAGAAGGCCCTCATACATGGAAAAAAAAGAGAAAGGTGTCACAAAGCCTTGAGCAAGGACATCAAGAAACAAAATCAGAAAATTGCA
Organism: Equus przewalskii; assembly: GCF_037783145.1. Lineage (NCBI taxonomy): Eukaryota > Metazoa > Chordata > Mammalia > Perissodactyla > Equidae > Equus > Equus przewalskii. Next base: position 63,572,861 of record NC_091863.1, read on the forward strand.
GCTCTCTATCAGAACAAGCAAACACTTATAATATTAAAGATGAAGGGAAGGAAAACATAAAAAATAAATATAATCACATCATTTTAACCACAAACTCACAACACAGATGGAATAATTTGTGACAATAATAACTTAGAAGGGGAAGAGGAAAGGGATGGAATCAGCTTAGTCTAAGGAAATAGGAGGCTATCAGAAAATGGACTACCTCATCTATGAGATTTTTTATACAAACTTCATGCTAGTCACTAAGCAAATAATAAGAACAGAGACACAAATGACAAATAAAGAGAAAACTAAGAAAACCATCATAGAGAACTACCAAACTGAATTGGTAGTCCAAAATACATGGGACAAGAAACAAGGGAAATACAGAAGAACCAGAAAACGAGTGATAAAATGGCAGCATTAGCCCTCATATATGAATGATCACTCTAAATGTAAATGGATTGAATTGTCCAATCAAAAGACACAGTGTTGGGATAGATTAAAAACAAGACCCAACAATATGCTGCCTCCAGGAAACACATCTATAAAGACGAAAACAGGCTCAGAGTAAATGGATGGAAGATGTTACTCCAAGATAAGGGAAACAAAAGAAAGAAGGTCTTGCCTTACTTCTATCAGACAAAGTAGACTTCAAGATAAAACAGATAATGAAAGACAAAGAAGGCCAGTATATAATGATAAAAGGGACACTCCACCAAGAAGGCACAACACTTATAAATATCTATGCACCTAACACAGGAGCATCAAAGTACATAAAGCAACTATTAACAAACCTAAAAGGAGATATTAATAATAACCACAATAATAGTAAGGGATATCAACACTCAACTCCCATCAATGGATAGATCATCCAGACAGAAAATCAACAAGGAACAGTGGAATTAAATGAAAAGCTAGACCAGTTGGACTTAATAGACGTATATTTGGACTCCATACAAAAACTGCAGAATGTACATTCTTCTCAAGTGCACATGGAACATTCTCAAAGATAGACCATATGTTGGGAAACAAGGCAAGCCTCAATAAATTTAAGAAGATTGAAATCATATCAAACATCTTTTCTGACCATTACACTATGAAACTGCAACTCAACTACAAGACAAAAACTGGGAATGTGACAAATATGTGGAGACTAAACAACATGCTACTGAAAAACCAATGGATCATTGAAGAAATTAAAGGAGAAATCATGAAGAAATGACTTAAAGGACAGCTATATAGAAATGATACACTTAGAAGAGGAGAGGGAAATAAGATTTAAAAGGAGTGAAGAAAGGCTACAAGAGTTAGTAGAATCCATCAGGAAGGCAAATAGCCAAATTATTTGGGTCCAGAAAGAGAAAAGAAGGAGAAGGGGGCCGATAGTTTATTTAAAGAAATAATAGTTGAGAACTTCCTGAGCCTAAGTAAGGACTTGGACGGGCAAGTCCACAAAACTAATAGAATAGGCTATTGGCTCAATGCAAAATGAGCTTCTCTAAGACAAATTATAATGAACCTGTCGAAAGTCAACAACAGTGAAAGAATCTTAAAGGCAGTCAGGGAAAAAAGGAAAGTAACCTACAAGGGAAACCCCAGTAAGCTATCAGCACATTTCTCAGCAGAAACTCTACAGGACAGAAGAGAGTGGAATGACCAATTCAAAGTGTGGAAAGATAAAAATTGACAGCCAAGAATAGTTTGTCTGGCAAAGATATCCTTCCAATATGAAGGAGAAATAAAAGCTTTTTCAGACAAACAAAAGCTGAGGGAGTTCATCACCAATAAATCTGTCTTGCAAAAAGTGCTGAAAGGAATTCCTGAAGGTGAAATAAAAAGGCACTAATCAGCAACATGAAAACATATGAAAATACCCAACACATTGGTAAAGGTAAAAAACAGATATCACTAGAAAACTGGAACTCTATAGTGGGATGGTGTGTTAAGCACTAAACTATTGTATAAAAATTAAAGAAAAAGAGTAGTAAAAGTTATAAGAGCTACCATAAATTGTAAACAAATACACAACATAAAAAGAGATAAATTGTAATATGAATAATTTAAAATAGAAGAGTAAAAGGATGGAGCCTTTATAGGCATTTGAAGATAAGTTGCTCTGAGCCTAAAATGGACTGTTTTATCTGTAAGATGTTTTATGTGATTCACAAGGTAACCACAAAGAAAAAAACCTAGAGTAGATACACAAAAAACAAAGGGAAACAGAGCATACTCCCACAGAATTTAACCAATTTATGAAAGTAAGCAGAGACACATGGAAAAAAACAAGGGAAATACAAAACAACTAGAAAACAATCAATAATATGGCATTAGTAAGTCCTTATATATCAATAATTTCTCTAAATGTAAGTGGATTGAATTCACCAATCAAAAGTCACAGAATGGCTAGACGGATTAAAAAAATGACCCAACTACATGTTGCCTCCTACAAGAGACTCATTTCAGATTTAAGGGCACACAAAGACTCAAAGTGAAGGGATGGAAAAAGATCTTCTATGCAAGTAAGTATAGAGAATTAAGTTTATAGCAACAAATGCATATATTAAGAAATTAGAAACTCAAGGAAAGTGAGATTAGCATTATTTACATCAGACAAGTAGACTTTAAACAAAAAATGGTAACAAGAAACAAGGAAGGTCATTATATAATGATAAAGATAACCCCCCAACAAGAAAATATAACAATTGTAAACATATACGCATCCTACATTGAAGCAACTAAATATTTTGAGCAAATACTAACAAATATGAAGGGATAAATAGACAACAATAAATTAATAGCAGGAGACTTCAATGCCCCACTTCCGACAATGAATAGATCATCCAGACATAAAATTAACACAGAAACATTTGACTTCAACCATACATTAAACCAAATGAACCTAAAACACATATATGGAATGATCCATCAAACAGCATCAGAATATACATTCTTCTCAAGTGCAAACAGAACATTCTCAAGGAAGATCATATGACAGAACACAAAACATGTCTTAGCAGAATTAAGAAAACTGAAATCATACCAAGTATCTTTTCCAACCACAATTGCTTGAAACTGGAAATCAACATGAGGAAAGCTGGGAAAGCTAAAGATATCTGGAAATTAAAAACAACTCCATGAACAACCAGTGGGTCAAAGAATAAATTAAAAAGGAAATAAAAAATATTTGAAAAAATAAAAAGAGGAACACAACTTACCAAAACATATGGGATGCTGCAGAAACAGTCCTGAGTGGTAAGTTTACAGAAATAAGTGCACATTAAGAAATTAGAAAGATCTCAAATAAACAACGTAACTTTACACCTCAAGAACCTAGAAAAAGAAGAGCAAGTTAAGCCCAAAGTTAGCAAAGGTAGAAAATAATGAAGATCAGAACAGAAATAAATGAAATAGAGACCAGAAAAACAATGTAAAATATCAATAAACCTAAGAGATGGTTTTTCAAAAAGATAAACAAAATTGACAAACCTTTAGTGAGACAAACTAAGAAAAAAAGACAAAATCAGAAATTAAAGAGGAGAAAAGATAACTGACATTACAAGAATATATAGGATCATAAGAGATTACTATGACTAATTAGACACCAACAAAAGATAACCTAGAAGAAATGGATAATTTCTTAGGATCATAAAATCTACCAAGATGGTATCAGAAAGAAATAGCAAGTCTTAACAGACCAAAAACAAAAAGTAGATTGAATCCTTAATTAGAATCCTCCTCACACAGAAAACCTCAGGACCAGATGGCTTCACAGGTGAATTCTATGAAACATATAAAGAATAATTAACACCAATCATTCTCAAACACTTCCAAAACATTGAAGAGGGAGAAGTACTTCCATTCATTCTACAAGTACAGCATTACCCTGATATAAGTGAGATAAGGACAACACAAGGAAAGAACACTACAGAACAATATCCCTCATAAATATAGATGCAAAAATTTTCAACAAAATATTAGCAAACCAAATTCAAGAAATCATTAAAAGGATTGTACACCATGACCAAGTGGAGTTTACACCTAAGATACAAGAATGGTACAACATAGGCAAATCAATAAATGTGACACATAACATTAATAGAATAAAAGATAAAATTTATATGATCATCCCAATAGATGTGGTAAAAGCATTTTGACTAAATACAACATCCCTACATGATAAAAATCCTTGACACATTGGTTATAGAAAAACTATACCTCAATATAATAAAGGCCATATATGACAAACCCGCAGCTAACCTTATACACAATGGAGAAGAATTGAAAGCTGTTCTCTAAAGGTCGGGAATAAGACAAGGGTTCCCACTCTCCATTTTTATTCAACATAATCCTGGGGGTGCTAGCCAGAGCTATCAGGCAAGACAAAGAAATAAAAGTATCAAAATCAGAAAGGAAAATTAAAATTATACTTATTTGCAGAAAATATTATTTTGTATATAGAAAATCACAAGGGCTGAACCAAAAAAATGTTGGAACCAGTCAACAAATTCAATTTGCTGAATATAAAATCAGCATACAGAAATCAACTTCATTTTTATACACTAATAAAGAAACATCTGAAGAAGAAATAAATAAAACTATCCCATTCAAAATAGCATCATAAACAATAAAATACATGGAAATAAATGTAACCAAGAAGTGTAAGATATGTACAATGCAAACCACAAGACTTTGTTGAAAGAAACTGAAGAAGACACAAACAGCTGGAAAGACGTCACATGTTCACGGATCAGAAAAATTAATATACATCAAACTAAAAAGCTTCTGCACAGCAAAGGAAACCATCAACAAAACGAGAAGACAACCTAACATTTGGGAGAAGATATTTGCAAACCATATATCAGATAAGGGGTTAATATCCAAAATATACAAAGAACTAATACAGCTCAACAACAACAACAAAAAAATCCAATTAGAAAATGGGCACAGGATCTGAACAGAGATTTCTCTAAAGAAGATATACAGATGGCCAACAGGCATATGAAAAGATGCTCAACAAATCAAAACTACAACAAGGTATCACCTCACTCTGGTCAGAATGGCTATAATTAACAAGACAGGAAACAACAAATGTTGGAGAGGATGTGGAGAGAAGGGAACCCTTTTTCACTGCTGGTGGGAGTGCAAACTGGTGCAACCACTATGGAAAGCAGTATGGAGTATCCTCAGAAAATTAAGGATAGATCTACCATATGATCCAGCTATCCCACTTCTGGGTATTTATCCAAAGAACTTGAAAACACAAAGGCATAAAGATACTTGCACCCCTATGTTCATTGCAGCATTATACACAATAGCCAAGACTTGGAAGCAACCTAGGTGCCCATCAAAGGACGAATCTATAAAGAAGATGTGGTATTTATACACAATGGACTACTACTCAGCCATAAGAAATGACACAATCTGGCTATTTGTGACAACATGGATGGACCTTGAGGGTATTATGCTGAGTGAAATAAGTCAGAAGGAGAAAGTCAAATGCCATATGATCTGACTCATAAGTAGAAGATAAAAACAACGACAAACAAACACATAGCATCAGAGATTGGATTAGTGGTTACCATAGGGGAAGGGGGTAGAGGGGAGGGCAAAAGAGGTGATTAGGCTCACACGTGAGAGGATGGACTATAATTAGGTTTTGGGTGGTGAACATGATGTAATCTACACAGAATTTGAAATATATTATGATGTTCATCTGGAAAGAAATTAATTAAAAAATATGCATACTACACAAAGCTATCTATAGATTCAATGCCATCCCTATCAAAACTTAAATGGCATTCTTCACAGAAATAGGAAAAACAGTCCTAAAATTTTTATGGAACCACAAAAGACCCCAGATAGCCAAAGCAATCCTGAGAAAGAAGAATATAGCTAGAGGCATCCAACTTCCCAATTTCAAACTATATCTTAAAGCTATAGTAATAATACAGCATGGTACTGACATAAAATAGACACCTAGAAAAGTGGAACAGAATAGAGAACCCCAAATTAAACCTCCACATATATAGTCAACTAATATTTGACAAAAGAGTCAGAAATATCTAGTGAGGACAAGAAAGTCTCTTCAACAAATGGTGTTGGGAAAACTGAATAACCCATGCAAAAAATGAAATTGGAACCCTATCTCACACCACTTATAAAAATTAACTCAAAGTGGATCAAGGACTTAAACATAAAACCTGAAACCATAAAACTCCTAGAAGAAAACATAGAGAGGAAATCCCCTAACACTGGTTTTGGCAATACATTTTTGAATATGAAACCAAAAACACAAACTCTAAAAGAAGAAAATTAATAAATGGGGCTATATCAAAAAGCTTCTGAACAGCAAAAGAGACAATCAATAAAATGAAAAGGCAACCACAGAAGGGGAGAAAGTTTTTGGAAACCATATATTGGAGAAGGGGTTAATATTAAAGTATATAGAGAACACATACAACTCAATAACACATAAACAAATAATCCAATTAAAAAATGGGCAGATGAACTAAATAGACAATTTTTCCAAAGAAGACATCCAAGTGGCCAACAGGTACATGATAAAGTCCTCAACGTCACTAATAATCAGACAAATGCAAATCAAAAGCAGAATGAGATATCACCTCACACTTGTAAGAATGGTGACCATCAAGAAGACAAGATAAGTTTTGTGGAGAATATGGTAAAAAGCATACACTTGTATATTGTTGTTGGGGTTGTAAACTGATTTGGCCACTACAGAGAAGAGTATGGAGGTTCCTTAAAAATTAAGAATAGATCTACTGTATGATCTAGCAATCCCACTTCTGGGTGTATATCCGGGAAGTGAAAATAGGTTACCAAGGAGAAGTAAGCACTCCCATGTTTATTGCAGCATTATTCATACCAACCAAGATATGTAAACAACCTAAGTGTCCGTCAATGGATGAATGAATACAAAAGATTGGTATATACATACAATATAAACTACTCAGCCTTGATTAAAAAAAGGAAATTCTGCCATTTGTAACAACATGAATATACCTTTAGGATATTATGCTACGTGAAATAAGTCAGACAGTGAGAGACAAATACTGTATGATATCTTTTATATGTGAGGTCTTGAAAAAAACATAATCATAAAAGCAGAGAGTATAGTGGTGGTTACCAGGGGCTGGAGGGTGAGGGAATGGGAGAGACGTGTTTAAGGGTACATACCTGCAACTAGCAGATAAATAAGTCCTGGAGACCCAATATACAGTATAGTGATTATAGACAACAAAACTGTGTCATAAACATTAAACTGGCTAAGAGATTAGATCTTAATTGTTCTCAACACTAGAAGAAATGATAACATCCTGATATAATAGAGGTGTTAAATGCTACAATGGCAATCATATTGCAATATAAATGCATCAAATCAATTTACTATACACAGTAAACTTACACAATATTATATGTCAAATATATCTCAATTAAAAATGAAGTGAGAAGGGGCAATTTAATATTTATTTCGGTAAAAAAAGTATCAAAAAAATAAAAATAGGGGGCTGGCCCATGGCATAGTGGTTAAGCTCAGGGTGCTTCATTTCAGTAGCCTGGTTCACAGATTGGGATCCCAGGTATGGACATACATCGCTCATCAGCCATGCTGTGGTGGCAACCTACATATGAAGTAGAGGAAGTTTGACATGGATGTTAGCTTAGGTCTAATCTTCTTTGGGAAAAAATAAATAAATAAATAAAAATAAAAAATAAATTTTACTGAAGAAATTTGTCCTTTTTTAAAACATGAAACTCTCTTTTCAAACAGTTTTTACTTTAAAAATTCCAACATACTTTGCATTCATAGATGCAGAATAAATTGGAACTCCAAATGTTTCATGAATAAAATATTTTCAATGTAAATAATATAATTGGTCTGCTTCATTTGAGGGTCATGCACTTTTTTTTAATGAGCCCCTTTTATGCAGGGAGATGACTAAAATTGCTCTTCTATTAAAAGTAATTTCTGGATTTGGCTATTTTCCCAATTTTTATGTTTCTTTAGTGCGTCTCTCCTTGTTCGTATACAAAGTTGGCATTGATCAAAATTCAAAAGACAACTTTTTAATTTGTTGTAAAAATATAGATCCATTTATCCTCCTTAACATAAGTTCAGAATTCAAGGTGAATGTACAAATAAATATATTCATTAAAAGATGGAAAGTTGCCCTGAACTAAAGCATTGTGATCAGTCAATAAATACACAGAAGCAGCTATTTGCATAGAAAAATATGAATGAAGTGGATTTTTGGTATGATAATTAGATTCTTTCTTGCTTACGCCAGTCACGGATGGCATCAAGCAGTCAGTTTTTTGGACTGACATTATGAGAGCTACTTACCAACATGAGTGTTGAGGAGCTTTTCTTGCTGAATTGGTCAGTGGTCCCTAAGGTCCAAAGTTACTGAATATAGCACTTGAGTGCACTGATCCTTCATTTTATAAGCCAGTAAGTAAAGCAACATTGGAAAGTGGATATATACAAAGCATGCAACTAGTAAATGCCTCCAACTAAAACAGTCCTGACATTTCTGTAAGTACAAATGTGAGGGTATAGAAATAAATCGTATTTTAAAAGAAGATATTTATTTCTGTATTCAGTCTAGCAGAAAATAATCCTGTCTTATACTTTTCTTCTTATCCATAAAATCAGAGTTTAATGACCTACACTTTAATGTCGCTGAAGTCTTTTTTTGTTTTTAATCTTTATGTGTTGGAAAACTTTTAGTCGGATACATACCTATGGTGATTTTTAAAGAGCAAACAAAGTGAAAAAGAATACTCTGTTTTCATGCAAATCCACCCAGCTGTATAGGAAATCTATCCTTGCTCTCTGATGTGAGAATCTGCAGGAAAAAAAATGCAAGTGGAGATACGATAAAAACAAAAAGCCTGACAGAACATGCAAACAAAAATTAATCATTAGAAAACTGTGGACTCATTGCCATCAAAAGAATTAGGTGGCATAAGAAAACAAAGGCATTCGCTGATAAAAGTAACTATGGCAGGATGGCTTTTAAATTCCCAATTTCTTATACCACAAAGATAACTGAAATTAAACACCTCTTGGGAATATTTGCTTTTCATCTAGCTTTTCTAAGACGTGTCGACATATTCTCTATTAAATCTTTATCAAAGGTCATTGGTAATCTTATTTAGGAGACAAACATACAGATGAATTTATCCCACTGGTTTAAACCATCAGAAAAAGACATTTGTATCTACAATAAGAAGAGACCCTTTCTAAATCTAATAATCTTCTCTACTTATTTAGTAATCTACTATATTTATTATATTTTAAAAAGTTAAATTAGTTCCAAACTCAATTTAAAGTGTATCTGAAAGCCTATTATATATGGGGCACATAGAGGAGGACTTGGGTAAGAAGATGTCTATGATGCAATTTCTACCTTCAGTATTTTTAAAGTGCATGACATATTCAGGGAATGGCAAATGAATCCAATGAAGCAGATATGAAGGGATTTACTGAAAAATAAATTTGGGAAGGTAGCTTGAGTCCAGAACTTGAAAAGCCTTAGATTATTGCTTGAAGATTGAGAATTTATTCTTGAGTCAATGGAGAACCAGTGAAAGTTTTAGAGGAGGTGAGTGTCATGATTTAAACTGTATTTTGAAAACATAACCCCGGTAGCAGTTTGAAAGATGGGTTAGGTACAAGACTGGAGATGATGAGAATGGTTAGGAGGACACGTGATAGTCTGGAGACTATTTGGAAGTAATCAAGTCATACATTTGAAATAAATTAGACTAGAAAGAAGAAAAAGAACAATGAAGGCAAAATGACTCTTTTGTAGAAAAGATTTTTTAAGGAGTATGTAGTATACCTCTTTTGTTCTGAAAATCCTCCCACTTAGATGGGACTTCCTGGAATCATGTGCTAGACAAATACAGCCAAATATATTTGCTCATCTGGAATCCCAAGTTTTCATCTTTAGTATGAATTGGATTTTGAACTTCAATAGTTGGTCCTCAGAAAGCTCTGTGAATCACCTAAAATTGCTTTCAAAATGCTTTATCCATCTGAACTCTTCTCAAGATGCCTATATGACTCACTTCTTCATTAAAATCTCTGCTCAAAATCAGAGCAGCCTTACTTAGTTACCCCTTATAAAATGCCAAGCCCTGCCATCTTGCCCTGTTGTGCTCTATTCCCTTAACTGTGTTTTATTTTTTCTTCATGTGATTTTTTTATTTCTCTGTATCCAGCTATTTGCTTATAGTCAGACTCTTCCCTTATATTATAACAATATAAGCTTAATGAGGGCTTTGTCTGTTTTATTCATCACTTTATTCCCAGGGACTGATAATACCTGATACAGTGTTGGTGCTCAATAAATACTTGCTGAATAAATGATTAAATTAATGTATGTATGAGTGTTTTTGAAATCATGAAAAATAATATTGATAAGAATAGTGGATTTCTACTTTGGCTTGCTTCTCAGTGAATAACTAAGACACTGTATAGCATAGTGATAAATATTAGGGGCTCTGAAATCTTACTTCCTGATTCCATTATTTATTAGCTGCATGATCTTAGATAAATTAATTTCTCTGTAAGCTTCATTTTCTTTACCTGTAAAATGGGGATAAGGGTACCCACTTCATAATGTAGTTGTAAGAAGTAAGTAAATTCAGTACAGTGACCAACACATAGTTTGGAATAGCCATGAGACATTTTTGGCCAATTAGATGTAGAAGGAAGTGGGAATCCTAGTACCTAGCCAAGGCCTTTAGAAGTAGGGCATGATATTGCTGGCTTGCTTCCATAAACCTGTGATCTCTGTGAGAAGAGCATTGCCAAGGTAGCTACTGCTACCTCAGCCTGGGCTCCAGAATAAAACAAGTGGAGCAGAATGAACCTGACCAGAAACCTGAAAACAACCTTACTGACCTATTGCCTGAAGTAGAGCTGTGGGAGCTAACCTCCAGACCTGGGAGCAAGAAAATTGAAGACTTGTTATTTAAGGTGGTGTTTTGTTTTTTTGTTTTTTTTTTTTTTAACAAAAATAGCTTGACTAATGATAGCAATTGATGCATGTTAGCTAGTATTATCTTTAACAAAATCTGGAATGGCAATTCCTACTCATTAAACTGTCTTTGAGTTGGCTAGAACCGGAGTAGATTCTGTGGATAGGTGAAAGATGAGTTAAAAAAGGTTTCTTCCCTGATCAATGCTATCTCTTATTAGAAATGGGCCAAGGGCACAGACAGCTACATGCAGACACTGTTATCCTACAAAACGCACAAAAAAGTGTTATGCAGTTCAGAAGAGGGAAACTGGTTGCAGGCAAGTGAATCTGGAGAAAGTTTGTGGAAGGATGGGTATTTGAGCTGAAGTTTAAAAAGAAAGTAAAGATTTTATGATCAAGTTTATGTCAATGTTCCTAAATCACAAAGCAAGATGTATGATTTTAAAAAATCAGTTATAGTATTCAAAGACCAAAACACCATATATTCATTGAATCAATAGTTTCCTATCCCACACAAGGTATCATGTAGGTATTTATGTGCATTCTCATTCATATGCATAAAGAGGAAAGGGACCAGAAAAGCATAATTATTTTTATACATGTTTATAGAACTAATTTCACTGCTGCTAATTTAACTGTAGGGATCAAACCCTATGTGGCAGTGTGTATAAGTATACGCATATACATGTACATACATATGTACATATATTCATAGAGTGAGGAGAACACTTGGAGTTTCGTGTTTGGTTTTCTGAGATTTATGATAGTTCCATATTTTTTAAAAACAGCTGGTAAAATAAGCTGAGCATTCATTTCTGCATCTGTGTTTTATTTGCGTTCTCTCAATGATTTTGTAGAAAAGTTGTCCTTTTGTAAATACATCACCCATATGACTTTGATGTAACTAGTCTATGAGTTGCTTACTGTAGAATTCCTCTTTGAAATTGCTGAGGCCTATTGGAACAACTTCTAGCCTATTTCCCTTGTGTTTGGAGAGGTTTTAATCTTCCTAGGTAATCTCACATCATTAACGTGTATGTGAGAAGTGTGTGTGTGTGTGTGTGTGTGTGTGTGTAGTATGTATTTATGATGTGGGAATGAAGGAAAGGCAGTAGAACCGGAAAAGTTTGTATTCTACCCATTCCAAACTCTTATGTTGCTTGTACTATCCAAATATTCTGCAGGAAATATAGCACCATAGGAGTTTTCTGTCCTCCTTCTAAGACACTTAATCACATTTTGGATAATATTTATCATCATCCTCATGATTATTACTATACCTAACATTTACTGAGTGATTATGTGTCAAGTGCTTTACACAGACTATTTTCTTTAATACTTAAAACACCCCAATGAGTGAAATACTATTACTTTCCTCACTTTACAGATGAAGAAATAGATGAGACTTAGACTGGTTAAGCAACTTGCTCTAAGCCACACAGCTAATAATTTGCAGATCTAGGGTTCGTACTGAGGTCTGTCTGATAGGAAATCCCATACTCATACCCCTTCTCCTATACGTTATGCAGAGGACAATGAGAGTTTAACATTTATATCAGTATGATAGTGAAATAAATATTAGCAGTTAAATAAATATTGAATTAATGGCAGACTAAAAAAAGAGATTGGCTTTTTAAGGGTGAAATCTTACTCAATTACTTGCTGGTCTTTTGGGGGGCAGGTAATGTGAGAAAACAGAGCTACTGTTCTCAAGTAAGTCTTGGGCAATTTTAGAAGTTATATTAAAATACTGAGTACACAGCTTCTAAATTTGTTAAGGGGAATAACTTACACTTTGGGCAAAAATGTTACAATATGTGTTTGATGCTATTTTCCAATCACTGTGCATCTCTGTGTTATCACATATGCCACAAAGTATGTATATGTGCATTTTGATTCTTAAACCATGCACCCTATACTGTTCAGAATAATCTCAGCGAGTAGAAACTTACTTTGGCAGTTTCTAAAAAGAAATTTTGAGGGCTGGCCCGGTGGCACAGTGGTTGAGCACGTTCCGCTTTGGTGGCCCGGGGTCCGCTGGTTTGGATCCCGGGTGTGGACATGGCGCCACTTGGCAAGCCATGCTGTGGTAGGCATCCCACATATAAAGTAGAGGAAGATGGGCACGCATGTTAGCTCAGGGCCAGTCTTCCTCAGCAAAAAGAGGAGGATTGGTAGCAGATATTAGCTCAGGGCTAATCTTCCTCAAAAAAAAAAACAAAAGAAATTTTGAATAAAAAGCTAAATAAGCAGCAATGCATCATATAAAAAAGTTAACGTCTGATATTTATGACTTTTATGTTGTCTTTTGTTGTGTATTTGTTGTGCCAGCATTTCACACCATGGAAGAATAGCTTAGTGGTTAAGAACTTGGACTATGGAATCAGATATATTTAAGCTCAAGTCCCAGCTTATTGTACGAACTTGGGAAAGTTACTTAGCCTTTTTGACACTTACTTTCTTCATCTTTAAAAATAAAAATCAATAAACATATATTGAACACTAGTATTTGCCAGGTACTGCATTAAGCGCTGGAGATAAATGGAGACAACAAAAATCAATGTGAAATTAAAATTATGATAAGTACCAGGAACTCAGATACATAGTGCTATAAAGCATACAGGCAGTTGATCCATTCATGAAGGTAAAGGAAAGCATTCCCTGAAAAAGGGATGCTTTATTTAAAATACAGAGAAAGTGTAAGCAATAACTAGATTAAGAATAATACGTAAAAATTGCTGTGAGGATTAAATGAAATCATATATGGAATGTATGTGCAATGCTCAACACATAGTAAATAGTCAATAAGTACTACTTTTGATTAATATTATAACTGTTTTTACTTTCACTTGCATGTGTTTTGACTATCAACTGCTGCAGAACAAACGACCCCAAAATTTGGTAGTTTAACGCAAACAGTCATTCTCTGTCTCCTGATTTTATGGGTCAGATTTTGAGAAAAAGCTCATCCAGGATGTTGGTCTCTGGTCCATGTGGTATCAGTTGAAACATCTGAGGCTCAAGGATCCACTTCCAAGATAGCTTTTTTTACTTACATGTCTTGCTCCTTGATGCACATGGCATCAGATCCACTAGTTGCTCTCCAGGTGGCTTAGACTTCTCACAGAATAGTGCTCTCCGGATAGTCATACTTCTTTCACGGCAGCTCAGATCTTTAATTATAAGTGTACCAAAAGACAGGAAGTAGAAACATCAAGTCTCTTAAGTCGTGTGCCTGAAACTGGTATTGTGTCACTTCTAGCATATTCTATGGGTCAAGCAGTGAGAAATCCTGCATACATTTAAGAAAAAAAATGTAAGCTGCACCTGTCAATGGAGAGTTTCAAAGAAATAGTGACCATCTTTAATGTACTATAAAGTGGAAAATTCTAAATTTATTATTTACTTATGAAATTTATGACAATGTCTACCATGATTAGGAAAATCTGTAAAATGAATCTTGAAAAACAGCCATTGTGTGTTAGGATATGTGAATTTTGTCCCTAACTCTCACTAAATACCTCTGTGATTTTGGGCAAGACTATTACTTTCTCAGGGCTTCAGTTTTCTAACCATCAATCATCTTTTGTTGTCTATCTTCTAGGGGCAAAGCTCTACACCAAAAACTAGTAATATGTGGTAAACCACAGTATTACAGTATCACATAGTAATACAAGGCTGTGTTCTCAGATCTCAGACTGCTCAGCTCCATGTGGGCTGTGCTTGTGGATGTGTCCACAATAATGGTGACTTTGCCCTGGATCTTCTGTGCATAGTTTGCATCGTCATCTTCAGGTAAATCAATTCCATCCGCTCAAGCCCTTGTCCGGGGGTCTCTTACACCCACTGCATATCATAGCTGGTGAAAGTGTGTTCAGACACCTTGCCAGAGACTTTCGCTGGTGTCTTAGCCCAGGGCTGATCTTCCTCACCAATATATATATATTCTTTTAAAACCACTAAAAACTAGGATATCTTCCCAGAAAGAGCAAATAATCTGGTTATGGTTGGACCAACTTATTTCTAAACCATAGAATCCATTACAGCTTTAAAAGTTTATGATTTGTACATATTTATTAGCTTTGGCAGAAGACTAAGGGCATTTTTTGTACTTAGATATGACATTAAACACAATTCAAGTCACATCTCCTTAGTTATGATGGTCAGAGAAGTTGACCTGTATAGGACAAGAATAAACGCACTTCAGACAGCTCTCACTTACAAAGAGTTCTCCTGTATGATATTGAGATGATTTAGGGTAGATTTATACATCTATAATTTTTTTTCCAAAATCTTTGAGTATTTTTAAATTATTATCTTAAAAAGAGTTGTTTAAACTCATTGCCTACAAATAATTGCCTTTCATTCATTGCTAAGTTAAAATATTTTTTGTGTTTTTAACTATCACTTGCATGCTGATGACTAACAAATATATATTTCTAGCTCTGACCTCTGCCCTGGGTTTCAAGTTGTTGACTGTATATATACATCTGAGTATCCCAGAGGCACTGAAAACCCAATAAATCTTAAATTGAACCATACATTTGCTCTCCCTCAAACACGATTTTCCATCTTTATTTCAAATTTTAGTTAATGGCACCATCATGTACCCATCTTCTTCAGCTCCACATCCTATACATCACCAGGATCTACAAATTTTTCATCCTAAATGTTCTCAAGTTGTTCTCCTCCCTCAGTCCATGTTACCACTGCCTTATCTGGCCATCAACTACTATAGACATTTTCAATACCCTCCTAAATAGTCTAGTTTGTCTCCATTCTTGCTATTCTTAAATCCCTCTTCCATCAGTGCAGTCGTAGTAAGTCTCTGAAGGCATTAGAAATGTTTAAATGAGGGAGTGTCAAAATCACGTTTTCTTTTGCAGAGTTACTTTCGTCTTTCAATCTGAAGTATATTATGCTCTCTTTCATCTCAAGGTCTATGTACATAAGGTGTCATCTGCCTAAAATGTTCCACTTTCACGCAGAAAATGTCAGACTGACAGGGTTCAAACCTTGTATGGCCTCTGGCAAGTTATTTAACTAACAACTTGGTGCCTCAGTTTCATCAACATAAAATGAAGATGTTAGGAATCTTAACTCAAAGGGACTTTTCCCCACTAGAATGTAACTGCTATTAATTAAGGATTTTGTTTTGTTAACTGCTATAACACTAGTTTATACAACAGTGCCCAGCACTCAGTCAGTACTCAATAAATATTTGCTAAATAAAATAAATATAAACAATTGAATGGAAAATACGTAAAACAGTGCATACCCATACTGTTAGTCACAGTATACTAATACTGATTTTATGAATAATTTATTAATATTACTATTTTTCATAATGCAGATACTGGATTAAACTTCACTTCCTCAGGGAACTGTACCTTATCTATGCCCAAAGATTAGGTTAACACAACAAAGCATGATTTAAAATAGTCCAAAATTAGAGTTTAAAAATAAAGAGAAAAAGTTTGTATAGTGTAGTCAGCTCAAAAAAAGAAATATTGAATACTTACCATGCACTATGTTGCCAAATTCAAGGAAGAAATTTGCATTAAAAATCATTTCAGGGGATTGACATCAGCAAAACGGCAGGGTAGGCAGCTCCATGCTCCTATCTCCACACAGAGATATTGTAAAATAAACAGAAACTGTAGGAAACAACTTGGTCAGAACTGCGGAAAACAGTCCAAAGTTTAGAGCAAATAAACAAAAAATGAATCAAGAGGGGACCGGCCCAGTGGCATAGTGGTTAAGTTCATGTCCTCCACTTTGGCAGACTGGGGCTTGCAGATCAGATCCTAGGTGTGGACCAACCAATGCCTATCAAACCGTGCTGTGGTGGCATTCCACATACAAAATATAAGAAGATTGGCACAGACGTTATCTCAGCAACAATCTTCCTAAAGGAAAAAGAGGAAGATTGGCAAAAGATGTTAGCTCAGGGCCAATCTTCTTTGCCAAAAAATAAGAAAAAAATTTTTAAAAGTCAACTTAAAAATGGTAAGAAAGCTTAATGGCATTTTTACTTGAGTTGTCCTACTTCCTCCCTGGTTTGGTAGGAGTCTTTTTTTTTTTTTAAAGATTGGCACCTGAGCTAACAACTGTTGCCAATCTTATTTTTTTTCTGCTTTTTTACTCCCTAGATCCCCCGAGTGTATAGTTCTATATTTTAGTTATGGATCCTTCTAGTTGTGACACGTGGGACGCCACCCTATCATGGTCTGATGAGTGGTGCCACGTCCGCACCCAGGATCTGAACCAGTGAAACCCTGGGCCACCAAAGCACAGTATGTGAACTTAACCACTTGGCCATGGGGCCGGACCCTGGCAGGAGTCTTAAAGAGAGCAATCTGTGTTCCAAGTGTGGCACTCTAGTCCCTGGTTCTGGTGGGGAGCAGAGAAGTTTATTCAGAAATTATTTGGTATGTCTGTTCTCATCTGTCTGGACAGCCACCTGAAGGACTGAAGGAAGTACTCATCTCTGTTTTGCCTAACTCAGAACTCATCCAGGTCAGAAATGTGATAAGCATTGCTCAGAAACATCATAATATGCAAAACTTGCAGTCACCTGAGAAAAGATTACAGTTGTGACATACTGTAGCCCACCTGATTCCTGAGAGGAAGAGTCAGGAAAATAATTTCTTTGGGAAATGAGGGCAATAAAGACCATCATGTATACAAGGGAATATAGAAAGCCATGTTCTTGCCTGGGCAATAGACAAACTCGCTAATACCTGAGAAAATCTGAAGTTTTTACCCTGGGCTGATCACGTTACAAGACAAATGGACTCCTACAACCTTTGAGAAGCAAATAAAAAAGCAAACCCAGGGAAAAAGAATCTGATTTTCAGAGTTACCACATTATAATATTTAAATGTCCAACTGTCAAAAAATATTGCAAGGCATGCAAAGAAACAGGAAAATATGACTCATTCAAAGGAAAAAATAAATTGACATAAATTATCCCTGAGGAAGCCCAGGCACCAGACTTGCTATACAAAGACTTTAAATCAACTGGTTTTAGACCTAAAAGGGCTAAAGGCAATCAGGGACAAAGACCTAAAGGAAACTAGGAAAATTATATATGAAAAAAATTAGGTTATCAATAAAGATATACAAAGTATAAAAAGAAACCAAAAAACATTTACAGTAACTGATAAAAAATTCAGTATAGGAGTTCAACAGCAAATTTAAGCAAGAGAAGGAAGAATCAATGTAATAGAAAATATGAAAGTTGAAAGTATAGAGTCTGAAGAGCAAAAATTTTTAAAAAGAATAAAAAATGGTGGACAGAGCCTAAGGTACTTATGGGGCACCATCAAGAGGGATTTCCAAAAGAAGAACAGAGGGAAAAAGGAACAGAGATAATACTCAAATAAATAGTGGCAATGAACTTCTCAAATTTGATGAAAGATACAAATCTACACATCAAATAATATCATTAAAGTCTAAGTAGGATAAACTCAACTCATTGCACAATGAAATACATTATACTCAAACTGTTGAATGCCAAAGGAAAATAGTCTTGAAAGCAGCAAGAGAAAGCTGACTCATCATGTACAAGGGATCCTCAATAAGATTAAGAGTTAATTTCTCAGGGCTAGCTCAGTGGGGCAGTGGTTAAGTTCTCACATTCTGCTTTGGAGGCCCAGGATTCACCGTTTTGGATCCCAGGTGTAGACCTACACACTGCTCGGCAAGCCATGCTGTGGCAAGCGCCCCACATATAAAGTAGAGGAAGATGGGCACAGATGTTAGCTCAGGGCTAATCTTCCTAAAAAAAACAGAGCTAATTTCTCATCAGAAACCATGGAAGCCAGAGCATATTGTGATGACATATTTAAAGTGCTAAAAGAAAAATGATAAATCAAAAATTCTATATCAGAAAAACTATTCTCAAAAGTGAGGAAAAATTAATACATCCCCAGGCAAACAAAACTTAGAGGTGTTTGTAATTCTTACACCTGCCTTACAAAAAATCTAAATGGAGTCCTACCGGTTGAAATAAAAGGACACTAGATGATAGCCTGATATTGTATGAAACAAATAGAGATTTCTGATGTGAATAATACATG
This sequence comes from Equus przewalskii, assembly GCF_037783145.1. NCBI lineage: Eukaryota > Metazoa > Chordata > Mammalia > Perissodactyla > Equidae > Equus > Equus przewalskii. Next base: position 63,591,945 of record NC_091863.1, read on the forward strand.
GGCAAATGTAAACATCATTATTGTATTCTGGTTTGTAATTCCAATATTTATTTCCTTCATGCTTGGAAAAACAAATTCCTAAAAGAGTAAGTATAAATCTTTTATTGGGCACACAATAACCAAAGATAAAATCTGTGACAAAACAACATAAAGAGGGGACAGATCTATATAGGAGCTGATTTTTTGTATGCTATTGAAGTTAAGTTGCTGTTCATTCAAATTAAATTGTTAAAAAAATTGATATTAAATGTAATCTCCATGATAACTACAAATGCATTTAAATATATGCACAAAAATAAATGAGAAAGGAATCGTAATGGTTCACTATAAAAAATGAAAAAAGAAGTCAATGCTGGAGGAAATGGAGTAACAAAGCATAAGATGTATGAAGACAAAAAGCAAAATGGCAGAGGAAAGTCTTTCCTCGTCAGTAATTATATTAAATATAAGTGGATTAAACTATCCAGTCAACATGAAGAGATTGGCAGAAAGGATTTTTTAAAAAGACACAATCCAACTGTATGTGTTCTACAAAAGATCCACATTATATTCTAAGAACATAAATACATTGTGAGTGAAAAGATGGTGTTTCAGTCTGTTAGGGCTTCTATGACAAAATATCAAAATCTGGGTGGCTTAAAACAACAAAATTGTATTGTCTCACAGTTCTGGAGGCAATAAGTCCAAAATCAACATGTTGATAGGGTCATACTTCCTCTGAAGCTTCTAATGGAAGATATTTTGTTGCCTTCTATAGCTCCTGGTAGCTCCAGGAATTCTTTTGCTTTCAGCAATATAATTGTCATCTCAGCCTCTGTTGCCACATCATCACATATTCCCTGTGTGTCTCTTTATCTTCTTATGGGGACATTTGTCATAAGAATTAAGATCAACAACAATGATCTCATCTTAATTTGATTGCATCTGCAAATACTCTATTTCAAGATAAGGTCGCATTTGCAAGTACCTGGGGTTAGGGCTTCAACACACCATTCTGGGGGTGCAAGTCAATACACAATAGATGGAAAAAGATATTCCATGGAAATGATAACCAAAAAATATCTGATGTGACTATACTAATATCAGACAAAATATACTTTAAGTCGAAAACCATCACAAGAGACAACAAAAGACATTATATACAGATGAAATGTCAATTCATCACGAGGATATAACAGTTATAAATATATATGCACCAATAAATAGAACCCCAGAATATAATAGACATTGACACTTTTTAAAAAAATTATTTTATTGAGATTCATAATAGTTTACATCATTGTGAAATTTCAGTTGTACATTATTTCTTGTCTGTCACCACACAAGTGCTCCCCTTCACTCCCTGTGCCCAACCCCCACCCTCCTTCCCCTGCTAACCACTGAACTGTTTTCTTTGTCCATGTGTTTGTTTATACTCCACATATGAGTGAAATCATATGGTGTTTGTCTTTCTCAGTTTGACTTATTTAACTTAGCATAATGCCTTCCAGGTCCATCCATGTGGTTGCAAATGGGATGATTTTGTCTTTTTTTACAGCTGAGTAGTATCCATTATATATACACTACATCTTCGTTATCCAATCATCGGGCAATGGGCGTTGGATTGTTTCCATGTCTTGGTTATTGTGAATAGTGCTCCAATGAACATAAGGGTACATATGTTACTTTGGATTGTTGATTTCAAGTTGTTTGGGCAGATATCCAGTAGTAGGATAGCTGTGTCATATGGTATTTCTATTTTTAGTTTTTTGAGGAATCTCCATACTGTTTTCCATAGTGGCTGCACCAGTTTGCATTTCCACCAGCAGTGTATGAGTGTTCTCTATTCTCGACATCCTCTCCAACATTTGTTCTTTTTCTGTCTTGGTAATTATAGCCATTCTGAATGGTGTAAGGTGATATCTCATTGTAGTTTTGATTTGCATTTCCCTAGTAATTAGTGATGTTGAGCTTCTTTTCATGTGTCTCTTGGCCATCTGTATATCTTGGAAAAATGTCTGCTCATATCTTCTGCCCATTTTTTTATCAAGTTGTTTGTTTTTTGTTGTTGTTGAGTTGTGTGAGTTCTTTATATACTTTGGAGACCAAAGCCTTGCCTGATAAATGATTTGCAAATATTTTCATCCAGTTGGTGGGTTGCCTTTCCATTTTGTTGATGGTTTCTTTTGCTTTGCATCCCATAAGAGTGGGTATGTTGTGTTTTCATTTTTGTTTGTCTCCAGGTATTTTTTAATTTCTACTTTGATTTCTTCAATGATCCAATGGTTGTTCAGTAGCATGTTGTTTAGTCTCCACGTATTTCTGACTTTCCCAGTTTTGTCCTTGTGTTTGATTTCTAGCTTCATAGCATTATAGACAAAAAAGATGGTTGGGATGATTTCCATTTTCTTGAATTTATAGAGGCTAGCCTTGTTACCCAACATATGGTCTATCTTTGAGAATGTTCCATGGGCACTTGACAAGAATGTATAATCTCCTGTTTTGGGATGGAATGTTCTCCATATATCTATTAAGTCCATCTTAGCAAGTGTTTCATTTAAGTCTACTCTTTCTTTGTTGGTTTTTTTTTCTGGATGATCTGGCCGTTGAAGTAAGCAGGGTGTTGATGTCCCCTACTATTATTGTGTTGCTGTTAATTTCTCCCTTTAGATGTGTTAACAATTGATTTATGCACTTTGATGCCCCTGTGTTCGGTGCATATATATTATTAAATGTTGTATCCTCTTCGTGAAATGTCCCTTTTATCATTATATACCGCCCCTCTTTGTCTCTCATTGTCTTTTTTAACTTGAAGTCTGCTTTGTTTGACAAAAGTAAGGCAACATCTGCTTTTTTTTTTCTTTTTTTTGGCCATTAGCTTGGAGTATTGTCTTCCATCCCTTCACTCTAGGCCTATGCTTGTCTTTGGAGCTGAGGTGCGTTTCCTGGAGGCAGCACATTTTGGGGCCTTGTTTTTTAATCCATCCAGCTATTCTATGTCTTTTGATTGGAGAATTTAATCCATTTACTTTCAGAGTGATTATTTTTATATAGGGGCTTAATGCTGCCATTTTATCTCCTGTTTTCTGGTTGTTCTATATTTCCACTGTTTCTCTTCCTTCATGTTTCTGACTGCCATTTCATTCTGTTGGCTTTCTGAGGGGGATTTCTCAGTTTTTTCTCTTTTCGTGAATTGTGGCTCTGATCTCATTCTTTGTTTAGTGGTTACTGTGAGGATTGTATGAACAATATTGGAGGTGAGACACTTCATTTTCTTATAGCCTCTTATCTCCATTAACCTAAATAAATTCCTTCCTTTTCCTCTTCCCTTCTTAGTGATTACTGTTACAAATTGTTCTATTTTTAATTTGGTGAGTTTGTAGCTAAGTTAACGTGTTTATCTTTACTTTTGATGCTTTCTTTCCCTTTCTCTTTTAAGTTGTATTTGAATCTTTGTGTCCCTGTTCTGGTAGAGAACTTCAGGTTTCTTATCATGTCTGTCTATTTATCTTATTGCTCAGAGGTTTGTAGACCTTTGCCTTTGTGTTGCTGGGGTGAGGGCATCTTGAATTATTTCTTGTAGGGAAAGTTTAATGGCAATGATCTCCCTCAGCTTTTGTTTATCTGGGAAAGCATTTATTTCTGCATCATATCTTAAGGAAAGTTTTTCTTGATAGGGTATTCTTTGCTAAAAGTTTTTGTCTTTCAGTATTTTGAATATCTTATTCCATTCTCTCCTAGCCTGTAGGGTTTCTGCTGAGAAACTCACTGAAATCCTCATAGGGCTTCCTTCTTAGGTTATATTCTTCCACCTTGCTTCTCATAATATTTTTTATTTATCACAAACTTTTGCCATTTTTACTATTATATGCCTTGGAGAAAGTCTTTATCATTGATGAAGTTGGGCATTCAATTATCTTCATTTATCTGTAAATCTGAAACCATCTACAGGTTTGGGAAGTTTTCAGCAATTACTTCTTTGAACAAGCTCTCTGCTCCTTTCTCCCTCTTTTCTCCCTCTGGAATACCTATAATCCTTACGTTGCTTTTCCTAACTGAGTTGGATATTTCTCAACGAGTTCCTTCGTTTTTTTTTTTTTAAATCTTAGTTCTGTCTCCTACTCCACCTGTAGAATTTCTACATTTTTATCCTCAAGAATGCTAATTCTTTCCTCCATAAGATCAGTTCTATTTCTTAATGATACTAGATTATTTTTTATTTTATCAATTGTGCCTTTCATATCCAGAATTTCTGATAGATTTTTTTATGGTTTTAATCTCTTTGGTGAAGAGATTCATTTTACTGCTGAGCTCCTTGAATTGTCTTTCCATGTTTTCTTGTAAGTCATTAGGTTTCCTTATGATGGCTATTTTGAATTTCCTTTCATTTAGGTAATATATTTCTGTGTCTTTACTGTTGGTTTCTGGAGAATTTTCATTTTACTTCTGGTCTGAATTATCTCTGCAGTTTCTCATGGTGTTTGAGGAACTAATCTTTTGTTGGGGCATTTGTGGTATTCTTGAATGTAGATTACCCCTGCTACCACTAGGGGGAAGCAGGCCCAGTGTTTCTGGCCCCATCCCATCTGCTGGAAGCTGTGGGTGTATTATGGGTGCTTTCCCCCATCTGGGGTGTGTTCAGACACTTGTGTGGACTTTCCTTGGTGGACAGGGCTTCCTCACTGAGCTGGGACCACTCTTTGGTGCCTTGGGGCACTCTGAGCTCCCCATCCCCACCAGAAAGTGATCACCAGTGGGCTAAAAGCTGCTGCTGCCTCTTTACACAGCCACTCAGGAAAAGTTCCCTGTTTTGGGTCTCAACGGCATTATGAGCACTTGTGTGCATGCATGGGAAGCATTTGTCCCAGCACATAGATCTGCTGCAGTCTCTGTTTATGGTTAGCCTCCACAGGGCCTCTGTGCTTGGTGGGTGGGGCTTCTTCGCTGGGACCCAAGCTATGCCTGTTCCTTGGTGGCACAGGGTCATGCTGGGCTCCTCCTTCCCATGAGGAAAGTGAACCTGAGTGGGCTCAATGCCACCGTGCATATTCCCACAGCTTCCTGGGACATGTTCCCTCTTTGGGCATTCAGTAGCACTGGGAGCACTCATGCACACACCTGGGAAGCATTTACCCCAGCACTTAGATCTTCTACAGACTCTGTTTATGGTCCGTGGTCCATGGGGCTGCTGTGCTTGGCAGGGGGGACTTTCTCGCTAGGGCCCAAGCTATGGGTGGTCCTTGGCAGCACAGGGGTGCAGTGGGCTCTCCCTCCCTTCCAGGAGAGTGACCACAAGTGGAGGCTAAGTGTTACTGCCGCTTCCACCTAGGGTCACCCCAAAGCGTGTTCCCACTTTCTGGGTCCATCCACCAGGCTGGAAAGCATTTGTGTGCATGCACAAGGATACCAGGGGAGAGCAGGGTTTGCTCACCTATCTCTGCCACTTCCTGGGGGACCAGTCCATCCACTCTCAGATGTATAGCTGCGTGTGTCACTCAGGCATCACTCAGGTTGTGCTCTGTGGGCTTCCTTCATTGGTCAGTGAATGTCCATTTATTTGTAGTTCAGAAGGGGGAGAAATGAAGGGAACAGCTCACTCTGCCATGTTGCTGATGTCACTCTAAACATTGACATTCTTGAAGGGAAAAAGCAGACAGGCTTAAAATAATATTTGGAGACATCAATGCACCATTTTTAATAATAGATAGTATACCTATATATATCAGTAAGAAAACAGAGGACTTGAGCAATACTATAAGCCACCTGCAACTAACAAATATCCATAAAATACTACAGCCAATACCAGAAGAATACACTTACTTCTCAATTGTGCATGGAACATTATCAAGAATAGATGATATATTATGCCAAAAAAGTCTCAATAAATTTAAAAACATTGAAATCATACAATGCATCTCCCCAAACACAATGGAATGAAATTAGATGTCAATAACAGAAGGAAAAATTAAACTATAATTAATGTATTGAAATTACACACACTTTCTTACACTACCAATGAGCCAAACAGAAAATCACAAGTGAAATTAAAAAATATGTTGAAATGAATGAAAAGAAAAAGAAAACATACCAAAACTTATTGGAAAGAGTTTGCAGTGTTCAAATGAAAAGTGTATCACTATAAATGTTCGCATTGAAAAAGAAGAAAGATCTCAAACAAATAACCCAACATTCCAAATTATGAAACTAGCAAAACAAGATAAAACTAGATCCAAACCTAGCAGAAATGGAAGGAAAAATAGAGATTAGAGTAGAGATAAAATAAATAATATAAAAAATAGATAAATCAATAAAACCAAGAGTTAGTATTTTGAAAAGCTCAATAAAATTGACAAATATTTAGCTAAATTTTCTAAGAAAAAAAGAGAAAGGACTCAAATAACTGAAATTGAGGGTGAAAAGGGTAGCATTACTACCAATTTTACAGAAACAAAAATGTATTAAAAAAGAGAACAATGAACAATTGTACACCAACAAATTATATATCCTAGAGGAAATAGACAAATTCCTAGAAACACACAACCTACCAGATTGAATCATAAATAATGTGAATGGACCTATACATAGTAAAAAGATTGTTTGAGTAATTAAAAACTTCCCAATGAAGAAAAGCCCAGGGCCAGATAGAGCGACTATTGAATTCTACCAAACATGTAAGAAAAATTAACACTGGTCCTTCTGAAACTCTTCCAAAAAATCAAGAAAGGAGATAGCTCTGACTAATGCTCTCTATGAGGCCAGAATTACCCTAATATCAAAGCCAAACAAAGACACTTCAAGAAAAGAAAACTATAGATCAAAATCCCTTGTGAATATTGGAGTAAGATACCTCAACAAAATACCATCAAACCAAATTCAACAGCATATTAAAAGGATATAGCATAGCCAAGTTGGATGTTTTCCTGGAATGTAATGACAGTTAAATATATGAAAATCAACCGATGTGATTAAAGGACCACGTTAACAGAATAAAGGGAAAAATGATCATCTCATTGATGCAGAAAAAGCATTTGACATAATTCAATATACTTTCATAATAAAAGAATAACAAATCTAGACATCTAAGGAAAGTATTTCAATATAATAAAGGACATATATGAAAAACAGTAACAGTTAACGTACTCAATGGTGAAAGACTGGGAGATTTTTGTAGAAGATTAAGACCAAGAAAAGGATTTGCACTTTTGCCACTTCTACTCAAAATAGTACCTTAACTCCTAGATACAGAATTTTAGTCAAGAAAAATAAATAATGATATCCAAATTGGAAAAGAAGTAAAATTATATCTATTTGCGTACAATATGATCTTCTGTGTAGAAAACTCTAAATATTAAACACACACAAAAATTATTTGAATAAACAAACTCATCAAAGTTGCCAGAAAAGAAAAGCTATATTCACATTATTTATGCTTCTATAACAAACAGAATAAAGCACATAGGAACAAACTGAAACAAGGAAACAAAAGGTTTGCATACTAAAAATTACAAAACATTGCTGAAAAAAATTAAAGAAGACACAAATAACTGGACAGGCAATCCATGTTCATGAATTGGAAGACTTAATGGTGTTAAGATGTCAATACTACCAAAAGGGATCTATAGATTCAATGCAATACCCACTATAATCCAACATTTTTTTGGCAAAATTAAAAAATCCACCCTATATTCTTGTGGAATCATAAGAGATCTTGAATAGTCAAAAATAATCTTGAAAAAGAAGAAAAATTTTTGAGGTCTCTGAGTTTCTGATTTCAAAACTTAATACAAAGTATTTGTAATCAAATCAGTGTTATACTGACATTGAGAGAGAGATATACACCAACGAAATAATATAGAGAACACCCCAAAACCATCGCATATATGGTTAAATGGTATTTGGCAAAGGTGACAAGATAATTCAATGAGGAAATGACAGGCTTTTCAACACATTATTGGAAAAACAGTATATCTACTTGCAGAAAAAATGAATTTCACACATATCATATAAAAAATTAACTCAAAATGGATCAAAGACCTAAATTTAAGAGCTAAAACTACAAAAACGCCTAGAAGAAAACACTCAGTAAAATCTTCATGACATTAGATTTAACAATTATTTCCTGAATATCCAACAAAACCACAGGCAACAAAAGAAAAATTAGATAAACTGTTCTTCAACAACATTAGTCACTTTTGTGCATCAAAGGATGCCATGAAGAGAGCAAAAATGAAATCCAAGTAATGTAAGAAAAATCTGCAAGTAATATATCTGATAAGGGATTAATATTAAGAATATACAAACTCAATAACAACAAAAAGAATTTTAAAAAGAGCATATGACTTGAATAGACATTTTTCCAAAGAAGATATGGAAATGACCGATAAGCACATGAAAAAATGCTAAACATCAATAATCATTAAGAAAATGAAACTAAAACTATAATGATATACCACTTCACACCTATCAGATGGTGATTATTATAAAAGAAAATAAATGGAAAAGTATTGGGAAAGGTGTGGAGAAATTGGAACACCCGCATTGTTAATAGGAATGTGAAATGGTAGAGCTGGTATAGAAAATAGAATGACAGTTTCTCAAATAATTAAACAGAATTACCATATAATCCAGAAATTCCAATTGTGGGCCTAGAACAGATATTTGTTGGTGTCTGGTGAGGGATCTCTCCTTGGGGTGCAGATGAACTGTTTTTTCCTATATCCTCACATAGTGGAGAAAGAGACCTCCTTCTCTCTCTCCTCTTATAAAGCCACAGTCCTATTGGATCAGGGCCCCACGTTTATGATCCTATTTAAGCTTAATTACCTCCTAAATACCCTATCTCCAGATACAATCCTATTGGGCATTAGTGATTCAATATATAAATTTCAAGAAGACACAATTCAGTACATAGAAGTGGGATATACATAAAATGGAAATTCTGAACACATGCTACAACATGGATTAATGTTGAAGATATTATACTAAGTGAAATAAGGAAATTACAAAAGAACAAATATTGTATGATTCCACTTAAATGAGGTACTTGGAGGAGTCAAATTCATAGAGACAGAAAGTCGAATGGTGATTATGAGACTATGATTAACAATTGTACACTGACAATTTAGATAACCTAGATTAAATTGCCAAATTCCTAGAAACACACAAATAATCTAAGGTGACTGAAGAAGAAATTGAAAATCCCAATAGACCTATAACAACAGAAGAGAATAAATCAATAGTCAAAAAGCTCTCAACAAAGAAAAGTCCAGGACCAGAAGGCCTCCCTAGTGAATTCTGCCAAATATTTATAGAACTATCACGTGTCCTTCTCAAACTCTTCCAAAAGATAGGAGAGACAATTCCTAATTCCTTTTATGAGGACAGCATTACTTTGATACCAAAGCCAGACAAGACATCACAATAAAAAATAAACTAATATCCTTTATGAATATAGATGCAAAAATTATCAGCATAAACTAGCAAACCTAATCCAACAGTGTATCAAAAGGATTATACACCATGTCCAAGTGAGATTTATCCCAGGAATCCCAGGATGGTTCATCATAAGAAAATCAATCAGTGTAACACAGCACATTAATAGAATAAAGGGGGAAAAATGTTTATCTCAATTGACACAAAAAAGTCATCTGAAAAGTTCCACACCTTTTCATAATAAAAATATTCAGAAAACTAGAAAAAGAAGAAAACTTTCTCAACATGATAAAGGGCTATATGAAAAACCCATAGCAAACATCAAACTTGATGGTGAAAGCCTGAAACATTTTCCTCTAAGATCAGGAACATTGCAGAGATGCCACTTTCACTACTCTTCTTCAACATTGTACTGGAAGTTCTAGCCAAAACAGCTAGAAAGGAAAGAAATAAATAAAAGTCATAAAATTTGAAAAAGAAGAAAAATTGTCTTTGCAGATGACGTGATCCTATATAAAGATAACCCCAAAGAATCTACAAAAAGGATAATAGGGTGAAGAAATGAATTCTGCATGGCTGAAGAGTACAAGGTCAATATGATAATCTGCTTTGTGTTTGTCTAGAAACCAGGAATGAACAATATGAATAGATTAATAAGGATTAAGAAAGTAATTCTATTTACAATCGTATGCAAAAGAATAAAATATTGACAAATAAATTTAACAAAAGAACCAAAAGACTTGTGAACCAAAAAAAAATTACTGAAAAAAATTAAACAAAACGTAAATAAATAGGAAGACATCCCATGAAAAACCCAATATGATGTATATGCCAGTACTACCCAAAGCAATGTACTGATTCAACGCAATCTCTATCAAAATTTCAAAAATCTTTTCGCAGAATTTGAAAAGCTGATTCCCAAATTCCTATGGAATTACAAGCAACTCTGAATAATAAAGAATTTTGAAAAAGAACAAAAGTGGAAGACTCACACTTCCTAATATCAAAATTACCTCAAAGCCACTGTAATCAAAACAGTGTGGTATTGAGATTAGGCTAGACCTATAGAATGGAATAGAAATGAGAGTCCAGAAATAAATCCATATATCTAATATATGAATATAAACCATAAAACTCTAATTGATTTTTATGATGTTCTTTTTTATTTTGATAAAATATACATAACATAAAATTTACAGTTTTAACCATTTTTAAGTGCACAATTCAGTGGCATTGATACAATCACAATGTTGTGCAACCATCAACAGTGCGGATCTCCAGAATATTTTCATCATCCCAAACTGGAATTCTGTGCATATTAAACAATAACTCCATATTATTATCCCTTTCTTCCAGGCCTCAGTAACCAATATTCTACTTTACGTCTCTATTAATTTGACTGTTCTAGGTACCTCACGTAGGTGAAATGACACCAGATTTGTCCTTCTGTGTTTGGGTTACTTCTCCTAGTGTGATTATTTTCAGGGTTCAACCATGTTGTATCATGTATCAAAATTTCATTTCTCCTTAAGGCTAAAATGTATGTATGTATGTAAACACCACATTTTGTTTATCCACTTATTTATTGATAGACATTTGTATTGTTTACACTTTATGGCTATTGTGAATAATGCTGCTATGAGCATTGGTTTGCAATTGTCTGTTCAAGTCTCTACTTTCAATTCTATTGGCTGCATAACCTCAAGTGGAATTGATGAATCATATGGTATACTATGCTTTACTTTTTGAGGAACTGTTATACTGTTTGCCAAAGTACCTTCACCGTTTTACATTCCTACCAACAGTGCATAAGGGTTCTAATTTGTTCACATCCTGACTAACACTTGCTCTTTTCATTTTTTTAAAATAAATAACCATACCATTGGGTGTGAAGTGGTACTTCATTGTGGTTTTGATTTACATTACCTTAGTGATTAATGATGTTCAGCATCTTTTCATGTGCTTATTGGCTATTTGTATATCTTCTTTGGAGAAATAGCTGTTCACATTCTTGCTCATTTTAAAACTTGGGTTGTGTACTAGTTTGCTAGGGCTAATACAACAAATTTGATAAACTGTTTGGCTTAAACTACAAAAAATATGTATTTTCTCACAGTTCTGAAGGCTAGAATTTCAAGATCTAGGTGTCAGCAAAGTTGCTTTCTTTTGAGGCTTCTTTCCTTGGTTTGCAGATGGCCATTCTCTCTATCTGTCTTCATATGCTCTTTCCTACGTATGTGTCTCCATCAAAATCTCCTTGTTCTATGAGTACACTAGTCATATTAGACTATGCCCTGCTGCAATAACATCATTTTACCTTCATTAACTCTTTAAAGAGCCTATTTTTAAATGCAGTCATATTCTGAGGTGCTGGAGGTTAGGAATTCAACATATCAATTTCAGGATGTACAATTCAGCTCATATAACACTACCCCCTGACCCCCAAAATTCATGTCCTTCTCATAGGCAAAATACATTCACCGTCTTCCAACACCCACAAATATCATAATACATTCCAGCATCAACTCTAAGTACCAAATCTCCTCTATATATTATCTAAACCTGGTATAAGTGTGATGGGAGGTGTGATTCATCCTGAGGTAAAACTCCTCTCCAGCTGTAAACACGTGAAATCCAAAAAATTATTTGCTTCCAAATTACAATGGTAGCACAAAGATAGAACAGGTATCCCCATTCCAAAAGGGAGAAATGGAAAAGGAGGAAGGGGAGGGGTCATGAGTCCCAGGAAAGTATGGAACCCAGAAGGACAAATTCCATTACATTTTAAGGTTCAAAAATAATCTTCTTTGGCTCAATATTCTATCCTCCAGGCCCACCAGGGTGGCCCTTCCTTCTGTGCACACTAGTGTGATGGCCCCAAGCCCTCAGCTCTGGTTGGCAGTCACAAAACCTCATCCCTGAGAGGCAGCTCTGACTGCTTTTGATTCAAGGAGAGGACAGCTCCTTGGATCTATGGCCCCTAGTCCCACGGTGGCAGTCACAACTCTACCAACATCTGAAGCATCTTTGTGATCATTCTCCCCTTTTCTTGAAGGATATCACATGTTCACAGCTGGACAGCTCTATTGTCCCATCCTGTAGAGTCCCAGAAGTCCAACAGCCTTCCTTGATTTTATTTCATCTTTGTCTTCTTCATTCCAAGCTGGCAGGGATTCTGCTGGTATAACTCCATCTCTTTTCCTGGTTTCTGCTGAGACGGTTGATTGGATCAATAAATCACAAGACTATAATCTTTGTAACAAATATTATCCAGCCATACCCTTAGAGTTCTTTCCGGAGCATGCTTTCTAATTTCCTTCAATATGAATTGGCTGAGAATTTTCCAAATCTTCGTGTGTTTGTTCCTGTTGGCTTAACAATCCCTTCGGTTTGTCTTATTCCTATTGCATTTTACTGTAAGCAGAAAGGAGAAAGCAGGCCATCCCTTCAACACTGCTTAGAAATCTCCTCAGTTCAATGTCCAGGTTCGTGACTTACAAGTTCTATTTTCCACAAGCTAGAACTCAATTTGGCCAAGTTGTTTGCCACTTTATAACAAGCATCAGCTTCTCTGAAAGTTCCAATAAATGTTCTTCGTTTCTGTCTAAGATCTCGCCAGAAACACTTTTGGTGTTCATATTTCTAGCAACATTTTCTTGATGATGATATATATATATATCTGTAAGATGATAGAAGCTTTCTCTATAGATCTCCTCTTTTACTTGAGCCCTCTCCAGAATCATCTAGAAAGTTAACATTTTGACTAACAGACCCTTCAAGGCAATGTAGGCTTTCCTAATATGCACCTCAAAACTATTTCAGCTTCTGTCTATTATCCAGTTCCAAAGCCACTTCCGCATTTTTAGATTTTTTAAATAGCAATACCCCACTTCCTGGCACCAAAATCTCTATTAGTTTGTTAGGATATCTGTAATAAATACCATAGGCTGTGTGACAAAGAACGGAAATATATTTTCTAATAGTTCTGAAAGCTAGAAGTTCAATATCAAGGTATAAGCAAGGTTGATTTATTTTGAGGCCTCTCTTCTTGGCCATCTGCTCACTGTATCTTGATTTTATCTTTCTATTGTATGTACTTGTGTTTAATTCCCTTTTCCTATAAGAATGCCAGTACTACTGGATTCGGGGCCAGCCTAACAACTTCATTTTACCTTAATTGGGTCTTTAAAGACCCTATTTTCAAATACATTTTGAGGTACTGAGCATTATGATTTCAACAAATGAATTTTAAGGGAACACAATTCTTGCCATAAAAAAATGTTTCTCCCACTCTCTGTGTTGTTCTTTTACTCTCTTCATAATGTCTCTCATTGCACCAAAGTTTTTAATTTTGATGGACTCTTTTTTTTTTCTTTTGTTGCATGTAGTTTTGTTGTCATATCAAAGAAATCATTGCCAAATCGAAGGTAATGAAATTTTTCCTCTATTCTTCTTAGAGTTTAACAGTTTTGGCTATTATGTTTTGGTCTTTGATGTACTTTGAGTTATCTTTTGTATACAGTGTAAGTTAAGGATCCAACTTCTGTGTTTTACTTGAGGACACCTAGTTTTCCAAGCAACATTTGTTGAAAACATGGTCCTATTCCTATTGAATGGTCTAAGTACCTTTGGCAAAAATCACTTGACCATATAGGTAAGGCTTTTATCTCTACTCTCTATTCCAATCTATTTGTCTTTATGTCCGTGTTTATTCTTGTGATATATTGTTTTGATTACTGTACCATTTGTATTCACATCTGAAATGAGGAAGTGTGAATTCTCCAACTCATCTCTTCTTTATCAAGATTGTTTAGGCTATGAAATCTCTCTTGAGATTACATATAAATTTTAGGATGGGTTTTTCTATTTCTGTCTAAAACATCTCATTGGAGTTTTGATTTCAGTTACATTAAATCTGTAGATCACTTGAGTGATATTGGCATCTTAAAAATTTTGTCTTCTGATGTATGAACATGGGATATATTTTTCAGTTTTTTTATTGAGGTTATGGTAGCTTCCACCATTGTGAAATTTCAGTTGTACATTATTATTTGTCAGTCACCCTATAGGTGTGCCTGTTCACCCTTTGTGCCCACCCCCCACTCTCCTTCCTGCTGGCAACCACTAGTCTGTCCTCTTTGTCCATGTGTTTCTTTATTTTCCACATATGGGTGGAATTATACAGCTTTTGTCTTTCTCTATCTGGCTTATTTCACTTAACATAGTGCCATCCGTGTTGTTGTGAATGGGACAATTTTGTCATTTTTTTATGACTGAGTAGAATTCCATTATGTATATATACCACATCTTCTTTATCCAGTCATCAGTCCATGGCACTTGGTTTGCTTCCATATCGTCTATTGTGAATATGCTGCAGTGAACATAAGGGTGCATAAGTCTCTTTAAATTGCTGATTTCAAGTTCTTTGGATAGATACCCAGTAGTGAGATGTCTGGGTCATACGGTATTTCTATTTTTAATTTTTTGAGAAATCTCCATACTGTTTTCCATAGTGGCTGCATCAGTTTGCTTTCCCACCAGCACTGTATGAAGGTTCATTTTTCTCCACAACCTCTCCAACATTTGCTATTTTTTGCCTTGGTTGTTATAGCCGTTCTAACAGGTGTCAGGTGCTATCTTAGTGTAGTTTTGATTTGCATTTCCCTGATGATCATTGATGATGAGCATCTTTTGATGTGCCTATTGGCCACCTGTATATCTTCTTTGGAGAAATGTCTGTTCATATCCCCTGCACATTTTTTGATCTGGTTGTTTGATTTTTTGTTGTTGAGATGTGTGAGTTCTTCATAGGTTATGGAGATTAACCCTCTGTCAGATATATGATTTGCAAATATTTTTTCCCAGTTGGTGGGTTGTCTTTTTGTTTCAGTCCTGTTTTCCCTTGCCTTGTAGAAACTTTTTAGTCTTATGAATTCCCACTTATTTATTCTTTCTATTGTTTTCCTTGTCTGAGAAGAGATGGTGTCTGAAAAGATCCTTTTAAAACTGATGTCAAAGAGGGTACTGCCACTATTTTCTTCTAGAAGTCTTACGGTTTCAGGTCTTACCTTCGAGTCTTTGATCTATTTTGAGATTATTTTTGCAAATGGTGTAAGAGAATGGTCTGCTTTTATTCTTTTACATGTGGCTGTCCAGTTTTCCCAACACCATCTTTTGAAGAAACTTTACTTTCTCCATTGTATGTTCTTCAGCTCCTTTGTCAAAGATTAGCTGTTTGTAGATGTGCGGTTTTGTTTCTGGGTTTTGAATTCTGTTCCATTGACCTGTGTCCCTGTTTTAGTATCAGTACCATGCTGTTTTTATCATTATAGCTTTTTGGTATATTTTAAAGTAAGGGATTGGGATGCCTCTGGCTTTGTTCTTTTTTCTCAGGATTGCTTTGGCTATTCAGGGTCTTTTTGCCCCATATGAACTTTAGGACTCTTTGTTCTATTCTTGCGAAGAATGTCATCGGGACTCTGATTCGGCTTGCATTGAATCTGTAGATTGCTTTAGGTAGTATAGGCATTTTAACTATGTTTATTCTTCCAATCCATGTGCATGGAATGTCTTTCCATCTTTTTATGTTGTCACCAATTTCTTTCAGGAAAGTCTTGTAGCTTTCATTGTATAGGTCTTTCACTGCCTTGGCTAAATTTATTCCAAGATATTTTATTCTTTTTGTTGCAATTGTGAGTGGGATTGTGTTTCTGAGTTCTCTTTCTTTTAGTTCATTAATATAGTATAGAAATGCAACTGATTTAACTAAGTTGATTTTGTACCCTGAAGTTTTGCTGTAATTGTTCATTATTTCAAGTAGCTTTCTGATGGACTTTTAGAGTTTTCTATACATAAAATCATGTTGTCTGCAAACACTGAGAGTTTCAGTTCTTCATTGCCTATTTGGATTCCTTTCGTTTCTCTTTCTTTCCTAATTACCCTGGCCAAAACCTCGAGTACTATGTTGAATAAGAATGGAACTACGGGCACCCTTGTCTTGTTCCTGTTCTCAGAGGGATGGCTTTCAATTATTCACCATTGAGTATGATGTTGGCTGTGGGTTTGTCATATATGACATTTATTATGTTGAGGTACTTTCCTTCTATACCCATCTTATGAGCGCTTTTATCATAAATGGATGCTGGATCTTGTCAAATGCTTTCTCTGTGTCTATTGAGATGATAATGTATTTTTTGTTTCTCATTTTGTTAATGCAGTTTATCACATTGATGGACTTCTGGATGTTGAACCATCCCTGTGTCAACATGGGATATATTTTCATGAATTTAAGTTTTTTGTAATCTCTTTCATTAGTTTTGTAGTTTTCAGAGTACAGGTTTTTCACCTCTTTGGTTAAGTTTATTCCTAAGTATTTTATTCTTTTTGATTATAAGTGGAATTCTTTCTTAATTTCCTTTTGAGAGTGCTCATTGTTAGTGTACAGAAGCACAACAGATTTTTGAGTGTTAAATTTGTGTACTGTAAATGTTGAATTTTCCTTAGTTCTGACAGTCATTTTTTCCTGAACTTTTAGTGTTTTCTACATAAAAGATGATATATTTGGTAAGCAGACATCATTTTACTTTTTCCTTTCCAAATTGAATGCCTTTTATTTTCTTTTCTTACCTAAATGCTCTGACTAGAACTTCCAATACAATTTTGGATAGAAGTAATGAGAGTGAACATCTCTGTCTTGTTCCTGATTTAGGGAAACAGCTTTCAATCTTCCAGCACTGAGTATGATATTATCCATGGATTTTTCTTATGTCCCCATTATGATGTTGAGAAATTTTCCTACTATTCCATGTTGTTGAGCACTTTTATCATGAATGGGTGTTGAATTTTGTCAAATGCTTTTTCTGCACCAATTGAGATGTTCGTGTGTTTTTTTCTTCCTACATTCAGTTAATGCAGTGTATTTCATTGATTTTCTTTTTTTTTTTCTTGAGGAAGATTAGCCCTGAGCTAACTGCTGCCAATCCTCCTCTTTTTGCTGAGGAAGACTGGCCCTGAGCTAACATCCATGCCCATCTTCCTCTACTTTCTATGTGGGATGCCTACCACAACATGCCTTGCCATGCGGTGCCATGTCTGCGCTCAGGATCCAAACCAGTGAACACCAGGCCGCCAAAGTGGAACATGCAAACTTAACCGCTGCACCACCAGGTTGGCCCCTTCATTGATTTTCATATGCAGAGCTCCATTCTTGTGTTCCAGGAATTTAACCCACATGGTAATAAGGTATAATCATCTTAATATGCTTCTGGATTAATTTTGCTAGTACTTTTTTTTTGTTATGTTTACATCAATACTGAAAGGGAATATTTGTCTCTACTTATCTTATAGTGTCTTTATCTGCTTTAGTGTTAGGGTAATACTGGAGTCATACGTTGAGCTGGGAAATGTTTCTTCTTCAATTTTTTGGAAGTGTTTGAGAATGACAAGAATTAATTCTTTTTTATGTATTTTGCACTATTCACCAGTGAAGTGGTCCTGGGCTTTTGTTTTGTCAATTACTTATTCAATCTCCTTACTGATTATACATCTATTCATATTTTCTGTTTATGATTCAGTCTTGGTAAGTTGTGTATTTGTGGAGATTTTTCCATTTTATGTAGAGTATCTGAATTGTTGGGATACAATTGGCCAAAGAACTCTCTTTTAATCCTCTATATTTCTGTCAAATTAGTAGCAATGTCTCCACTTCAATTTCTGATTTTAGTTATTTGATCTTTCTCTTGTTTTTTGTTTGTTACCTAGCTAAACTTTTGTTAATTTAGTTGATCTTTTTGAAGAACCAGTATTTAGTTTTAATGATTTTCTCCGTTATTTTTCTATTCTTTATTATTTTATTCTCCTAGATTTAAGTTTAGTTTGCTCTTCTTTTTCTAGTTCTTTAAGATGTGACTTAGTCAAGTTGGGCTACTCTAATAGAATACCATAGAATACATGGCTTATAAAAAACAGAAATTTATTTCTCACAGTTGTGGAGGCTGTGAAGTCCAAGATCAAGATGTGGGCAGACTCCCATATCTGAAGAGGGCCTCCTTCCTGGTTCATAGATGGCTGTCTTCTAGCTGTGTTCTCACATGTTGGAAGGGGTGAGAGAATTCTCAGAGGTCTCTTTTATAAAGGCACTAATACTATTCATGTGTTTCTGGTTTCATGATCTAATCACCTATTAATATCCCACCTCCTAAAAGCATCATGTTTGGGGTCAGAATTTCAACACATGAATTTTGAGCGCACACAAACATTCAGTCTATAGTAAGTTGCAAAGTTAAGTTGTTGAATTGAGATATTTCTTCTGTATCATTTAAAGTTATAAATTTCCCTCTTAGTATTGCTTTTGCATATTGCAAATTTCTGGCAAGCTGTTTTGTATTTTCCTTTATCTCAAGGTATTTTATTTATGATTTCTTCTGTAACCCTTTGGTTGGTTAAGAGAGGGTTACTTAGTTTCCACATACTTGTGTATTTTATTGTTTTTCCTCTGTTATTTAATTCTAGTTTCATTCTATTCTGATCAGAAAAAGTTTCTTTATGTTTTCAATCTGTAAATTTATTAAGACTTGCTTTGTGGCCTGATATATGGACTATTCTGTAGAATATTTCATATGCACTTGAGAATAATGTGTATTGTGCTGTCATTGGGTATAGTGTTCTATATATGTCTGTTTGCTGCAGATGGTTTATAGTGTTGAGGTCCTCTATTTCCTTTCTGATTTTGATGGTTAATTTTGTGAGTCAACTTTTCTAGGTCATGGTGCCCACGTATTTGATCACATATTATTCTGGATTTTTTGGTAAAGGTGTTTTTTTTAATGAGATTAACATTTAAATTGGAAGGTTTTGACTAAAGCAGATTACACTACAAATGTAGGTAGACCTCATCCAACCAGTTGATGGCTTTAATAGAATAAGACTAATCTACCCTGAGCAAGAAGGAATTCTGCAAGCACACTGCCTTTGATATTATTGAATGTTGGTTCTGTTTCTCTGGAAAACTCTAAAACATGGATGTTCTCTCTGGTTTTTTTTTTTTTAAAGATTTTATTTTTTTCCTTTTTCTCCCCAAAGCCCCCCGGTACACAGTTGTATATTCTTAGTTGTGGGTCCTTCTAGTTGTGGCATATGGGACGCTGCCTCAGCGTGGTCTGATGAGTAGTGCCATGTCCACACCCAGGATTCGAACTGACGAAACACTGGGCCACCTGCGCAGAACACGAGAACTTAACCACTCGGCCACGGGGCCAGCCCCCTCTCTGTTTTTTTATTATTATATGTTTATGGGTATAACATTTCATTTATTAATTTTTATACTTTTTGCTGAGGAAGAATCTCTCGGAGCTAATATGTGCTGCTAATCTTCCTCCTTTTTTGCTTGAGGAAAATTAGCCCAGAGGTAACATCTGTGCCAATCTTCCTCTATTTTGTATGTGAGTAGGTGCCACAGCATGGCTTTGAGTGGTGTAGATCCATACCCAGGATCCAAACCTGCAAACCCAGGCTGCCAAAACAGAGTGCACTGAACTTAACCACTATGCCATGGGGCCAGCGCCTGCATTTATTTTTTAGTTTAGATGTACTTGACATAAAACACTGCATAAGTTTAAGCTGTAGAATGTGTTAATTTTATGCATTTATATATTGCAATATGATTACCACCATAGCGTTAGCTAACACTTCTATCATACTATATAATTGTCATTTCTTTTTTGTGGTGAGAACAATTAAGATCTAGTGTCTTTGTAACTTTGAAGTTTACCATACAATATTGTTGACTATAATTACTATGCTATGAATTAGATCTCCAGAACTTATCAACTAGTTGCAAATTTGTACCCTTAAACAATATCTCCCCACTACCCCAACACTCTAGGCCCTGCTAATCCTGTTCTACTCTCTGATTTTATGGATTCTGCTTTTTTAGATCCAAAATGTAAGTAATTTCATACAGAATTTGTCTTTCTCTGTCCGAACTTATCTCACTTAGATAAATACACTTAAGGTCCAATCATATTGTTGAAAATGGCAGGATTTCTTTTTTTCTCATGGCTAAATAATATTCGATTATAAGTATAAAATATGTCTTTATATCTTATATATAGTTTGCAACACATATATCATGTATATGGTTTGCAAATATGTATGTGTTGTGAATACATATATGTATCACATGTTCATCCATTTATCCATTAAGAGATACTTATATTGTTTGCATATCTTCACTACTGGGAATAATGCTACAAAAGAAATGAAAGTTCAGATGTTTTCAATATTATATTTCATTTACTTTGATTGTATACCAGGAATGGGACTGCTAGATCATATGATAGTTTAATTTTTAATTTTTTGAGAAACCTCCAAACTGTTTTCTATAGTGGCTGAAGCAATTTATGTTACTACCAACAGTGGAGTGGTTCCCTTTTCTCCACATCATTGCCACCACTTGTTATTTCTTGCCTATTTTGCAATGGTCATTCTTATTGGTGAGAGGTGATATCTCATTGAGGATTTGATTTGAATTTCCCTGATAATGAGTGATGTTGAACATCTTTTCATGTACCTCTTGGCCATTTGGATGTCTTGTTTGGAAAAATATCTATTCAGTTCCTCTGCTCATTTTTTAAACCAGATTGTTTGGGTTTTCAATTATTGAATTGTATGGTTTATATATATTTTGGATGTCAATGCCTTATCTGACATATGGTGTGCAAATATTTTCTTCCCTTATATAGGTTGTCTTTTCTTTTCCTTTTTTTTTCCATGAAGAAGCTTTTTAGTTTGATGTAGTCTCGCTTGTCGATTTTTGCTATTGTTCCTTGTGTTATTGGTGTCATATCAAAAATATTATTGTCAAGATTGATGTCAAGGAGCTTCTTTCCTATGTTGAGTCTTATCTTCAAGTCTTTAATCTATTTTGAGTTAAATTTTAGGGTGATGTAAGATATGGGTCCTATTTTATTTTTCTGCATGTGGTTATCCAGTTTTCCCAACGCCGTTTGTTGAAGGGATGATCCTTTCTCCATTAAGTGTTCTTGAGTTCCCATCAAATATTAATTGACCATATATGCATGGGTTTATTTCATGGTTCTCCATTCTTTTGCATTGGTGTATGTGTCTATTTTTATGCCACTACCACACTGTGTTAATTACTTTACCTTTGTATTATAGTTTGAAATCAGGATGTGTAATGCCTCAGGCTGTTCTACTTTCTCATGATTGGTTTGGCTACTTGGAGTCTTTTGAGGTTTCATATAAATTTTAGGACTCTTTTCTAATCTATGAAAAATGTCCTTGGAATTTTTATAGAGATTGCTTTGAATTTATAGAGGGCTTTGTGTAGTATGGGCATTTTAACAATATTAATTCTTTTGATCCATGAACTTGAGATTTCTTTCCATCTTGTTTGTGTCTTCTTCAATTTCTTTCAACAGAGTTTTGTAGTTTCATTGTTTAGATCTTTCACTTCTTTGGTTACATTTATCCCTCAACATTTTATTGTTTTTGATACTATTGTGAATCAGATAGTTTTCTTTAGTTCTTTTTCAGATATTTCATTCTTATTGTATAGAAACAACTGATTCGTGTATGATTATACTGTATCCTGAAACTTTAGTGAATTTGTTCATTAGTACCAACAGATTTTTGGTTGAGTCTTTAGGATTCTCTGTATGTAAGATCATAACATCAGTGAATAAAAACAATTTTACTCCTTCCTTTCCAATTTAGATGCTTTTTATTTCTTTGTCTTCCATAATTGTTCTAGCTAGGACTTTCAGGACTATATTGAATAAGAGTGGTGAGAGTGGGCAATCTTATATTGTTCCTGATCTTGGAGGAAAAGCTTTCAACTTTGCATATGATGTTAGATCTGAGTTTGTCATATATGACCTTTATTATGTTCCAATATGTTCCTTCTAAATCAAATTTGTTGAAAGTTTTTACCATTAAAAGTTGTATTTTGTCAAATACTTTTACTGCTTTTATTGAGATGATCATGTAATTTTTATCTTTCATTCTATTAATGACATGTTTCACATTTATTGATTTGCATATGTTGAAGCTTCCTTGCATCTCAGGGATAAATCCCAGATTGTCATGGTGTATTATCCTTTTAATGTGTTTCTTGAATTCAGTTTGATAATATTTTGTTGAAAAACTTTGTATCTATATTCATCAGGGATACTGATTTATAATTTTCTTTTCTTATAGTGCCCTTATCTGACTTTAGTAGCAGGTAATGCTGGCCTTATAAAATGACTTCGGAAGTGTTCCCTCCACTTCAACTTTTTGGAATTGTTTAAGAAAGATTGGCATTAATTCTTCTTTAATGTTTGATAGAATTCAGCAGTGAAGCCATCTGGTCCCTGGCTTTTCTGTGTTAGGATGTTTGTGATTACTGAGTCAATTTCCTTACTGGTTCTTTGTCTGTTATGATATTCTATTTCTTCCAGATTCCAGTGTTGATAGATTGTACATTTATAGGAATTTATGCATTTCCTTTAGCTTATCCAATTTGTTGGCATATAATTTAGTATAGTAGTCTCTTATGATCCTGTGTATTTCTGTGATATGAGTTATAATGTCTCCTCTTTCATTTCTGATTTTAGTTCGTCTAGCTAAGCATCAATTTTGCTTATCTTTTTGAAAAGCTAGTTCTTAGTTTTGCTGATCTTTTCAGTTGTTTTTCTGGTCCCTATTTCATTTATTTGTACCCTAATTTTTGTTATTTCTCTCTTTTTGCTAATTTGGATTTAGTTTGTTTTTCTTTTTCTAGTTCCTTGAGGTTTAAGTTAGGTTGCTTATTTTAAATTTCTTTATTTTCTTAATGTATACATTTATAACTATAAATAATATGAATATAAATATATATACATATTATATATATTTTATATATAATATAAATATAAATATATAAATATAAAATTTTCCTCTCAGAACTGCTCTTGCAGTATACCATTGGTGTTGGTATGTTATGTTTTCATTTTCCTTTATTTTGATATTTTTTATGGCATTCAATTTCAACATGCTTTGAAATTTTCAAACTTTCCTCTAATTGGTGATTTCTAGTTTTATACCATTGTCATTGGAAAAGATAATTGGAATTACTTCAATATTCTTAAATTTGCTAATACTTTTTGTCACCTGTCATATGATTTACCCTTGAGAATTTTCCATCTGTACTTAAGAAGAACACTTATTCTACTGCTGTTGGATGGAATGTTCTATAAATATATTTTAGGTCCATTTGTTCTAAAGTATGGTTTAATTTCAATATTTCCTTGTTGGTTTTGTGTCTGGATGATCTATCCATTGCTGACAATGAGGTATTGAAGTCTGCTACTATTATTGTATTATTATTTATTTCTCCCTTCAGATCTGTTAGTGTTTGATTAATATATTTAGGTGTCCAATTGTGGACACATATATATTTACAATTTTTATATCTTCTTTCATTGCCATCCCCACTTTCTTTTGGTTTCCACTCACATGAAATAACTTTTCTCATCCTTTCACTTTGACACTATGTGTGTCCTTAAATATGAGGTGTTTCTCTTGTATACAGCATATAGTTGAGTGTTGTTTCTTTATCCATCAAGCTAATTTTGTGCCTTTTGATTGGTAACTTCAATCCATTTACACTTATAGTAATTGTTGATATGTGAGGACTTACTAAGGCCATCTTATTACCTGCTTTCTGAATGTTTTGCAGTTTGATTTCATTTTTTTTCCCCTCTGTTTCTGCCTACCATTGGAAAATGGTGATTTTTCCATGGTGATATGCTCTGTTTCTTCTTTATTTATGTTTTGGAAGCTTTTATAGGATTTTGCTTTCTGGTTACTGTGAGGTTTACATAAAACATCTTATAGATTGAACACTCCAATTTAAGCTGAGTGCAACTTAATTTTGATCACATACAGAAACTCTACCATTTTACTCCCCCTTTTATATTTTTGATTTCACAATTTACCTCTTTTTGTATCATGCATTTGTTAACAAATCTTGGTATTTATAGTTATTTTTAATACTTTTACTTAATCTTTATACTATAGCTAATTAACTCAATATCCTATTGCAGAATTAGAGTTTTCTAAATCTGATTCTATATTTACCTTTACCAGTGTGTTTTATACTTTGACATGTTTTCATGTCCCTAAGTGGTGTTATTTCATTTCAGATTGAAGATCTCCTTTCACGATTTCTTACAAAGCAGGTCTAATGGTGACGAACTTCCTCAGCTTTTATTTGTCTGGGATAGTCTTTATTTTGCCTTCATATGTGAAAGATCACTGCCAGATAGAATATTCTTGGCTGGCAAATTTTTCTTTCAACAATTCGAGTGTATCATTTCACTCTTCTGGACTGTAGGGTTTCTGCTGATAGATCTGTTAATAGCTTGATGTGAAATCCTTTGTAGGTTACAATCTGTTTTTCTCAACCGGCTTTTAGAATTCTATCTTTACCTTTGGTTTTTGACAGTTTTATTATAATATGTCTTGGAGAAGGTCCCTTGTCATTGAGATAATAGGGTGACCTATTAGCTTCATCAACTTGGATGTCCAAGTCTCTCCCCATGTTTGAGAAGTTCTCAAATATTATTTCTTTAAATAAACATTCTGCCCCCTTCTCCCTCTCTTTTCCTTCTAGAACCTCAATTATTCTAATATTTAACATTTGCTGGGGTCCCATAGATCACATAGGCTTTCTTCCTTCTTTTTCACTTTTTGAGAAATCTCCATACTGTTTTTCCAGCATGGCTGCACCAGTTTGTACTGCCTCATTCTCTACAACATTTGTTATCTCTTGTCTTATGTAATAATTGCCATTCTGATGGTTGTGAGGTGATATTTCTTAGTTTTGATTTACATTTCCCTAATAATTAGAGAATATGAATATCTTTTCATGTGCCTCATGGTCATCTGTATATCTTCTTTGTAAAAATGTCTATTCATATCCTCTGCCCATGTTTTGATCATGTTGTTCATTTTTTTGCTGTTTAGTTGTGTGAGTTCTTTCTATATTTTGAAGTTGACTCCTAACTGGATATATGATTTGCAAATATTTTCTCCCAGTTAGTGGGTTGTCCTTTCATTTTGTTGATGGTTTCCTTTGCCGTGAAAAAGATATTTACTTTGATGTAATTGCATTTGTTAATTTTTTTCTTTTGCTTCCTTTGCCTGAGGAGATGCGGTATTCAAAAAGATACTGCTAAGACCAATGTCAAAAAGCATACTACCTATGTTTTCTTCTAGGATTTTTTTTGTTTCAGGTTTTACATTCAAATCTTTAATTCATTTTTAAGTAAATTCCATGTTTGGTGCAAGATAATTATCTACTCTCATTCTTTTGCATGTGGTTGTTCAGTTTTCACAACACCATTTATTGAAGAGACATTCCTTTCTGTCTTGCATGTTTTTACCTCATTTGCAGAAAATTAGCTGTCCATAGATATGTGGTTTTATTTCTGAGCTCTCAATTCTGGTCCATTGATCTGTGTGTCTATTTCTCTGCCAGTACAATGCTGTTTTGATACTAAGCAAATATAATATAACTGTGTAGTATATTTTTAATTCAGGGAGTGTTATTCCTCCAGCTTTGTTCATTTTTCTCAGGATTGTTTTGTCTATTCAGCATCTTTTGCTGTTCCATATAAATTTTAGAATTCTTTGTTCTACTTCTGTGAAGAATGTCATTGAGATTCTGATAAGAATTGCATAGAATCTGTAGAATGTTTAGGTAATAGGAACATTTCAACTATGTTTATTCTTCCAATCCATGAACACAAAGTTTCTTTCCTTTTTGTAATGTCTTCCTCAATTTATTTCAACAATGTCTTATACATTTCAGTGTATAGTTCTTTCATCTCCTTGGTTAAATTTATTCCTAGGTATTTTATTTGTGGTGTTGTGATTGTGAATGTGAATGTATTCTTCAATTCTATTTCTGCTAGTTTGTTCTTGGTGTATAGAATTGCAACTGATTTTTTGTATTGATTTTGTACCTTGCAATTTTATTGTGTTTGTTAATTACTTCTAAATTTTTTTAGTGGATTCTTTAGGAGTTTCTATATATAGAATCATGTCGTCTGCAAATAGTGACAGTTTTAGTCCTTCTTTTCCAATTTGGATCTCCTTTATTTATTTTTCTTGTCTAATTGCTCTAGTTAGGACAAGAGTAGTGAGAATGGGCATCATTGTCTTGTTCCTGTTCTTAGAGGGTTAGCTTTCAGTTTTTTACCATTGAGTACGATGTTGGTTGTGGGTTTGTCATATACAACCTTTATTATATTGAGGTACTTTCCTTCAATACCCATTAGTTTCAGAGTTTTGATCATAAATGAATTTGAATATTGTCAAATGCGCTCTCTGAATCTACTGAGAATATCGTGTGGTTTTTATTCTTCATTTTGTTAATGTAGTAGATCACATTGATTCATTTGTGGATATTGAACTATCTCTGCATCCCTGGAATAAATCCCACTTGATTGTCTTGTATGAAACTTTCTTTTATTTAAATTGACTTTATGATAGTTTACAACATGTTGAATTTTCAGTTGTACACTGTTATTTGTCAGTCACCATATAGGTGTGTCCCTTCACCCTTTGTGCCCAACCCCCATTCCTTCCCCCTGGTAATCATAAAACAGTTCTCTTTGTCCATGTGTTTCTTTATCTTCCATGTACTAGTGAAATCATATGATGTCTGTCTTTCTCTGCCCAGCTTATTTCACTTAACATAATACCCTCAAGGTCCATCAATATTGTTGCCAATGGGGTGATCTTGTCTGCTTTTATGGATTAGTAGTATTCCATTGTGTGTGTGTGTGTGTGTATATATATATATATGCCACATATTCTTTATCAAATCATCAGTTGGTAGGCATCAGTTGCTTCCACATCTTGGTTATTGTGAATAATGCTGCAGTGAACATAGGAGTGCATAAGACACTTTGATTTGTTGATTTCATGTTCTTTGGATAAACACCCAGTAGTGGTATAGCTGGGTCATTATGGTGTTTCTATTTTTAATTTTTTAAGAAATCTTCATAGTTTTCCGTAATGTCTGTACAAGTTTGCACTCCCACCAGCAGTGTATGAGTGTTCCCTTTTCTGCACAACCTCTTCAACATTTGTTATTTTTTGTCTTGGTCATTATAGCCATTCTAATGGGTATAAGGCGATATCGTAGTGTAGTTTTCATTTGCATTTCCCTGATGGTTAGTGATATTGAGCATCTTCTCATGTGCCTATTGGCAATCTGTGTATCTTCTTTGGAGAAATGTCTGTTCATATCCTATGCCCACTTTTTGATCAGGTTGTTTTTCTATTGTTGAATTGTATGAGTTCTTTATATATTATGGAGAGTAAAGCCTTGTTGAATATATGATTTACAAATATTTTCTCCCTGTTGGTGGGTTTCCTTTTGGTTTTTATCCTGGTTTCCCTCGCCACGTAGAAACTCTTTAGTCAATGAAGTCATACGTGCTTAATTTTTCTTTTGTTTTCCTTGTCAAAATGATCCTTTAAGACCAATGCCAAAGAATGTACTGCTTATATTTTCTTCTAGAAGTTTTATGGCTTCAGGTCTTACCTTCAAGTCTTTGAACTATTTTGAGTTTATGTATGGCATAAAATAATGGTCTACTCTCATTATTTTGTATGTGGCTGTTCAGTTTTCCCAACACCATTCATTGAAGAGACTTTCTTTTTTCCATTGTGTGTTCTTAGTTCCTTTGTCAAAGATTATCTGTCTATAGATATGTGGTTTTATTTCTGGGTTTTCGTATATTTTCCATTGATTTGTGTGCCTGTTTTTGTACCAGTACCATACTGTTTTGATTACTATAGCTTTGTAGTATCTTTCAAAGTCCAGGAGTGTGATGCCTCCAGCTTTGCTCTTTGTTCTCAGGATTGCTTTAGCTATTCAGTATCTTTTTTTCACCACATACGAATTCTAGGATTCTTTGTTCTGTTTGTGTGAAGTATGTCATTGAGATTCTGATTGGGATTACACTGAATCTGTGGATTGCTTTAGGTAGTATGGACGTTTTGACTATGTTTATGGTTCCAATCCATGTGCATGGACTATCTTTCCATTTCTTTATGTCATCGTCAATTTCTTTCAGTAATGTCTTATAGTTTTCATTGTGTAGGTCTTTCATCTCCTTGGTTAAATTTATAACAAGATATTTTATTCTTTTTGTTGGAATTGTAAATGGGATTGTGTTCTTGAGTTTTCTTTTCGTTAGTTCATTACTGGAGTATAGAAATGCAATCTCTTATGTAAGTCGATTTTGTTTCCTGCAGCTTTGCTGTAGTTGTTGATAAATTGTAACAGTTTTCCAATGGATTCTTTGGGGTTTTCTATATATAAAATCATGTCATGCTCAAACAGTGAGGGTTTTATTTCTTCATTGGCTATTTGGATTCCTTTTATTTCTTTTTGTTTCCTAATTACTCTGGCCAAAACCTCCAGTAGTATTTTGAATAAGAGTGGAGAGTGTGATCACACTTGTCTTATTCCTATTCTCAAAGAGATGGTTTTCAGTTTTTCCCCATTGAATATGATATTGGCTGTGGGTTTGTCATATATGGCATTTATTATGTTGAGGTACTTTCCTTCTATACCCATTTTCTTGAGAGTTTTTATCATAAATGGATGTTGGATTTTGTCAAATGTTTCCTTTGCATCTACTGAGATGATCATGTAATTTTTGTTCCTCATTTTGTTAACATGGTGTATCATTGATTTGTGGATGTTGGATCATTCTTGTGTCCCTAGTATAAATCCCACTTGATCATGGTGTATGATCTTTCTAATGTATTTCTGTATTCTGTTTGCCAATATTTTGTTGAGGATTTTTGCATGTATGTTCATTGGTGATATTGTACAATAATATTCCTTTTTTGTGTTTTCCTTGTCTGGTTTTCATATCAGGGTATTGTTGGCCTCATAAAATGAGTTAGGCAGGGTCCCCTGCTCTTCAAATCTTTGCATGAGTTTGAGAAAAATAGGTCTTAAACCTTCTTTGAATGTTTGGGTGAATTCCCCAGAGAAGCCATATGGTCCTGGAGTTTTGTTTTGGGGGATTTTTTTTAAGATTTTATTTTTTTCCTTTTTCTCCCCAAAGCTCCCCAGTACATAGTTGTATATTCTTCGTTGTGGGTCCTTCTAGTTGTGGCATGTGGGATGCTGCCTCAGCATGGTTTGATGAGCAGTGCCATGTCGGCGCCCAGGATTCGAAACAACGAAACACTGGGCCGCCTGCAGCAGAGCACACGAACATAACCACTCGGCCACGGGGCCAGCCCCCTGTTTTGGGGGACATTTGATTACTGTTTCAACCTCTTTACTTGTCATTGGTCTACTCAATTCTCTATTTCTTCTTGATTCAGTTTTGGGAGGTCATATGGCTCTAAGAATTTATCCGTTTATCCAAATGTTGTCATAGAGCTTTTCATAATATTATGTTATAATCCATGGCATTTCTGTTGTGTCCATCGTAATTTATCCTCTTTCATTTCCGATTTTATTTATTTATTTGAGGCTTCTCTCTTTTTTCCTCAGTGAGTTTAGCTAAAGGGCTATCATTTTGTTTATCTTTTCAGAGAAGTAACTATTTTTCATTAATCCCCTCTGTTGTATTTTCATTCTCTCTTTTATTTATTTCCACTCTGATTTTTATAATATCCTTCCTTCTACTGACCTCAGGGTTGTTTGTTCCTTTTTTTTCCTAGTTCTTTTGGGTATAGTCTTAGATTGTTTATTTGAGATTTTTCTTGTCTGTTAGGTAGGCCTGTATTGCTATAAACTTCCTTCTTCTTATCACTTGTGCTGCATCCCATAAGTTTTGGTATGCTGTATTTCCATTTTCATTTGTCTCCAGGTATTTTTCGTCCTCTCCTTTAACTTATTCATTGATCCAATAGTTTTTCAGTAGCATTTTGCTTAGTCTCCACATATTGTGACTTTTCCAGCTTTCCTCTTTAGTTGATTTCTAGTTTCATACCGTTGTGGTTGGAAAAGATGATTGATATAACTTCAACCTTCTTAAATATTTTAAAGCTGGTTTTGTTTCCCAACATGTGATCTACCTTTGAGACTGTTCAATGTGCACTTGAGAACAATGTGTATTCTGCTGCTTTTGGATGGAATGTTCTTTTATATATATATCTATTAAGTCCATTTTGTCTAGTGTTTCATTTAAGGCAAAAGTTTCCTTGCTGACTTTCTGTCTGGATGATCTATCTATTAATGTAAGTGGGATGTTAAAGTGCACTAATATTATTGTGTTGCTGTCAATTTCTCCCTTTAGGTCTGTTAATAGTTGCTTTACATTCTTTGGTACTCCTAGGTTAGGTGCATATATATTAATAAGTGTTAGGATTTCTTGGTGGAATCTGTCTTTTATTATTATATAATGGTCATCTTTTTCTCTTGATATGTCTTTTGACTTGAAGTCTATTTTTTCTGACATATGTATGGCTACACCTGATCTCTTTTGGTCACCATTTGCTTGGATTATCATCTTCCATCCCTTCACTCTGGGTCTGTGTTTATGTTTACACCTGTGATGGAGCATCTACACTTGGAGGCAGAATATTGTTAGGTGGTCTTTTTTTTTTAATAATATTATTTTTTAATGTAATAAGCCAAAACCTATCATGACAAAATACAAACAAAATTCACAAAAATATTTCAACACAAAACAATGAAAGTCAGCGTTATAGATACACAGGCAGATACATATATACATGAAGTATACTCAACTTTTAAAAATAATAAAAATATTCCAATTAAAGAATTGGAAATTGTGCTAAAATACAAACAAACTAAAAAATGCAAATGGCCAATTATTATATGGAGATATGTCTAAAATCTTATAAACAAGAAACAAAAACATTAAGTAGTAGTGACATTCAGTATTTACCTATGAAATATCTTGTTAACAATTTAAAAATGATATGTTGAAATGATAATATTTTGAATATGTTTGTTTAAATATATTATTAAAATGAAGTTCACCTCTTTCTTTTGACTTGTTTTAGTGTGGCCACTAGAAAATTTGAGATTATGTATGAGGCTTGCATTACATTTCTATTAGACAGCACTCATCTAGAACAGATTTGGGGTCTTAAAATATTCATTTCTTTTGACTATAGCTTAATCAGCTACTCAGAGATGCTTTTAGAAATCCATGTAAAAGCAAATTCATCCTCATATTATTCACAGGGGCAAATGTTTATAAACGATATACATACTTAATGATTGGAAAATGGTTTGTTTTATAGACATTTTCTGAAAATTGGGCAATCATTAAAACTATGACATCATCAAAGACTTGAGAAAATGCTTACACCCATGTTAAGAGAAAAACAAAGATTAAAAAATATTTAATTTGTGGGGCCGGCCCCGTGGCTGAGTAGTTAAGTTCGTGCGCTCCACTGCGGCAGCCTAGGGTTCAGATCCTGGGCACAGACATGGCACTGCTCGTCAGGTCACGCTGAGGCGGCATCCCACATGCCACAACCAGAAGGACCCACAACTAGGATATACAGCTATGTATGGGGGGCTTGGGGAGATAAAGCAGAAAAAAAAAAGATTGGCAATAGTTGTTAGCTCAGGTGCTGATCTTTAACAAAAAGAAAAAAATTATTTAATTTGTTCCTATATTTACCACATATATTGAATCAATATGTTGACTATGTATATATAAAAAAAACAAGATAAAATATATAGTTCTAACATTTGCTATATATACTACATTTTTTGAATATATATGCTAAATATATACATATATAATTTTTTGATAAAGAAGTGTTTCTAAAATAACAGTTTATTTAGGTCTTCTTTTTTAATCCATCTAGCCACTGTGTTCTTTTCATTGGTGAATTCAATCTATTTACATTTAGGGTGATTATTGATATATGAGGGCTTAATATTGCCACTTTATCCTTTGCTTTCTGACTGTTCTCCAATTCCATTGTTTCTTTTTCCTTCTATATTTGTCTACCATTTCTGTTTAGTGGTTTTCTGTGATGTTCATCTCAGTTTTCTCTTTATTTATTATTTGTGACTCTGCTCTGATTTTTTCTTTCATGTTACCATGAAGTTTGCATAAAATATCTGATAGATGAGATAGTCCTTTTTTCTTTTGTTTTCCTTTTTTATTTATATTTTTTTAAATTGAATTATTGATAGGTTACAATCTTGTGAAATTTCAATTGTACATTAATCTTTGTCAGTCATGTTGTACGTGCACCACTTCACCCTTTGTGCCCACCCCCCACCCCACCTTTCCCCTGGTATCCACTAAACTGTTCTTGGTCCATAGTTTTAAATTCCTCATATGAGTGGAGTCATACACAGATTATCTTTCTCTCGCTGGCTTATTTCACTTAACATAATTCTCTCAAGGTCCATCCATGTTATTGCAAATGGAATGATTTTGTTCTGTTTTGCAGCTGAGTAGTATTCCATTGTATATATGTACCACATCTTCTTTATCCATTCGTCTGTTGATGGGCACTTAGGTTGCTTCCACGTCTTGGCTATTGTAAACAGTGCTGCAATAAACATTGGGGTGCACAGGACTTTTGGGATTGCTGACTTCAGGCTCTTTGGATAAATATCCAGTAGTGGGATGGCTGGATCGTATGATAGTTCTATTTTTAGTTTTTTGAGGAATCTCCATACTGTTTTCCATAGTGGCTGCACCAGTTTGCATTCCCACCAGCAGTGTATGAGGGTTCCTTTTTCTCCGCAACCTCTCCAACATTTGTTGCTATTAGTTTTAGATATTTTCGTTATTCTAACGGGTGTAAGGTGATATCTTAGTGTAGTTTTGATTTGCATTTCCCTGATGATCAGCGATGATGAGCATCTTTTCATGTGCCTATTGGCCATCAGTATATCTTCTTTGGAGAAATGTCTGTTCATGTCTCCAGCCCATTTTTTGATTGGGTTGTTTGATGTTTTGTGGTTGAGTTGAGAGAGTTCT
Source organism: Equus przewalskii (assembly GCF_037783145.1). Taxonomy (NCBI): domain Eukaryota; kingdom Metazoa; phylum Chordata; class Mammalia; order Perissodactyla; family Equidae; genus Equus; species Equus przewalskii. Next base: position 63,625,364 of record NC_091863.1, read on the forward strand.
TTATATATTAAGGATATTAAGCCTTTGTCAGATATATGACTTGCAAATATTTTTTTCCCAGTTAGTGGGTTGTTTTTTTGTTTCAATCCTGTTTTCATTTGCCTTGAAGAAGCTCTTTAATCTGATGAAATCCCATTTGTTTATTCTTTCTATTGTTTCCCTTCTCTGAGAAGGCATGGTGTCCGAAAAGATCCTTTTAATACTGATGTCAAAGAGTGTACTGCCTACGTTTTCTTCCAGAAGCCTTATGGTTTCAGGTCTCACCTTTAGGTCTTTAATCCATTTTGAGTTTATTTTGGTGAATGGTGAAAAAGAATGGTCAATTTTCATTCTTTTACATGTGGCTTTCCAGTTTTCCCAGCACCATTTGTTGAAAAGACTTTCTTTTCTCCATTGTATGCCCTCACCTCCTTTGTCAAAGATAAGCTGTCCATAGATGTGTGGTTTTATTTCTGGGCTTTCAATTCTGTTCTATTGATCTGTGCACCTGTTTTTGTACCAGTACCATGCTGTTTTGATTACTGTAGCTTTGTAGTATGTTTTGAAGTCAGGGATTGTGATGCCTCCTGTTTTGTTCTTTTTTCTCAGGATTGCTTTAGCAATTCGGGGTCTTTTGTTGCCCCATATGAATTTTAGAATTCTTTGTTCTAATTCTGTAAGGAATGTCATTGGGATTCTGATTGGGATGGCGTTGAATCTGTAGATTGCTTTAGGTAGAATGGACATTTTAACTATGTTTATTCTTCCAATCCATGTACATGGAATGTCTTTCCATCTCCTTATGTCGTCATCCAATTCTCTCAGAAATGCCTTGTAATTTTCATTATATAGGTCCTTCACTTCCTTAGTTAAATGTACCCCAAGGTATTTTATTCTTTTTGTTGCGATTGTGAATGGTATTGTATTCTTGAGTTCTTTTTCTGTTGGTTCATTACTGGAGTATAGAAATGCTACTGATTTATGCAAATTGATTTTATACCCTGCAACTTTGCTGTAGTTGTTGATTACTTCTAACAGTTTTCCGATGGATTCTTTGGGGTTTCCTGTATATAAGATCATGTCGTCTGCAAACAGCGAGAGTTTCACTTCTTCCGTCCCTATTTGGATTCCTTTTATTCCTTTTTCTTGCCTGATTGCTCTGGCCAGGACCTCCAGAGCTATGTTAAATAAGAGTGGTGATAGAGGGCATCCTTGTCTCGTTCCTGTTTTCAGGGGGATGGGGTTCAGTTTTTGCCCATTGAGTATGATGTTGGCTATGGGTTTGTCGTATATGGCCTTTATTATGTTGAGGTAGTTCCCTTCTATGCCCATTTTGTTCAGAGTTTTTATCATAAATGGCTGTTGGATCTTGTCAAATGCCTTCTCTGCATCTATTGAGATGATCATGTGGTTTTTATTCCTCAGTTTGTTGATGTGGTGTATCACGTTGATTGATTGGCGGATGTTGAACCATCCCTGTGTCCCTGGTATGAATCCCACCTGATCCTGATGTATGATTCTTTTGATGAATTGCTGAATTCTGGTTGCCAAAATTTTGTTGAGAATTTTTGCATCTATGTTCATCAGTGATATTGGCCAGTAGTTCTCTTTTTTCGTGGTGTCCTTGTCAGGTTTTGGTATCAGCGTGATGTTGGCCTCATAGAATGTGTTAGGAAGTGTTCCATCTTCCCTAATTTTTTGGAATAGCTTGAAAAGGATAGGTATTAAATCCTCTCTGAAAGTTTGGTAGAATTCCCCAGGAAAGCCATCTGGTCCTGGGGTTTTATTCTTTGGGATGTTTTTGATTGCTGTTTCAATCTCTTTCCTTGTGATTGGTCTGTTCAAATTGTCTGCCTCTTCTTGAGTGAGCTTTGGGAGATTGTAGGAGTCCAAGAATTTATCCATTTCCTCTAGGTTATCCATTCTGTTGGCATATAGTTTTTTGTAGTATTCTCTTATAATCTGTTGTATTTCTGCAGAGTCTGTTGTTATTTCTCCTTGCTCATTTCTGATTTTGTTTATTTGAGCTTTCTCCCTTTTTTTCTTTGTAAGTCTGGCTAGTGGTTTGTCAATTTTATTTATCTTCTCAAAAAACCAGCTCTTTGTCTCATTGATCCTTTCTACTGCCTTTTTCATTTCAATGGTATTTATTTCTGCTCTGATTTTTATTATTTCTCTCCTTCTGCTGACTTTAGGCTTCATTTGTTCTTTTTTCTCTAGTTCAGTTAGGTGTGCTTTAAGGTTGCTTATTTGGGATTTTTCTTGTTTGTTAAGATGTGCCTGTATTGCGATGAATTTTCCTCTTAATACAGCTTTTGCTGTATCCCATATGAGTTGGTATGGCATGCTATCATTTTGATTTGTTTCCAGGTATTTTTTTATTTCTTCTTTAATTTCTTCAATGATCCATTGCTTGTTCAGTAGTGTGTTGTTTAGTCTCCACATCTTTGTGCCTTTCTCAGCTTTTTTCTTGTAATTAATTTCTAGCCTTATAGCACTATGATCTGAGAAGATGCTTGTTATTATTTCAATTTTTTTAAATTTGTAGAGGCTTGCCTTGTTTCCCAACATATGGTCTATCCTAGAGAATGTTCCATGTGCACTTGAGAAGAATGTGTATTCAGCTCCTTCAGGGTCGAGTGATCTATATATGTCTATTAAGTCCAATTGTTTTAGTTTTTCATTCAGCTCCACTATTTCCTTGTTGATTTTCTGTCTGGATGATCTGTCCATTGATGTGAGTGGGGTGTTGAGGTCCCCTACTATTATTGTGTTGTTTTTAACGTCTTCCTTTAGGTCTGTTAATAGTTGCTTTATGAATCTTGGTGCTCCTGTGTTGGGTGCATAGATATTTATAAGCGTTATTTCTTCTTGATGAAGTGTCCCTTTGATCATTATATATTGTCCCTCTGTGTCTCTCTTTACCTGTCTTATTTTGAAATCCACTTGGTCTGATATGAGAATTGCAACACCTGCCTTTTTTTCCTCGCTATTTGCTTGAAGTATTGTCCTCCACCCCTTCACCCTGAGTCTGTGTTTGTCCTTGGGGCTGAGGTCTGTTTCCTGGAGGCAACAAATTGTTGGATCTTGTTCTTTAATCCATTTTGCCGCTCTGTGTCTTTTTATTGGAGAGTTCAATCCGTTCACATTGACAGTGATTATTGATGCATGTGGACTTAATGCTGTCAATCTGTCGCTCATTATCTTGTTTTCCTGTGTTTCTTTTCCTGTGTGCTTTAGACTACCCATTTAATACTGCAATTTCTTATGCTGGGTTTCTTAGATTTTTCCTTATCTATGATTTCAGACTCTGTTCTGTACTTTATTTTAGTGTCTACCTTGAAGTTTGTATTTAGAATCTCGTGTATAATATAGTCTATTCTCTGGTGGTCTCTTACTTACTCGACCAATACTGATTTAGACCCTTTGCTCTTCCCCTCCTAAATAATTATTTTCATTTTTTATTCCAACTCGTCTTATTAATTTGTAGTTAGAGTGCTAAGATCGTCCTTGTTTTGGTAGTTTCCTTATTTTTACCCTAATGCTATAGTTGAATATTTGCTATCCTGTTCTGGTTCTATCCATCGGTCTCCCTAGTCTGTGGATTGTGTCCCCTTTCTCCCTTTTTTCTTTTTTCAAGTATGAGAGCCTTCTTGAGGATTTCTTGTAATGGAGGGCTTTTAGTTACAAATTCCCTTAACTTTTGTTTGTCTGGAAAAGATTTAATTTCTCCCTCATATCTGAAGGAAATTCTTGCTGGATAGAGTATTCTTGGCTGAAGGCTTTTATCCTTTAAAGCTTTGAATATATCACTCCATTCTCTCCTAGCTTGTAGGGTTTCTGTAGAGAAATCAGCTGACAGTCTGATAGGGGCTCCTTTATAGGTTATTCTCTTTTTTTTTCTTACTTCCCTGAGTATTTTTTCCTTATCATTCCTATTTGCCAACTTTACTATTATGTGCCTTGCAGTGGGTCTTTTTACATTGACAAATCTAGGAGATCTAAAACCCTCCTCTACACACATTTCTCCGTTGATCCCTAGATTTGGGAAGTTCTCTTCAATAATTTCGTTAAGCACACTTTCTGCTCCATTTTCCTTTTCCATATTCTCAGGAATTCCTATGATCCTTATGTTCTTACTCCTCATTGAATCCATTATCTCTCGGAGATTTTCCTCATTTTTTTTATTTCTTAGTTCTCTTTCTTCCTCTGTCTGGTGCCATTCAGCCTGTCTGTCCTCGATTATGGTGATTTGCTCCTCTAGGTTGTCTACATGGGCATTCAGGGAATCCGTATTCTGTTTTATCTGGTCCATTGTGTTTTTCATCTCAAGTAATTCTATTTGATTCTTCTTTATGATTTCAATCTCTTTTGTGAAGTAACTCCAGAAGTTGGCTTGTTTCTCTATCTTTCTCTCTACCTCATTGAGTTTTTTGATTATAGCTGCTCTGAACTCATTATCACTTATTTTACCTAATTCCAAGTCCTCAGGACTTAATTCTGTGTTTTTATTGTTTTCCTTCTGGTCTGGGGCTTTTAAAATTGCTGGATGGTAGAGGAGCGGTTTTTTCTCATGGTGGTAGAATTCAGTTGCAGTTACAGCCTGTCGCCACTAGATGGGTGTCGAGAGCAGCATGTTAGCTCTCCGCCTTGGGGCAAGATGGCTGCGCCCACTGGCTTTGCTGGGGGGGAGGGGCTGTTACTCACACGCGCGGGTCTGGGTTCAGATCAGTTCTGTTCTCTGGTCTCCCAAGGCCCTTGATTTATGGGGTCCCCACGGATGGAAGCTTTCCCCCCCGTCAGCGGGTCTCCACTGATTCAGCGGCAGGAGTCCTGGATGATCCCCCGGTCACGCGGCCCCTCCCCCGCTCCTTCCCGACCCACGCCGCAGCGATCGCAGACTCTAGGGGAGGGAGCAATGTTCTCTCCTACCATTCCAGTGCCTCCGAGGCCATCTGCAAGGTTTATGATCTCCGCCTTCTTGGTATTGTAGGTCTCTAACGAGCTGGCATTATGTTTATTCTCTGAAATTCAGTTCTTCCAATCTTTTGTTGTATTTTGGAGGGGAGAGAATCCCGGGTCAGCTCACCCCACCATTTTGCTCTGCCCCGGAAACCTTTTTTATTTATATTTTTTTGAGGAAGTTTAGCCCTGAGCTAACATTGGCCAACATTTCTCTTTATGCTGAGGAAGATTGGCCCTGAGCTAACATCTGTGCCCATCTTCTTTTACTTTCTTTGTGGGATGCCTGCCTCAGAATGGCTTGACAGAAGTGCATAGGTCCATGCCTGGGATCCAAACCAGCAAACCCAGGCCACCAAAGTAGAGCATGAAAATTTATCTTCTACACCACAGGGCAGGCTCTGATGAGATAGTCCTTTTTGTGTTAATAACATCTTATCTCCATTAACTTAAGCAGGTTCCATCCTTTTCCTCTTCCCCTTCTATATTTTTGTTGTTACAAATTCTCCTTTTAGGTTTTGTCAGTTTGTTACCAAATTGAAGTGGTTATAGTTATTTTGATGCTTTCTTTCCCTTTAGTCTTTATGTTATAGTTAATTGCTTATTAACTATTATGATATAGAGTTGCAATTTTTTGATTCTGTCTTTCTATTTACCCCTTTGCTCAAAGCTTTTAAACATTCATCTTTTTATTTCAGATAAGAGGACTCCTTTGAACATTTCTTGTAAGGCAAGTCTATTGATGATGAACTTCCTCAGTTTTTGTTTTTCTGGGAAACCCCTTATTTCTCCTTCATATCTGAAGGATAACTTTGCTAGATAGAGTATTCTTGGCTGATAGTTTTTGTCTTTCAACATTTTGAATATATCCTTCCACTCTCTCCTAGCTTGTTGAGTTTCTGGTGTCAAATCCACTGAGAGCTCAATGGGGGTTCCTTTATAGGTAATTCTCTCTGGGCATGCTTAATAGTTTTTCCTTGTCTTTGAATTTTGACAGTTTTAATATAATATATCTGAGAGGAGGTCTTTTTGCATTGAGCTAATTAGTTCTATTAGCTTTTTATTCTTGTATATCCAATTTCTTCCCCATGTTTTGGAATGTTCTCTGCTATTAATTCTTTGAGTAATCTCTCTATTCCTTTCTCCCTCTCTCCTTCTGGCATGCCCATTATCTTTATGTTGCTTTTCCTAACTACATCAGATATTTCTCAAAGAATTTTTTCAGTTTTTAAAATCTTAGTTCTCTTTCCTCTTCCACCAGAATCATTTCTAGATTTCTACCTTCAAGCTCACTAAGTTTCTTTCCATATGGTCTACACTATTCCCAATGCTTTCTATTTTATTCTTCATCTCATTTATTGTGCTCTTTAACTACAGCTTTTCTGTTTGGTTCTTTTTATAGTTTACATCTCTTTGGGGAAGTACTTCCTTCTATTCATTAATTTTATTCCTGAGTTCATTGAACTGTGTTTCTGAGTTTTCTTGTAATTCTTTGGATTTCTTTGTGGCAGCTATTTTGAATTCTCTGTCAGTTAGACTGTAATCTTTTGTGACTTCCAGTTAAGTTTCAGGAGAGTTGTCATTTTGTTTCTGTTCTGCTGTGTTTATGTAGTTCTTCATGGTGCTTCATGAGTTGATCCTCTGCCAGCACATCTGTGGTAGTAAACACTTTTTTATTTGGATAAGGCTTTGTTTACTTTGATTCTGAGCTTCTTCTGTTTGATTTGAGAGCCAGCACATTTTATCTTCCACTATCTATGCCAGAGACATCCTCAGTGCCCTCCTTGTGTTGCTTGTACCTCCAAGGTTGCTGGTGCCTTTCTTCTTATAACGTCACTGCAGTCTCAGGTGTCACAACAAAGATCACTAGGCTGGGAGTACATTTGCAGCTTCCAGGGTCACTTGAGTCTCCTCTTCTCCCATTGGCTCTCTGAGTGTTCTCCATGGGCTCAGGTGCTGCTGCCCTGTGCACCACCTGCACTACTGCTTCTGGATTATCTGTAGTTACTGACAGCCTTGCTTCCCATGGCACCGGGTTCACCAGTGTTTTTGTCATTACTTGGGTCCCCATGTCTTGTATGCAGCCCCTGATGCTGGTAGAACTAGTGTCAGGGTTGCCACCACTGGGGGCTGGATCTCAGGTTCTGCTGAGGTTCCTGAAGTCTCAAGTCACAGGTGCCACATGCCATTAGTAGCAGAGGGGTAGGGGCTAAACAATGAGTGCTGTTGTTGCTCCTGCAGCTTCTGGCCATTGGTGCACACTGGTGTATTTTTGAAGCTTCAGGTTAGAGCACCCTGCCCCTGCAATGGAAATTCCCATTTTGGATGCTTATCCTACTGCTGGAAAGAGTGGTGCCACTGCAAGGGAGTTTAAAGGGGCTGGGTTACTGGCATCACTCTGTGTCCTGAAGCCTCAGAGCATGAGTGACACCCACTATCACTGCAGGAGGCAGAAGCCAAGATGTGAGTGTTGTTTCTCTTCCTGTAGTCTCTGGTCACTGGCATTCACCTTTGTGTTTTTGAAGCCTCAAATCAGGGGACCCTGCCCCTGCCATGAAAATCCACATTTGAATGTTGTCCCCACTGCTGGAAAGACTGGAGCCACTGGTGGGGGTGAGGGAGGGGCCTGGGTTACCAAAAACACTTGGTGTCCAAGTGTCAGGATGTGTGTGCCACAAACCACCACTTTGGGGGGGATTGGCTAAGCTATGAGTGACATGCCTACTCCTGCAGTTTCTGATCACCAGCTTGTATACCTGTGTGAGCATCTGCATTTTGAGTCACTGCTGCCTTGAGAGGGGGAGGGGGTTGGTTCCCTAGTTCCAATGCCTCTTGGAGGTCTAGTCTACCCTTCTTCAGAAGTATAAGTAAATGGATCTCTCTGTGGTTCAGGTGTGCTGTGCAGAGTCTTTGTTGATCAATGGATGTCCAACTGGTTCTAACTCAGAGGGGAGAGACAAAGGGAAGTCACTTAGCCATGATACTGATTTCACTCTCTCAAGATCAATTTTTTAAGGTCTTTATCTAGTAAGTTCAATGTCTGTGCTTCCTCAAGGGCTATTTATGACACTTCATTTTCTTACTTTGAATGGGCTTTTTTTTGCTGTTTCTTTGTATGCCTTCTATTGGTTTTTTTTTTTAATTGGACTTTTGGAAAAAAGCTACCTCATACAGCTTTTGCATACTGGCTTTCTGTCATGCCAGACCTTCACTGATAAAACTGGGTTTGATCTGAGTACAGGCATCTACCCACAGTGAAAGCTTAAGATATCCATTCTTTCTGCTCATACACTTTTCCTGGACTTGTTTAGCTTTCTGAATTCCCCCATATACATGGCTTCTTTTAAGTGTCTTAATTTCCTACAAAATTTCACTCCAGCTCTCCTTGAGGCCTTACATGGTCTATTATATTATTTCATCTGTAATCTCTTTCTCCAGGCATCTGTGGATTTTTAGTTTTCCTGCAGTTTTCACAAGCAGTACCAATCACTTTTCCCTGGCTGAGATCTGAGTTAGGCAAGATAGAGACCATTCCTTCAGTCATCCCACATGTGACAACAGTACAAAGGAGGTTTCTATGCTCCTTCTGGTTTCGGGGTAAGGACAAGTAAAAGTCATTAAACTTCCTACTGTTTTAAAGATGGCTTTTTCTTAATTGGACATTCATTTGGTTTGTGTAGACCTTAGAATGTTGTCCAGTATTCTTATAAGGATAGTTCAGACAGTTTGTGGGTTTTTTTCAATCTTTCCATGGGTGAATGAGGACTCAGGGCTAGCTAGTCTGCCATTTTGCTGACATTGCTGTCTGGCCAATTGACTTTCCACAAAAGTGTTAAGGCCATTCAATGGAGGAAAGATCAGTCCTTTCAACAAATGGTGCCAGGACAACGAGATATAAGCATACAAAAGAATAAAATTGGACCTCTACCTCACACTATATGCAAAAACTAACTCAAAATGTATCAATGACCTAAATTTAAGAGACAAGCCGTAAAACTGTTACAAGTAAACGTAGGGATAAATCTTCATGGCCTTGCATTGCAAATGGATGCTTAGATATTACACCAAAAGCATAAGCAATAAAAGATAAAATAGATCCACTGAACTTCATCAAAATTAAAAATGTTTGTCCATAAAAGGACATTATTAAGAAAATGAAAAAACAACTTAGAAAATAAGTGAAAATATTTGTATATCTGATAGTGGTTTAATTCTGGAATATATAAAATACTCCTTCAACTCAACTAAAATGACAAGCAACCCATTTAAATTATGGGAAAATAGCTTGAATAAGCATTTCTCTAAAGAAGATAAACATACGACCAGCACACACTTGCAAAGATACTCAACATCATTTACTATTAGGGAAATCGAAATCACAATGAGATATCACTTTATATCCATTAAGATGCCTAAAATTCAAAAGAAATAAGTATCAAGGAGAATGTAGAGAAATTGGAATGCTTATATATTGCTGTTGCAAATGTAAAATGGTGTGGCCACTGTGGAAAACAGTTTTATGGTTCCTCAAAAAATTAAACATAAAATTACCATATAATAGTGCTTTTACTCCTAGGTATATACCCAAAAGAATTGAAAAGTGATGCAAGCAGATACTTGTGTGCCAATGCTCATTGCAGTTTTATTCACAATGCCAAGTTGTGGAAACAACCCAAGTGTCCACCAAGAAAAAAAGAATGGATAAACAAAATGTGATGTGTACATACCATGGAATATTATTCAGGCATAAAAAGGAATCAAGTTCTTATACATGCTACAACATAAATGAACATGGATGAACCTTGAAAACATTTGCTAAGTGAGATAAGCCAGATGCAAAAACACAAATATTGTATGATTCCACTTATATAAAATATTTATAATAAATAAATTCACAGAGACAGAGTTGATTAGATGTTACCAGAGGCTAGGAGGAGGATAAAATGGAAAGATATTGCTTAATGGATAGAAAATTTCTGTTTGTGGTGATGGAAAAGTTTTGCAAATAGACAGTGGTGATGATTATGAATGTGATTAATGCCACTGAATTTTACACTTTAAAATGGTGAAAATGGCACATTTTATGTTTTATATATTTTACCACATTAAAAAATAATTTCTAGTATCAGCATTTATTCTTTCAAGTTTCTTCTTTTTCTTCTTAATCTCATCTTTCTTACTTTACCCCACCTCAACCTTACCTATACATTATTAACTTTGAAAATCTATTTTTCAGGCAAAAAATATTTACTTAGAGAAAATAAATATTTTTGACATTTTAAACTAAAAATATACCCTTAACAATAATAACTACTTACATAGTACTTAAAATATACTAGAAATTCTATTAAATGCTTTACATATACTTTTTACTTTAAACCTCTCTGACCCCTATTAGGGAGATGCCATTATTACGACCAATTTACATGTGAGGACATTTGGCACAGAGAAGTTAATTAACTTTTCCAAGATTATACAAACAATAGGTGGTGGACATGGTATTTAAACAGATACAATGGGTTTCCAGAATCCATGCTGTTAATAACTACACTATATTTTCCTACTCTGATTGGTTTAGCCAAGTCACTTAGGTTCTTTGTGCCTTAGTTTCTCATTTTTAAAATAATAATAATGCCTTCTTTGGTGATTTAAAAATTTCACAAAATATTAAATAAAGCAATAGATATGAAAGAGCTTTTAAAATTGAGTTATCTACATCCAAATTGCCAACATTTTAAAAGCATGAGTAAAGTAGAAAACACTACAGCCCAATATAATAGAAGCTTCTTTCTTCTATCTATCCATCAGTTCATTCATTATTTCTTTATTGCACTCTATTCTGGCCACTCTGGGGCATCCAAAAGAAATAGAAATTTAAATCCTGGCTTTTGAAAAGCTTACGCCCAGTGAATAGCTACAAGTGACTCCATGGTTTCTTGAGTTGTACAATCCATATTGTTAAACTAGCACAGAATCAATTAGTTAACAACTTACTAGGCTTATAGGAATAAGAGGATTTATAAGTTAGGAAAATGTAGTTCTTGTCCTTCAGGAACACAAATGATGCTAGTAGCCCTTTACTTGAAGACATTATAAAGTAAATATGGATTAAAATACACTAATATTTTATTTTCCAAAATGATTGATTGAAATACATCAAAAGGATTTTTACATGTGCAAAAGCCATGTAATAAGAAATTGCAAGATGGCTTGAATTATAGAAACTAACCAGCAGTTCCCTCCATGTAACAGATACCACATTCTGAACTTCATGAATATTCATAATTCTTGAATTATTGTTTATAAATAGTCTGGAGTATTTCCCTTCCCAAGGAACACGTGTGTATCCATCCCTGTGTGAAGGAAACATGCTTACAATCAGCTCTGTGCATTGATCCTTTTTCCTCTAATGTTCTCTGACCTACTTCACCTCTTTTGGGGCCAGAGTGCTGACTAATTTCTCATGTTGGCTGAGATCTGGAGTTAGGCTTTAACTATTGAATTTAGGACTGTGATGTTAATTGATGCATCTAAGGTTCAAACATTTGACTTCAGCTTCATTAGCACTATAACAAACTGACAACTGGCCCAGACAAATGGCTGTGCCACTTAATTTCAAATGAACTAGGTATCTTTTTGAATCTCAACAGTAACTCCAAAAAGATAACCACATCATAAAAAAGCCCTAAGCATTATAATATTCTTTGTAGAAGTAATCTTTGTGTTTTCCCATTGTAAAAACTCAGGTCCAGGAGTAGCTTCTGAGAGTTTGGAAACTATTGGCACTAGGACTGCCAACCATCCTCCTCACTGACATCCTTATCTCCAGGGTTTTGTAAAGAGCTGAACAGTGTGTTATCTAACATTACTCTAAGATATCACCAAATGAGGTTTTGGGGATAGTACAAAGGGAAGAATTGAGGAATAACATTTCACATCTTTTGTAGTATTTACAAACATCTTTCCCCACAAATATATAAGAAAATAAAGCATTCACCTGAAGAGAGATGTTGTTGACTATAATAGATCCTCAAATAAAAGAGTTTTGTCTCTGATCTTGTGTAGACAAGGTTATTATTCCTCCATACTACCGCATATTTGCATCTCTCTCTGTCTTTCACCCTCCACCCCCATCCCTGCCTCACAAACACACACACACAGAGACACATGGGGCATCATATGCTCGTACAGTTTTTTTTAAAGATTGGCACCTGAGCTGACAACGGTTGCCAATCTTCTGATTTTTTTAAATTCATCTCCCCAAAGTCCCCAGTACACAGTTGTACATTCTACTTGTGGGTGCCTCTGGTTGTGCTACGTGGGGTGCCACCTCAGCATGGCCTGATGAGAGGTGCCATGTTCACGCCCAGGATCTGAACTGGTGAAATCCTGGGCAGCCTAAGCAGAGTGTGCAAACTTAACCACTCAGCCACAGGCCGGTTCTCAATTTTTTTTAAATATAGCTAATACCAAAAAAGTAACTGATTTTCTGCCTTGAGGAATTCACTTTTCCTTTTTCCAGAAGAATAAATGTTTCAACCCAAGCAAATAGCCAGGATAGAGTTGATTGCCACAATTGTCTGTCTCCAAACACAAGGTACTGTGTGTGATCTAATGTTTTTGGAGGTTAACTTAAAAAGTCAAAAGCAACAATGTTGAAATGCATTTTTGTTTTGTGATGATGTCTTTCAAAGCTCTGTCTCCGGTCTTGACCTCTCCTGAGTCCCACTCCTGCATTTTTAATTCACTTTTAAGATATTTCCACCTTCTTCCTATTTTTCCTTTTTTTTGGATGATCACCATCATTTTTTGTCATCCAAGCTTAATACCAGCCATTACTCGGCTATAAAAAGCCCTATGGGGGGCCGGCCCCATGGCCGAGTGGTTAAGTTCACGTGCTCCACTTCGGCAGCCCAGGGTTTCACGAGTTTGGATCCTGGGCATGGACATGGCACTGCTCATCAAGCCATGCTGAGGCAGCATCCCCCATAGCACAACCAGAGGGATCACAACTACAATATTCGGGGAGAAGAAGAAAAAAAAAACCCAGAAGGTTGGCAACAGTTGTTAACTCAGGTGCCAATCTTTAAAAAAGAAATATAAGCCCTATGGATTCCACCTCCACCTGAGTGCTGAAATCCATTTTCTCCTCTCCATTCCCCCTGCTTCTCCCCTTTTCCAGACTCTCATTACCTCTCACATGCATAATTACAATTGTCTTCTAAGTGGTCTTCAGGCCTCGGGGCTCTTTTTTACTTCAATCTATGCTATAATCTGCTGCCAAATCAATTCTACTAAATAATTCCCTTAATCATGTTTACTCTTTTTAACTAAAGTCCTTCTGTGATTTTTTTTCTGCTTACAACATAAGGACCTAAATTCTTACCACAGCTTTCAAAATTCTGCATAGTATAAATCAACCCTGCTTTTCCAGTTTTATCTCCCGCTGTTCTCCTTCAAGTTTCCTTTACTCCAGCTAAATTGGACTACTTGCTATTTCCTAAACATCTCCCATGCTAGCATTATCCTCTTCCAATTGACTGCCCCTTCCCCACTTCCTTTGTCTAAATCTTCCCAACTGTTTAAAATTCAGATCAAATGCCACTTTGTTCATGTTATTCTTCTATAGCCTGGGATAATTTCTGTTGTTCCTGAAGTCCTGGTATAATTTTCTCTTTTTGTTTTGACCTCTCTTGTGCAGTATATCACTTTTACCACTGTATTAGTTATTTACGCAATTGTCTCATTTAATTCTGCTATTAAAATGTAATCTCCCTGAAGGAAGCATACTGAATCTTACATATATTGGTATATTTCACAGCAGAAACTTAAGTTTTTTTTACGTTTAAGAAAACAATGTTGTAATTCCTAGGAAATAAAAATCCCTTGAATAGTTTATACTATTGACATTATTTCATGCATTTAAATGCATTTGAAATATTTCTGCCTTCCTGAATTGAGGTTTAATTGATGTCTATTGAAAAAATTTCTTTGATTTGAACATATTAATAGATCAGACACCAAATTTCTAAAAATTTGCTTACTCTGTCTTTTATTTTGCTTTTCTCCTCTGCTTTAAAACAATGTCAATATCTTATTCTTTTCTCCTTCTTGGTTGACTTGCTATGAAACATTTCTCTAAGAGAAAAGATAATTTGAACAGCAAAACTTACTACAGATACAAAATTCTTTTTTCCTTATAAAAAAGAATATAGAGCTTTTTCTTACATTGGAAAGTTGGGTGAAGAATATGAAACTTTAATTTCAGCTATCAATTCACATACTACTCCATTTCCTGCTCAAAGTATCAAGTGTTATGTCAATATACCAAGTCCTTACCATCATAAATCATTTCAATAATAAGGGAACTTTGCTTTCTTGATCTTCTGCACAAGATAAAACTTTTATTAATGACATTTTTCCTTGTTGTGTGTGTAGTTCATAATATTTTCATAGCCATGCTTTTATTTCAATGGAAGGGAAAAATACCACCTTATAATTTCAACTTTGCAGTCACTTTCTGCATTTTGTACAGTTAAATCCAACTAAGTTCTCCCCACCTTGCAAGTGTCTAATCTTAAGAGCCTATTTACATTTCATTGCAATGTGACACAGGAAAAATGCAGCCAGATGTAAAAGGGCCAAGTCACGTTGTCAAACATAAGGTTTGACTTAAATTTAAAAAAAGAGCAAAAAGAAAGGAAGAAGAAAGAAGGAGACAGGGAAAAGATAATTCTTCCTAAAACAAGCAGAATTCTACAACTTAACGCTTTAAAGGAATAAACTAGTGTAAATATTCATCTCTCCAAAGTGCGATCTTATTGTAAATTTAAATCTCTCAGAAACCCAGAGCACTCTGTTTATAATAGGAGAACAGCGGACAGACTTGCCCTTCACTGGAGGGCATGTCATATAGTCCTTGCCTTCTCTGAAAAAACCATCAAGCTGGCAGTAGTGACAGATGAACAGCTTACCATTAATTTCTCCTCTTTCATGCCTTCAATCCAAACGGTGCATATTCTCCACGGGGATGCATCAAGGTCTTTGCCTTTATTTCTCTTGCATACTCACACTGACTTATAAATCAAGTACAGATAAGAAGAGAGGGCAAATATCAATCTTTATATTTTTTTCTCTTGGCCCGTGCCCACTGGCACACTACTGAGCTTTGACTGAAAGGTTCTTCAAATCATCCTGTGATTCATAGGCTAGAGAGTTCTCAGTGAGGACAAAACAACAAAGGAAATCTGAGAGAGAAAATTTGTATATCTTGGCTTATAAATTAGAAGCTTTGCAATTGCAGTGTTTTAAAGGATGAGTTACCTAAAATATGTGTCTAAGATGTTACTATCATGGTGGAAAAAAATTATGGAATATAAAGTAATCTTCATTCTTTTAGCATGGCTAGGAGAGTAGCAATCTTTAAAATGTTTTTTTTTAGTCTTGTTTCCTCCTTTATTATAAAGAGCTAGGTTCTTCATAAAACTTGAAGGATTATCCAAAATAGACTCTCTGTTATTGTTGGTTTTCTTTCTTTGAATTGGTAAGTTTTACAACAGCATCATGATAGAAATGTTTCATGGAATATATTTGAAGTCTAGAGTTTGATATACTGAGGTTTTGACACAAGATTGTTAATATTTTGGAAAATAAAACAAAACATAATTTTTAGAAATTGTGCATAGTACCTTTTATATGGTAAATACTTAATAAATACTATAGTTTTTGAAAGCTGAAATATTCTGCAGTAGTGGTTTAATTTTTACTGGTGGTGGTCATCTTATACTAATATTTAAGATGATTGAAGATGTCAGATTTTTAAAAATTTCTTTTGAAGAAATTATACCCTGCTTCCTTCAAAAGAAAGATACTCACAGCTTTATTATTACATTTAAAAGAGGAATGTTTGGCTGGGGAAAGAGCACACAGAAGTTTTCTTGACTTACAACAAATCAATCTTGTACTAAAAGTATGTTCAGAACCACTGGGTGATGCAATATGATTTTAAGCTCCCAAAAGCTGATATTATAATCATTGACAAATTATAATATTATTTTCTTGCTAAGCGCGAAGTGCTAATGCTGTTAAATGACTGCAAATGTTGATGTTCATGCCTGCCTGCTGGCCTTTTGCAGGTGACATATATGGGGATTCAGAGCTTTTCCATTTTCTATCCTCCTTTTTTTAAGGCTGCAGGCCCCATCTATAAATTACAACTGATGACAAACGTGGAAGCTAACAGTGGCAAAATTAGGCCCAAAGGCAAAATAATTATATATACAGCCTTCAGCAGTGAGGGAGAGAGCCATCAATCAGCCCCCAATTATTCACCAGTTAATCAGCTCTGCCCTTCCTTTATTGAAGGGTTACAGTGTAATTAAGTTGGCAGCATCCTTTTAATTCATCAAACATACAACACATGGCGTTGTTTGCTGCAATTGGGGGACAGCACCTTTGTGAGTTTGACCCGTAGCACTGCTGTTGTAGATGAGGAAAACTTCAGAGGTAAGAGAATATTTATGAGACAGCACAGCACTGGGGTGGTGGTGTCTTCATATACAGGCCTAAGCTTAAAACAACTAAGAGGACAGGATATTACCGAGCACATTTAAATCCATAACATTAACCTTAAGTATGTAAATGAATGTGCATTACTGTGTGTATTTATTGGTGGGTGTGTTTAATGGCACATATAAAAAATGTGACAATGAAGAGATATGGCTGATTTCTGACACACAAATGAGCATTGACACCTTCAAAATACAAGCTTTGGGAGAATACCCACTTATGTCAATGAGACTTTCATTGCGCAGGCCATTTTGGAAGAGGAGCCTGAAAACTTTTTTTCAGAGCCAATTTATATGGCACATCAGAAAATGAGACAAGTGGCATTATGGTCACATATTGTTAGTGTTTTATTTTGTTTTGATTTTTCTCCTTGAAAATGATGTTCCTCTGTTTGATTGCCCAATTTGTTTCAAGGTGAATTTGATCTGTTTCCAAAAATGTCATCCGAAACTCATCCCTATTGAGAAAGTTCTACAAAGTCTGACAAAAGGTTTTGATGATTAGAATAGTTATACTGTTCAGATGGAGCCTTCACCTTTGTGAACTACAAAGAGGATGACATTTGGATATGTAAGATATGATGTGTTGTTTTTCACAAGTACTAGAGTTTTAGATTATTTTCTCATCTGGCTCAAAAGCTGTAATTGAATATTATAAAGAGAAGTTCACAAATATTTTATTTCATACCATTTTCTAAAATCTCTATTTAAATGATTGCATCTCATCCATAACTTGGAACCCAACAATATTGTCTATCAAGAGTAATTCAAAGGACTGGCCCTGTGGCCTAGTGGTTAAGTTTGGTGCTCTCTGATTCAGCAGCCCAGCTTCAGTTCCTGGGCACAGACCTACACCACTGGTCAGCAGCCATGCTGTGGTGATGACCCACATACAAAATAGAGGGAGATTGGCACAGATGTTAGCTCAGGGCAAATGTTCCTCAGGAAAAAAAGAGTAATTCAATATGAAAAGACACAAGAAAATATCAGGAAAACTGATATATTTTATAAGGTGACTAAGTGCACATATCACACGCACATACTCACACACAATGGGGAAATACTGAAACTGCTGATAGAATAGCTAAACTAAGTAGTTTGAATCATGGATGGCACAGCATGTATTAAATATGGAAATTTTAGAACCAATGATAAATTGTCTTAGAGATGGTTTCCTATGTCCTCCCTTTGTATTTAATTTGGGTATTGCCATTTGACTGTTCATGGTTCTTTTGTTAACTGCATTCTAAGAAACTTGAAGGCAAGGACATTTGTGATCCTTTCTTCCTACTCCCAAGTTCTAGCATGATAGCTTGCACATAATAGGGGAGCTAAAACTTTCATTGAATGAATAAATATAGACAATGTATGTGAAACTATTGGTTGGGCATCTACGAGTAACAGTCTAAGGATTCACTTAGATTGTTGATTATATTATTGATATACACAATATAAAAATGAATAAACTTCAAATATCTATAAAATTAATCATACAAGAGGAATAGATAGAAGACCTAAAATTCGTTCCTATCAAAAAGTGTGACATTTTGATTGAAAATTTAAATTAATATTGAATATTTTATTCCTAAATATAATACCTTGCCTTTTGAATCCCTATCGAATTTGATTTAGTTCACTTTTGCCTACTTGAACAATAATATTTCTATTTGTTTCTAGGTTTTTGCCTATGAATTTCACAAATTTATTGACTAATATCTTCATAGATATGTCAACTAAGCCTAGAGATACCTGATTTTTATTTCCAAAAAAATTTCAAATAGATGCTATATAGGCCTTATGTTCAGTTTATTTATGTAATTATTTTCCATGATTTGTCTTACTCTATCCTACATTCTTACTATTCTTTGAGTTGCCTTTTGTGATTCATAGTTGTTTTTTTCTGTGTAAAGACAGATTTTTAAAATAAGCATTAAAAATATTTACTTTTGAGAATCAAAAATCAACTTGCCCTTATCATTTAATGAACAACATTATCCCTCATATTTTTCTTATTCCTAATAAATTTCAGGAAACACTTCCCCTAATATCTCTCACAAGTTGCATTTTATTTCCGCTTTTCACTTTTTGATCATACTGGCCTTCATTGAATTTCATGGTAGGTTAGACTAACTGTACCGCTTAGTAGTGTTTTCCATTTATTTTAGTTTCCTGTCTGTTCCTGAAAGGAGTCAAGTTGCCAAGTCATTTTCAAGTCATTGTCATATTTTATAAAATGCCACTCAAATCTATGTGAAAAGAGATACATTTCTTCTTTTTTCTAATATCTTGATCACCATATGTGGTTCATGTATAAAACTTTTTCTAAATTTTGTATAAGAATACTTCAATTCTTTCCATAGAACTTTAAATATTTCTATCTTTTTTCCACAAACATAGACTTCCTAAATTCAATGTAATTTCTAAAACTTTATAAGGTTGGTTTAACAGTATCTTAAATATCAAACAAATAAAACTAAGTAGCATTGTTAAATTGAGGGCTTAAATATAAAGATGATTCCAGAAAGTGTAGTAGAAAACACCATCTACTTTTTTGTGGGTAATTCACAATCAGGCAGACTTAAGTTACTTCTTCAGTGAGCAAATCTCACTCTCACAGTCTCCATTAGAGGGCCACAGCTTCTTGCTTCACTTAGCAGTTGAAGTAGAGCAAGCCTAAACTCCTTTGTTTAGCCTCATAAGCAAATCCAGCTCATGTTTTTAAATGCAGTAAGCAAGATGAAAGAATTATTTATACATTAATGTTAATAGGAACATGGTCTGCCATCTTCCTCTCAAACATCATGAATTATTCATTAACTTAAGCTCCTTTACAATATTGGTTCCTTTAATCCGAAAGAAGCTCCAGAACACCCTCCTCCCCATAACCATCTTCCATCCCTCAAAAGAAGTTTCATTTTTGATTTAATGTTCAAATTAAACTCTAAAAATTGGTTGCTATGCAGAGAGAACTAAGCAACAGAGACGATTTTCCCAAATGAAATGAAATGATAATAACTCATTCTATGTTAAGGGTGAAACAGGTAGTGATATAAGAGAAGCAAAGAAGCATATATGATGTTGCCTGGGTGAGATCTATCCCAGAAGAACTGAAGGAAGAACAATATTTAAGCTGTTGGGTTTTTTTTTCAGCTAGGAGTGAGCAGAATGGTATATACTGTTTTATGGTGGAATTGGTAACATCCCAAAAGACAATTTGGATCATTCAGGAGGAAAACGTTGTCTCCTATTTAGAGAGGTTTAAATTTACAGTTAGGATGTCCTTTCCTTGCTAGATTACCTCCAAATGCCTGGTTTAATATTGAGTTGAGAGGAACATTTTTGGCTGCTCTTAGCCAAGAGTACAGTAACTTGGCTCAATAGGAGATTTTTGTAGAATGAAAGAATTAGGCTTAGAAAATAACAAAAATATGTGATGGCTCTTGAAAAATGTTAGTGTTTATGTAATATTTGTATTTCCTTAAACTCACACAGTAGAGCCCTGTGTTAAGCCAACTTTCTTTTAGAGATTTAAATATACTGTGGATCAGATCGCATTCCCTAAATCTAACAACTCTTAGCAGCCAAAGCCTGAAAGAGTAAGGTGAGGCTGTAAGGTGGGTGATCTTCCTGCCTCCCAGCACCAAAGTTATAAAGGAATCTCACTGTTTTTCTCTTTCTTACTTTAGTACTTGCTATAAAATGGAGAGTGACATTTGTTCTCGCACAGAAAGACTCAATGAACCAATTACTTTTCAAAAATATATACATTTTCAGTTTTCTCCTGAGACTGTAGGGTATAAGAGTATCCCTTCTGAGTTCTTAGAAGATGAGGGCTTTTCATATTGTGAATGTCCTTGATAAAAGAAAAACAAGATTCTGCATTATTCACTTTAGTCCTCAGACTGAAGCCTCCAACTGTTTAAGAACATGGGTAACACTGTCTGTAAAATCTGAGTGTTAATATAATAACCATAGGACTCATATAACTCCCTATTCTAAGCCTCATTTAATCCACAAAATTATCCTATGAGACAGAAAATGAGACAAGTGGCATTATGGTCACATATTGTTAGTGACCATATTTATCAGCTCCATTTTACAGGTGAGATAACCAAGTCACAGAGAAGTTAAATAATTTGCTCAGTTTACACAGCTAGCATGTGGAAAAGTAAGGATCTAAAACCAGGCAATTTGGCTCCATAATAGCTTTTAACCACTACACCATTAACCACTGTGCTCTCCTGTCTTTTGAAGGTCTTGGGTTAGATGATTTAAAAGAAATGTTTTTTCTTCTGATTCTATGATTAAAAACACCTTTGGGAACCTTGTTCATTCCAATGTCAAAAGAAAATAATGCTAAAATCTTTGGATTCATACTCCAGCATAATTTTAATAAATTGTAACTTGTGTTTAACATAAATATCTTCCTATACATACATATGTATGTATGTATATATCTTCCTATACATATATATGTATATAAGTATACAAACGTATATATCTTCATATATATGTGTGTATATGAAGATATATCTTAAATATCTTAATATCTTAGAAGTTGTTACAGAGATAAAAGATAGTCAAAATATCCAGTGAAATGTTTGGACTAGTCAGCTAACCCTCTGAGTGATCTTTACAAACTCCATCTTTCCATTGGCCAAATGAGGAATGAATTCTTTTTTTCTGTACTTCCCTGGCATAATGGTGGCTAAAATCATGTATTCAAAAAAAATGTAATTGCTTTACTTGCATACAAAATACGAAATTGTAATCAGTATGGAATTTTTGTCAGTATTGGCAGAAGGCAAAATACAATCATCCTGGTCAGTATATAATTATACATTATTTCAGTTAGCATTTAAGTACTAATGAGCTAATTCATATGAAGTGCTATGTCAACAGCAAAATGTTATAGTAATATTTTTTCTCAGCTGGAAATAGCGTTTCTCTTTATTTAATAAACTTCCTTAATTTTTAAATATTTCTTACCATACAGATTTATCAATCTAACACTAGCAGAATAACCTGTTCAAATCACAGTTTTGCAGATGTTAATGTGCTTCTTGGGATGAGTAAATTATCCCAGGTTACCATAAGTTGAAACTGATAGGACACATAGACAGTGCTGAAAAACACGTCTCTTGTGCATCACTCTACACATGCTAATTAATTTCCTATGGCACTGATTTCTTCAAGTCATCATTCTCTTCTTCAATTTTATTGTTCTTAATTGATCTTCATGGTCTTTTTTTTTTGATGAGGATGATTAACCCTGAGCTAACATTTGCTGCCAATCCTCCTCTTTTTGCTGAGGAAGGCTGGCCCTGAGCTAACGTGCCCATCTTCCTCTACTTTATATGTGGGACACCTGCCACAGCGTGGCTTGCCAAGTGGTGCCATGTCTGCAGCCAGGATCGAAACCGGTGAACCCCAGGCCGCTGAAGAGGAACATGTGAACTTAACTGCTGCGCCACTGGGCCGGCTCTATGTCATGTGTATTTTAACCACTATAAAAAAATAGAAATAACTGCTCATAGCCATATGAGGTAGTATAGACATCTCCTGGATCCAGACAGTTGCAAGAAAAATAGGAGGTCCTGTGGGCTAGATTCCAGAAAGCATTGTAGGCCCAAAAGTGTTCATGGGCATACTGGTAAAATAAAAGAGCAGAGCAGAAGGGTATCATACAATAGAGAAGTGGTGGGATTTTTGTAAAGCTCTAGAGAAGAAACCACATGAGAATGTTTTTCAAATTTTATTATTAAAAGCTCTGCTGGATTTTATCATGAATGAGTGTTGGATTTTGTCAAACATGTTTTCTCATTAATTGATATTTTCGTATGATTTTTCTTCTTTAGCCTGTGAACGTACTATGTTATATTGATTGATTTTCAATTATTGAACTAGTCTTGAATTCCTGGAATAAATCCTTCTTTGTCATGATCTATAATTCTTTGTATGCATTGTTGCATTCAACTTCCTAATATTTTCTTACTAATTTTTACGTCTAAGTTTGTGAGACATATTGACCTATATTTTCCTTTCCTTTTTAGTTTGTACAGCATTTGCCTTGTCTTCCTATCAAGGTAATATAAGTCTCATAAAATTAGTTGAAAAGCATTCCTTCTCTTTTTTTTCTTTTAGTAATTGCATAAAATTAGTGTTTACTCTTCCTGAAATGTTTGGTAGAATGCTCCAATGAAATCATTAGAACCTTGATGCTACTTTTTTGGGAGTTTCTTTAGTTAAAAATTCAATTTCTTTAATGGTTATAGGATAATTCAATTGTCTCTTTCATCTAGATGAGTTTGGTAGTCTATGCTTTTTAAGAAATTGGTCCAATTTTTCTATGTTGTTAAATTTATAAATAAAAAGCTTTTGTAGTATATCCTTATTATCCATTTATTGGTTGTAGCGTTCTCAGTGATAGTTCCTCTTACATTCCATGTATTACTGTGTTTTTCTTTCTTATGCTGTTGTCAATGTGTCTTGAGGTTTAGCAATTTTATGGATTACCTCAAATACCAGGTTTTGGTTTAATTGATCTTTATTTTGTTACTCTTGCTTACCTGTTTTCAATTTCATTAATTTCTGCTATCTTTATTATTTTCTTCCTTATTCTTTCTCTGGTTTATTTTTCTCTTCTTTTTCTAGTTTCCTGAGGTAGATAATTGATTTGAGATTTTTCCACTCTTTTTATTATAAGCATTTGGTACTATGAATTTTCCTCTCAACATAGATTTTTATATGTTTTAATTTAATTTTCTTTTAAAATTTCCTTAGAGACTTACTCTTGACTCATGGATTATTTCAAAATGTGTTGTTTATTTCCCAAGTGTTTGGAGATTTTCCTGTTGTCTTTCTGTGACTGATTTGTCATTTGATTCCATCACGGTCAGAGAAAACACTGTATGACTTCAATTCTTTTAAGATTTTTGAGATTCATTTTATGGTCTAGGATATGGTTGATCATGGTGAACATTCCATGAGTACACAGATAAAAAAATGTGTGATAAAAAATGTGTTATATTGAATGTTCTACGAATGTTCATTTAATCCTGCTGTTTGATTGTGTTGTTCAACGCTTTTATATTATTGATAATTTTCTGTATGGTAGTTCTATCAATTGAAGTGAGTAGAGTGTTAAAGTTCCCAAATGCAATTCGATCTATCTCTTTCTCTTTTAGCTTTATCAGTCTTTGCTTCATGCATCTTGAGACAGTTTAGTGTGTACAGAGTTAGAATCATTATGTGTTCTTTGTGGCTTGATGATTTTAATATTATGCAATATCTCTCTTTGCCTCTGGTAATTTTATTTGCTCTGAAGTCTGCTTTGTCTGATATTAATATAACCATTTTTTTTTGAGGACGATTAGCCGTGAGCTAACTACTGCCAATCTTCCTCTTTTTGCTGAGGAAGGCTGGCCCTGAGCTAACATCCATGCCCATCTTCCTCTACTTTATATGTGAGATGCCTACCACAGCATGGCTTGCCAAGTGGTGCTATGTCCGCACCCAGGATCCGAACCGGCGAACCCCGGGCTGCCGAAGTGGAACATGCGCATTTAACCACTGCGCCATACGGCCAGCCCCCATTTTGTTTTTTTTAATGTTTTCATATCTTTTTCCATTCATTTACTTAGAATTTCCCTATATCACATTTGAAGTGAGTTTCTTCACCCATTCATAATAAAGACTTTTAGGATTTTAGAAGTTTATGCGGACACCCTTTAATTATCAAAGAGCATATGAAAAATCTATAGCTGACATCATAATTATTGGTAAAGATCTGAATGTTTTTCCTAAGATTGGGAACAAGTTAAAGATATCTCTTTTGCCACTATTATGCAGTATATTATGGGAAGGTATGGCAACAACAACAAGGCAAGAAAAAAAGAAAAGGTGCACAGATTGGTAGGGAAGCAAGAAAACTATTGCTATTTTCAGATGACATGATTGCCTACATAAAAAATCCTGAGAAACCTACAAGTAAAACTCCTGTGATTAACAAGTAGGTTTAATAAGGTCACACGATACAACATCAACACAAAAGATCAATTGCAATTCTATATACAAACAATGAACTTACAGAAATTGAAACTAAAACTATGATATTCTTTATAATTATTCCAAGATAGCTGCAAAGACAAAGAAATATTTAAATAGTTAACAAATACATACAGAATCTGCTTGCTGAAAATTACAAATATTGTTGGAAGAAATTTAAAATGAATACCTCCATAGATAAAGAGACAAATCATGCATTTGGATTAGAAGACTCAAAATAGTAAAGATGTCAATTCACCCCAAATTAATCTATAGGTTTAATGTCATTCCTATCAAAATGCCAGCAATGTTTTGTTTTTTTTTTTTGGTAGACACAGACAACTGTATTATAAAATTTATGTGGAAAATCACAGAACCTAGAACAAGTTAAACGATGTTTTTTAAAAAAGAATACGGTGGGAGAAATCATTATATCTTAATATATAATCGGGTCAATATTGAGGCTTACTGTATACCTATAGTGATCAAAAGAGTGTGGCATTGGTGGATGGATAGACACATAGATCAATGCAATAGAATAGAGATTCCTGGTATAGACCCACATAGATAGCCCCAACTGATTTTTTTCTGGTTTTACTTATATATATTTGACATAGATCACTATACAAGTTTAAGGCGTACAGCATAATGGTTTGACTTACATATATTGTGAAGTACTTACTGCTATAAATTTAGTTAGCATACATCACGTCATATAAATACAATAAAAAGAAAAAGTAAAAAAGAAAATTTTCTTCATGATGAGAACTCTTAGAATTTACTCTCTTAACTTTCATACATATTATAGAGCAGTGCTAACTATAGTCATCATGCTGCACGTTAGCTCCCTAGTACTTATTTATCTTATAAGTGGAAAATTGTACCTCTTGACAACCTCTCTTCTACTCATGATTCCCCCACCCCCTAACTCTAGTAACGGCAAATCTGATCTGTTTCTCTATGAGTTTGTTTGTTTTAGATTCCACATGTAAATGGGATCATATAGTATTTGTCTCTCTCTGTCTGACTTATTTCACTTAGCATAAGGCTCTCAAGGTCCATCCATATAGTTGCAAATGGGAGATTTTCCTTGTTTTTTATGGCTGAATAATGTTTTATTGAATATATATACCATATTTTCTTTATCCATCCATCCTTTGATGGAGATGGAGGTTGTTTCCATGTGTTGGCTATTATAAATAATTCAGCTATGAACATGAAGGTGCAGGTATCTCTTTGAGATAGAGGTTTTCATTTCTCTCAGATATAGTTCAAGAGTGGAATTGCTGATTATATGGTAATTTTATTCTTAATTTTTGAGGATCCTCCATACTCTTTTCCACAGAGGCTGTACCAGTTTACAATCCTACCAGTAGTGCAAAAGCGTTCCCTTTTCTCCACATCCTTGCTAGCATTTATTATCTGTTGTGTTTTTGATCATGGCCACTCTAACAGGCATGAGGTGAAATCTCATTGTGGTTTTGATTTGCATTTCCCTAATAACTAATGATATTTAGCATTTTTTCATGTACCTGTTGGCTTTTCATATATTTTCTTTGGAGAAATGTCTATTCAGGTCTTTCACCGATTTTTCATGGTATTATTTGGATTTTTTTGCTGTTAAATTGTATGATTTCTTCGTAAATTTTGGATATTAACCTTTTATCAGATATGTGGCTTGCAAATATTTTTCCCCATTCTGCAAGTTTTCTTTTCACTTTGTTGTTTCTTTTGTTATGCAGAAGCTTTTTAGCTTGATATAGTTCCACTTTTTAATTTTTTTTATTTTGTTTCTTGTGCTTTAGCTATCATGTCCAAAAAAATCATTACCAAGGCCAATGTCAAGGAGCATTTTCCCTATGTTTTCTTCTAGGAGTTTCATGGTTTCAGGTCTTATGTTTAAGTCTTTAATTCATTTCAAGTTAATTTTTGTGAATTATGTATGAAAGAGGTTTAATTTCATTCTTTTACATGTGAATATCCAATTTTCCCAGCATCGTTGATTGGAAAGACTTTCTTTTCTCCACTCATTATTCTTAGCTCCCTTATCAAATATAAGTTGATCATACTTGGATTATTTATGTGCTCTCTATTCTGTTCCAGTGATCTATTTTTCTGGATTTTTTAAATGCCAGTACCATATTGTTTTGACTACTATAGTTTTATAGTACAGCTCGAAATTAGGAAATGTGATGTCCCCCACTTTGTTCTTCTTTCTCAGAATCACTTTAGCTATTCAGAGTCTTTTGTTGTTCTACATAAATTTTAGAATTGCTTTTTCTACTTCTATAAAAATTGCCATTGGAATCTTGATAGGGAATTCATTGAATATATAGATGACTTTTGGTACTATGGACATTTTAACAATATTAATTCTTCCAATCCACAAACATGAGCTACCTTTCAATTTATTTGTTTCTTCTTCCATTTCTTTCATTAATGTCTTGTAATTTTCAAAGTAGAGATGTTTTATTTCCTTGGATAAGTTTATTCCTAAGTATTTTATTGTTTTTGATGCTATTGTAAATGGGATCATTTTCTTTATTTATTTTTCAGATAATTCATTATTAGTGTATAGAAACACTACTCACTTTTATATGTTAGTTTCTATCTTGCAACTTTACTGAATTTCTTGATTAGACCTAAGATTTTCTTGGTCTAGTATTCAAGGATTTTCTACATATACATTTATGTTATCTGCACATAGAGACAATTTTACTTCTTAATTTCCAATTCTGAGACTTTTTATTTCTTTTTCTTGTTTTATTACTCTGACAAATACTTCCAGTACCATGTTGAATAGTAGTGGTGAGATGTTCTTGTTCTTGACCTAAGAGGAAAAGCTTTTAACCTTTCACCATTGAGTATGATATTAGCTGTGTGTTTATCATATATGGCCTTTATTGTGTTGAGATATGTTCCTTCTGTACCTAGTTTGTTAAGAGTCTTTATCAAATTGGTATATTAAGACTTTCTATTTATTTCTGGTTCAGTCTTAGTAGTTTGTATGTTTCTAAGAAATTTTTCATCTTTTCTAGCTTTTCCAGTTTGTTGGCATATAGCTGCTCATCACAGCCTTTTATGATTCTTTGTATTTTTGTGGTATCAGTTGTAATGTCTCTTTATTTATTTATAATTTTGTTGATCTAAGATTTTTTCTTTTTTTGATGGTTAGTCTAGGTAAAATTTTGTGAAATTTGTTTATTTTTTCAAAGAACCAACTTAATTTGGTTAATAATTTTTATTGTTTTACTGTTCTCTATTTTATTAATTTCAGCTCTAATATTTATTATTCCTTCCTTCTGCTACCTTTGGGTTCAATATGTTCTTCTTTTCCTAGTTCCTTAAGGCATAGAGTTAGGTTGTTTATTTGATATGTTTCTTGCTCTTAATATAGGCATTTATTGCTGTTAATTTCCCTCTTAGTATGGCTTTTGCTGCATCCCATAAATTTTGGTATGTTGTGTTTTCATTTTTGTTTGTCTCAACATACTTTTTAAATTCCCCTTTAATTTCTTCTTTGACCAATTGGTTGTTCAAGAATGTGTTTAATTTTCATTTATTCATGAATTTTCAGATTTTCCTCTGTTATTGAGTTCTAGTTTCATTGACATTATGGTCAGAGAAGATGCTTGGTATGATTACAATCTTCCTGAATTTGCAAAAACCTGTTTTGTGGCCTAACATACGGTCTATCCAAGAAAACTTTCCATGTGTATTGAAGAAAAATGTGTATTCTGCTGTTGTCACATAGAATGCTCTGTGTATGTCTGTTAGGTCTATTTGTTCTATAGTTTTGTTCAAATCCAGTGTTTCTTTATTGGTTCCCTGTCTGAATGATCTATCAATTGTTGAGAGTAGAATATTAAAGTCCTCAAATGTTATTGCTTTGCTGTTTATTTTTTCCATTAGCTCTATTAGTTTTTGCTTATGACTTTTGGTGCTTCTAAGCTGGGTTCATAAATATTTGCAGTTGTTATATCTTATTGATGGATTTACCCCTTTATCATTACATATTGAATTTGTCTCTTTTTACCATTTTTAGTTTAAATTCTATTTTACCTGATGAAAGTAGAGATACCTGTCTGTCACCACATAAGTGCTCCCTTTCACCCCCTGTGCCCACCCCACAACCCCCTTCCTCTGGTAACCACTGAACTGTTTTAATTGTCCATGTGTTTGCTTATATTCCACGTATGAGTGAAATCATGTGGTGTTTGTCTTTCTCAGTCTGGCTTATTTGCTTAGCAAGATACCCTCCAGGTCAATCCATGTTGTTGCAAATGGGATGATTTTGTCTTTTTTATGGCTGAGTAGTATTCCATTGTATACATATAAGACATCTTCTTTATCCAATCATCACTCAGTGGGCTCTTGGATTGTTTCCATGTCTTGGCTATTGTGAATAGTCTTGCAATGAACATAGGGGTACATATGTTACTTTAGATTGTTGATTTCAAGTTGTTTGGGTAGATACTCAGTAATGGAATAGCTGGGTCATACGACATTTCTATTTTTAGTTCCTCAAGGAATCTCCATACTGTTCTCCATAGTGGCTGCACCAGTTTGCACTCCCACCAGCAGTGTATGAGGATTCTCTTCTCTCCAATTCCTCTCCAACATTTGTTATTTTTAGTCTTAGTGATTATAGCCATTTTAAAAGGCAGAAGGTGATATCTTGCTGTAGTTTTTATTTGCATTTCCCTGATGATTAGTGACGTTGAACATCTTTTCATGTGTTTATTGGCCATCTTTATATCTCCTTTGGAAAAATGTCTGTTCATATCCTCTACCCCTTATTTGATCAAGCAGTTTATTTTTTGTTGTGCAGTTGTGTGATTTCCTTCTATATTATGGATATCAACCCCTTCTCAGATATATGATTTGCAAATATTTTCTCCCAATTGGTAGGTTGTTTTCTTGTTTTATTCCTAGTTTCTGTGAACTTTCAGAAGCTCTTTGGCCTGACTAAGTCTCACTTGTTTATTTTTTCTTTTGTTTCCCTTATCTAAGAAGACATAGTATTCAAAAAGATCATTTTAAGTTTGATGTCAAAGAATGTGCTACCAATATTATCTTCTAGAAGTTTTATGGTTTCAGTACTTATCTTCAAGTCCTTGATCCATTTTGAGTCTTTTTTTTTTTTTTTTGTCTGGCATGAGCTAGTGGTCTACTTTCATTTTTCTGCAAGTGGTTGTCCAGATTTCCCAACAACTTTCATTGGAGAGACTATCTTTTGCACATTCTATGTTCTTGGCACCTTTGTTGAAGATTAGCTGTCTCTAGATGTTCAGTTTTATTTCTGGGATTTCAGACCAGTTCCATTTATCTGTGTGCCTGTTTTTGTACCAGTACCATGCTGTTTTGATTACTATAGCTTTGTAGTACATTTTGAAGCCAAGGATTGTGATGCCTCTAGTTTTATTGTTTTTTCTCAGGATTGCTTTGGCTATCCGGGGTCTTTTGTTGTCCCATATGAATTTTAGGATTGTTTGCTCTATTTCTGTGAAGAATGTCATTGGGATTCTGATTGGGCTTGCATTGAATTTGTAGATTGCTTTAGGTAGTATGGACATTTTAACTATGTTTATTCTTCTAATCCATGTGCATGGAATGTCTTTCCATCTCTTTATGTAGTCAACTATCTCTTTCAGGAAAGTCTTGTAGTTTTCATTGTATAGGTCTTTCACTTCCTTGGTTAAATTTATTCGAAGATATTTTATTCTTTTTGTTCCAATTGTGAATGGGATTGTGTTACTGAATTCTCTTTCTGTTAGGTCATTATTAGAGTATAGAAATTCAAGTGATTTATGTACATTGATTTTGTAACCTGCAACTTTGCTGTAATTGTTGATTATCTCTAATAGTTTTCTGATGGATTCTTTAGGATTTTCTATATATAAGATCATGTCATCTGCAAACAGGGATAGTTTCACATCTTCACTGCTATTTAGAGTCATTTTATTCCTTTCTCTTGCCTAATTACTTTGGCCAAAATCTCCAGTACTGTGTTGAATAGGAGTGGCAATACTGGGCATCCTTGTCTTTTTCCTCTTCTCAGAGGAATGGCTTTCACTTTTTCACCATTGAGCATGATGTTGACTATGGGTTTGTCATATATAGCCCTCATTATGTTGAGGTAATTTCCTTCTAGCCCCATTTTGTTCAGAGTTTTTATCATAAATGGCTGTTGGATCTTGTCAAGTACTTTCTCTGCATCTAGTGAGATGATCATGAGGATTTTATTCCTGCTTTTGTTAATGTGGTGTATCCCATTGATTGATTTGTGGATGTTGAGACTTCCCTGTGTCCCTGGTATAAATCCTACTTGATTATGATATGTGATCTTTTTGATGTGTTTCTCTATTTGGGTTGCCAATATTTTGTTTAGGAGTTTTGCACGTATATTTATCAGTGATATTGGCCTTTAATTTTCCTTTTTATGTTGTCTCCATCAGGCTTTGGTATCAGAGTGATGTTGGCCTCATAGAATGTGGTAGGAAGCCTTCCATCGTCCCTGATTTTTTGGAATAGCTTGAGAAGGATAGATATTAAATCCTCTCTGAAAGTTTGGTAGAATTCTCCGTGGAAGCTTTCTGGTCCTGGGCTTTTAATTTTGGGATTCTTTTGATTACTGTTTCAATCTCTTTCCTTGTGATTGGTCTATTCAGATTATATGTTTCTTCTTGATTCAGGCTTGGGAGGTTGTAAGAGTCTAAGAATTTATCCATTTCTTCTAGATTGTCCATTTTGTTGGTATATAGTTTTTGTAGTATTCTTTTATAATCCTTTGTATTTCTCTTGTATCCATTGTTATTTCTCCTCTTTCGTTTCTAATTTTATTTATCTGAGCTTTACTTCTGTTTTTCTTTGCGAGTCTGGCAGAGGGTTTGTCAATTTTATTTATCTTCTCAAAGAACCAGCTCTTTGTTTCATTGATGCTTTCTACTGCCCTTTTTTGTTTCAATTGAATTTATTTCTGCTCTGATTTTTATTATTTCTCTCCTTCTACTGACTTTTGGCTTAGTTTCTTCTTCTTTTTTCAATTCAGTTAGGTGTAACTTGAGATTGCATATTTGGGATTTTTCTTGTTTGTTAAGGTGAGCCTGTTTTACGAGAATTTCTCTCTTGTTACTGCTTTTTCTGCATCCCATATGAGATGGTATGGTATGTTTTTACTTTCATTTGCCTCCAGATTTTTTTTTATTTCTTCTTTAATTTCTTCAATGATCCATTGGTTGTTCAATAGCATGTGGTTTAGTCTCCACATCTTTGTCCCTTTCTCAGCTTTTGTCTTGTAATTAATTTCTAGTTTCACAGCATTGTGATTGGAAAACATGCTTGTTATCAGTTCAATCTTCTTAAATTTATTGAGACTTGCCTTGTTTCCAAACATATGGTCTATCCTTGAGAATGTTTCATGCACACTTGAGAAGAATTTGTATTCTGTTCTTTTTGGATGGAGTGTTCTTTATATGTCTATTAAATCCAAATGTTCTAGGTTTTCATTTAATTCCACTGTTTCCTTGTTGATTCTCTGTCTGGATGATCTATACATTGATGGAAGTTGAGTGTTGAGGTCCCCTACTATTACTGTGTTATTACTAATATCTTCTTTTAGGTTTCTTAATAGTTGCCTTATAAACTTTGGTGCTCCTGTGTTGGGTGCATAGATATTTATGTGTTATTTATTCTTGGTGGAGTGTCCCTTTGATCATTATATCCTGCCCAGCTTTGTCTCCCTTTGCCTATCTTATCTTGAAGTCTACTTTGTCTGATATAAGTATTGTGACACCTGTTTTCTTTTGTGTGTCATTAGCTTGGAGTATTGCCTTCCACTCCTTCGCTCTGAGCCTGTGTTTGTCATTGGAGCTGAGATGTGTTTCCTGGAGCCAACATATTGTTGGGTCTTATTCTTTAATCCTTCTCATCACTCTGTATGTTTGTATTGGAGAATTCAATCCATTTACGTTTAGGGTTATTATTGATATATATTCAATATTTATATTGAATACCTATAATTCTGATGTTGCATGTCCTAATTGAGTCAGATATTTCTCAGAGACTTTATTTCTTTTCAGTCTTACTTCTCTCTCCCCCTCTATTGGGAGCATTTCAATATGTCTATCCTCACTTATCCCGATTCATTCCTCTATGATGTCAACTCCAGCACTCAGGGAGTCCATATTTTGTTTTATCTCATCAATTGTGTCTTTCATCTCAAATATTTCTGTTTGATTCTTCTTTATAGTTTCAATCTCTTGTGAAGTAGCTCCTGAACTCATTGAAGTCTTTCTCTGCATTCTCTTGCAAATCATTTAGTCTCTTGATGGTAGCTGTTTTTAATTCTCTGTCATTTAGATTACATATTTCTGTGTCTTCAGGACTGGTTTCTGGGTACTGGTTATTTTCTATCTGATCTGGAGATTTAATATAATTTTAATACTGTTTTTGAGCATGGCTTTGTTCGTTCACACCCTAGTATTATTTGGTTGCAGTTACCACCGATTGCCACCAGGTGGGGGTCAAGAACCTCATATTCAGAGTTCTCTGTGTTCCACCATGATCCCAGGTGCTGGAGCCAGCACTTCGTGGGTGGGGGTAGGGGCACTTTATTCTGGGTGCTCTCATGGGCTTACTCACTCTGCTTTCACTATCTGTGCTCCTGGGATGTTGGCTTGATGAGGTCATCCCTGAATTAGCTTTCACCTCAATAGGGGCTTTCCCCTAGGCTGTGAGGGGCCCAGGGATCTTTGATGTTCCCACAAATGAGCATCCCCTCCCCCTTCCTTCATTCTCACAGACCACATGCAGTCCCAGATCACAGTCTTTTGGGGAGTGAGAAAAGTTTTCTCTTACCCAATTCCATCTCCTCCAAGGGAGGCTCTAGCCTCTCCACCATCTGATTTGTGGCTGCATGGGTCTCTCAGCTGTCTTTTTTGCTGTGTGGATATCCTCTGTTGGAGTATGTATGTGTTTTTCAGTGGAGGGGAGAGATCGCTGGGAGAACTCACTCCATCATGATACGTCGCTCAGTCTTGGTGTGTTTTTAAGCCAGAAGTGAATCTCTTGTTTGCTGAAAATCATTGGATTTTGGTTTTTTTATCCATTTGGAAATTTAATTTCCTTTGTTTGGAGAATTTAATCCACTGAAATTCAAAGTACAGTCATGCATCACATAATGATGGAGATATACTCTGAGATACATTGTTAGGCAATTTCATTATTGTTTGAAGATTATAGCATGTACTTACACAAAACTAGATGGTATTGCCTATTACACATCTAGGCTATATGGTATAGTCTATTGCTCCTGTGCTACAAATCTGTACAGCATGTTACTAGACTGAATACTGTATGCAATTGTAAGACAGTGGTAAGTATTTGGGCATCTAAACATAGAAACTGTACAGTAAAAATA
Source organism: Equus przewalskii (assembly GCF_037783145.1). NCBI lineage: Eukaryota > Metazoa > Chordata > Mammalia > Perissodactyla > Equidae > Equus > Equus przewalskii. The sequence continues at coordinate 63,659,339 of NC_091863.1, forward strand.
AGACATAAAGAATAAAAAATAGTACACCTGTGTAGGGTGCTTACCGTGAATGGGGCTTACAGGACTGGAAGTTGCTCTGGGTGGGTGAAAGTGAAGGCCTAGGACATTATTGTACACTACTGTAGACTTTATAAATACTGTACACTTAGGTTACACCAAGTTTATAAAAAATATTTTTCTTTCTTCAATAATAAATTAAACTTAGCTTACTGTAACTTTCCTACTTTATAGACTTTTTAATTTTTTCAACTTTTGGATCTTTTGTAATAACACAGTTTAAAACACCTTATTATACAGCTGTGCAAAAATATTTTCTGTCTTTATATCCTTACTCTGTAAGTTTTCTTAATTTTATTTTTTTTTAAATTCTTTGTTAAAATCTAAGACACAAACACACACAATAGCTTAGGCCTACACAGGGTAAAGATCATCGATACCACTGTCCTCCGACTCCATATCTTGTCTCAGTGGAAGGTCTTCAAGTGCAAAAAAACACATGGAGATATCATCTTCTATACTAGCAATGTCTTCTGGCATACTTCCTAAAGGATCTGCCAGATGATTTTCTTGAGGAGGTGTCACAGTTTTCAGAAATATGTCCACGGAGGTTTGCTTGGTTTGTTTCTGTTTTTCATCGTAGACTTGCTTGTCAGAAAATTATACAGCACGAACATTCAACTCTATTAATGAAAACCTTTTGGTGCTTGGGTCTATGTTTTCAAACTTTTTAAGTGCTTGTCAAGGTCTGGAAAACCTTCTGCTAAACTCTTCACTGTGAATTTTCTTGGGAGTTCTTTTTCTTCTCTTGCAGTTTCCTTTTCTCTTGCCTCTTCTTCAGCTATGTATTCCTGTTCCAGTTCCAACAACTCCTCATTAGTCAATTCCTCAGGAATCATCTCTAAAAGCTCCTCAATATCAAACTCATCAACACCCACGTTAAAGTTGTTTGCATCTCAGCCACAATCTTGTTGATTTTTGCAACGTCTTCCTCTTGGCAAATTCTTTGAAATCATTGACAAACCTCATGAGTATCTTCTTTCAGATACCATTTGTACATTCCATGGCAACATCACCCCAAGCCAAAGAAAAGGCTTTTAATGCCATCATAGATGTTGTAATCCTTCCTGAGTTGCACCAGTGTCTTCCCAGTTGCGGCAATAGCCTGGGAAAAATAACTTCTCAGGTAGTACACCTTAACAGCTGCTCTAACTGCTTGACCAATTGGTTGGATCAAAGAGTTGAGGTTTGGAGGGAGAAACACTGTGTTGATATTAAGATCAAAGTCACCAATAAAAGTAGGATATCCAAAAGCATTCAAAAATAAGCGAAATCCTGATAGGTATGTTATTCTCCAACAGTATTTCTCCATTTTGATGACATAACAATTCAAGAGGACATCTTAGAAGAGGAGCTGTGTCATCTTTGACTTCTTATTACTCCTGTAGTACACTGACAGTGCATGCTTATTGATATGTTTGAAGGCCTTGGGGTTCTCACTGTGCCAGATCACAAAGGGTTTCAGTTTGTAGCCTGCAATATTGCCCTCAAGAAAGACTGTTATGCTGCCCTTAAAAGCCTTGAAACCTGGCATTGATTTGTCCTCCTTAATGATGAAAGTCCTTTCAGGCATTCATTTCCAGAATAGGGAGGTTTCATCCATTTTGAATATTTTCTCTGGAAAGTAATATTTCTCCGTAATCAACTTATCTAAAGCTTCCAAAAATTCTTTAGCTGACTTCACATCAGCACTTTCAGACTCACCAGTCATTTCACATTCTGTGATAAATAATGATTTTTGAATCATTTAAACCAACCATAGCTAGCAGTAAATTCAACATCATAGTCGGATCCGTCCTTTTCTTGAAACATTGCAAACTTTTCCCTTTGGCTGTGATCATCATGGTGCTGAGTGGGATGTGCTTCTGTGTCTGGTCTTAAATTCAGGTCAATAGAAGTTGCTCCATGTCTGATATAAGCCCTTCTCAATTTTTTAAATTTGCATCCTTAAATGAAGGAGAGCCTTTAACAGTTTGCTTCACTTTGTTCTTGTTCTTCAACACCATAGCTATGGTAGAATGTGATATGCTTAAATGGTGAGCAATAACTATCATTGATTTTTCATCTTCATAGTCTGTAATCACTTTTAGTTTTGTTTCTAGGTCAGTTACTCAACATGGTCTCTTACTGGCAACATTGGCAGTGGATTTTTTATGCTTAGGAACTATGATGAACAAAACAACCTGAGATTAAATCAAGCACAAGAGAAAATAATGTAATCAAGAGACATGGTAAACACTCTGTGTATGATGTTGCTTCCAGCATAACACAGCATTCCATCTTACAGTAAACTCGTTTTATACAGGTAAAACAATTACAGTCTAAAATAAGAACAAAAAGTATATTATTGTAAATGCATAACCAGTGACATTGTCATTTATTATCATTACCAAATATTATGTGCTCTACATAATTATATGTGCTACACTTCTATACACCTGGCAGCACAATAGGTTTGTTTACACCAGCATTACCACAAACATGAGTAATGCATTGCATTACAATATTACAATGACTATGGCATCACTAGGTGATAGAAAATTTTCAGCTCCATTATAATCTTATGGGACCATCATTGTATATTCAGTCTGTCATTGACCTAAACATCATTATGTGGTGCTTAACTGTAAATACTGATAAGTAAGGACTTACTATTGCCATTTTTTAAATTGATTTCTGATTGTTTTGTCAATATATTCTTCCTTGTTTCTTATCTTGCTGTCTTTTTGTGTGTTCTGATGTTTGGTTGTTTCGTGGTATCAATATGTTTTGACTTCTTTACCATTTTCTTTTATGTAATGACCACAGGTTTTCCCCTTGTGGTTACCATGAGGATTACATAAAATATCTTAACGTTATAACACCGTATTTTAAAGTAATAACAACTTAACTTCAATAGAATTCATAAGGTTTACACTTTTACTTCTCTTCTCCCTCAAATTTTATGTAATTGATGTTATAATTTACATAATTTTTATATTGTATAACTAACAACAGATTATTGTAGTTATGGTTATTTTTAATATTTTTTTTTAAGTTTTAAACTATAGTTGTGAGTTATGCACCATCATTACCATTTCAGAATCCAACTTTGACTATATGTTTAGCATTACCAGTGAGTTTTGCACTGCGATCTTATGTTTGTTTGTTTGTTTTCTTAAGATTGGCACCTGAGCTAACAACTGCTGCCAATCTTCTTTTTCTCTTCTTCTTTTCTTTCTCCCCAAAGCCCCTGGTACACAGTTGTGTATTCTAGTTGTGAATGCCTCTGGTTGAGCTATGTGTGATGCAGCTTCAGCATGGCCTGATGAATGATGCCATGGCCATGCCCAGGATCTGAACTGGTAAAACCCTGGGCTGCCAAAGTGGAGTGCATGAACTTAACCACACAGTCACAGGGCTGGCCCCATGCTTTCTTATATTTTTATGGTGTAAATTAGCTTCCTTTCATTTTCACTCAGGGAACTCCCTTTATCTTTTCTTGTAAGGCATGTCCAATGGTGATAAATTTCCTCAGCTTTTTTTTTTTTTTTGAGGAAGATCAGCCCTGAGCTAACTACTGCCAATCCTCCTCTTTTTGTTGAGGAAAACTGACCCTGAGCTAACATCCATGCCCATCTTCCTCTACTCCATATGTGGGACACCTACCACGGCATGGCTTTTGCCAAGCGGTGCCATATCTGCACCCGTGATGCGAACCAGCAAACCCTGGGCCACCGAGAAGTGGAACGTGCAAACTTAACATCTGTGCCACTGGGCCGGCCACCCAGCTTTTGTTTTATAGGAAAGTCTTTATCCCTCCTTTATTTCTGAGGGACAGCTTCACAGGGTATATTTTTCTTGGTTGACAGTTTTTTTTCTTTCAATATTTTGAATATGCCATCCCATTCTCTTCTAGCCTGAAAAGTTTCTTTTGAAAAATTCTCTTACAACATTCTAGGGGATCCCTGGTATGTAGTTTCTGGGTTTTTTTCTTTTAAAATTATTTCTTTGTCTTTCACTCTTGACAATTTAATTATAATGCATCTCATTGTAGTCTTATTTGGATTCAACCTATTTGGGATCCTTTGGGCCTTGTGGATCTGGATGTATTTTTCTCTCCCCAAATTTTGCAAGTTTTCAGGCATTATTGCTTTAAATACACTTACCGAAACTTTCTCTTTCTCTGCTCCCCCTGGGATTATCATTATGTGAATATTGTTTCTTTTCATTGTGTCCCATAATTCCATAGGCTTTTTTCATTCTTTTCATTTTGTTTCTTTTTGCTTCTCTGGACAATTTAACATTTCCTATTTTCTAAGTGACTGATTTTTTCTTCTGCAAGGTCAAACCTGCTTTGAAGCTCTCTATTGAAGTTTTCCTTTTAGTTATTGTATTTTTCAGCTCTAGGGTTTCAGTGGGATTTTTTGTGATTATTTTTATTTCTTTCATGAAGTTCTCATTTTGTTCATGTGTTATTTTCCTGATTTTATTTAGTTATCTGTCTGTGTGTTCTTGTAGTTCACTAAACTTCTTTAAGAGAATTGCCTTCTTATGTCATTAACAGCAAGGGTACATTCTGAGAAATGTATAATTAGATGATTTTATCATTGTGTAAACATCATAGAATGTGCTAAAGGGGAACTAAATTTGCCACCCTTAAATATGTCTCTTTATCATGAGGATTATTTTTGGCTGATCATTTTTAAGAAACAAAAAGACTTAGAAAGTTTTTCTGGTTCCCTCCTCCTTAACTGCCTAAAAGAATTCAGATGAAAAAATCCTGTCTCAGGTAGTGTGCTATCACGTTAGCATAACATAAACTAAGCAGTAGACAGACAGGAATCTAGAAAAGTCTGTTCATTGGGCTCCTCTCTGTGTTATTCTGTTTCTATGGCAAAACAAACAGTTGTTTTCCAAACATTTGTTCCTTTTCACTCACCTGTGAATTGTCTTTCTTTCCTTTGAAGTCTCTGACTCTTCCCACCCCTAACAACCTCTTTTGTCTTTGGCTGAGGATGATATTTAAGGTAAGGACTTTTAGCCATTTTGGTGAGTTTTCCAGGTTTTCTCCTATGTATACATTTTATTGGACATTTGTTTTTCTCTTGTTAATCTGTCTCATGTCAGTTTAATTCTTCCATCAGCCAGAAGAACCTAGAAGTATAGAGGAAAATTTCTTCCTGCCCTACAGTACTTACGCAAATGTAGATGGTATAGGCTACTACACATCTAGGCTATATGATACTAATCTTATGAGACCACTGTCATATATGCAGCCCATCATTGACCAAAATGACCTTTTGTAGCACATGACTGTACTCTGAATTCTTTGAGTTCACAGATCTCTATTTACCTAGGATCAGTTTTTAGAGCTTTATTAATTTACATTTTTAGTGTTATATTTACTTGATTTTTCATAACCTTTGATTCCTTACTTTTGGTATATGTGCATTTGAGTAAGTGGTCTCCTCTTCCAGACTTTGTATGAAAATTTTGACAGAGAAAGTTATTCACTGGTCAGTTCAGTTTGAATTTCTGGACATATCTGCCAATAACATCCTTCGGCAGGTGGGTCATACTACTAGGGTCTGTTTGGGGATGAGGCAAGTGTTTGAACTGTGAAGTCAGGGATAGGAGTGTGCCACTGGCTGAGAGCACCTGGGTAGGATTGCTGGATTAGTTCCCTGCCTAAGGGAGGCTGTAGGATGGACTTCACAGTATCCTGAATTCTATATTCAAGCTTACTAGATGGTAAGGACTGGGTACTATACTCAGCAGTAGGTGAGGTTATGAATTAGCTTTCCTTCCCAGGTAGGGCAATTGGATGGGACCTGGTGCCTGCACAGTGTGTTTGGGGACCTGAATCAGGTAAGAGTATGCAGTGAATATCATGGTCAGAATGTTTAGGGTAACTTGTTTTGATCTGAAGACAGGAAAAGACACGTACTGTGCTCTTTGCTCAAGTGCCACTGTAAACAGGGCTGTTGGATGGGCTTTGTAGCTTCCTGTGTACTCTGGTAATGTTCCCTAGTCAAGCAGTCTAAATGCTATGTAATAAGTGGTACTACAAATTAGTTTCCCTTCCTGGGCACAATGGGAGAAGTAGCACCAAGGACACTAGTTCTCTTTGTTTGGGATCTTGCCCCCAAGTTCCCTGGTTGAATAGAGCCTCTGACTTTGCACTGGGGTCAATCACCTTTGCCCACCTGCCTCTCAGCTTGAGAGTTACTGGGTTGCACAGCTTCCAGGCATTCTTACCAGCCCTTCCTGTCAGATGAGGCTGAGGGACATGCTCTGCAGTGGGTAGAGTTATGTCTCTGGCTCCTGTCTAGGTGGGACTGGAAGGTCCTACTTCAGGCAACTCCTGAATGTTCCCTGAACAGGTTTTCTGGTCCAGAGGTGCTGGGAGCCAAGACCTTTAGCAAGTAGGGCTATGAATTAACTCCCCTGACAGGGCATAGCAAGGAAATCCCCTGCCTTGTACTGGCTTTGCACTGAGGGTGATCAGCTCTCCCTGTCCACCTCTTGGCTCAAACGTTTCTGGGTTATAAAGCTTCCAGGTGTTCTCATCAGGCCTTCCTGTCAGGTGTATCTGGCAGCCATGCTCTGCTGCAGGTGCAATTCAGGATTCTGCATGAGTGGGACTGGGAGGGCCCACTTCAGGCAACTCCCCAATTTCCCAAAAGAGGCTTACTGTTTGGGAGAGGCTGGAATCTGCAATTCACAGTGGGTAAGGCTATGACTCAGGTTTTTCAGGCTCTAGGCTTGGCAAAACTGCTTGTTTAGGGGCCCACATTACCTGGACCTGCACCCCACTGAGTTCTCTGGCCAGACTGTGCCCCTAACTTGGCTCTGCAGATAAGCAAAGCTGTTGACAGGGACTACTACTTGGGTTTTTCAGGTAAGACCTCTGTCTGCCACTATTCAAGTGTTGGTTGTTGGAAACTCTTCTTTCCTTCTCTGTCATATCCAGATTCCCAGTGGTTAAGCCCCACAGATTCAACTACAATCCCAATGATGCAAAATCAGATTAGGGGTTCCCAGGAAGTGACCTAAAATTTTGGGATTGCTGGAAGTCACCACTGGCCTCTCTTTTCCCACTGGAAGAACTGTAGGCTCAGGGGGGGCCTCTTGGCATGGGGCCATGTCAGCCTGGGGGAGGGGCAAAGTTATCGGCATGTAGCCATTCATTTTACTCTCCTAATGCAATTTTTCTTGGTCTCTGTGGTGCAGAGAGGTGCTTCAGCCTCATTCCCATGTTCTAGAATTTCCCCAGTAGTTTCTTGTCCATGAATAGTTGTTAATTATCCTTGTTCTAAGAGGAAGTGAAGAAAGGAACAATCTATGTTGCTATGTAGTGATGTCACTCCTGAGACTTTCCTGTCATTAGCTTTCCTCTGGAGACAGCTGATTCTACAGCAGTCCTGTTGAGCAGGTCGTCAAGAATGAATGGGCACTGAACTGCCTTTATTTACATCTGCTGCAAGGCCTACTATCAGTATTCCATATCTTGTCTGCTTCTACTCAGCACCATCCAAATGCCTGCCCAACTGACTTTTAACAAATTTGCAGAAGCAATTCCATGGAGGGAGGATAAACTTTTCAATAAATGGTGCTGGAACAATTGGACATCTATAAGTAAAAAACTAAACCTCAACCTAAGTCTTAGACCTCATATAAACATTAACTCAAAATGGATCACAGACTAAAACATAAAATGTAAAACTATAAACCTTTTAGAAGAAAACCTGAGAAAAATCCTCAGAATCTAGGGCTTGAGAAAATGTTCTTGAGTAGAAGTGTAACCACAAGACCAGGGACAGAATTTGACAACCAAAATTATGCCTCTTTGACATAAAGACTATTTTGACCTGATGATTATTTAAAAAGAGCAGCAGACATAGGAAAAGCTCTGAAAACCTAGTAGAAGTTACCCATTTCTAAGAGAAATGTTTATTTATAAGAGAAATCTCCATTTGTAAGGGTGCCTCCCTCTTTGTACCAGGAAGGGGAATATGACTCTTAATCTCTAGAAACTCTTATCAATAAAGAAGGGAATGACTTAATTATGCATAGCAACTTTACCTTTGTTTACTGTGCTTTTCTTGGTAACATTTCATAACTGACCTCATCTAAACAACAGTATGTTAAAATTATTTTTCATGGGTGACAAGTCCACCAGGAGCATGCAAAAAAGAGAAAATTTTGATCTGCCAATTGAAACTCATCCTGCCAGCACTTCCACATACCTGTCTGGCCTCTCTGATCACTTAAATCCTACCCCATACCCTAGATCTGATACCAGCTCAACACAAGGTTGACATATGGAAGTCAAATTATAGAAGGGAAACCATAGCGTAACTTTAAATGACCTCAGACATGCTCTGTAGATTTTGTAGCCCCCCCAGCTGCTTTAAGATGATAATTTTGTTCTTTTGATTTCCTTAGGGATGTGATGACCCCTGGGCAGAGAGTTATGCTGATAGCCATCATCAATGGCAACTGAAAGATCAAGGTATAGGGTGTTGCTCCATTCTCTGATGCATATGCAGTAAAACAAAGGACTATCATGAACTGGGACCAGATGTCTGCCACACCCAGAGACCAGCCACCTCCTCCACCAGAAGACTGGACCATATATAACTGGCTTGTAGTCTTTGTTTTGTGAGATGATTCTTTTGGACATGAGTTGGCCATCTTCCCTCTTGCTAGCAAGCTGTAATAAAGTCCTTCTTCTCCTACTACCTTGCCTCCTGACTATTGGCATGTCTTGTGGTGAGCAGATGACCTCCCTTGGGTAGTAACAATTTGGTGACCCAGATGGGACACTACGTCCTGCTCACAGCCAGTCAATTTTGGATGGGCAACCCATTAGGTAAGTCCCTAGGGGCCACTGAGGCTCTTTGTCTCAGGGAACTGCCCCTCTGCTTTCCCAGGCTGATGCCAGCTGCCCCCAGAGCTGATTGTGGTAGAGAGAAACAGCTACATCTGGTAAGTCAACGGGCTCAATCTGGAATGGGTAAGTGGCCTCGAAGATGCTTGTGAACTTACTTCCCCTCCACATAGGGGTCCTTCCATTTATGGCACGGCCATCTGGGGTCCAATAAGACAGTCTTGGCATGCACTTGGAGTGGGAACAGTTGTAAGACTTTGTACTCTAAATCTGGGAACTAGTTCACTGGTATCTGTATTTTCTGTGTGTCTGTGTCCGTGTCACCAAATAGCTTAAAATTGGCTGTTTGGGGAAAGAGTTTCTTGGTGTTCATAATAAACTATCTTTAGAAATTATCTTACTTGTTGTGGCCACCTGGGAATGGCCCCCTAAAAAATTGGAGATAACTGTAAACAGCTGGCAAGATAACTTGGTATATGCAGGAGAGAAACAGCTGAGGACTGGACCGTGGAGCCCCGGGAATTGAAAAAGGTGTGAGCAGCTGGTGTCAAGGCAGTCATACATTTTATTCACTCTGACTAACAGATGGTGGGAGCACAGCAGCTCCCCTTGTGGCCACTTTTATATGACCCCTAGACAAAAGTGACATAGAGCCAGCAGATGACATACAATGTTTACATTATGCAGGTTACATAAGGTATTTACATACATGGTTGAAACATGCGCTGCCTGCAGCAGACATGCTGAGTCACATCTGCCCTGAAGATGCTCTGGTCTAATTGTCCATAGTACCTCCATTTCCCTTCACCTTGGATAATTTAAAGTTAGAGTGGCCATTTTGGGCTCCTTTTGAGCTTTCAGACCAAGAAACAAGGAAATCTTTAGACTCAAAGGCTCCACCACTGGCAGCCGCACCTCTGTTTTCTGAGCCTGATCACCCCACTGACCCTCAAGTGGGGTGCCCTGTCTTGGTGGTTAACCTGTTGAGTATTTTAGGCACCTACTGAGTCACTTATGAGGATAGGAGATCCATAAATTATTCTGTGAACTGTTGGACTAGGGCTATGTGCCCCAGCATGGGAACCGTTGTGTGACTCTTATCTTGATAACCTTCAGGAAGAGGCTGTGAGGGTGAGGCCTGATCCCCTCTTTTCTCTTCTTTGTCTGTCTTGTTCATCACCTCCTCTGTTGTCACCAAGTCGAGGTTAAGTTCAGGCTGGATCTGAGCAGAACATGGACCTTCTATACTTAACTCTCAGCCCTGGGACTGGGAGCACCAGCCCCCAGTCAGCTCCAGGCCTTTCCCTCCTGCTTCCCTGGCTCACCTTGTGCTGGCCCAGGGGCCAAGTGCCTGGGCTGTGTGGAACTTGACCAAATCTTATAACAATATGGAGACATTCAGTGAGGCCCTGCACCTTTCTCTGGCCTGCTGTCAGTCAGACACCCACTTTAATTCCATGGGGAATGTCTCAACCATCCCCAGAGACTCATCCTTCAGGTTCATTTTAACTAATTGGAAGCACTTTCAACTGGGTGGTTTATGCCCCAGAAACTCTATCTGGGAGAAAACTTAAGTGGATTCTCTGTGCCTTTGCGATGTAGTTAATTCCTAGGTCTGAAGGAAAAAAAGGGAAAAGGAAAAAATGGCCATAAGAGCACTCTCACCAAAAATCTGGCATCTTGAGTGTCTTCTCCACAAATATTGGTAAAAAGGCTTAAAACAAAATTTGGATCCATATCGAGGGAGATGTATCTTACTGTACCTGAGTCATGGCAATAATTTTAAAATAATAGGTGTGGAGACTGTGTGTGTGTGTCTATATGTGTGTTACATGTGTGTAATATTTTACTTCTGTATGGTACAGACAAAATTAAGAGCTCCGTTTAATTGGCTTAAAGTAAGTGCTTACATAAATTCTAAATGTAATAGAAATTAACCCAGTGTATTCCAAGTTAACATGACATAAATTAATCCTTGGTAAATGAAAGCTTGTTTAAGTTTGTTGCTTTAATTGAAATAGGCACGTTCCAAGAGTTGTCAGTATTTGGATATGATGCAGGCATGCAGCCTGGGTTTACTAGTCAAGTAAGTTCATCTTGTCTGTTACAAATTTGTCAGCAAAATAACAGCTTTAAATGATAGGTAATTTTGTCTAATGTCTCATGAAATTTTTGTAGGTAATCTGAACATAATTTTTGAAAACAAATGATTTAGATGAAAAATGGGTAAGTTTTTGGGTACAATTGTTTTATGCTCTGTATACTTGTAAAAAACAGCCTCCATGTTCTTTTTGGTAATGTAGAACTTTAGAGTTTTGCCAAGTTAAGTTAAATGATAAAAATCTGTTGAGTATCTGGTTCATTTTTGGATAGAATGGAACACTGAAACTTTATTGCTGAACATGTCTAAGTTTATCTACTTTTGGCTTCTTATTACAGAGAGGCTAAAAGCGTTTGGGTCTATTAGTAAACATGCCTTGTGTCTTATTACTGTGAAGTGGCATGTTTCTAGAAATTATGAAAAGTGTTTAGAATGCTGGTATAAAACCAGTCCATAATTGCTTACCCTTTTAGTTTTCACTAGGATCTATAAGGATTAAAAATAATAATTAATGTATGTAATGAAAGCTACTGGAAACTAATAAGGCAAACATCTTTGTATTCAAGGAAAGCAAAATGTATGTTTTCAGTAAAGGAGGTAAAAACAATGAAGTATTTTTGTTTGTTGGGTTAAGAAAGATAAATTTGTCCTAAATTCCTGGTAAGGAAGAAAGAAAGCATGGGACAAATTCTGAAGGTAAAAGAAAGCTGTAGAAGGTTTGTGAAGGAGAAATTCTGAAAGGAGTTTCATGCTGGTCAAGTTGACTAAAATTAAAGTAAATCCAATTGAGTAAATGAGTTTTAATGTTAAAAATAAGATGGTTGGTGCAGAAATTAAAATTTGGTTTTCTTTCAAAAGATAATTTTCTTCACTTTTGGCCTGCTCTAAGTTTACCTAAAAGACAGAAAATCTATGTTTTGCTAAAATAATTTCCTATGTTCAGAAAGAGAGGTGTCTATTAAGATTTTTTCACTGTTTTAACTGCTCTTGACTGTTTCTATTGTCACTTTGAATACATACCTAAGCATTGTTTCGCAGTGAGCATTGTTTCCTATTTGAACAAGTATTTAAAACCTTTTGATATTTTTGACAAACTTCTCCCTCAAAAAAAAAAATTCAAATCCTGAATGAAGGCTTTCTTTAGACCTGGAAGAAGGAAGAGAATTTCTCTGATTTTCAGAGGGCCCAGAGACTTCTGAAACAAATTTGCTCTCTCTTCCCATAAGAAGGAAAATACTAAACTAATTAGGCTTATTCAGTATGTTAAATTACCTGGGAGGCATTGTCGGATAAGTGATGATAAACTTTCTTAGGTGGTATTATGTGGGTAAATGTTATTGGTATAAATGTTTTAAAAATTATATAATATTCATAAAATTCTAATCTGTCCTGGTTGTGAGCCATAATTCTGGTTATTTTAAAGTTTTGTATGTCACAAAATTAACCAAATTTCTTTGTCAATTTCCATTTAGGGTCTTTTGTTGTTTATAGACAGTTATTATTTTACTCTGCTTTTGCAAAACATGTTTCATCTTCACAGAATTTCATGGAAACTACTCTGGTTGTTACTCTAGAATGCAGGTTTCTGATAAACTTTGAGATTGTAAAACTGATCTGGGTAAGAAATTAGAGAACTATAATAGAGAAACTGATGACTTCATGAACTGCTAACAAGATTAAGGTCAAGAATCAATTATACAGGACTGAATGAAACTGAGGATGTTTGTAATTTGTGGCTTTTCCTTGACATATTGCAGATTTTTATGTTTTGTTTTCTCAGATTTAAGGAAATCTTTTTTCTCTTTTATGCTAACTATGACATAGCAATTTGGTGAAATTATATTTTTGCAATCAGAATTGAAACATTTACCTTTTTCTCCTTACCTGATGCCTCCAGAATTTGGAAACTCTTAGCGATTGACTATGGTTATTTTCATGGCAATATAATTATTTGCATAAGTTCAATAAGAATCTGTTCTCCTTATGACAGGACACAATTGGAAATATTGGTTATCTTACCAAAACTTTGACTGGAAAGTCATATTTGAGAGAAACAGACATAGACTCAGATATGACCAGACAGCTTTTGAGAAACAAGGATTGGACTTTATGTAATAAAGCAACTTGGAAATATGGGCCTGGTACCTTGTTTACAGAGATTCCAGCAGTCTTACCTGGTAATTAAGGAAGCTTACTTATCTGGCAGGAGGAAGGAACCTAAAAATATTTGGGGGGACATCAAACAGAGAGGAATCCACCCATATCTGTAAGTATTGCTGGCAAAACCTGATGACAAATCCTTGGTTTGGATTTCCTGGCCTTGAGAGGGCTTTAAAGTTCAATCTGAGATTCCTTATAAAAAGTTCTAGCAAAGCAGATTTAAAAGAGCCTATATGATCTATGGCTATTCTTGCTGCACTTATATAAATAATTAGGCCAAGTTTATTGAAACTAAACATTTTGCAAACTGATTAGTCTTAATGTGGCTATCTTTGGTAAAAATGAGGATGATTTTAGAGAGAAAATTGCTTCAGTAAAAAACTACACATTTGTGGATATTAGATCCTAGTTCTGTTAATTGTCTTTGAGGTTTTTGTTTTCTACCTGTGAGTTGGACTGGATCCTGAATTCTTATAGTCTCCTGAAATATCTGGCTACAAATCTCCAAACTAATGTTTTCAATTTTTTCCATCATTTTCATTCAAAATCATTGTGAACTGAACCTGCCTCTTTTCCTGAAGCCTTGCAAACTGATGCTAGAGAACTTGGTATAAATGTAAGAGAGATTCATGTCTGCTGCTGTGCAAGCCACTCAAAAAGTTACCTGAACACCCAATGATATCATCAGAGACACTTCAAGCAAAAGATGCTTTGACTCTCACAGCTAGAAATCTTTTTGACTGGCTGCTGCCTGGGCTCAGAAATTGGTTTATAATTTTCTCCCACCATTAACCTTGTTCTCTTTGTCTCTCTAGAAATACTTCCTATTAAATACCTGGTTGCTTGCTCACACAATATAGGCTTAACTTTGGGAGCCCAACCTGCTGCACCTAAGTCAATACTTCTCAAGTAGAAACCAGCATTAGTAAAAAGAGAACAAGCCACTAGGATACAAACAACTTATAAGCCATCAAACCTCTTTCTTATCAGATTTACGTGACTGGTTTAATAACTTTTCTCTTGGATACCAACTGAGATCTGATCCACCCTTGTGGGTATAATAAAGGGGGCCTCACCTTAGTATTAACAGGTCTACTGTTATGCTTAGTCACTAAATTGGGAATAAAATGTATAGCTACCTTAACCACTAAGGCTTCCAGGTTGACAGCACAACAACTTCCTCTTAGAAACCCCCTGGCCCATTTTAAGAAGAAGGTAACTGTTCCATGTCATGGTCCACTCACGTTGCCTTGATTCAGCAGGAAGTAGCCAGATTGAACACAATGGCCCTATTCCCTACACCAGCATATGATTATGCTGGGGGTATACTGACAGGGGGGAATTTATACTGGCTCCTGACTATTGGCATGTCTTGTAGTGTGCAGATGACCCCCCTTGGGTGGTAACAGATTGAGGACACAAAGTTGAGAGCCTGTCCTTCTGCCTCCTTACCAATTGGTTGTGTAATAAACTTCTTCTCTCAAACACTTATGTACGGCAGAATTGGCTTCTGTGCTCTTTGGGTGGCAAACTAGTGCTCAGTAACAGAATTATGACCCACAAAAGAAGAAAACAACCAATACATTGTGTTTTATCAAAATGAATATTCTGCTCTTTGAAAGAAACTGTTAAGAATATGAACATGACAAGCATCACTCTGGGAGAAAATAATTGAGAACTACATAGCCATCAAAGAATTAGTATCTAGAATATACAAAGAACTCTCAAAACTCAAATAATAAAAGAAACAAAAGACAATCCAATTAGAAAATAAGCAAAAGACATGAAAAGACATTTCACTGAAGAGGATATACAGATGCTAAATAAGCACATTTAAAAATACTCTATATCAATAACCTTCAAGAAAATTCCAATTAACACCACAATAATATATCACTCCACATCTTTCAAATTGGATAAATAAAAAATAGTGGCAAGGGGCCAACCCTGTGGCTGAGTGGTTAAATTTCCACAGACTCCACTTCTGTGGCCCAGGGTTCACTGGTTTGGACCCTGGGTTCGGATCCCAGGTGCAGACCTACTCCTCTCATCAGCCATGTTCTGGAGGCAGCCCACGTAGAAAGTAGAGGAATATTGGCACAGATGTTAGTTCAAGGTTAATCTTCCTCAACAAAAAAGAGGAAGATTGGCAATGGATGTTAGCTCAGGGCAAATCCTTCTCACACAAAAATATAGTGGCAATATTAAATGCTGTAATGGATATGGGGAAATTGGACCAATCATAGGTTACTGTTGATAATATAAAATGGTACATTTTACTTTAGAATGTACTACTTTGGATAACAGCTGGGAAGTTTCTTACAAAACTTAGCATAAAATTCTCATACAACCCCGCAACTCTGCTCTTAAACATTTGTGTCATACAAGTGAAAACTTATGTTCACACAAAAATCTTCACATGAATATAAAAGGGCAACAGACAAGATCTCTCTGTTGTATTTATTACAACTGCATGTTAATCTGCAATGGCCCTAAAATAAAAAAGTTTTTAAAAGTACACCAGCCATATAAAATATTTATGCATTTCTGTGACCAGAAGCTTTTTTCAGAGGTTTTCTTCTTTTATGGGTCACACTTCTGTTACTGAGCCCTAGTTTACCACCCAAAGAAAATGTAAATTAATTTTTTACTCAAAATTGTATCTTCTTTGAATGCAGGAATTTAACCTAAAACTTTTTTTAATTCACCACAGCATCTAGAGCAATGCTTGTAGGTACTCAATTAGCAGTTATTGATGGATGTGGTAAAATTTAGAATTTATTTGCATTAAATAATTAACTTGGCATTGAATGCTTACTCTATGTCAGACATTATGGTTACAGAAATGAATAAGAGGATCCTCGAATTTCTTGATTTCGTAGTCTAGCAGGGAAGACATTCATGTAAACATATAATTAAAACAATGTAATAAGTCTTAATAGGGGCATACACAGAATTCTGTGGGACTGCTATCAGTGGAGGAATGTGTTTTGAAAGTTAGAGAAACCTTCACAGAAATAATAAAGATAAACTTGAAAGATTAGTATAAATTTTCCAGGTCAAGAAATGGTGAAGGGCATCCCTGGTGGGAGGAATATTATAGGAATATGAAAGTATCATGAAACAAGTGACGTTTGCTGTGGTATTTGACCAGAAGCAATATAGCATAGCTACAGTGTACCTGCCAGAAAAAACACTAGTAGAAACAGAGAAGCTAAGCAAGGACTATATCATGGAAGGTTTTGTATCCTAGAATAAAGAATTTGGATTTTCATCCTGTAAAAACTGGAGAGCCATTCAAGGATTGCAAGGAGATGTAAAATAGGATTTTAAAAAATAGTTCCATTTGGCCAAGGACTATTCTGGTTTTAGCAATGACAGTTTCATGTCCTGGGAAATCTCTCAGTCTAAGACAAACTGAGGCAGTTGGTTGCCCATTATGAGGGTAGCAGAGTTATATTTTAGAAAGAAAACTCACTGCCTTAAAAATAGCCAGAGTATGGAGGAGTAAAAAAGAGGCTGGAGGTAGGAAAATTAGCTGGGAGAGAATTGCAATTTTGATGTAAGATTTCTTCCTCAATAACCTCATTTGAGTAAAACTCATTATAAGCAAATTGTAGTGGTCCTCTATCACAAAAATCAAGGTGCTAGGGCCTTAAAAAAACAACCACACAATTTTAGAAGAAGAAATCCTGTAGTTAAAATCATATCTAACGTTGTTGATGAGGAGTTAGTAATTCATTTCATTTCCGCAGCCCTCTCAAAGAGCAAATTAGAAGATTGACCCTTCCACGTCTATGAATTGCATAAACTGTATTACCAAGTATATTTAGATAATCTCATAATGAAGAATATTTCATGAATATGGGAAGGCACTTTATAGAATGTGCTTACATGCAAAGTTTTCACGTAAAAAAGATTTTGCCTTGTTCTATTTTTCACTTTAAGCTAAAATAGCGGTGGTTTTTTAACCAAAATCAGAGCATGTGTAGAGTATTATGAAAAAATAATAATAAATTTTGAAGTCAGAAAAAATATTGAAAAAGACTAATCTGTAATTTGGGGATATGGCAAGACTCTGAACTCTAAGTGGTTTAACGGTTGAGCAGAGATGCAAAGAAGAAAAAGAATCTTCAACAGCTTCATTCAAAGATGCAGCTTCTATGAGGCCTATGGAGTCCAAAGCATAGGAGCCACCTTTCACACGGGAGGGAAGGACTCTCTCATATGACACACATTTTTAGTAATATTTAAAACCATAATGTAATTTATACCAATGGTACAAAAAAAAAATCACACATTTTAGAAGGGTATGGAATTAAAATTCACCCCTATGATAGTCTCACTTCCCAGGGGAAACTATTACAATCTTCTAAAAATTTCACTTCACCTATACAAACACATCTATGCGTATAATTCTATTTGCAAAAGTGGAATCATACTATACATACTATTCTGCAAAAGAAGGCTTCCTTTTAGCATTCTAGTTAGAGCTCAGGCCTCATTTGACATTTGTTCCCTGTGTATTAAGTTTCACAGACTGCATATTTAGCAAGTTTAGACTATGAATAGACAGGGTCACCAAATCAGTTGTTTTTCAGTGGAAATTGCTGTTTTCCTTTTTCTCATCTTACTGCTTGATCCCTAAGCAGTCAAATGCACCAGCTGTGCAATCAATTCACATTACTTTAAAAGAAAATCAAAAACATTATTTTGGCTCCTTTTTAATCTGTTTTATTTTTTATACAAAGAAATGACTAGATTCTTAGCATTCGTTCATTTAAAAATATTTATTAATTATCTACCATATGCTGGGCACTCTCCTAGATGCAAAAGAAAAACATATAACAATCATGTTTATAATATAATACATACATTATTATCATAATTATTTTTATTATTATGGCCACAACAAGTTGTTCGGCCTCCATTTCCATTCTAAACCGTCGCATTTTCTTTTGTGACTTGGGAATTTACTTCAAATCTATATTTCCTTTGAACTTGCATTTCATCTGAGAATTAATGTCTTTTCTGTAATATTATCAATTACCTTCCAGTGTTTTCTTTAAATTTTATTAAATGAAGCACATAGTTTATTCAGATTTACTTAGTTTTCACCTAATGTCCATTTTTAGTTCCTCACTCCCATCCAAGATACCATGTTACATTTAGTTGATATGTTTCTTTAGGCTCCTCTTGTCTATAATGTTTTATTTTTTTTTAATTTATTGTGGAAAAATTCACATAAAATACAAGTAACCATTTCAAAGTGAACAGTTTATTAGCATTTAATACATTCACAATTTTGTACAACCACCATTTCTATCTAGTTCCAAAGTGTTTCCAACAATTCAAACTAAAACTCCTTAATCACAAAGTTGTTTCTCCCTATTTCCCCTCTCACTTCCCCTACCACCAACTACACAAACCACCCATCTGCATTGTGTCTCTGTGGATTTATCTATGCTAGGTATTTCATACAAATGAAATAACATAATATGTGACCCTGTATGTAAGGATCTTTTCACTTAACACAATGTTTTAGAAGTTGATCCAAATTGTAGCCTGTATCAGTACTTCATTCCATTTTGTGATTGAATGATATTCAATTATGTGTGTGTATAAATATATATATAACCACCAGCTCAAAGAATAAATCAAAAAAGTTAGAAAATATCTTGAAAAAGTTAAAATAAAAATACAACATACCAAAGCCTATATAATACAGCAAAAGAAGTAATGAGAGAGCAAAAGAAGTAACGAGAGAAATTTATAGCAATAAACACCTACATTAAAAAATAAGAAAAATAAATAAACAACCTAACTTTCACCTCAAAGAACTAGAAAAAAGAAAAACAAAGCCTAAAGTTTTGAAAATAGGAAATAATAATGATTAGAACATATATAATTAGAACATATATAAATCAAATAGAGGATAGAAAATGAATAGAAAAAATCAAGGAATATAATTGTTTTTTTTGAAAAGAAAAAAATTGACAAATTCTTAGACTAACAAAGAAAAAAGAGAGAAGATTCAAATAAGTAAAATCAGAAACAAGAGAGGAGACATTACAACTGATGCCACAAATTTTTTTTTTCAGATGTACATCATATTTCGAATTCTGTGTAGATTACATCATGTTCACCACCCAAACACTAATTATAGTCCATCCCCTCACATGTGAGCCTAATCACCCCTTTTGCCCTCCCCCCTGCCCCCTTCCCCAATGGTAACCACCAGTCCAATCTCCAATGCTATGTGTGTTGTTTTGGTCGTTTTTATCTTCTACTTATGATTGAGATCATATGGTATTTGACTTTTTCCCTCTGACTTATTAGTAAAAATTTTAAAGAAGATCATAGAGGACTATTATGAAGAATGAGACACCAACAAATTGGGCAACTTCAAAGAAATGGATAAAGTCCTAGAAATATAAAGCCCACTGAGACTGAATCAAGAAGAAATAGAAATCCATAACACATCAATAACGAATTGGGCGAGTGAATCAGCAATAACCACCCCCACTCAAAAAAAAGCCCAGGACCAGATGGCTTCACAGGTGAATCCTAATACACATTTAAAAAATACCAATTTTTCTTAAACTCATCCAAAAGATAGAAGAAGGAACACAACCAAACTCACTATATGAGTTCAGCATCACCCTGACACATAAGTCAGACAAAGAAATCATAAAAAATTGAGAAAACTACAGCCCAATATCCCTGATAAACATGGATGCAAATATCCTCAAAGAAAATATTAGCAAACAAGTTTCAGAACCACATTAAAAGGATCAGACACCATAGACAAATGGGACTGATTCTTGGGAATCAAGGATTCAACATAGGCAAATCAATCAATGTGATACACCACATTAACACAATGAAGAACAAAAATCACATGATCGATTCAACAGATATAGAAAAAGCATTTGAGAAAATTCAGCACACTTTCATGACTAAAAAAAAACCTCTCAATAAGTTAGGTATAGAATGAACATACCTCAACACTAAAAAGGCCATAAATAAAAGCTCACACACACAAAAAAAATCATAATCAATGGTGAAAAACTGAAAGCTTTTCCTCTAATATTTGGAACAAGGCAAGGACATCCACTCTCCCTATTCAACATGGTACTGGAGGTCCTATCGAGACAAATAGGCAAGACATAGAAATAAAAGGCATCCAAATTGGTAAGGAAGAAGTAAAATAATCTCTATCTGAAGATGAAATGATCTATTATGTAGAAAACCCTATAGACTCCATAAAAAACTGTTAAAACTAATGACTCAATTCAGTAATATTGCAAGATTCAAAATCAGCATATCAGTAGATCTCTGGAACTTGCTCATCTTGTATAACTATAGCATTATACTCATTGAACAGCAACCCCCTGTATACCTCTCTCCCCATACTCTGGTAACCATATACAATTGTCTAGTTCTATACCTTTGACTATTTTAGATGCCTCATATAATAGAAATCATGCATTATTTGACTTTCTGTGACTGACATTTTACTTAGCATAATGTTCTTCAGGTTTATTCTTGTTTTTGCAAATGGTAGGATTTCCATCATTTTTCAGGCTGCATAGTATTCCATTTTATGTATATACTACATTTTGTTTATTTATTCATCTCAATAGATCTGCTGATCTGATTTTGAATCCTGCAAAATTACATGATGTTTCCATATCTTGGCTAATGTGAATAGTGCTACAATGTACATGGGTGTCCAGCTAGCTATTCAAGATTCTGATTTCAATTCTTGATCTGCATTTTCCTGATGATTAGCAATACTAAGCATCTTTTCATATCAGCCTTTTGTATTTCTTCTTTAGAGAAATATGTTCAAGTCCTTGCTCATTTTTTAATTATTCGCTTTTTTTCTATTGAGATGTAGAGGAGTTGCTTATGTATTTTTAAAATAACCCTTTATCAGATATATGGTTTGTAATTATGTTCTCTCATTCTATAAGTTGCCTTTTCTCTCTGTTGATTTTTTCCTTTGCTGTGTAGAAGCTTTTTAATTTGACGTAGTCCGACCAGTCTATTTTTGCTTTTACTGCTTGTGCTTTTGGTGTTGTATCTGAGAAATTTGCCAACACCAATATCAAGAAGCTTTTTTTCCCTTTGTTTTCTTCTAAGATTTTCACAGTTTCAGGTATTACATTTAAATATTTAATCTATACTGAGTTAAAATTTATGTATGGTTTAAGATAAAGGTTCAATTTTATTCATTTGGTGTGGATATCCAGTTCATACAACAACAGTTATTGAAGAGACCATCCTTTCTCCATTGGGCATCCTAGGCTCCCTTGTTGAAGGTCAGTTGACTATGTATTTATTTCTGAGCTCTGTAAACAATTACATTGATCCATATGTCTATTTTTAGGCCAGCACCATACTCTTTTGGTTACTGTAGCTTTGTAATATATTTCTAAATCAGTAAGTGTGGTGTATCAAGCTTATTTCTTTTCACTCAACATTGGTTTGGCTCTTCAGGATCTTTTGTTATTTTCATATGAATTTTAGGATTTTTATTTCTATTCCTGTAGAAAATACCTCTGGGATTTTGACAGCTATTGCACTGAATCTGTAGATCGCTTTGGGTAGTTTTAGCAATATTAATTCTCCCAATCCATGAACACGATGTCTTTCCATTTATTTGTGTCTGATTTAGTTTCTTTCATTATTGTTTTATAGTTTTTAGTTTACAAGGCTTTTACCCTGTTTGTTAAATATATTCCTGAGTAATTTATTTTTTTGATGCCCAAATGGAATTATTTTCTTAATTTACTTTTTCGATGGTTTATTTTTAATGTATAGAAATGAAACTAAATTTTGCCTGTTTCTTTTCAATCCTGCAACTACTGAGTTTGTTCATTAGTTCAAATTGTTTTTGTGGAGCTTTTAGGATTTTCTACATATAGGAACATGTCATATATATAAGCAGAGATAACTTAACTTCTTCCATTCTGATTAGGATGCATTTTATTTGTTTCTTGTCTAAATACTCTAGCTAGGACTTTCAGTGCTAAGTTGAATACACATGGCTGGAGTGGGCATCCTGGCCTTGCTTCTGATCTTAGAGGAAAATCTTTCAAGTTTTCACCATTGAATATAATGTAAGCTGTGGGCTTGTCAAGTACAGTCTTTATTATGTTGAGGTTTATTTCTTCTATTTTTATGGTTTTTTGAGTGTTTTTATAAGGAAAGTGCATTGAATTTTGTCAAAACTTTTTCTGTATCTATTAAGATAACCATATGATTTTTATCCTTCATTATGTTACTGTAGTATATCATATTGATTGATTTGCATATCTTGAACCAATCTCACCTCCTTGAGATAAATCATATTTGATCATGGTATATGATATTTTTAATGTTCTGTTGAATTTGATTTGCTAGTATTTTGTTTAGGATTTTTATATGTATGTTCATCAGGAATATTCTCCAATAGTTTTTGGTTTTGTTTTTGTTTTGTGATGAAGTTTGGCCCTGAGCTAACATCTGTTGCCAATCTTCCTCTATTTGCTTGAGGAAGATTGTCACTGAGCTAATATCTGTGCCAATATTCCTCTATTTTACGTGGAGTGCTGCCACAGTGTGGCTCAAGGAGTGGTGCTAGGTGCACACCCAGGATCTGAACACTCAGCTGCTGAAGTGGAGTGTGCAAACTTAACCACTATGCCACTGGGCTGTCCCCTAGTTTTTGTTTCTTGTAATGTCTTGGTCTTGCTTTGGAATCAGTGTAATGCTGCCCTTATCAAAAAAGATTGAAAGTGCTTCCTGCTCTCTTTGGGTAAAATTCAAGGAGCACAACTGCTGCATTGTAATAGTGTATTTAGTTCTGTGAAAAAATGCCAAACTGTCCTCCAAAGTGGCTGTAACATTTTGTATTCCCAACAGCAAAGTATGAAATTTCTTGGTGTTTCATATTCTTGCCAGAATTTGGGGTTGACAGCGTTCTCAATTATGGTCATTCTAATAGGTGTGTAGTGATATTTCATTGTTGTTTTAATTTCCATTTCCCTGAAAACATAAGATGTGGATCATATTTTCATGTGCCTATTTGCCACGTGTATATCTGGTGAAGTGTCTGTTAAGGTCTTGGTCCATTTTTTAATTAGGTGGTTTGTTTTCTTATTGTTGAGTATTGAGTTTTTCTGTATATTTTAGATAACAGTCCTCTTCCTGCAAATATGTAGACTGTTTTCTCATTCCCTTCACATTGTATTTATCAGTGAAGAAGTTTTTAATTGTAATGAAGTCTAGCTTATCAATTATTACTTTCATGGATTGTGCCTTTGGTATTATATCTAAAAAGTCACTACCATACCCAACTGCATTTAGGTTTATTATTATTTTTACATTTATATCTGTGAGCCATTTTGATTTAATTTTTGTGTAAGGTGTGAGAACTGTGTCTAGATTCATTTTTTGCATATGGATGTCCAGTTGTTCCAGTAGCATTTGTTGAAGAGATTATCTTTGCTTCATTGCATTACCTTTCTCTTTTGTCAAGTATCAGTTGACTATATTTATGATGTTCTATTTCTGGACTCTATTCTGTTTCATTAACTCATTTATCTATTCTTTAACTTTTATCACAGTGTCTTATATATTGAAGCTCTATAGTAAGTCTTGAAGTCAGGTAGTGTCCCTCCTCCAACTTTGCTCTTTTCCTTCAATATCATGTTGGCTAATCTGGGTCTTTTGCCTCTCCATATAAACTTTAGAATCAATTTGTCAATATTCATATAATAACTTGCTGAAATTTTGAAGGGGACTGTATTCAATCTATAAGTCACGTCGGAAAGAACTGGCATATTGACACTATTGAGTCTTGCTATCCACTAACGTGGAATATTTCTCCAATTAGTTCATGTTTGATATCATTCATTGTAGTTTTCTAGTTTTCTTCACATAAATCCTTTATCTATTTTGTTAGATTTATACCAAATTATTTAATTTTTTGTATGCTAATGTAAATGACATTTTGTTTTTAACTTCAAATTCTACATTATCATTGTTGGTATATATGAAAGCTATTGACTTTTGTATATTACCCTTGTGACCTGCAACCATGTTGTAATTGCTTATTAGTTCCAGAACTTTTTTTGTTGATTTTTTTCAAGCATGCCATCTGCAAGCAAGGAGAGTTTTATGTCTTCCTTCCCAATTTGTATACTATGTATTTTATTATTCTTGCCTTACTGCCTCAGGAAGGATTTCCGGTATAATGTTGAAAAGGAGTGGTGAGAAAGGATATTTTTGCCTTGTCTCTGATCTTTGAGGGAAAGCTTTGAGTATCTCACCATTAACAATGATGTTAGTTATAGGTTTTTTAGATAGTCTTTGTCATGTTGTGAAAGTTCCCCTCTATATTTAGTTTACTGAGAATTTTTCTCAGGAATAGGTGTTTGATTTTGTCAAATTCTTTTTTCTGCATCTGTTGATATTATCACGTGTTTTTTTCTTCTTTTTTTTAGTCTGTTGATTTGATAGGCTACATTAATTGATTTTAGAATGTTGAACCAGCTTTGTGTACCTGGGATAAATCTCACTTGATCATGGTATATAATTCTTTTTATACTTTTTAAATTTTGTTTTGCTAATATTTGTTGAGGATTTTTTTTATCTATGATCATGAAAGTTATTGCTCTCTGGTTTTATTTTCTTTCAATATCTTTACCTAATTTTGGCCCCCTAGAATGAGTTAGGAACTATTCCCTCTGATTCTATCCTCTGAAAGAAATTGTAGAGAATTGGTATAATTTCTTCCTTAAATGTTTTATAGAAATAACCAGTGAAGTCAGTTTGGCCTTGTGCTTTCTATTTGGAAAGGTTATTAATTATTAATTCAATTTCTTTAGAACATATAATCCTATTCAGATCATCTATCGCTTCCTGTATGAGTTTTGGCAGGTTGTGCTATTCATGTAATTAGCCCATATCATTTAGTTTATCAACTTTGTGGGCATAAATTTGTCAATAGCATTCCTTTATTGTCCTTTTAATTTTCATGGGATCTGTAGTGATGCCCCCTCTTTTATTTCTGAAATCAGTAATTTGCGTTCTCTTTTTATTTGTTGGTTAGCCTGGCTAGAGGCTATCAATGTTGATCATTTCAAAGAACCAACCATATGTATGCATTTGGAAAAATATCCACACAAGTTTTTTACCCATTTTTATTGTGTTGTTTTCTAGTTTTTTCTTTTATTTTGTTAAGTTGTATGAGTTCCTTACATATTTTGATGTTAACCACTTATCAGATATACAGATTTTTTTTCCCTGTCCATAGGTTTCCTTTACATTTTTATTGGTTGTTTCCTTTGCTGTAAAGAGACTTTTCAATTTGATGTAGTCCCACTGGTTTATTTTTGCTTTTGTTGCCTTTGCTTTGGGCATCAAATCCAAAAAAACATTGCCAAGACCAACTTCAAGGAACATTTCCCCTATGTTTTCTTCTAGGAGTTATACAGTTTAAGATCTTACTTTTAAGTCTTAAGTTCATTTTAAGTTGATCAGTGTGTATGGTGTAAAATAGGGGTCCAATTTCATTCTCTCGCATGTGGGTATACAGTTTTACTTACACCATTTGTTGAAGACACTGTCTTTATTCCCTTGTGTATTCTTGATGCCTTTGTTGAAGATTATTTGACTATGTATGCATGGGTTATTTCTAGTCATCTATATGTTCCAGTGGATCATGTGTCTGTTTTATGCCAATACCAAACTATTTTGATTGATACAGCTTTGTAATATCGTTTGAAATCGGAAAGTGTGATGCCTCCAGCTTTGCTTTTCTTACTCAAGATTGCTTTGGTTCTTTGGGGTCTTTTGTGGTTTCATATGGATTTTAGGATTGTTTTGTCTGTGAAAAGTGCCCTTAGAATTTTCATAGGGATTGCATTGACTTTGTAGATCACATGAGGTAGTGTGGATATTTTGACAATATTTTGTCTTCAATCCATCAAGACAGGATGTCTTTCCATTCATGTGTGTCTTTTTCAAATTCTTTCATCAACGTTTATAGTTTTCATTGCATAAGTTTTTCTCCTCTTTGGTTAGATTTATTCATAAGTATTTTATTATTTTGATGCTGTTATAAATGGGATTTTTTCTTAATGTCACTTTCAAATAATTCATTGTGTATAGAAACATAACAGAATTTGAATATTAATTGTTTTATCCTTCAATTTGACTGAATTCACTTGTTAGTCCCAACAGTTTTTGGTCAAATCTTTAGGGTTTTCTAGATATAAGATCATGTCATCTGCAAATAAATACAATTACACTTCTTTTTTTTCAATTTGGATGCCTTTGATTTCTTGTTCTTGCCTAATTCTCTGGCTAAGATTACCAGTGCTATTTTAAATAGAATTGTCTAGAATGAGCATCCTTGTCTGGTTTCTGATTGTAGAGGAAAAGCTTTCAGCTTTCCATCATTGAGCATGACATTAGCTGTGGCCTTGTCACAAATGGTCCTTATAATATTCACGTCCAAACTATTTATACCTAATTTGTTGAGAGGTTTTATCATGAAAGGATATTGAATTTTGTCAAATGCTTTTTTTGTATCTATCAAGATTGTCATATGATTTTTATCTTTTGTTTTGTTAATTTGGTGCATCAACTTCATTGATTTGTGAATGTTGAAATATCCTTGAATCCCAGGACTAAATCCCACTTGATCATGGTATGTAATGCTTTTAATGTGCTGTTGAATTCAGTTTGCTAATATTTTGTGGAAGATTTTTTCATTGGTGTTCATCAGGGATAGTGGATTGTAATTTTACCTATACATATTTTTAGTGTCCTTATCTGGTTTTGGTATCAGGGTAATTCAGGCCTCATAAAATGTCTTTGTAAGTGTCCCTTCCTCTTCAAATTTTGGAATAATTTGAGAAGGATTGGCATTAATTCTTATTTAAATGAAGGGTAGAATTCAACAGTGAACTCATCTGGTCCTGAACTTTTCTTTGTTGAGAGGTTTTTGATTACTGACTCAATCTCCTTACTCATAATTTTCAAGGTTTCCTTTTTTTTTATAATTAAGTCTTGGTGGGTTGTCTATTTCTAGGATTTTTTACATCTCTTTTAGGTTACCCAATTATTTAACATATAATTTTTCATAGTAGTATCTTGTGATCCTTTGTGTTTCTGTGGTATCCCTTATAATCTCTCCTCATTTATCTATAGTTTTATTTGTTTGAGTCTTCTGTATTATTTTCTTAGTCTAGTTACACATTCGCCATTTTTATCTTTTCAAAAAACAAAATATTTTTGTTCATCTTCTGTATTTCTAGTCTCTTTCTCCTTTTTTCTGGTCTGATTTTTATTAGTTCTTTGCTTTTAACAATTTTGGTTTAGTCTGTTCTTTTTATTCTGGTTCATTGAGATACAGAGTTAGATTGAGATTTTTCTTTTATCCTAATGCAGCAGCTTATCATTGTAAACTTATCTCTTAGAACTGCATTTGCTGAATTCCATGCTTTGGTATGTTTTGATTACATTTTTATTTATCTCAAGATATTTTTTTACTTTCCTTTTGGTTTCTTCTTTGACCCATGGGTTACTCAGGAGCATTTTGTTCAATCTCCAAATATTCATGACTTTTCAACTTTTTTTCAAGATGTTAATCTCTAGTTTCATTCCATTGTGATGAGAAAAGATGCTTGATATGATTTCAGTCTTCTTAAATTGTTAAAACTTGTTTTGTGGCCTAACATAGGATCTATCTTGCAGAATGTTTATTGTGCACTTGAGAAGAATGTGTATTTTGCCGCTGTTGAATGGGATGTTCTGTACATGTCTGTTAGGTCCATTTGGTTTAATGTATTATTCAAGCCCAATGTTTCCTTTTTGATTTTCTGTCTGGATGATCTACCTATTGTTGAAAATGAGATATTGAAGTCTCCTACTATTATTGTATTGCTGTCTATTTCTCCCTTCTAATCAGTTAATATTTGCTTTATATACTAAGGTCCTCTGATGTTAGGTGTATACATATTAGTAATTTTTATATCTCTTGATTAATTCAACCTTTTTCATTATATAATATCATTCTCTGTCTCTCATTACAGTTTTTCACTTAAAGTCTTTTTTGTCTGATATAAGTATAGCTACCACTGTTTGGGGTTTTATTTTTTCAATTTCCATCTCCATGGATTATATTTTTTCATCCGTCACTTTCATTCTTTGTGTCCACACAGATGAAGTGAGTCTCTTGGAGGCAGCATATAGATGTGTCTTTTCTTTATTATTCATTCAGCCACTTTATGTTTTTTGATTGAATAATTTAATCTATTTGCATAAAGTGATCATTGATGCATAAGGTTTACAACAGTCATTTTATTAATGGCTTTCTAGGTGTTATATGTCTCTTTTTCCTTTTGTTCCTCTCTTGCTGTCTTCCTATATCATTTGATGATTTTCTGCTTTGATTCCTCTCTCTTTATCTTTTGTGAATCTACTATATGGTTTTGTTTTGTAGTTATCATGAGGCTTACAAAACATATTATGGTTATTACAATCTACTTTCAGCTAATAACAACTTCAATTACAGATAGAATCTCTACATTTTCTCTCACCATAAAGCATTTAATATTTTTATTGTCACAATTCACATCTTTTAAATTATATATTCATTATCACTTATTGTAGCTACAATTATTTTGAATAGTTTTGAATTGTAACCTTTATAACAGGGTTATAAGTGATTAATTCACCACTATATAATAGTAGAGTATTCTGAAATTTTTTTTTAAATTTTTTTTTAAAGATTTTGTTTTTTCCCTTTTTCTCCCCAAAGCCCCCCGGAACATAGTTGTATATTCTTCGTTGTGGGTCCTTCTAGTTGTGGCATGTGGGATGCTGCCTCAGCGTGGTTTGATGAGCAGTGCCATGTCCGCGCCCAGGATTCGAACCAACGAAACACTGGGCCGCCTGCAGCAGAGCGCGTGAACTTAACCACTCAGCCACGAGGCCAGCCCCTAGAGTATTCTGAATTTATATATTTATCCTTACTGGTAAATTGTATACTTTCATATGTCTTCATGTTAGTATTCAGCTTCCTTTTGCTTAAGCTTGAAGAACTCCCTTTCGCTTTTATTATAAGGCTGGTTTAATGGTTATGAACTCCTTTAGCTTTTGTTTGTCTGTGAAAATATGTATCTCTCCTTCAATTCTGAAGGACAACTTTGCCACATAAAGTATTCTTGGTATGCATTTGCTTTTCTTTTAGCACTTTTAATATATCATCCTACTTCTGGCCTGCAATGTTTATGCTGAGAAATCCACTGATAGCCTGATGGGTGCTCCCTTGTACATGATGAGTCATTTGTTCTCTTGCTGCTTTCAAAATTCTCTTTGTCTTTGACCACTTGATTTTAGTGTTTCTCAGTGTAGAGTTCTTTAGGTTCTTCGTATTAGAGGTCTTTGGACTTCATGAATCAGAATGTCCATATCTCACCATAGATTTGAGAAATTTCAGCCATTATTTCTTTAAATAATCTTCCTGGTACTTTCTCTCTTCTCCTTCTGGGATTTCCTTAATGCATATAATGGTTCACTTGATTGCATAGATAGGACCCATCAGATTTCGTCACTGTTTTCATTCCATTTTTTTGTTTGTTATTGTTCCTCTGGCTGAATAATTTCAAATGACTTATCTTGAACTCAGTTGATGTTGTCTTCTGCTATTCAAGCCTGCTGTTAAAGCTCTCTACTGAATTTTTTAGTTCCGTTATTGTATTCTTCAACTCCAGTATTATTGTTAGTTTATTTATTTCTTCATTGATATTCTCAATTTGTTCATGTATAATTTTACTGACTTCATTTAGTTGTCTATGTTTTCTTGTGTTTCACTTAGCCTCTCTAAGTCAATTATTTTGAGTTCTTGTCAGACAAATCATTGACTCCATTTATTTTAGTGTCAGTTACTAGAGATTTATTTTGCTCCTTCAGTAATCTCATATTTCCCTGTTTCTTTTTGTTCCTAGTAACTTTCTTATTTATGCATTTGAAGACGAAGCCACCTCTTCTATCCTTTATAGACTGGTTTTGGCAGTAAAATACCTTCATCAATCAGCCTGGCTAGAGATTCTGGGAATCTCTCAAATGTTTTATGTGGGTGTGCATTCTCCACTCCTCTCTTTCCCTCCTGGTGAAAAAGTTTCAGGGTGTTGCATCTTCTCCCCGTCTCTCCAAGTCATGCTGTTTGCCATAAACTGTCCCCCTACTTTTTCTTCTGGAAGTACCTGGGAATGCCAGGAGACTTGGTGCAAGATCCATCTCTCTCCCTTACTTCTGAAGGAGATGTCTCAGTATTGTACACCTTCTCTCAGAGATACAGAGATTTGCAGACCGAGAGCTGGCTGCCCTTTTTCCCCAAGGGAGTGCACTGGAGTGCCTGGGGACTAGATGCAAATTAATCTCTACCTTCCTGTTGAAAGAAAAGTTTTAGTATTATGTTCCTTCTGTCAGTCTCACAGAGATGATCTGGCTGCTTAGGGCCACATGCCCTTTTTCCCTAGAGGAGTGTACTGGAATGACAGAAGGCTGGATGCAGCTCCACTTCTCTCCCTTCTTCTGAAAGAAAAGTCTCAGAATTGTGCATCTTCTCTCAGTACCACAGAGCCATGCAGGCTACTGAAAGTTACTTGCTCCCTATCCCTGGGGGAGTGTACTGGAATGCCAAGAGACTAGGTGCAACTCTAATTCTTTCACTTCCTCTTGAAAGCAAAGTTTCAGAGGTATGCATATTTTCCACATCCCATAGGACCAGGCAGGCTCCTGAGAGCCCCTGTTCTTGTTTTTTCTTAGCTGTCTACAGACATTCTAACTATGCTAATTGTCTCAGCCCTCTGAGTGAGATGAGACAGAAGCATGTCTCACAACCAGCACCCTGAAAGGCTGGGGCTGCCAGATGGAGACTTTATTCATTCTATCACCTGAGGAAGAAACTGTGGATCAAGTGAATCTCTCTTGGCACTGAGTTGTGCAGGTTTCAGGGAAGGGCTAATGGGGATAAAGCAAAACTGTTACTTTTATCTATTTCAAAGCAGTTTTACTTGATTTTATTCTGCTTTGAGATGTTGCAAATTCTTAACTGGAATATGGAATTCTCATTTAGGCATATGAACCCAAATATAAGTGTTTTATTTGTGTTTTTGTGGGAATAGTGTTGCTGTGACTTCCTATTTTGCCATCTTGCTGACTTCACTCTCTGTTGTTTTTAAATTTTCTATTTTGTTTATATACACACTTAATTTTATTTTTTTTCCAATCTTCTAGATGTGAGTTTAATTCGCTCTTCTTTTTCTGATTCCTTAAGGTTTGCAGTTAGATCATTTGTTTGAGGTCATTCTTTTTAATGTATGCATGTACTGTTATAAACTTACTCAGCTGTGTTTTTGTTGCATCCTATAAATTTTGGTATGTGTGCTTTTTTCTCCTTCCTCTCCATGTATTTTCTAATTTCCCTTATAATTTCTTCCTTGACCTATTTTTTGTTTAGAATTTTAAAAATTTAATTGCCATATATTTGTATGTTTTTAGTTTACCTTTTGTTATTGTTTTCTAGCAGTATTCTATTATGGTTGGAGAAGTTACTTTGAATTATTTAATCTTTTTAAATGTATTGAGACTTGATCATGGCCTAATATATTGTCTATCTTAGAGAAGATTCTATGTGCACTTGAGAAGAATATGTATTCTACAATTGTTAGGTGGAATGTTCTATAAATATATCTTAGGTCCAGTTTGTTTTAAACTATTGTTTCCATCCATTATTTCCTTAATAATCTTGTGTCTAGATCTTCTGTCCATTAATGAATGGGAGGTGTGAAAATCTTCAGCTACTATGTTAGAATTTTTTTCTCTGTTCTAATCTAACAGTGATTTCAAGTATTTTGGGGCTGTGTTTTTTGGTGTACATATATTTATAATTGTTATATCCTTTTGATGATTGACCTTTTCATCAATATACAGTCTTGTGTCCTTTAAGAACAACGATACATTCTGAAAACATGTCAGTAGGCAATTTGATCATTGTGCGACATCATAGTGTGCACTTACACAAACTTAGATGGTATAGCCTAGTACACACCTAGGCTATATGGTATAGCCTATTGCTCTTAGGCTACAAATCTGAACAGCATTTTACTGTACTGAATAATGTAGGCAGTTGTAATCAA
Source organism: Equus przewalskii (assembly GCF_037783145.1). Taxonomy (NCBI): domain Eukaryota; kingdom Metazoa; phylum Chordata; class Mammalia; order Perissodactyla; family Equidae; genus Equus; species Equus przewalskii. Next base: position 63,691,737 of record NC_091863.1, read on the forward strand.
TGGGAAATATTTGGGCATCTAAACATAGAAAGTATACAGTAAAAATATGGTATAAAAGATTTTTTAAAAGGTACATCTATATAGGGCACTTAACATGAATGGAGCTTGCAGAAATGGAAGTTGCTCTGGGTGAGTCAGTGAGTGAGTTGTGAGTGAATGTGAAGGCCTAGGATATTACTGTACCCTACTGTAGACTTTATAAACACTACATTTATCCTACTGTAAATTTATAAAGAAAATATTTGTCTTTCTTCAATAATACATTAAACAGCTTACTGTGACTTTTTTCATTATAAATTTTTTAATTTTTTTAAAAAACTGTGCATTGTACAGCTGTTCAAAAGTATTTTCTTTCTTTATATACTTATGATATAAGCTTTTTCTATTTTTTTAATTTTTTTGCTTTTTAAACTTTTTGTTAAAAACTGAGACACAAATACACAGATTAGCCCAGGCCTACACAGGGTCAGGATCATCAATATCACTGCATTCCACTTCCACATCTTGTCCCACTAGAAGGTCTTCAGGGACAATTACATGCATGGAGCTATATCCTGAGGTAGCAATGTCTTCTCCTGGAATACCTCCTGAGGGACCTGCCTGAGGCTCTTCTTGAGGAGATGTCACTCTTTTCAAAAATATATCCATAGTGGTTTGCTTGATTTTTTTAATCATAGATTTGCTTGTAAGCAGACAAGGCACCATGAACATTCCTCTCTATTAAGGAAAAACTTTTGGTGTTGGGGTCTATGTTTTCACAATTGAAGGAACTTGTTTAGGTCTGCAAATCTTCTGCCAAACCCTTCACTATGAATCTTCTTGGAGATTCTTCTTTTTCTTCTCCTGCAGAAAACTTTTCTCTTGCCTCTTCTTCATCATGCATTCCTATTCCAGTTCTAACAGCTCCCCATTAGTCAATTTCTCAGTGACCACCTCTAAGAGCTTGTCAATATCATCCTCATCCACTCCAAGGTTAAAGTTGTTGGCCATCTCAACTACAGTCTTGCTGATTTTTGCAACCTTCTTATCCTTTGCAAATCCTTTCAAGTCATGGACAAAACTCTTGAGTGTCTTCTTTCACATGCCATTCATACATTCTTTGATGACATACCCCCAAGCCCAAGCAATGTTTTTGATGCAGTTGTAGATATTGTAATCTTTCCGTAATTGCATCAGTTTCTTCTCAATGTCTTCCGCAGTTGCAGCCATAGATTGTACAAAGGACCTCTTCAAGTAATAAGACTTAAAAACTGCTATAACTCCTTGATCTATTGGTAGGATCAAAGAGGTAGAGTTTGGAGGGTGAAACAAGACTTTGATATTGGGATAAAAATCACCAATAAAAAGAGAATGTTCAAGAGCATTATCAATAATAAGCAAAATAACATACATTTGATGTGTATGTTATTCTCCAAACAATATTTCTCTATTTTTCTGGCATAATAATTCAAGAGGACATCTTGGAAGAGGAGCCTGGTCATCCTATAGTGCACTAGCAGTGTATGCTTACTGATGAGCTTGAAGGCCCTGGGGTTTTCACTGTGCCAGATGACACAGGGTTTTAATTTGTAGCATGCAACATCATCCCCAAGCAAGACTGTTATCCTGTCTTTAAAAGCCTCGAAACCTGGCATTGACTTGGCTTCCTTATGGATGAAGTTTCTTTCAAGCACATGTTTCCAGAATAGGCAGCTTTCATGCATATTGAATGTTTGCTCTGGTAAGTAATTTTCCTCCACAATCAGCTTATCTGGAGTTTCCTAAAAATTCTTCAGCTGCCTTCACGTCAGTGCTTACAGACTCACCACTCACTTTCACATTATGTAATGAATAACAATTCTTGAATTGTTCAAACCACCCAGAGCTAGCATTAAATTCAACGTTGTAGTCAGGTCCAGCCTTTTCTTTCAACATCACAAGCATTGTGCTTTCACTGTGATCGTCATGGTGCTGAGAGGGACATGCTTCTATGTCTGGTCTCAATTTAGATCATTAGAAGTTTCTACAAGTCTGATATAGACCATTCTTGAATTTTTGTTTGTCTCCTTGCCTTCAGTGAGGCAGATTCTTTAATAGCTTTTGTCACTTTGTTCTTGTTCTTCAAGATTGTAGCTTCAGTGGAATAGAGCACACCTGAATGGTGAGCAATAACCATCACTGATTTTCCACCTTTTCATTCCATAATCGCCTTTGACTTTTTTTTCTAGATCACACAGAGTGACCTCTTATTGGCAACATTAGCAGTGAATTTGGTATGCTTAGGGGCCATGATGAACAGAACAACATGAGATTAAATCAAGCACAAGAGAAAATGATGCAACCAAGAGATGCCGCAAACATGAGATGTATGAAGCAGCTGCTAGTGTAACATGGCATACTGTTTTACAGCAAACTTTTTTAATAAGTGGAAACAGTACACTAAAATAACAATATAAAGTATAGTATATTAAATACATAAACCAGTCACATAGTCATTTATTATCACTATCAAGTATTATGTACTGTACATAATTGTGTGTGCTGTATTTTTATATGAATGGAAGCACAGTAGGTTTGTTTACATCAGCATCACCACAAACACATGAGTAATGTGTTACGTTATGATGTTATAATGGTTATTATGTCACTAGGCGATAAGAATTTTTGGATTCCATTATAATCTTATGGGACCACTGTCATATATGCAGTCTGTCATTAACTGAAATGTTGTTATGCAGCACATGACTTCATAATTTTCTTCTTTGTCTCTTGTAATCATTTTATCTCAAAGTGTACTTTATCTGATATTAATATATTCACTGCAACTTACTCCAGTTCTCTTGTGGTTACTATTCTCACGAAATATTTTTTTCAATCTTTTCCCTTTCAACCTGTTTGTGTCTCTAGATTTAAAATAAGCCTCTCTTAGAGAGCATATGTTGAATCATGTTTTTAATCAATTCTGCCAATTTGTCTTTTGATTGGACAGTTTAATCCATTCACATTTAAAGTGATTACTGATACAGAAGGACTTTCCTCCGCCATTTTCTTATTTCTTTTCTGTATGTCATAGCTTTTCTGTCACTTATTTCCACCATTACTGCTTTATTTTGTGTTTAATTTTTACTGCATTATTTTTTTATTCCCTTTCATATTCATTTGAGTATGCATTTAAAATACGTCTTCACACTGCCTTCCAGCTTCCATATATTTTTATTGAAATATAATTTATACACAATATCCTATTAGTTTCAGGTGTACATCATAGTGATTTGATATTTATATACATTATAGGACGGGATCACCATAATAAGTCTAGTTACCATCTGTCACTATAAAAAGTTATTACAATATTATTGCCTATATTCCTTATGTGTGGCATCTATGGATTTTTATGACAAATTTGGTCTTAATTTTATTGAGATTTTCTTGTATTTGATGAATTGCTTCTCTCTTGATGCTTTTAAGATTCTCTTCTTCTTTGACTTTTGATACTTTCATTACAATGTTTTTAGTTGTCTTTCTCTCTAAGTTTATCCTACTTAGAATTTCTTGAGTCTCTGATTTGTAGAGTAATATATTTCATTAAATTTAGGAATTTGTGGGCCATTTTTTTCAGATATTCTCTTTGATCTTTAATCTCTCTTTTCTCCATCTTGAAATTTTTTAATGTATATTTTGGTCCTCTTGATAGTGTCTCATAGGTCCTTTATGATGTGGCCACATTTTTTAACCTTTTATCTCTGTTCTTCAGACTGTACAGTTTCAAGTGTCCTATCTTCAAGTTCACTGATTCTTTCTTTTGCCTGATGAAATCTTCTGTTGAATCCCTTTAGCATGTTTTTTAAAATTTCAGTTACTGTACTTTTCAGTTCCAGAATTTCTAGGTTGTTCTTTTTTGTAATTTGTAACTTTTTGTTGATAATATCATTTTGTTCATATATCATTTTCTTGATTTCCTTTAGTTCTTAGCATATAATTTTCTTGAGACTATTTATGACAGTTTACTTGAAGTTTTCATGTATTGAGTCTAACCACTGGGCTACCTCACAGATAGTCATGTTCAATTTATGCTTTGTGATTTTGTCATTGAGAACCAGATATTTGAATATTATTCTACAATAACTATGGAAATCAGAAATTCTCACATTCCAAGTTTTGCTGTTTTTCTTGTTGAAAATTTCAGTCTTCTTTTGATTTAGTGAGTCTCCCACACTACTTTTGTAAAGACTGTATTCTTTTTTTGTATGGTCACTGAAATCTCTCTTCCCGTAGCTTGTAATTAGCTAGTGTTTTGCCAAAGATTTCCTTGAATGTCAGGACAAAAAAGAAACAAACAATTCTTCCAGCCTTTGCAGATTGGTTCTGTGCTGGGGCACTCATTCTTCAGTCAGGCCTTTTTCTTTGCTACCTTACCCTTTATTTCCTCCTTACACTAAACATAGAGATCAGGCAAAGGCAGAAGCTTAGGATCTTCTCAGGTCTTTCTCAAACATACATTCTGTCCTGGGCATGCACATGGGTTTCTAAATTCACCAGAATACATGGGCACTTTTGAATGCTTTGATACCCAACAAAACTCTTTTCACAGATTTCCTTCCATGCTTTAAGCTGTCTATTTTCTTGTAGGTATGGGTTGTACAATCTCATAATATTTTATGCCAAACAGCTGTGGGTTTTTCCTTCATCTTACAATGTTTTTAAGCAATACTTGCTGTTTGTCTACCCCAGATGGGTTGTGAGTTAGGTGAAGCACAGACAACTACCTCATGTCAGTATTTTGGATAGTCTCCAGTTAGGTTAGAAAAAACACAATAATTTTCTAATTAAGTTTAATGTGCTTTCTCTAGAACCAGAAACCAGGTATCACACTGAGAACATGGGCACTGTCTTTAAGACCACTACCAAACCAAGGTGGATCAGGGGAAAGTAAAAAGTTCACAGAGCTTTCCCACCATTTTTAAGTTGCCTTTTTTTGAGTCAATGTGTGCTTGATTGTTGTAAACCTTTTTTTGTTTTCCAGATTCTGACAAAGTTTGACAGTTTCTGCTTGGGTTTAGAAGGACAGGTGTTTGTAGCTGCCTACCCTGGCATTTTACTGACATCCCCACTACTACTCACTTTTACATTAGGAGGATTATGCCACATTGCAACCAATGAAAACCATAACTCAACACAGCACAAACATGTCGCAATGAAATTTAAGGCAGTAAAAAGTTGCATCAGTTACTATTGAAGGTAACTGTATTTCATCTGTCAGTATTATTTCACTACATTTACCTAAACTAATACCTTCAATAATCACCGTTTATAGCATACCATGCATCTACCCCTAGCTTTATAATCTTAAGAACTTCATTAAAATTGGTCCAGTATTTACAACACACAGTATAAACTTCATAAAATTTTGCTTCTACAGGATGCCATGTTTTTAGGAAACAATAATTTTTAACTGTTTAGAAGTTGAATGTCTGGGCTTTTTATGAAATAAAACTATTATTAATCTGATTTATTCAGTAGAAAAACATACAGAGAAAAAGAGAAGCAAGTAGAGCAACAGGGAAGGAACAAGAGAAAGACATTCTGATGATATGTTACACTAAGTGTTATCCATGCCAATAAGCTAACTATATAAAATAAACTATAAAAAGTTTTCTTGCCAGTTTATTCATTCAATAAAGATTTATTAAACTCCTACTGTGTGCTGGTATCTGGTAATATAGAATTAATCTCTCACTCAAAACACAAACACATTTATGCTACAGTTATATAGATATAATCACAACGATCTTGCTTCCAGATAGTGATATTATATTAGCTGCCAAAAAACAATGTTATTGTTAACACAGTAAGAATATCACTGTTTTAACTGTGAAATGCAATTTATTCTAAGATAGCACTATCACCACATTTCTCATATAAAGAAATTCCATTCATATGTTTCAGGATGAAACACTGTTATTTCAGGCTTAAAATGTTTTCACAATGCTTTAACATCATTTAAATTGTTGGTCTTTGGAAAATGTACATAAGGAAAGTTATGATGTCTTTACAATTAATTATGAGATACAATCAAAATGGAATACTGGCAGCATTGCCACTTGTCCCTTTCTGTCAGTGTTGCTCAGTGGTGTGTGGCTGCACAAACTGACATGACATGTTATGCAATATCAGCATCATGTGGCTGGCTGTCCTTGGCAGACAGGTTGCCACAGTGGGCTGTTGAAATCTTTTCAGTTTGAAGATACTACATAAATAAGGTTACTGTGGAATCAATTAGCATATGTTTCAGTTTGCAAGGAGGCAGGATTAACTGCATGTCATCAGTTCAACAATCTGAGCATGAAACCATGGCACAGATGGAGCAAAGGGTACTTTCTTTGCCAACTCAGGGTTCTAAGCACTGTTGATAAAAACATCTTGGAATGTAAGATAAGTTATATGTTATAGGAAACAGTGCCACAAGGATTGCTGGTGTGTTGACTTTTAAACAACAGGAATTCCTCTCAACTGTTAACAGTGTGAGCTCACATTTTATATGAACATAAGGAATTAAGTACAAGCATCCAAAATTTCAGCAACATCATAGCTAGTCTGAATAGTGTGTTTATTGTACATCTAGAGTATTTATACAAAAAGGAATCAATTTTTAAAAATGCATTTGGAACATTGTAACCAATCCTGGGACAAATGAATGTTTAGAAATATTTAGACAGCATGGTCAGATTTTTTAAAATAAAAAAGATCAAGACACATGAGATCAGGGGCTGGCCCAGTGGTGCAGCAGTTAAGTATGCACATTCTGCTTCTGTGGCCCGGGGTTCTCTGGTTCGGATCCCAGGTGCGGACATGGCACCGTTTGGCAAGCCATACTGTGATGGTGGTCCCACATATAAAGTAGAGGAAGATGTGCATGGATGTTAGCTCAGGGCTAGTCTTCCTCATCAAAAAGAGGAGGATTGGCAGCAGTTAGCTCAGGGCTAATCTTCCTCAAAAAAAAAAAAGACACATGAGGTCATTGATGTGCAAGAGATTAACTGATTTTCCAAAGTTACACCATTATTCTTCATGGCTAATCCAGGTTAATCTAGTGGCAAACTCCCACTACAATTTTATTTCTATCACCTTGTGCTAATTTGAGTGATTTGAGCTAAGAGATCAGAACAAAAACAATTATTTTTATATTCTGTTAGAATGCTTTGGTCTGCAAGTAAAACAGTGTGCAAATAAAAGTCAAATGAACAATAGAGGTATATTGTCTTCCATAAGAAGTCTAAAGGTAATAGTTCCAGATTGGTTAATTCAAAAATTCAAGACTCCCGGTCACTTTCTTTGTGATTGTCTTGACCTTTCTCTCATGGGTGAAAGATAGTTGCTTTATCACCAAACATTATTTCCTCATACAGCAATGTCAAAAGACAGGAAGAGGCAAACTTTGTTTTGTGTTTTCATTAAAATCAAAGCAACTTCCCCCAGGTAACCCTAACTGATGCCTTTTATATCTTGCATGCCCATGCCTTAACCAATCACTGACCATGACATTATGATAAATGGCTTAGATTCATCCAATATATGCCCTATAGAGATCTTCATAAAGCGTAAACCACCCAGTACCTGAACCAAAGTTGTCTTGTCATTAACAAGAAAAATAAGAGACAAGAGGGTGGTAAGTGGTTATTGGGTAGGTAATCAAGAGTGAAAATACTCTTTGCCAGATGCATAAGTAAGCTTCTGTTTACAACTCCCTAATTTAAATTTGGGTGCTAGAGTTTAGGCAGCTTGTGGTGACTTGGTCAAAATTTGGGGTTAGTGAGGTTTTCAATATGATGCAGGCTAGAGAAAGAAGAACTCTCTCAGATTACTTTGCCACTCTGATATCAATTATTTTTTATCTTTCAAAATATAAAACTAGGGAGTCAGCCTAGTTGCATAGTGGTTAAGTTCACGCACTCCAATACAGCTGCCCAAGGCTCATAGATTCAGATCCCGGGTGTGAACCCAGCACTGCTTGTTAAGCCATGCTGTGACAACATCCCACATAAAATAGAGGAAGATTAGCACGGATGTTAGTTCAGTGACAATCTTCCTCAAACAAAAAGAAGAAGTTTGGCAACAGATGTTAGCTCAGGGCCAATCTTCCTCACACACACACACACATAAAATAAAAAACTACACTTTAAAATCTTTTGTGTTGTCTCACTTATTCTATGGTTAGAATAGACACCATTATATCATATATTGACATACATGGTAGAAAAGACAAAATGATAACTACAATGAGCTGAGCATAAATCCTTTGTACAAAGCCCCTGAAATAAGTGATCAATTTGTTTTGCAACAATCAAGCATCTCACTGAGAGTGGAGGAGTGAGAATCTACAGCCAAATTGGCTGACAGCCAAAGCAATCGTTGATGGACTATAGTTATGAAACATATTTTTCTACTGGAATCACATATTCTCCAAATTTTACCATCTATGCTTTAATAAAACAAAGCAAAGAACAATAACTCAATGAAGGAGTGAAAACTTAGATCCTATGTCTTCCTTTCATGACTTGTTTATCCAGTTTCTCACAGAGCTATTTACCTTCCTATTATCTTTATTTCCCAGCGTCAAACATTTTCTCTTCATTTAAGTTTAAATTTGACTCTTTCTGTTAGAAAATTACAAATATATACAGACTTGGCTTCTGTTTATGTTCCTAAGCTGCTTTTTTTAATAGTACTTTTCCCACAAGATCGACTAAGTCAGCTAAATTGCTTACTGCTCATTTGGACTTTAACTGTATTCTTGTGGTATATTTAAATACTCATTCTCTCTTTTTCTAATCCAACACCCCTTGCTTATTGGAAAACTCCAAGTCAGAAAAGAAGCAAGACAAAATTTTAAAAATATAGTTCTAAGTAAGCAAGCTCTAGTTGAAGATACTTTGCTAAATATGCAAGCATTTTAAACAGAAAATAAATTTCATTTTCTGGAACATCAAAGAATATGATGCCTTATAAAACAAAACAATAATAGTATATCAGGAATTCTCTAGCAAGTTTTGACTTCTCAAAACATTTAAGTAATTAAGCAGATTTCTTAATTATTATAACTTTGACAGTCAATGTATTAATGCTTGTAAATTCATAATTTCCTATAAAAATGACTGAGAGTGTGATCAGGGAAAATTCCAACTTCATAATTACTGTCCCTACTTTCCCCTCAATGAATATGTGACCATTTGCAAAAAAATATATACAGAATAATTATTATGAACCCTACTGTGTGTATAAAAATATAGTACATTGTGTTTCTAAAAAATGTAATAAAAAATCGGGTTAATTCAATCAGACAAATTTTTACTTGCCCATGATGTCCTGGCTCTCACCCCTACTCCGGTGAATTGGCTATTGGCTTTGATACTGAGTGAATGCAGCCTCTAATTATATAGGATTTTGCTTCACTGTATTTGGATAATCAAGAGTAATAGAATAAAAACAAAAGTTGAGAAATTATATTTATTTAAATTTATGATAAAGAGTAACACAGAATAGTACAATTGCTACAGAACACTTTTTTGTTTAAGATTGGCACCTGAGCTAATAACTGTTGCCAATCTTCCTTTTTTTCTGCTTTTTCTCCCCAATCACCCCAATACATAGTTGTATATTTTAGCTGTGAGTCCTTCTAGTTGTGGCATGTGGGACGCTGCCTCAACGTGGCCTGGCAAGCAGTGCCAAGTCTGCGCCCAGGATCCAAACCAGCGAGACACTGGGCCACTGAAGTAGAGCTCATGAACTTAACCACTCAGCCACAGGGCCAGCCCTGCTACAGAACACTTTTAATTGCACATTTTCATCAAACTTACCAGAAACTGTTTACCTAAATTGTGGTGTTTTTGTCCAAAACCCAGAAATGCCCTTTTCTCTAATTGATATGCCCAACAGAAGAGTGTCTGAAATACAATTCTAAACTTCTGAAAATCTTCAGGCTAACCTTAAGAGTTAGTGTGATCTATGAGACAAAGCAGTTGCTGAGAGTCAGTAAAATTTGGATTCTCCATATAATTATACCACTAAGAGCTGTGTGGCATTTAGCAATTATTTGACACTAGATTTCTTCATCTGTAATCCAAGGATGACACTATGACTTTTACCAAACCCACAAAATAGTTGAGAGGGTCTATTGAGATAGTTTGTACGTAAGTGATTTCTAAACTGTAATGCCATGTCAATATATGACAATATGATAATCTGGGCTAGCAAAATAAACATGCTACTAATTATTGGTATCAACATGGGCATTTTTGCTCAATTATCAATTCCTCAGTTTACTCTCCTGTATATTGGAACTTACCTTTGCCACCAACTTTTGAGTATTATTGTATAGTAGTTTTGTGAATTAAATAACATAATAGATATAACAGTGTCTTGGAAAGTAAATAGAGATTTTAAAAGTATTGTTAGAGTATTAGAATGTTGAGCTAATAAAATACAAAAGAACACAACTATTTATTGTTTGAGTGCCATCAAGATAAACATATAGAGATGTTCTTTAAGCATGTATACATTCAGAGACATACAGAGGAAGCAGAGTAAAGGAGCATAAAGCACATTGGATTTTTCTTTCCTCAACGTTTATATGCCTAAGTTTAATAGTAGCTGGATGACTCAGGGAAGATTGTTTAATATATAACCTTCAATATTCTTATCTGCAAAATGGTAATATAAAAAATCCTGTCCTGTCAGCCTCGTTGGGTTGTAGTGAAGGTAGAGACAATGAAATAAAGGCACACTGTAAACTACAATTTTAGGAAGATAGCACATCATATATACATACACTAACGTGCATGGGTACAGATAAATACATGTAAAATTAGCCTACTTCATTTATTTATATAGAACCAAATTAATCTCATCAAATTACTTTCTTTCTGTCAGAGGTTCAGAGGAGGACTGGGAGAGAGCAAAGTGTGATACAATCAAATGGTTTATTTCACATGAGATGAACATATTGGATATTCACATGTCCAATTATACACATTAGATAAAGTCTGGGAGGCAATATAATCTCTGTTAGTATAGAATACACAATTCCTTCCAAGTAGTTCCTTTCTGTACACACCTAACTCATCAATTAGTCTGTGAACCTTATGTTTCACAAATTTATGGTTTGTTTTGATTGAGAGATGACACTGTTTCTTTATTTATAAATTGTCTATTAGAGTTGACAGCAATTTTTAAAAATACAGATAACTAAGGAAAGTAATTTTGTTCCCAAATTATTGCTGAGAATACGAGAATAAAAAAGTGCATCGTTCAGAGCAGATACACAAATTATTTCCTGAGTATCAGCCATCTGGTCTCTGCAAGGTTATGATTCAATGCCTGACTATCCAGTTACAAAAGTATATATCTGTAAATACTGGGCTGAGGTTCATTAATCAGAGATGGATTTAACACATATGAAGTGGGAAGGGTAATGGAATTCTTACTGAATATAGACTATGTGCCAAGCACCTTTATAATTATCTTTGTGAATCTTCACAAGCACTCAAATAGTTCAATAGCCTACTCAAGGTTATTGGAAACTTGTGGAGTTGGGTATTGAACACAGATTTGCCTGACATTAAAGACTGTGTTGATTTTACTATTAAGAAATATGAGAGAAGACAAAAAGAAACTGGGAGACAATTCAATTTTCAGTTCCATTATGTAAAGAACTTGGAAATGGTCACTCTTGTGGTTAAAACAGGAAAAATAAACAAATAAACTGGATAGCAAATACTTTTCATGAACCAATCAGAGAACTAAGGTTGCAGGGCAAAGCACCATTCCAAAACACAGAAACTAGGCTTATTTGGAGAAGTGTGAGATCTATACAACTAGATTAAAACTATTGGAGTCATAAAACTGGCATGAACACTTAAATGATTTTTTTTCTGAATTGCTGGAGCCTCACTGTTGACTAACAGGAGAGAGAGAATCGCGTGGAGAGAAACAGGCTTGAGAGATGACCCACAATTTCCTGAATTTTACCTCCAGGAACTGTACTAGGTTCTTACAGTACAGATCCTAGAATTAACCTGTGGCTCTGGTTTGAGGAGGGGAAGAGTGACCATTGTAAAATATATATAGTATCTTCTCCCAAGAACATTTCAGAAACCATAAAACAGGTGGGGAAAGAGGATTTCTTCCCACAGCAACTGCCTCCAGGCTTCTTGTCTCACCTAAGGGGAAAAATATGCTGTAAAGCTCTGGGCCTCAGAGAAATGGATTGAGAATGCTGCAGTCAGGGAAGAAAGCAGGCAAGGTGGAAAAAGTAATACTACTAGAGGAAAATTCATCAAAGTCACATCCCTGAGACCCAGGACTACTTGAAGACAGAGATTTAATCAAATATAGGACATTTCTTTCCCCCACATTGTTACCACCACAACAGGACTCTAGTATCATAACAGTAGATTACAGCTGGAAGAATTGTAAGACATAGACTGTCTTTGAGAAGGAGTAATTAGAAAATTCCTAAATCAAAAGAAGAGACAAAAATAAGGACACTAGGGGAAATTGAAGCACAGACATCTAAAGTAAATATTAAACACAGCCCAACTCCTAGCCAAATTACCATAAATCTTCAATATGAAGCCTATTTATTTCAGGTTTAACTGCCTAATACAGAATGTCCAGCTTTCAACAAAAATTACAAGAGATGAAGAAAGGTAAGAAAAAGCAAAGTTTGAAAAGAAAGAAACAAGCTTTAGAACCAGCCTCATATATGAAACAGATTTTGCAATTTTCACATATGAAATTTAAAATTACTATAGTTAATATATTAACAACTTTGATGGACTGAATTGACAACATGCAAGAACAAATGTAAGCACTGAGATGGAAACTCTAATAATCAAAACAAAATGCTAGAAATCAAAACACTGTAAAAGAAATGAATAATGCTTTTGATGGACTCAGTACACTTAGTGGCTGAAGAAAGAATCAGTTAACTTCAAGATAAATGAGTAGAAACATCTCAAAACTGAAACACGGGAGACACTGTCAAGATGGAGGTGTAGATGGACTCTGAACTCATCTCCTCCCATGGACACAACACATGTAAATACAACCACTCTTGGAACAATTACCCCCCAGAGAGAACTGAAAACTGCATAAAACGACCCCTGCAACAAGAGACAGTGCTGACCAAGGTGGAAGAATCAGAAATCCCTTTCTGTAGTGTAGAAAAGCCACCTTCATGATCTGCAGTGATTCACAGCTGGCCAGGAGCAATCCTAAGGTACAAAGCCTTCCCTGGAGGAGCAGGGGGTCTGAGCAGGGGAGCATTACTGCTATAAGCAGCTTTTGGACTAAGCAAAACTGAGATGAGTGTCATAATATCTGGCTTTGCTGGCTGCTAACTACAATGAGGGATACTTCCAGAAAAGCTACTGGACATAAGTGAAAGAAAAGCTTGCTCTTAAAGGGCCCAAACACAAATTCACCCATTTTGGAAAGCAAAACAAAATCACCAGAAATAAAAGTGCACAGTCCTTTGGTGAAAAGAGACTCACCTAACAGGCTCTGGGTGCATCTCAGTGAGAGGTGAGACCTCTACATGGACTTACACATTACTGGCAGCCATTACTATGACATAGTACAGGTGTACTGACACAGATGCTGTCACATGCCATTAGAGTTCTTACCCTGGCCTGTTAGCCCAGGTGTCTGCCACACCCACTAGAAGACTGATTTAATCCAGCTCAGCCAGGGCAGGCAGCCCAGCCTAGGCACTAGCCTCACTCAACAGCAAGCCATCAGGCAACTTGTGGGCCCACATAGGTAGGGTACCTGGAACCTCTGCAGCTGTGTGAGTGGGTCAACCTCTGTGGTGCAGGGCGTGCATGAGGAGTGAGTGGAGTGTCTGGGGCCTCTGCACTGGGATGACTGGGTCTATGTCAGTGGAGTGGGGTACATGCAAGAGGCAGGACTGTGCTGATGGGGTGTGTGGCCCCATTGGCAGTGGGGGTTGTCAGCTGCAGCAGGCTAGTGTTCTCAAACAGCCACATGGAGGATTATCATCACCTTCCAAAGCCTGAAACAATTGGGTGCTCCCATTCCAGGAGCCAGCCCCACTCAGCTGCAATCCTGAGAGCATTGACAACAGACTGTCAAGCCAGAGGCCTATAACAATTATAAGCCCTTGAGCCTGGTAAACAGCCATGCAGGGGTCCTACTCACATAACAAGAAAACTGCAACAGGAATGTGCTATTAGACCTTTCAGCCAACTGTGCTGGTGCTCCCCATGCCTGACAAAGTGACTGAAGGGTCCATAGCAGCCACATGTAGCTGAGCATTACAAGTTGGCCAGGGGAACAGCCTAGACTCCATGTGCACCTGCAGCAAGAGCAACCCTGCCACAACAGAAAGACGCATGTAGCCCACACAGGGGGCAATCCTGGGATATTTGGAACCAGTGGCAAGAGGGAAGCACACTGCTGAGCCTCATAAAACATCTCTTACATAAGGCCACCACTCCAAGATCAGGAGTTGTGGCTGACCAATCTAATTCATAGAAATAAGCACAGAGAAATAGGTGAAAAGAGGAGACAAAGGACTATGTTCCAAGTAAGGGAACAGGACAAAACTCCATAAAAAGAATTAAATGAAACAAAAATAAACAATCTACCTCACAGAGTTCAAACAGAAAGTCAAAACAGTGCTCACTAATCTTAGGAGAATAATGGATGAACTCCGTGAGACCTTTAACAAAGAATTGGAAAATATAAAAAAGAACCAAATAGAAATGAATATAATACTTGAAATGAAAGGTTCACTGGAGGGACTCAATACCAGAGTAGACAATACAGAATAATGGATCAGTAAACTGGACAAAAGACTAGAGGAAATCACCCAAGCTGAACAGATAAAAGAAAAAATATTTAGAAAGAATGAGGACAGTCTAAGGGACCTCCAGGACAATATCAAGTGCACTAACATCCATATTATACGAGTCCCAGGAAAAGAGAGAGACAAAGGTGCAGAGAATCTATTTGAAGAAATAATAGCTGAAAACTTCTGTAACCTAAGGAAGGAAACAGACATCCAGGTACAGGAAGCAAGGAGAGCATCAAGGAAGATAAACCCAAAGAGGCCCACACCAAGATACATTATAATTAAAATGTCAAGAATTAAATATAAAGAGAGAATCCTAAAAGCCATAAGAGAAAGACAAGTTACATACAAATGAAACCCCATAAGACTATCAGCTGACTTCTCAGCAGAAACCTGACAGGCTAAAAGGGAGTGGCATAATATATTTAAAGTGCTGAAATGAAAAAAAAAAAAAACACAGCTAAGCATGCTCTATGGGCAAGGTTATCATTCATAATGGAAAGAAAGATGAAGAGTTTCCCAGAGAAGCAAAAATTAAAGGAGTTTATCACCAAGAAACAAGCCCTACAAGGAACACTAAAGCAACTTATTTAAATGGGAAAGAGAAGACCAAATAAGAATAAGAAAATTATCAAAACAAAAGCAATAAAATCGCTGGTAAAGGCAAATATACAGTAAACAAAGCAGATCAAACACTTATGAAGATAATATGAAAGTCAAAAGACAAAAGTAGTAAAATTATCAATTTCCATTCATAAGAGGGTAATGGATACACACACACAAAGAGGTTAGATACAAAATAAAAGGCAAAATGTGGGAGGAAAGGAGTAAAACAGTAGAGCTTTTATCAAAAGGTCAAACTAAAGAGACCATCAACTTAATATAGACTGCTCTATGTGTAGGTTATTATATATGAACCTCATGATAATCACAAACCAGAAACCTATAATAAATACACAAAAAATTAAGAGAAAGTAACCTAAACATAATAATAAAGAAAGTCATCAAACCACAAGGGATGAGAGCAAAAGAGGAAAAAAAGAACAGAGAAGAACTAAGAAAACACCCAGAAAAAAGTAACAAAATAGCAATAAGTACATACTTTTAAATAGATACTTTAAATGTTGATGGTCTAAATACTCCAATCAAAGACATAGTGTGTCTGACTGGATAAAAATTAAGACCCATATACATACTGCATACAAAAGACACACTTCAAACCTAAAGACACTTACAAACTCAAAGTAAAGGGATGGAAAAAGATACTCCATGCAAATGGCAATGAAAAGAAAGCTGTGGTAGCAATACTTATATCATTCAAAATGGGCTTTAAAACAAAAACTGTAATGAGATACAAAGAAGGGCACTATGTAATGATAAAGAGAACAATCCAGCAATAGGATATAACACTTGTAAATATCTATGCACCCAACATAGGAGTACCTAAATTTATAAAACCATTATTAACTGACATAAAAAGAGTAACACAATAATAGTAGGGAATTTAACATTCCACTTAGACCAATGGATAGATCATCCAAACAGAAGATGAATAAGGAAACATTGGCCTGAAGCGACACATTACACCAGATGGACTTAGTGGATATATACAGAAAATTCCAGCCAAAAGCCACAGAATACACATTCTTTTCAAAGGCACATGGAAAATTCTCTAAAACTGATCACATATTAGGCCACACAAAGTAAGTCTCAATAAATTTAAGAACACTGACATATCACCAAGCATCTTTTCTGATGACAAAGGTGTGAAAGTAGAAATCAACTACAGGAAGGAAATCAGAAAAGCCAAAAATATGTGGAGATTAAACAAAATGCTACTGAACAATGATTGAATCAATGAAGAAATCAAAGAAGAAATCAAAAATTACCTGCAGGCAACTGAAAATGAAAATAAGACATGGCAACATTTATGGAATACAGCAAAGGCAGTTCTAAGAGGGACAGTTTTAGCAATACAGGCCTACATCAACAAACAAGAAAAACCTCATATAGACAATCTAACAGTGCACCTAAAAGAACTGGAAAATGAAGACTAAACAAAGCCCAAAATCAGTAGAAGGAAGGAGATAATAAAAATCAGAGCAGAAATAAAAGAAATACAGACTAAAAAAATAGAAAAAATCAGTGAAATGAAGAGCTGGTTCTTTGAAAAGATAAACAATATTGACAAGCCTTTAGCTAGACTCACCACAAAAAAAAGAGTGAATGTTCAAATAAATAAAATCAGAAAGAGAAGAGGAGAAATGACAATGGACAACTCAGAATTACAAAAGATGATAGAAGAATACTACAAAAAGCTATACACCATCAAATTGGAAAATCAAGAAGAAATGGATAAATTCTTAGAATCATACAACCTTCCAAAACTGAATCAAGAATAAATAGAGAATTTGAATAGACCAATCACCAGTAAGGAGATGAAAACAGTAATGAAAAACCTCCCAAAAAATAAAAGTCCAGGACCAGACTGCTTCTCTGGTGAGTTCTACCAAACATTCAAAGAACAGTTAATACCGATCCTTCTCAAAATCTTCCAAAGAACTGGAGAGGAGGGGAAGCTTCCAAACTTGTTCTACAAAGCCAACATTACCCTGATACCAAAACCAGACAAGAACATCACAAAAAAAGAAAATTACAGGACAATATCACTGATGAACATTGATGCTAAAATGCTCAACAAGATATTGGACATTGAATACAACAATACATTTAAAAGATCATACACCATGATCAAGTGGCACACAGTCCAGGGATGCTGGGATGGTTCAACATCTGCAAACCAATCATTGTGATACAGCACATTAATAAAATGAATAAAAATCACATGTTCTTCTCAATACATTCAGAGAAAGCATTTGACCAGATAAGGCATCCATTTATGATAAAAACCCTGAATAAAAGGATATAGAAGGAAAGTACCTCAACATAATAAAGGCCATATATGACAAACCCATAGCTAATCTCATTCTCAATGGAGAAAAACTGAAAGCTATCCCTCTAAGAACAGGAACCAGACCAGAATGCCCAGTTTCACCACCTCTATTTAACATAGCATTGGAAGTCTTAGCCAGAGCAATCAGGCAAGAAAAAGAAATAAAAGGCATCCAGATAGGAAAGGAAGAAGTGAAAATGTCACTATTTGTAGATGAGATGATTTTATATATACAAAACCCTAAGTAATCCAACAAAAAACTTCTAGAAATAATAAATGAATGCAGTGAAATTGCAGGATTCAAAATCAACATACAAAAATCAGTTGTGTTTCTATACACTAACAATAATGTAACAGAAAGAGCAATTAAGAATATAATCCCATTTGCAATTGCAACAAAAAGAATAAAATACCTGTGAATAAATTTAACCAAAGAGGTGAAATATCTGTACACTGAAAAATATAAAACATTGTTGAACAAAATTGAAGAAGACATGAAGAAGTGGAAGATATTCCGTGCTCTCGGATTGGAGTAATTAACATACTTAAAATGTCCTTACTTCCTAAAGCAATCTTTAGATTCAAAGCAATCACTATCAAAGTTCCAAGAACATTTTTCACAGAAAAAAACAAAGAATCCTAAAACTTATATGGAACAACAAAAGACCCCCAACAGCCAAAGGAATCCCAACAAAAAAAGAGCAAAGCTGGAGGTACCACACTCTCTGATTTCAAAATATAATACAAACCTATAGTTACCAAAACAGCATGGTACTGGCACAAAAACAGACACACAAAGCAATGGACCAGAATCTGGAGCCCTGAAATAAACCCTATAAATGTATAGAAACCTATACATTTTATAGAAAACTATAAAAACCTATAAATGTATAGACAGCAAATTTGCAAAAAGGGAGCCAGGAACATAAAATGTGGAAAGCAAAGTCTCTTCAATAAATGGTGTTGGGAAAACTTGACAGCCACATGCAAAAGAATGAAAGTAGACCATTATCTTACACCATATGGTTAACTCAAAATGGACTAAAGACTTGAATGTAAGACCTGAAACCAGGAAGCTTCTAGAAGAAAACATAGGCAGTATGCACTTCAACATCAGTCCTAGCAGCCTATTTTCAAGTACCGTGTCTGCCTGAGCAAGGACAACAATAGAAAAAATAAGCAAATGAGACTACATCAAACAAAAAAGCTTCAGTGCAGCAAAGGAAAACACTAATAAAACAAAAAGACAACCTAACAATTGGGAGAAGCTATTTGAAAACCATATATGTGATAAGGGGTTAATATCCAAAATATACAAGAACTCATACATCTCAACAACAAAATACTAAGAACCCAGTTAAAAAATGGGCAAGGGATCTGAACAGATGTTTCTCCAAAGAGGATATACAGATGGCTAACGGGCACATGAAAAGATGTTCATCACTAACTGTCAGGGAAATGCAAATCAAAACTACAATGAAATATCACCTCACCCCCATCAGAATGGCTATAGTTAACAAGACAGGAAATAAGTGTTGGAGATGATGTGGAGAAAAGGGAACTCTCATGCACCACCAGTGGGAGTGCAAATTGGTACAGTCACTATGGAAAACCGTATGGAGATTCCTCAAAATGTTACGAATAAAGGTACCATACATTACATCTATTCCACTGCTGAGTGTTTATCCAAAGAACATGCTAGCATGAATGTGTAAAGATATATGCACCTTTATGTTCATTGCAGCATTCTTCACAATAGCCAAGACTTGGAAGCAACCTAGGTGCCCATCAAGGGATGAGTGGATAAAGAAGATGTGGTATACATACACAATAGAATACTACTCAGCCATAAATATGATGAATTCTGGCCAATTTGACAACATTATGATCTCACTCATAAACAGAGGGTAAAAACAACAAACAATCCCATAGAGTCATAGATTGGTTTGCAGTTACCAGAGGAGAAGGGGACAGGAAGGATGGCAAAAGGGTGATTACACACATGTGTATGCTGATGGATTGTAATTAGTCTCTGCATGGTGAACATGATGTAATCTACACAGAAATTGAAATATAATGATGTACACCTGAAATTCATATAATGTTATAAACCAATTACTACAATACAAATAAATAAATAAGTAAAAGAAAACTGAAACACAAAGAAAAATTGAAGAAAGCTTTTAAAAAAAGAACAGAACGTGGGGCTGGCCCCGTGGCCGAGTGGTTGAGTTTGCGCGCTCCGCTGCAGGCGGCCCAGTGTTTCGTTGGTTCGAATCCTGGGCGCGGATATGGCACTGCTCATCAAACCATGCTGAGGCAGCGTCCCACATGCCACATGACATGCCACAACAAAGAATATACAACTATGTAACGGCGGGGGGCTTTGGGGAGAAAAAGGAAAAAAATAAAATCTTTAAAAAAAAAAAAGAACAGAACGTTTAAGAACTGTGGAGAAATATCAGAGGCATAACATAAATGTAATTAGAACACCAAGAGAAGAGGAAAGGTATAATAGAAGAAATATTCAAGGTATTAACCCAAAACTTCCCAACATTTATGACAGAATCCAAACCACATATCCAAGTAGCTCAGAGAACATCAAATAGGACTTTTTTAAAGACATATTATATTCCAACTGAAAACCAAAGACAAAAGGAATTTCCAAAGGAGGCCAGAGAATCAAGTCACCTTATACTTTATGTGTAGAGGAACAAAAATAAGAATTACAGCCGATTTCTCATCAGAAGCCATGCACCCAAAACCATGTAGCAAAATCTTTTGTGTTGAAAGCAAAACTGTTCATATTCAGCAAAATTCTTCTTCACAAATGAAGAGGAAATAAAGACTATTAGACCAGAAAATACCAAGTGAATTAATTGCCAGCAAACTTACACTGCAAGAAATTTTTCTGCTGACAGAAAGAAAAGAATACAGGTCATAAACTTGGATTTACATAAAGAAAAGCATGGCATCAGAGAAGCAATAATTTAAGGTAAAATAAGTTATTTTATTATTCTTAATTGAAATTAAGGTAACTATTTGTTAAACGTAATAATAGCAACGAGTTATTGGGGGACTATGACATTTGGATAAGTAGAAAAAATAACAACAGCATCTTAAGGGATTAGAGGAAGGAATTGGAAATACTCTGCAAAAAGGCATTTGCACTACATATGAAGTGGTATATTGTCATTTGAAGGTAGACTTAGAATATTTTAAATATGTGTATCGTAAACCCTAAAACAACCATTAATTTTTGAAAACGAAATATAAATGATTAACTAAGAGAAGAGATAAAATGGAGTCATATAACATGCTCAATGTCAGAGAAGTCAGAAAAAGAGGTAAAAATAAAGAACAAATGCAAAGAATAGAAAATAGTTATAAATATGATAGATATTGATCCAACAATATAAATTATCACTTTAAAGATGATGGTCTAAATATACTAATTAAAAGACAGAGGTTGAGTGGATAAAAAAGAGGAGCAACTGTTTGTATCTACAAGATATTCACTTTAAATGTAAAGACACAGATAAGGTAAAAGTAGAGGTGGATAAAGATACACCGTGCTAAAACTAATTATAAGAAAGTGAGAGTAGCTATTTTATTTTTAGAAAAAGTAGATTTTAGAAAAAGGAAGATTATCAGAAGTAAAGAGGTGCATTTCATAATGATAAAGGGGTGACTTCTCCAAGAAAACAATTCTAAATGCATATGCAACTATAAATAGAATACATGAGGCCAAAACTAACAGAACTATGAGGAGAAAGAAAAATTTACTTTTATAATTGGAGACTTCAACACGCCAATGTCAGTAATTGATAGGCCAAGTAGACAGAAAATCAGTAAGGATATAGATGACCTGAGCAGAACTATAAATCAGCTTCATCAATTAGCAATTAGAGAACTTTTCATCCAAGAACAGCACAACATATTTTCTTCAATCTCACATGGAATATTCACAAAAATACACTACATTTTATAAACACACTTTATCAAATTTGAAAGAATATAAATCAAATAGAATATGTTCTCAGGCCACAATGTAATTAAAATATAAATCAATAACAGAAATGTAAATCTAAATTCTTGAAATTTTTTTTTACATCAAATAACATACTTCTATATAACCCATGGGTCAAAGAAGAAATCGCAAGAGAAATTAAAAAGAAAAATGTTTTGGGGGCTGGCCCCATGGTCGAGTGGTTAAGTTCACACACTCCACTGCAGGTGGCCCAGTGTTTCATTGGTTGGAATCCTGGGTGCGGACATGGCACTGCTCATCAAACCACACTGAGGCAGCGTCCCACATGCCACAACTAGAAGGACCCACAACGGAGAATATACAACTATGTACCAGGGGGCTTTGGGGAGAAAAAGGAAAAAGATAAAAAATCTTAAAAAAAAATGTTTTGAACTAAATGAAAACAAAAATATAATGCATCAAAATTTGTGGGATGCAGAGTAAGCAGTGCTTAGAGGGAAATTTACAGCATTAAAAGTATATATTTGATAAGAAAAAAGATCTAAAATCTATAACCTGAGCTTCCCACTTTAGGAAATTACAGAACAAAAGAGCAAATGATGGGGCCGGCCTGGTGGCATAATGGTTAAGTTTGCCCACTCCACTTTGGCAGCCTGGGGCTTGTGGGTTCAGATCCTGAGTGCAGACTGACACATCAGTCATCAAGCCATGCCGTGGTGGCATCCCACAGACAAAATAGAGGAAGATCGGCACAGATGTTAGCCCAGGGAAAATATTACTCAAGCAAAAAGAGGAATATTGGCAACAGATGGTAGCTCAGGGCCAAACTTCCTCGCCAAAGAAAAAGAAAAACAAAAGCAAATTACACATAACACAAATAGAAAGGAAATAATAAAAATTAGAGCAGAAATAAATGAAGTTGAAAGCTAGAAAACAGTAAAGAAAATCAATGAAATGAAATTATCAGTGTTCTTTGAAAATATCAGTAAAATTGATAAACCTATAGACAGACTAAACAACAAAGAAGAGAGATGACACTATTGTCAATATTAGAATCAAAAGAGAAGGCATAACTACTGATTTCATGAATATTAAATAGCTAATAACGGGAGACTAGAAACAACTCTATGCCCAAAATTTGATATTATGAACCAAGTCTTTGGAAGACTCAAACTAACAAAACTCACACAAAGAAAAACACATAGGCCATATAGTCCTGTATATATTCAAGCAATTGAGTCAATAGTTTAAAACTTTCCAAAATGGTTTATCAGTGACGTATTCTACTGATCATTATGAAATAAATATCACCAATTCCACAAGCTCTCTCAGAAAAATAAAAGAATAGAGAACACATGAATATCAGGTAAAGATATTAGAGAAAAAATCTCCATAAGCCGATATCTCAAATTAACATGTATCTCAAAAAAATATTAGCAAATTCCAACAAACAATATACAAAAAGTATTACACAACCAGACCAAGTGAGGTTTATTTCAGATATGCAAGTCTGGTTCAACATTCAAAATTCAATCAATATAATTTGCCATATCTAGAGGCTAAAAATGATAAATCATATGATCATATCAATCGATGCAGAAAAAGAATTTGACAAAATCTAATATTCATTTTATAAACACTCAGAAAACTAGGAACAGAGAAGAACTTTTACAACTTGATAAAGAACATCCACAAAATATCTGCAGCTGGTATCATACACAATGGTCAGTGGCTAGACGCTTTTCTTCTAAAAGACAGCTTAACCATTAGTGTTCAAACCCAATTTCTCCCTTCCTTGCCTCAGATTTAAGCAACCACTTATTTACTATTTGTTTCTATAAATTTGACTCTTCTGGAGACTTCACATAATAGAGCTGTACAGTAAGCAGTGTTTTGTGGCCAGCTTCTTTCACTCAGCATGATGTTTTCAGGGTCAACCATGTTGTACCATGTATCAGTACTTCATTTATATTAATGGCTTCATAACATTCCAATGTATTGATACGCTGTATATTATATCTCCATTAATCAATTTAATCAATTTATGGACATTTGGTTGTTTCCACTTTAGGGTTATTATGAATAAAATGCTATGAGCATCAACAAACAACTTCTTGAGGATGTATGTTCTCATTTCTGGTGAGTTTATACCTGAGAGTGGATTTGCTAGCTCATATGGTAACCATAAACATGTAGGTTTATTTTTGGACTTTCAGTTCTATTCCATTGATTTAATAAATCCATCCTTATGCAAGCATGACAGTGTTTTGATTATTGTAACTTTGTAGTCAGTTTTGAAAGCAGGAGTTTGAAACCTCCAACTTTCTACTTGTTTTACAAGGATGTTTTGCCTAATCTGGGTCCCTTGTATTTTCATATGAATTTTTGAATCATCTTGTTATTTTACCAGTGAATCTAGCTGCAATTCTAATAGGAATTGCTTTGAATTTGTGGAACAATTTGGGAAGTATTGCCATTTTAAGAATATTGTCTTCTAATTGATAAAAATGAGATGTATTTCCGTATAATTAGATCTAATTTATTTCAACAATATTTTATATTTTTACTGTAAAATTCTAGCCCTTCCTTTGCTAACTTTATTTTTAAGAATTTTATTCTTTATGATTTTATAATAAATTTTCTTAATTTCTTTTTGAATTGTTCATTGCTAGTGCATAAAATTACAATTGATTTCTGTATATTGAGTTTGTATTGTACAACCTTACTGAATTCATTGGCTAATTTTAACATTGTTTGTATATTCCTTAGATATTTTTACGTACAAGATTGCGTCATATATATGGGGATAATTGTACTTCTTTTCCTCTCTGGTATCTCTTCTTTCATTTTCTTGCCTAATTACCCTGACTGTTACATCCAGTACAGTGTTATATAGAAATTGTAAAAGTGGACATCTTGACTTATTCCTGACCTTTGGGTAAATATAATTGGTCTTTAATCATTAAGTATAGTATAGCATTTTGTTGCTGTTTAGGCACTTTATAAGATTGAGGAAATTTTCTTCTATTTCTAGTTTGTTGAATGTTTTTATCATGAAGGTTGTTCGGCCTTGTCAAATATTTTTTGTGTCTATTGAGATAATCATGTAATTATTTTCCTTTGTCCTTTATGTTATTAATATGATGTATTAGGATTTTCAAAGGAAACATACTCAATAGGACATCTATATCTATCTATATATGTCTCTATTTCTATCTCTATTTCTATCTAGATCTATCTATCTATCTATCTATCAAGAGATATTTATTTTAAGAAATTGGCTCACATGATTCTAGAGGCTGTAAAATCCATAATCCACAGAGTTGGCCTTCAGACTAGAGACCAAGAGAGAAATTTCAGTTCCAGTCTAAGAGTAGTCTTCTGGTAGAATTCCCTCTTCTTTCTGGTGAGCTCAATCTTTTTTCTCTTAAAGCTTTCAACTAATTGGATGAGGCCTACCTACCCACATTATGGAGGATGGTTTGATTTACTCAAAGTCTAATGATTTACACTTTAATCTCAAATAAAAAATACCTTCACAGAAACAGTTAGAATAATGCTTGACCAAATATCTAGATACCATGGCGCAGCCAAGTTGATACATAAAATTAACCGTTTCTGGGTAGCTGTTACTATTATTTTGGTTCACTTGTGTGTGACAAGTTATTTTTCTCTTGGTGCTTTTGAGAGGGTGTCTTCATCTTTTGTTTTCAATAATTTTACCATGTTGTTTCTGGGTGTAGATCCCTTTGTGTTTATCCTAATTGGAACGTGTTAAGATTCTTGGCTAAATTAATTTTTCAAATCAAATTTTGGAATTTTTTGGTCATTTCTTTTTAAATATTTTTTTCTAATATGTAATACACTTACACTTATATCGGTGCAGTTAATGGGGATGCAACATTTCTCTGAGACTCTGTTTAATTCTCTTCATTATTTTTCCTTTCTGTTCTTCAGATTGCACAATCACTATTAATTAAATCTATTAATCTGTCTCTAATGTTCTTGATTCTCTCTTTTGCCAGACAAAATCTAATGTTGAGCCCCTTGTAAGTTTTTCATTTGATTATGGTAATTCTCAACTCAACAATTTCCATTTGGTTCATCTTAATAATTTGTCCCTTTATTTGATATTTTTATTTGATGAGACATTGTCTTTATAAATTCAATTTATTATGTAAGGGCATTTTTTTTACTTATCTGGACATATTGATCACAGCTGCTTTTAAGTCTTTGTACAACAAGTTCATCATCTATGCCCTTTCAAGTGTATTTTCTATTACCTTCTTTTTTGTGTGAATTGGTCACACTTTTGTGTTTCTGTGTATGTCCCAGTATTCTCGTTTAAATTTTAAGTAATATATTGTAGCAATTCTGGATACCCATTCCTCCTTCCCCAGGATTTTTGTTGTTGTTTGCTTTGTCATTTATTTGTTTTGTGACTCAAATGAAGTAATGATTTTTCTCCCACAGGTGCCTAATCATGTTCTGGCTTAGATGTCTTTTTCCTTGTTTTTATCTGTTAGCCTTCCCTCCTAGCTAGAGGTTGCCCCTCGGTTGTCATAAGTAACTTATTGGTGAAAGTTGTGCTTCAGCCTTATTGGCCAGTGAGATTTTTATCCTTTACCATTGGATATACCTGTGGCTTGAAGGTCAATATTGCAGTTCAGGAAATTAATATATTTTTGCTCCACATTCAGCCGGGCACTAGTAGCTTGCATGTTCTTACTCTGAGAGAGTGAAGCTTTGGACATGTGCACAGTCTTCCTGAATTCCAGAAATTACTGTGATATATTTAAGGCTGGATGCTAGGAGTTACACCTGGGTCAGAGTACTTTATTGTTCAGAGGTTGTGTTTAAGTCCTTTTTGCCAGTGAGGTTTTAGTCCTACGTTAATGGATTATGCAAGGCTTGAGGAATGCTTTCAACCCTGCCCCACATCTTGTTCCAATTGGTTCTGACTGGGTGCAATCTAGGGCATATGTATAGCCTTCCCAACACCCAGAATTGACTGTGCTTCCAGGAGCATTCTTCTTGGATGTCTTTTCCATCTGATTATTTCTATTAAATTTTTAGATGCTCTGCCATTTCATTTGTATTATACATACCAACCTGCTTTTAATTCTTCTTGAACAAGGTCTCCATTAATATTCATAACACTCTTAGGCATGTTCTCTGCTTAATTCCAAATAATACCATATCTTTCAGGCATATCTGCAGAGCTCTCCATCCTTATGGCCACCCTTTCCCCATGGCAAAACATCTAGACCACTGCATAGTAGCTGGGAGTAGCAATCTGCTTTTTCCAGAGTGACAACCCCCCTCTATGAGTGGATACTTGGAGGGCATGTCAGTACATGATCATCTTGACTTGCTCTTCCATGGGGAACCTTCCCTCTATGAATGACCTGGGACATGAGCAACAGTAATCTCAGCTTGCAGCACCAAGTGTGGATCATCCACCCTACGAATTGTTGAAGTTAGGGAGATTCAGCCTTCTCTGTGTGATTGCCTGGAATAGAGCTTTTGCAATACAGGGCTGGGGGAAGATGAAAAATGCCGTCAGTCTGCTTCTTCTAGGATAAAACTATAGCCCAGACAGGGATCTGGAGGGAAAAGAGGGCCATTCTCATTGGCTGCATAAACCTGGGTGCAGCTTCTATAACACATAGCTGGTAGGCGAGGAGCTCAAATACGATAGTCTCTTGCTATTCTTACCAAGGTTGAATAAATATTCTTGAAATAATATTTCTCTTTTTGCTGTATGTCTTTAGGACAATTTCCTGAGATTTTAAAACGTTTTTTATAATTTTACCAGTTAAATTGTTATTTTGCTGAGAAGAGAGTCTGCTGAAGCTCTTACTCCATCATTAAAGAAGTATCACTTCCAGTTTGTCATTTTCTTATGAAGCTAGTCTTACCATACCATCCAGCAGTCATGCTGTTAGGTATTTATCCAACTGATTTGAAAACTTATGTCCATTCAAAACTTGCACAAGAATGTTTAGAGCAGCGTTATGATTGCCAAAAACTGGCAGCAAACAAGACATCCTTCAATAGATGGACAAACAAAGAAACTGTAGAACATCTGTACAATGGAATATAATTTTGCATTAAAAAGAATGAATTATCAGTCCATGCAACAAAATGTATTAGTCTTTAAAGAATATGGTTAAATGAAGGAAGCCAGACTGAAAGGCTACATATTGTGTGATTCCATTCATACAACAGTCTGAAAATGCCAAAACTATAGAGACAGAAACTAGTTTAATGATTGCCGGCAGCTTTGGAAAGGGAATGATTCAAAAGGTGAAGTACAGAGGATTTTTTTTAGGGAAGTGAAACTATTCTGTATGATACAGTAGTGGTGACTACATGACAGTACGCATCTGTCAGAACCTGTAGAAAATTTCAGCAAAAAGAATGAATCAATATATTAAAATTTAAAACAAAACAAAGAGGTTGGAAAATCATAGAATTGAATGTAGATTGCAACAAAAAATATCTAACTGTATTATAAATGTATGAAATACCCTGATTGAAGGAAATAGGGGAAAATGGTGTTGATCTAAATAACTATGTAATGTTAAAATAAACTGTGTGTAAGCACTGGACTTTAGTTTATAAAGTCATTTCTCTTGAGGGTATGGGGTAAAAATTGTTAAAACATTGTACATGTGTACTATAATTGAACAATTAAGTAAATACGTGGTGTATGATGAATGGTAGAAGCCAGATCTTTAACTGTTGGACTGGGAACTTCAGACAAGCGAGGACAGAGGCTAGAATTGTCCATGTGGTAATGGATTACAGTAGTAGATGTCAGTATGGACTCATGTTTAGTATAATATAGATACAGATTGATATGCATATAAATATTTATAGATATATTATATACATGGGTTAGTATACACATTTGTATTTCCTTGCTCTGTCAGCTGAAAGCCTAGAAGCAGCAACACCCCAGCAGTAACATGTACACTTAGCAACTAGATCTTATTTTCTAATACCATTCTCTAATTAAAGGAACAAAGGCTTCTTGTACAAATGGCTGATTCAGAATCTGGGACTAGGGCAGGAAATACAGAATATGAACGTGGAGGACTTTATAGTGTAAGAAAATAAGAAAGTGTTTTATATATATATATAAAAATTATATATATGTGTATATATGTGTCTGTATCTGCGTTTATTTTTATATATAATTATATATCCTTATTTATATATAGTTATATACATATCTTTATATATAAATATATATTTAAATATAAAAATATATTTATACATAATATATATTTATGTATATTTTATATCTATCTATCTGTATTAATGATTATGAGGATATGTTAAAGGTACACAGAAGCCACCTGAAAGAGTTCCCAACGGCCAAACCTGGAACAATTTGAGCAGCAAAAAAATAAAGTACTATTGGACTATAAGCCAAAGTATAGAATAAATATTCATGAGTCCATACTGATATACAATAAATGATCGATTAAATAAGGAAATTGCAGAGAATAAACAAAGCTCCAGTGAATAAAACTTCCAAATATATACTCCACTCTCAGTGAGGTGGAGCATACTCCCCACGCCTTAAGTGTACATTTTGCATAGTGTCCATTCCACAAAGTACAACATGGAAAGAGGGAAAATTGGATAACTTTACACTGGAGAATCCTGACATACATTAGCTCCCCCAGGTGATCAATGTGAACATCAACAGTGATAAGTCCTATTGATAGCACATACCCTTGATATGATGAGATGTTGATGGCACTTTACTTCTATGGTCTTTTTTTCCCCAAATTTTTATAATAATCTTCCAAACCATTGATAAACCTCAAGACTTTTTTTCTGTTTCTAAGCCAAAGATAAGTTAATTTTCACATTCTCCTGTACTTCCTTTTAAGGTTTTTTACTGCTTTCCTGTGACCCTATACATATAAGTTCTCCCAGTCTCCCTAAAGCAAAGCATGAAATGTATCTACCTAATTAGCTAGATCAGTCTTGAGTGAACTGGCATAAATAAGTCAAATTTTAATATATTTTGGTCCTGTTTCTGAATCCTAACCACATGTGTCCTTTTTAAGTCACCTCTCCTATTTGGTCAGCCAATTTTTCATTTAAAACTCTAAAGTTTGGAATTTTTTTTTCCTACTTAGATTTTTCCATAGACTCCCCAGCCACAGAGTATCTCATCCGTCTTGACATATACCATTTCAAACATTAACAACCCCATTACTCTCACACCCATGTTTTAAAAATTGATTTTTGTTATCAATTTTATCATTTAATAAAGAGAGGTGAGGAGTCTTGCTAAAAGTCTGGTCTTGCTAAAGCCTGGGTTGCCCAAAAGAGAGACAAAGTTTGGGCTAATAAGTATTAGTTGTTTTTTTGTTCTTTTTTTCCATTGAGCTCAACTCAGGAGATGTGGATGGCACTTTACCTCTATGATTTCTCTCCCCAAAACCCATTATCCCAGTAAAAACAGCAGATAAACTCTAATTAAGGGACATTCTGCAAAATACCTGACCAGTAAACTTCAAAACTATTAAGGTCATGAAAAACAGGGAAAGTCTGAGACACTGTTACAGCCAGGAAGAACCTAAAGAGACATAATGATTAAATGTAACGTGGTATCTTGGTAAACAATAAAAGGGTATTAGTTAAAAATGAAGGAAATCTGACTAAGTACAGTCTTTAGGTAATGATAGTATATCAATATTGGTTCATTAATTGTAACAAATATACCATAATAATGTAAGATGTTAACAATAGGGGAAACTTCTGTCTTTGCAACTTTTCTGGGAGCCCAGAAAAATTCTAAAATAAAAAAAGTTTATTTTAAAAATAAACACAGGAGGGAATGCTGAGAATGTTGAGGAGATAGAGGAGGTAGCTACAGATTATATGGATGAGAAAGTAAAGTAGAATGGGCTTAAAATTGGAAATTGATGTAGCCCCTGGCCCAATGTTTATATTTGATGTTCTCAGGAATAGAAATTATAATGACGAGGTGCAGAGGACCAAAATATAATCAAATTCAGACCAGTATTATTCTCAGTCAGGTTGAAATGGAAGATACCCTGGCCCCAAATGAAACGTCCATTTGAGCAAGGATGATAAGAAACTCATATTACTCCTTTTCTCAACCCCCTGCCCTCTAAAAATGGCAATTTGGCAGCTAATAAAACTCTGTGCCCACAGTGACCAGTAAATTCTTGCTTTTCAGGAACTGAAAAAAAATACGTATATGAAGAAACAGAATTTCCACAGTCAGTTTACTCTCTAATGCTTTGATTTCAAAATATAGTCGTAGCAGTTCAACAAGTCAACAACATTTTTACTTGGCTTTATTTAGTAAGAAATTGAAAGTCATATTCTTTCAGCTAAACCTTATTAAGAGAAATTCAGTTATTTTACACAAGTTGCTTTTAATGGGTTATAAAGGGCTCTGATTTTCTGAGCCCCTAGCTGAAAGGTCTTCTATTTGTCCACTAGAATTTTACCAGACTTGTCAAAAACGAGTGTGTGAGAGTCCCAGATTGATTGGTTCCAGATGGTACACTGATGTGAAAGTTCCCCTCTTTATTCATTTCCATCTTCCCTTCTTATGTTCTCTCTTCTTTTCTCCTTGATTTTTTCTGTCTTCTTCCTCTCCCTCTTTTCCTTATTTATGTTGAAGCAGACAGATACAATTTAGTTCTTTCATGACATGAGAGTTTTACATTTCACTGGATGAAAACTAAGAGAGAGAAGATCGTCAAATATAGGAAAAATCATGTAGGCTAAGAGCTTACTAGGAGCAAGGGAACTAATATTTGCTTTGTTCCTAACACTACACCAGAGACTGTTCTAGGTGCTTTACCCACATTATTTCAAGTAATTTTCATAACTCTGGGGTAAATGGTGTTAGTTGACATTTCCATTATACGAGTGAGGAAACTAAGTTTCAGAAGGCTTATATAACTTGCCCAAGGTCCCAAAGTTTTCATAACATTGGAATTACGATTCACACTAAGGCCATTTGCACCAAAATATATATTTTTATTTTGAATTTCAATATATTTATGCTGTGACATGTGCTATAGCTGAACAAAGCAGGCTAGTACCAGGTCAAGAAAAGCAGAGTGGTGGCATTCTGAGAATAGAAGATAGCATAATATGGTGGTTAACACATTTGGCTGTGACAGCAGAGAAATGTAGATTCAAAACAGATCTGCCGTTTAATAGTGCATGCCTTCAAGGAGTCCATTTATCCTCCCTAAGCTTTGCTTTTTCATTTTACAAAATGTAGGCAATGATATCCACTCCAAAGGGCTATGAAGATTAAATGAGGCAATGCATTTAAGGTACCTGGTACAAGGCCTGGCATATGGTAAGTATTCAAGTGGTTGCTGTTGTTGTTACTATACTTTATATTCAAGGAGAGGGGGCATCCTGAAGGATCTATCTCATCATCAATAAAACATGGGCAGATGACTAAGTAATTTTCACAATTACAAGGGAAGAGAAATTATGTAATATTTATACTATATATTTCATTAATAAAAATACATCAAACAATAAATAACATTTTAAAATATCATTAAAGAAATTAAATATAGCCATGAATCCATAACCACCTGGTTTCTTACTTTGTAATCCACCACCATTTATATATTCATATTTCAGACTCAAAAAAAATCCTTTGAGAGTGATTTTAGGAAGTAGCAATACTTGTAAACATTGGATATTTAGATTTGGGGAATTTTGAGTAAGCTAATGTGACAAGCTTCAAGAACACTACAGCAGCCTGCCTTGTGGTGTAGTAGTTAAGTTCAACGTGCTCTGCTTCAGCGGCCCAGGTTCACGGGTTTGGATCCTAGGCGTGGACCTATACCACTAGACAAGTCATGCTGTGGTGGCAACACACATACAAAATAGAGGAAGATTAGCACAGACGTTAGCTCAGAACCAACCCTCCTCACCAAAAGAAAAAAATATACTGCAACACTAATTATCTATTTTCTACTTATTACTCAAAATACTTCTTCCTACTCATTTAGGCTAATATATTTTATTTTACTTAGTCAAATGGTCAAGAGAAACTAAGTATGGTTTATTTTGATGTTTAATAGTTTTAGTCACTTCTCAATGTATTAATTTAATCCATTTTATTAGAAGCTATATTTAAAGTAATTAATAGGTCATTAATATAGGCCAGTGTTCTTGAGGAATAAAGAAAAATAAAATAATCTTTCTTGCATTAATCACGTTTCGTAAACAGAAAAAATATACAGAGCAAGAAAATATAATGAAATCAAAATGTTTACTACATGACATAATTTTTCTCAATATCTTCTATGTTTACATATAAACATGTATTAGTTAACATATACTTACCAGTGTTGAATATTGACTGAAATAATATTTTTTAATATTTTTCTCCATTATTTTTCTAAAACTTTTTATATTTTCCTACAGGGAGGCCTTGTACATTTAAAAGGTATTCTGTTCAAATGTTTTTCTGGAGACTATCTGTATTTTGCTTTACTTTAAAGTCAATATATGACATGTCACGTTAGAACTGTTTGTAAATCAAGCCACCTACTTATTAAAGAGTATACAAATATTAAAGAGTCTCCACTTTGTGAAAATATCTTGTTTAACAAAACTCTGCATGTATAAGTTTTCACGAAGATCAAAATAAAAGAAAAATTGTGTTTCAAAAATTATCATTGTAACACCTAAGTAAACTTATACTATCTTAAAAACCACTTTGAAAACAAGAAGTAGACTTACTTCAAAAATATTAACATACATTTTGCTAATTAATGTATGCTTGATTTCTAAAACATAGCATCCACTGTGATAATGGTGGAATAGAAAATGTCATACACTACTAACTGAAGTGAAAATTGGTACAACTTTTAAAGGAAGCAATTTGGTAATATGTAGTGAGGGCTTTTAAAATGACTCAGGAATTCCATTTGTGGGACTTATCCTAAGGAAATTATCAGAGCTGTGCACAAATATTTATATAAAATAGTAATCATTACAATATCATTTTAAATTTTCTTTTAAAGATTGGCACAACCTAACATCTGTTGCCAATCTTCTTTTTTTCCTTATTCTTTTTCTCCCCAAAGCCCCCCAGGACATATTTGTATATTCTAGTTGTAGGTCATTCTGGCTTTGCTATGTGGGACGCTGCCTCAGCATGCCTTGATGAGTAGTACTAGGTCTGCACCCAGGATCTGAACCTGCAAAACCATGGGCTGCCAAATCAGAGCGGGCGAACTTAACCACTGGGCCACAGGGCCAGCACTACAACATCATTTGTAATTATAAAACTTGTGGAACGAATATAAAGGTATCAAATTAGGAGATTTTTAAAATAAATTATGGTACAATCAGGATAGAACATCATGTAGTCATTATATATCACATTTTATAATATTTTATAATATTAGAAATTCTCATGATAAAACATTAATGAAAGATCAAGATCAAGCCGTACATATGTAAATGATCCCAGTTCATACATGCTAGGGATTAGGACTTCAACATATCTTTTTCTGTGTGTGGCGTGGAATATAATTCAACCCATAACAGTGTCATACTCAAAACTTGAGAATTTTAGAAATAGAGATATCAGGGATTAAATTTTGGCTCCATTTTGGGCCCTGCGTAAGTCATTTATTTTCTCTGAGCCTCATTTCCTTATGTGCTAAGTGGAGATAAGAATATTTACCCCATCATATTTTGTGAAAATCAATGCTAGTGAGTGTAAAAAGCATGGCACATAGTGGGGGGTTCAAAAATTATATTGTTATTAGTATTATTGCAAGATTCTTTTGTCAGATAAGTGGTAGGCCAGGTTATATTTAGTAAATTTAGTGCCAA
Source organism: Equus przewalskii (assembly GCF_037783145.1). NCBI lineage: Eukaryota > Metazoa > Chordata > Mammalia > Perissodactyla > Equidae > Equus > Equus przewalskii. The sequence continues at coordinate 63,726,420 of NC_091863.1, forward strand.
CCAGTCTTAAATGACACATCTAATTCCTGAATCATTTTATTTCTTGTATCTAGTGCTTGGTGACATGATTTCCTTTCTGATGCCTCTACATTATTACATTGTAAAATGTACCTTATCACGTAACAGATGAAAATAGTGCCACTTATGTTTTGATATCACAGACTCACTAATTTGAAAAAATTCAGGAACTCCAAAGAGTATCCTCAGATCATATAATGGCTGCTTTGATAAAAATATGTAAACAAATCTGTGATTTAGCAGGAATAAATGTATATCTTTGTTTTCAGACAGCTTCTTTGGCTAAACTTTTGACAAGTATCATGAGTATAATTGCCTTCTTCTTTCTAATATCATGTATAGCTTATGCACAAAATTGACTCAAAATTTGCTTGGTCTAAAAAAGAACATATGACTAATTTAAGTTTGTTGCTGACAAGGGCCATTACCATGAAGTGTGTGTGGTGAGGGGAAGGAGCTGCCATTGAAAACGTGGAGGAAATGCAGATCTGAAAAACTGTACTTGATAGCAAACCACATGCAACCTCTGCCTGGAGCATAAAGGCTGCTGTGAGCTCTTCAAAAGCTCAACTTGCTACAATTTTCAGAGACTCACAGTGCAGATGTGTCAGGCAGAATTTGGCCTACAGTGTTTGGATTAGCAGTAAATCTACTAATCCAACCTAATATCCAAAGGTCTATTGCTAGATCTAGGGGGTCATAAATTTGCACCACTCTTTCATCATTCTGGGCCCCAGATGGCCTTAAATGGGCATAAAGCATAATGAGATCTAGGAAAACATTATTATATTTTTAAGTCAAAATTCACAGCCCAATCTCCTTTTTTTTTCAGACTGGAAGGGATGATTTCCTTGAAATGCTAATATTCACTGTTGATTGACTCTGCAGACTGCTTTCAAAGTTCACAGATTTATTTTAGATATAAATAGTATTATTGATAGCCAAAAGTCTACAACAAAGCTACCCATTCATATGGCAATTCACCTCAGCTATAAGTAAAGATAATATCTACTTTTCCCTGAGTTTATATTTATAGCTTTTTAAAAAAGAATTCTAGCAACTGAAAGACAGAATATGAACTATATCATAATGGCCACTGAGTGTTGTCAATGCATCCTTAAACTACCAGTTTTCTAAATGGCTCTTTTGAAACCAGAAAATTGTAAGAAAGCAAAATAGAACAAAATTTGAAATGTGTGCTTATTTAATACCCCTTCCACCATCTCTAGCTGAGAATACAGGTGGCCAAGCACAAGAGTTCCTGCCAATTTCTAAAGTTACACTTTTATCCACTAAACAAGCATCCTGATCCGGGTTACCAAACAGGGTACTCAACAGGAGCCCCTGAGTGTGCATATTAAATGTCACTTATGACTCTGCCGGGGCCATCTACTTTAAGGAATGCTTGATCTCAGTCTGTTTCACCCTTTTCCTGTACTCCCTGGCTTTGGGTAATGAACTCTCCCCAGAGACATTTCTCAGAAAGGATCTTCATGTAGCACAGTTGATGCACATGCTTCTATTTTAAAAACCACATGTTCAGCACATTCTGCTTTTGTGAAATGGAATATGGTTTAAGTTTGTTTCAATCAAAAAGAGAGTTTGGCTGGAAGGACTTATGTCAAAGTGCAAAAGGTTTTATACACAATGAAGTGTTTTTTCCCTTCTTCTTCTTCCTCTTATAACTGAAGAGGAAAAAATAATAAAACTTACTCTGCCACAGCAACAGTTGCTTTTTTATGTATGAATGAATTTACAAGGCAGCTTATTATGAAAACAATATCCTTTTATTTATTTTGGATTCAGCTGATTTATTGTAAGAGTCACATCAAGAAAAGCAGCTCTTGCCTCTACTATGAAACTTAATATGTATTCACAGTAAATAGTCTCAGTGTCTGAATTTAATAGATCATATTAAAGGCCAATTCTTGGAGTAACTGTGCTATTCTAGCAGCATGGAACCCATGGAGTTCTACTTTAAAAAATACCTCCCTAAATCAGTATTTATAGTCAATGAAATGTGCATATAAATATAGAAAAACTCTGACTAGACAAAGAATGATAAAATTAAGATTTAATATTTTATTTCTCAATCCTATTATTAAATCATAGGCAATAACAACATTGAAAAATCCTTGTCTCTGACATTGTTTTGTAACATCTGTGTTACTCAATGTTTGTTTAAAGGTAAAAGTTTTCGATGTTGACTTCTTAAGGACAGGAGATAATTATGACCCTTTAGATTTAATAATTACAATAATTCCTATTCATAAGTGTACTTGTTGAATTTTTGGTCTTATTTTTACAAGTTTTAACTACTCATATTTAAAACTACACCAAAGAAGTTTGTCTCCATAACCTGTCTTAAATGAAATCAACAAGATTTATTGAGTATTCACTCTATTCAAGGCATAATAGTGGAATCTGTGAGGGATACAAAATAACCAGACATCATCTTCATTCTCATAGAGTTTACAATCTAGTTAAGAAGACTGGACAAGACAAACACATATAAGAAGTTAATAATAAATAGAAAATGACAGCTTATAAGATATCCTTGTGTGAGAATCCAAGTGTTATGAGCTCTAGTAGCAGTATTGCTGTTTACTAGTTATTAATTTATGGAAAGTTCATTGAGTACATTTTCATCTTCCAGACACTGTGCCAACAACTGACTTTGGGAAAAATTAACCCTTGCTCTGCCACCTTCACATGCCTCTTGTGAGGAAACAATGAGATGATATGTTTAGTTAGACACATACATTTAAATGTAATGAATGGGTACCAAAGCAGTGAAGGAGCAGATTTAGGCCAGGTTTATATTTTGCTGTCTACAACTGATTTATAAGTGAAAGTCAAAGCTCATCAACCTTTTGGAAGTTATTACCACAATCCACATATTATTATATTTTGTTGCTGTGTTTTGGAGGTATTGTTTTTCCATTGCTGTTTTAGTAGGTCTGGGCTGCTATAACACACACAGCCTGGGTGGCTTAAACAAGAAACATTTATTCATCACAGTTCTGGGGGATGGGAAGTCCTAGATCAAAGTGCCAGCAGATCTGGTATTTGGTGAGGGCCTGCTTCCTGGCTTGTAGACAGCTGGCTTCTTCCTGTATCCTCAAATGGCCCAGAAAACGGAGAGAGAGAGAGAGAGAGAGAGAGAGAGAGAAAGCTCCCTAGTGTCTTTTCTGATAAGGGTACTAATCTCACCATGATGACTCCACCCTCCTGACCCAATTACCTCCCAAAGGCCCCATTGTCCAAATATTATCACATTGAAGATTAGAGTTTCAACATTTGAGTTTGAGGGAGACACAATCATGCAGTCCTTAACAACTGCTTAATTAACTCGTTGGAATGAAGGAGCTGAATTTAATGGTTATTTTGGATTCATGTGAACTCAGTTGTGGTAAACCAAAAAAGCAAGTGAGAGCTGAATGACTGTGATTATTATTACCCTTTGGGGGAAGCAGAGTCTGAAGAATAACTCACTGAGAGTTACAGTATAAAACACTAGATAACTTCAATAGATATAAAGATATAAGTACTTTAAAGAGAAAAAAATGATCATTCTAGTTAAGTGTTTCTTCTGAAATCACCTACCAAGTTATATCAAGACACTAGAAAGTATCTTGTTTGAGATAAGACTTGAAACTCTAACAAGGGTCAGTTAAAGCACTAGGGGCATGCAGTCAGTGGTTGGAATTGATCAGACAGCTACCAGGGATGCTCCTTCCAGGACATGTTAAGCATCTCTAGTATAGTCATGTGGCTGCAATTGATAACCGTCTTTGTATGGGAAGGAGGCTGAGTCATTCCTAAGATATGTGGTTGTCTTAGCTCAGGCTCATATAATAAATTATCATAGAGTGGGTGGCTTAAACCACAAACATTTATTTCTCACAGTTCTGGAGGCTAGAAAGTCCAAAGTCAAGGTGTTGGCAGATTTAGTTTTGGTAAGAGCCCTCTTCCTGCCTTGTAGATGGCTGTCTTCTCATTATATCCTCTAGTGGCAGAGAGAGAAAAGGCTAGCTCTTTTTCTCTTCTTATGGAAAATAATCTCATCATGTGGGCTTCACTCTCACGACCTAATTACCACCTAATTGCCTCAGCCCCAAATATCATCATATTGGGGATTCAACATATGAATTTTGGGGGACACAAGCATTCAGTCCATAGCAATGAGTGATATCCTGCAATACGCCGCTGATTGCCAGGATTGATTGAACCAGTCTACTTGTTGAGGTGGATGTCCCTTTCCTCCTGGTTATATCACCAATGTATCTTGACAACTTTAGATTGCTTTTTTGTAAAGTAAAATATAGTATGACACTTCCAGACCTCCTGCCCTTGGGATCCTCTCTCTCCTCCCTCTGTATGGAAGGGTTTGTGGGAACCATTGCTATTCTTATAGCAGGAGTTAAAATTGTGTTATTTTTATCTGTAGTAGTTCCCAAACAAATAAGTACAACAGACAAATTATTCCCACAAAGACCAGAAGTAGCACATGTTGACAAAGGGAATGAAATTCAGATTCAATCTTTATAACTTAAGATCACACTGGGATCCCAAAGCACTGTCTGGCACCTTTTTCTATGTTCTTGGAAGTACTACATATTCTGCTTATCAAAATGACATCATGTAATATAGAAAAAAAACTTACTAAGAATGTTACACAGATCATCAGAAATCTTCCATAAACATGAACAGGAAACAGACTCTGAACTCTTCATAAAAGTACTGAGAGTACACTATCTAGGTGCATCAAATCTGTTGTTTTCCTAAACCATCAAGCCCTGCTGTCATATGATAAGGTTTGGGGTGTGGAGAGTTTGAGTATTAAACATAAAAAGGTCATTTATTGGTAAGTTTCACTATGTTTAGAACAATTGTTCTTTTAAAAATTTTGGGGAGAGAGAGGATGGAGATGTCACTTACCTCTTTAAGATTCTTGTAAAATCCATGGACTTTTCTTCAGAAAAATGTACACATCTGCAAAATTTAGGATACTATTGATGAAGTTCATGGAATCATTGAAGTATCTCACTGAATCCAGATTTTAATAATAACTGGTTCTTTCAGTCACCTCCTCTACACATCACTGAGATTTCCAGATAGTTGAATCAGGAGGAATAATTCCCAGATAGTTGGATCAGTAAGCGGAATTTTCAGAGAGCATTTGGCACAAAGGACAAAACAAATCCTTTTTAATGGAAGCCATAAAAACCTCACTTTGTATGGATTAAGATTTGGCATAATGTCATTGTGTATTTTTTCAGGCTTTCATTGTCATTCTTAGGTTGATCACTTCAATTTAAATTAAAAGATTAAACTATTCATCCATAAAAAGATGAAATCCTGCCATTTGTGACAACATGGATGGACTTTGAGGGTATTACTAAGCGAAATAAGTCAGAAGGAGAAAGTCAAATACCATATGATCTCACACATAAGTAGGCGATAAAAACAACAACAAACAATCATGTAGAGACAGAGATTGGATTGGTGGTTACCAGAGGGGAAGTAGGGAGGGAGGAGGGCAAAAAGAGTGATTAGGCACTTGTGTGGTGATGGATTGTAACTAGTCTTTGGGTGGTGAACATGATATAATCTACACAGGAATTGAAATATAATGATGTACACCTGAAACTTATGTAATGTTATAAACCAATGTTAAAAAAATTTTAATTAAAAAAATTTTAAAAACCCATGAAGTTTCCTACTCAACAATATTAAATGTACACATTAGATGTCAATTTTAAATTTTACACAATAGAAAAATATCACCAATTTTATACCTAGGCAAGTCAAATATATTAATTAAAATGGACATGTAATTTGATGGCTAAAAAACAATAAATAAATTAAAAAATTCAAAATAATTAATTAAAGGATTGAAATTTTAACACAGAGCTAACCTGCACTGGTGTAGCAGTTATGTTATTCAAACTTCATGAAATGTCAGTTTTTATAAACACTTTGTCTGCTTTTGTTTCCAGAACCATTTATTTACCTTTCCTCATGATTAGTCTTAAGAAGGAAATATATTCTCTTATCAAGGCCCATTAATTAGAAAGTATTTACAAAAGAATTTCTAGCAATGTCTTATCTAGTTAGTTCCAAAGATAGGAAAGCTGTTTTCTGTTTTGGTTGTAGATCACACTGCAACTTGCCATACATCAGTCTGTAAGGAGAGAGAAGATTAAATAGAAGTAGCAGTTCCTGCTGAATGAGTTGGAAATGTTGCATGCTGAGTTCCTGGGAAGGGATAAACAATGGGGGAAAAGTGTAGACATGTATATTAATGTAATTAACTGAACTTTCTTCAAGATTGTGCAAGAAAGGCATTGGGATTTTATTGACCCTATCATGGCATCTATACAGAGTCTTTTGGACTATTATTTTAAACCAATCAGCCCATCTTATCACATATAACCTTCCTACATTTGATCAAAATAACAACTTAAATACCTTCTCCTCAGATATACCTATTTAATGTACTTGAAAGTGATTTTTTTCATCAAGTTGAGTTTATTACCAGAAATGACCCTTAGAAGAACACTTAGGACCATTTAAGCTTCCTGTTACTTTCAGATTGATTTGTCTTGAAGTCTTTAAGAAGAATGTTAAATAGTACAGAATTAAGGACAGAACCCTATGAGCCAATTTTAGAATTCCCTTTAAGTCACTGTTGAAATGCTACTTGTCATTTTCCAAATATTATATGCAAAATCCACATTAAAATATCTATTTACTAACAGTGCCTACCAAATTCGTCCATGTGCCACTCATTTGTCCTTTTGAAGTTTCAAACTGGGCACCTTTCTAAGATTAATACTATCATTCCTACACCCTAGAATCGAAGTGTTTTGCTCTTTCTGCTTTCAAAAATCTGTTCCTTCACCTCCTATACAGCCACACGTTACCCTGGTCTTACATATTCTTTATTCAATTTCAAAAAGTCTATCCATCTTACCCCACTTATACCCTCTGCATAATTCTTTAATCCCACAAGAACCTCTAATTCCATTTATCCTACCTCTTTTTAACTTCATCTCTCCTCTTGGTTTGTTATTATTATCTTATTATTATCATTATTATTGTGGTATTGCAAAACACACATAACATGAGATTTACCCTCTTAATAAATTTCTAAGAGCAAAGTATTGTTAATAATTTGCACATTGTTTTACAGCAGATCTCTAAAACTTGTTCATCTTATATGACTGAAATGCTATACTTATTGAATAGCAACAGCCTATTTTCTTCTCCTCTCTGGCCACTGACAACCACAACTCTTCTTTCTGCTCCAATGAGTTTCACTACAGTGGATAATTCATATATGTGGAATCATGTATTTGTTCTTCTGTGACTGGCTGATGTAGCATAGCATAAAGTCCTCAAGGTTCATCCATGCTGCGGAATATGACAAAATTTCCTTCTTTTTTAAGGCTAAATAATATTCCATTGTATGTATATATCACATTTTCTTTCTTTCTTTATTTTTAAGTGGATATTTAGATTGTTTCCACCTTTTGGATATTTTGAATAATGCTGCAATGAACATGCAAATGCAAATATCTTCTCAAGATCCTGTGTTCAATTCTTTAGAATAAATTCCCAGAAGTGGGATAGGTGGATCATAGAATAATTCTATTTCTAATTTTTTAAGGAATCTCCATATTTTCTTTCATAATGTCTGCACCATTTTGCATTACAAATAGTGCACAGGAGTTCCAATTTCTCCACATACTCTCCAACACCTGTTATTTTCTTTTACTTTCCTTTTTTTATAAGGACCATTTTAACATGGGTGAGATGATAGCTCATTGTGGCTTTGATTTGCATTTGGGTGATGATTAGTGATGTTCATAATCTTTTCATATACCTGTTGGCCATTTGTATGTCCTCTTTCGATAAATGCTTATTCAATTCCTTTGCCCATTTTTTAATTGGGCAATTTATTTGTCTATGCTTTATGTATGTATGTATGTATGTATGTATGTATGTATCTTTTGCTATTGACTTGTATGCATTCCTTACAGATTTTGGATGTTAACCTGTCATGAGACATATGATTTCCAAATATTTATTCCTATTCTATGGGTTGCCTATTCACTCTGATGATTGCCTCTATACAAAAGCTTTATAATTTTGTGTAGTCTCACTTTTCTGTTTTTGCTTTTATTTCCTTCCTTTAGGTATCATATCTAAGAAATCATTGGCAACACCAATAAAGGTTTCCTTCTGTTTTTTTCAGGTGTTACATTTAAGTCTTTAATCTATATTGAGTAGATTTTTGTGTGTGGCATAAGTGTCCAATTTCATTCTTTTTAACGTGGATATCCAGTTTTCCCCCACCATGTGTTGAAGAGATTATCCTCTTCCTATTATGTAGTCTTCCACCTTTGTTGAAGATCATTTGACCATACATGTATGGGTTTGTTATTGGGTTCTGTACTTTGTTCCATTGGTCTATATGTGTGTCTTTATATCAGTTCTATACTGTTTTAATTACTATACCTTTGTAAGTTTTGAAGTGAGGAAATATGAGGCCTCCAGCTTTGTTCTTCTTTCTCATGATTGTTTTGGCTATTTGGGGTACTTTGTGCTGTCATATTAACATTGTTTTTCTATTTCTCAAAAATGCCATTGGAATATTGATAGGGATTATATTGAGTCTGTGGTTCACTTTTAGTAGTATGGACATTTTAACAATATTAAATTTTCCAAACCATGAACATGAGATGTCTTTTCAAATATTGGTGTCTTCTTTACTTTCATTCAGCAATGTATTCTTTTAGTGTACAAGCCTTTTACTTCCTTGGTTGTTTATTCCTAAGTATTTTATTCCTTTTGATACCATTATAAATGAAGTTGTTTTCTTAATTTTCTTTTCAGATGGTTCATCATTAACATACGGAAATGAAACTGATTTTTGTATGTTAATTTTGTAGCCTGTAACTTTGCTGAATTTGTTTATTACATCTAACAGTTTTTTGTGGAATCTTTAGGGTTTTCTACATATAAGATCTTACCACCTGAAAATAGAGATAATTTTACATCTTCCTTTTCAATTTGGATGGCATTTATTTCTTTCTCTTGCCTAGTTGCTCTAGCTAGAACTTTCAGCACTATGATGAATTGAGGTGGTGAGAGTAGGCATCTTGTCCTAGTCCTGATCTTAGAGGAAAAGCTATCAGTATAACACAGTTGAGTATGATGTTAGCTGTGTGCTTTTCATATATGGTCTTTATTATGTTGAGTAAATGTCCTATTCCTGGATCGTTGAATGTTTTTATTATTAGCGGGTATTGAATTTTGTCAGATGCATTTTCCTGCATCTATTGAGATGATCATGTGATTTTTATTCCTTATTCTATGAATGTGGTGTATCACATTGATTTAATTGCATATAGCAAAACATCCTTGCATCCTGGAGATATACGCCATTTGATTATGGTGTATAATTCTTTTAATATGCTGTTGAATTTGGTGTGCTTGTATTTTGTTGAGAGTTTTTTCCATCTATATTCATCAGGGATGTTGGCCTATAGTTTTCTTGTAGTGTCTTTTTTGGCTTTGATATCAAGGTAATGCTGGTCTTATAAGGAGAGTTTGAAATTATTTCCTCTGATTCAATTTTTTGGAAGTTTGGGAAGGATTAATGTTAACGCTTCTTAAATATGTGGTAGAATTCTCCATTGAAGTCATCTAATATTGAGATTTTATTTGTTAAAAGGGTTTTGATTAATGATTCCTTCTCCTTACTAGTCATAGATCTGTTTACATTTTCTATTTCTTCTTGATTCAGTCTTTGTAGGTTGCCCCTTTCTAGGAATTTATCCATTTCTTCTAGGTTATCCAATTTGTTGGTGTATAATTGTTCATAGTAGTCTCTTAAAATCCTTATTTTTATGACACCAGCTGTAATGTCTCCTCTTTTGTTTCTGATTTTATTTATTTCGAGCTTTTCTCTTCGTTTCTTAGTCTAGCTAAATGTTTATCTTTTTTGATGTTTTTATAAAATCAATTCTTAGTTTTGTTGTGTTTTTGTATTGTTTTTATATTCTCTCTTTTATCTCTTACCTAATATTTGTTATTTCCTTCCTTCTACTAACTTTGGGCTTGGTTTCTTCTTCTTTTTCTAGTATCTTGATGTGTAAATTTAGACTGTTTGATTTTTCTTCTTTTTTAATCTAGGTGTTTACCTTTATAAACCTCTCCTTTAGCACTGCTGTTGATGCATCCCATAAGTTTGGATATATTTGTTCACATTTTTGTTTTTCTCAAGATATTTTCTAGTTTTTCTTTTAATCTTTTCTTTGACCCATTGGTTCTTCAAGAGTGTGATATTTAATTTTGAAATTCTTGTGAAGTTTTTACTTCTGCCATTAACTTCTAGTTTCATTCCACTATGGTCAGAAAAGATATTGTGTGGTTTCAATCTTCTTAAAGTTGTTAATAATTGTTTTGTGACCTGACATGTCATCTTTCTGGAGGACATTGTGTTTGCATTTCAGAAAAATGTGCATTCTGCTGCTGTTGGGCTTTATATATATCTGTTTGGTCCATTTAGTTTGTAGTGTTTTTCAAGTCCTGTGTTTCCTAGTTGATCTTCTGTCTGGAACTTCTATCTGTTATTGAAAATGGTGTATTCAAATCTCTTACTATTATTGTGTTCCCATCTAATTCTCGCTTCAGTTCTATCAATGTTTCTTCATATATTTGGGTGCTCTGATGTTGGGTGCATATATATATTTACACTTGTTGTATCTTCCTGGTGAATTGAACCCTTTATCATTATATAATGTCCTCCTTTATCCCTAGTAACAGTTTATTTTGCTTAAACTCTATTTTGTCTTATATAACTCTGGCTTCTCCTGCTCTTTTTTTTTTGCTATTTTCATGGAATATCATTTTCTGTCCTATCATTTTCAACATGTGTATCTTTAAACCTAAAATGTATCTTGTAGATAACATTTAGTTGGATTTTGTTTTTTTATCCACTCAGCCACTCTATGTCTTTCGATTGGAGAGTTTAATCCGTTTATATTAAATCATTACTTACTAGGTAATACTTTTGCCATTTTGTTGATTTTTTCCATCTTACTGGTTTTTTTTCCTGCTTTTCTCTCTTTCTGTCTTCTTTTGTGTATCTTTGAGTTTTTGTTGTGATGTGCTTTGATTCCTTTCTCGTTTTCTTTTCTCTATCTTCTGTGGGGTTTTCTTTGTGGTAAAAAAGTGGCTTACGTAAGGCATCTTATATTTATAAGTCTATTTTAAATTGATAACAATTTACCTTCAATTGCATACAAAATATCTATTCTTTTATTCCCTTTACTCTTTATTTTATTGATGTCACAAATTACATACTTTTATTTTTTGTATCCATTAATTCATTTTATATAGTTTTTAATACTTTTATCTTTAACTTCTAACCAGAATTTAAAACCATTTATACACCACCATTACAATATTACAGTATTCTGTATTTGTCTATATCTTTATCTTTTCTAATGAATTTCGTACTTTTACATGCTTTCATGGTGCTGTTTAGTGTCCTTTAATTTCATCTTAAAAGTCTCCCCTTAACATTTCTTGTAAGGCAAGGCTATTGGTGACGAACTCCCTCAGTTTGTTTAACTGGGAAATTTTTTGTCCCTATTTTTTTTTTTAAGATTTTATTTTTTCCTTTTTCTCCCCAAAGCCCCCCAGTACATAGTTGTATATTCTTCGTTGTGGGTCCTTCTAGTTGTGGCATGTGGGATGCTGCCTCAGCATGGTTTGATGAGCAGTGCCATGTCCGCGCCCAGGATTCGAGCCAATGAAACACTGGGCCGCCTGCAGCAGAGCGCACGAACTTAACCACTCGGCCACGGGACCAGCCCCTTTTTGTCTCTATTTTTAAAGAACAAGTTTGCTGGATATAATATTCTTGGATGATCATGTTTTTCTTTCAGCACTTTAAGTATTCTATCCCATTCCTTCCTGACCTGCAGGGTTTCTACTAAGAAATCCCTTGTATGTGATGAATCACTTTTCTCATGATGCTTTAAAAATTCTCTCTTTGTCTTTAAGTATTGACAATTAGATTTTAATGTGTCTCATTGTGGGCTTATTTGGGTTTATTTTAGTTGGAAGTATCTGAGTTTCTTGAATCTGGATGTCCATTTCTTTTCCCAAATTTAGGAAGTTTTAGGCCATTATTTCTTCAAATAATCAGTTTGCCTCTTTCTTACTCTCTTTTCCTTCTGAAACTCCCATAATGCATATATTGGTCCAATTGATAGTTTCCCATAAGTCCCTTAGGCTTTCTTCACACTTTTTAATTTTTTTTCTTTTTGCCCATTGGACTGGATAATTTCAAATTACCTCTCTTCAATTAGCTGAGTCTTTTTTTCTGCTTGATCATGTCTGCTGTTAAACATTATAGTGACATTTGCTATTCAGTTATTGTATATTTCAGCTCCAAAATTTCTAATTGGTTCGTTTTTTATATTTTGTATCTCTTTGTTGATATTCTTGTTTGTTCATACATCATTTTCCCGAGCTCACTAATAATTTTTATGATGGTTATTTTGAATTTTTGTCAGATAAGTCATATATCTCTTTCTTTAGAGTCAATTTCTAGAGATTCATTTTGTTCCCTTTATTGGGTTATGTTTTCCTGTGTCTTCACAGGCCTTATAACTATTTCTTGGATTCACACATTTGAAAGAAGAGCCATTACTCTCAGTCTTTATGGATTGGCTTTTCATAGGGAAAAACCTTCACCAATCGGTCCTAGTAGAGATTCTGGGAGCCTCTCAAATCTTTCCTATGCATGTGTCTTCTCTAGACTTGTGTGTGTAAATTCCCAATTAGATGGATTTACTGATTTCTTTTCTAAGGAGGTCATAATCTCTCGCTTCCTCATTGTCTGTCTATGGCACTTCAGGTTCTCTGGAGCTGCAGTAAGCTTCCCAGCTCTCATTTGTTCTCAGTTGCTCCCAGGCTTCTAGAGTATGCCAAGATCTATCAGTGCTTCTTGTTAGGCAAGACAGAAACCTGTCAGTTGGTCAGCTCCCTGAAAATGCATAATGACGAATACATGTTCCACTCTTCTCTTTCCCCTCTGAGGAGAGGTCCTCAAGCTGCCTTGGCCTCTGTCTGTTCTATCATAAGTCCTCTAGTTGAGCAACAAGCTACCTAGCTCTCTTTTGTTCTCCGTGTCAACCCTGGCTTCTAGAGTATGCTGAATCCCCTTAGCACTCTGAGACAGGCAAGACAGAAACCAGTTACTTAGGCAGGTTTTTGAAAAGGTGGTGTGTTGGATGCATGCTTCAACTCTTTCCTTCCCCAGGGAGAAGCCAGTAGTTGGAAGATTTCTCCCAATGAATTGGGAGGAGGGACTATGGTGAGTGAGTATGTGCTTGTTGAAGCCATTGCCTTTGTTCTCAGAGACCCCCAACATGATACCATTTCCTGTTGGCACTTAGACTCAGGCACAATGGAAACCAGTCCCCTGAAAAGTCTGAACACTGGATGTATGTTTCAGTCTTCTTTTTTCTTCCCCAGGGAGAAGCTAGGAGCTGGGAGTTTCTTTCTGATCATGCTGTGCTAAACCAGGAGTAGGGATCAGGGATGCAAGTTCTTACCAGCTTCAATGCAGCTGTTTTTGTGCTTGCTTAAGGTGCTAGAGTATTTTAACTGGTTTTTGGATTTCTCACAAAGAAAATTGTTCTGTGTACTGTTATTGATTCAGTGTCTTCATGGTGGGAAGCAGCTTTTGGGGCTTCCAATTCTACCATCTTGCTGACATTATCCTCCCAGAATCCCTCTTTCATTTTTATTCTCACTTTCTTTACTACCTTGATTAGACTCTATGTTCTATCATGATAGCCCAAATTCAACTTCCTAGACTCTTTCTTTCTTTCTCTCATAGTTGCCTGGAAAAATACAGCCCTGTTTAAATTTGAATTTTCCCTATTCTTTAACTTCTCCTGAGCAACTTAGTGAAGATGGAGGAAAATATTCAACCTTGTTGACTAGCCTCAAGTTAAATTTATGTCAAAAAACATGAAGTGGGTCCTCTATACTGCCAAGTGATCTCTAGTCCAAGAGTTGGCAAACATTTTCTCTAATCTTCAAATAGTAAGTATTTTAAGGTTTGTGGGCTATGTGGTCTCAGTGTTCAACTTGGCTAATATAAAGCAGTCATAGGTAATATGTGAAAAAAATAAGCATGTCTGTGTTCTAATAGAACTTTACTTACAAAAGCAGTCAGTGCTCAATTTTGGCCCCCAGGCGATAATTTTCTGAACCCTCTCTTGGTCAATTTATTCTCTCAT